>NC_091458.1:135543750-136150625 GCF_027789765.1 Dendropsophus ebraccatus
AACCACCATTAGGGTCCATTTACACAGAAAGATTATCTGACAGATTATCTGCCAAAGATTTGAAACCAAAGCCAGAAACAGACTATAAACAGAGATCAGGTCATAAAGGAAAGCCTGAGATTTCTCCTCTTTTCAAATCCATTCCTGGCTTTGGCTTCAAATCTTTGGCAGATAATCTGTCAGATAAAATTTCTGTGTAAATGGACCCTTATGGTGCATTTACACAGAGAGATTTATCTGACAGATTTTTTAAGCCAAAGCCTGGAGTGGATTTAAAAAAGGGGGAAATCTCAGTCTTTCCTTTATGACCTGTTTCCTGTTTATAGTCTGTTCCTGCTTTTGGCTTCAAAGATCTGTCAGATAAATCTGTGTGTGTAAACGGACCATTAGACGTGGAAGTGTAAGGGCCCTATTACACGGGACGATTATCGTGCGAAAAATCGTTAAATCGTTTGAATTTAAACGCTAATCGTTCAGTGTAATTGCAGGCAACGATCGAAAAATCGTTGATCTAGATCTGAACCTAAAATTATCGTTAATCGTTCGCTAATCGTTCACTGTAATTCCACATTTGTTCGCATAAATTCCGTGTTTTGTAACTAATCCTTCAGTGTAATAGCACATTGCCCATTTTTTTGTTGGGATTAAGAGGATTAAATGATCATAGTAACGATCGCAATAACGATCGTAACTAACAATTATCATTCTGTGTAATATGGTGAACGATTTCAGGTTAACGATAAACAATCTCGTTTGCGATCGTTTATCGTTAGTTGTTAATCATTAAAAATCACTCCGTGTAATAGGACCCTAAGCATAATGGTTTGGGGCTGTTCCTTATACCCACAGTCAGGCCCACTTACCAAATACCAGGCACCATGGACCAGTATGAATCATAATACTAGAAAAGGTCATGTTGCGTTATGCTGAAAAAGAAATGCCCTGGAAATGGGTGTTTCTGCAGGACAATGATCCATCCCAAACACACCGAGGACAACCTCCTGGTTCCAAACCAACAAGATTAATGTTATGATTTGTGGAATGACATAAAAAAAAATGCTGTGTTTGATGCCAAACACAAGAATGCAGAAGCTCTGTGCAATGTAGTCCTGTCAGCTTGGGCTGGAATAGCTTCCCATGTGTCACACAGATGTAACGCAGCTGTCAGGAAATAAAGTTATACAACTAAATATTAGCTCAGTCATTAACAGAAAAGCTAAATCTGTAAAGAAAGTTTACAGTGTAAATATTCCAGTTTGTAACTAAAAATTCAAACACCCCTTCTCCTACCGCATACTCCAGCCGTATCCCCCGCTCGCGCAATGGGGGCACTGTAAGGTGGGGAGGAGGTGTGGCCTCCTCCAGCGCATGATTTAGTGAAACCGGGCTGGCCTGCGTAAATCATGGTAAACCACTCCCTCACGTCCGCCCATCTGGTGGGCGGGGGATACGGCTAAGGAGTGCCAGGGAGAAGGGGCGAATCTGTGCCTTCTCCCTGGCATACGCTAGTAGCACAGCTTTCATAAATGTCCCCCTTTCAGTTTAAAAATTGATATTATGTTCATGTTTTCATTTGAAATGGAATGTGAAAAGCTCCCAGACTCTTTGTGTATATTGAAATAAATGCAAGCATAAAGAATGAGCTTCTTCTCAGTTGTTTTAAACACACTATTATTTTGTACATACCTGTATGTTTTCTGCCACACGCCTAAGGAAGGAGGTAAGTGGTGATGGTGCATAGAGCACCACTGGGTACTGGGAGGAAGCCCAGACTCCTGTCATGACAGGAGTCCCTGCTCTGTACAGTATTAAAGGGGTATTTCAATCAAAAATAACTTTTCATATGTTGCTGCCCATGGTGAGACTAAAAATTCATTCTATACTTATCTATTCAGTCTTCTTCCCCCAGTTCTGAGCTCCTGCTTTCTGCTGATGACACAAAAATCTGTGTGTGAGCTTTTCTCTCTGTCTCCCCCTCCTCTCCCCTCCCTTCTGAGAAGGCTGACGTAAACAAGTCCCTGGCAGGCTGTAACCTGTGGGAGGGTTAATGATGAACTCACTGTGATTAACCCTCTCAGCATTACAAAGCCGGTGAAAAGTTGCAGAAAGGAACTTGTTCATATCAACCATTTCGGAAGGGAGGAGGGAGAAACACAGTTTTTTGTTTCTTCAGCAGAAAGCAGCAGCTCAGAACTGGAGGAAGGAGACAGAAAAGATAATAACAGGTATGGAATGAATTGTTAGTCTCACCATGGGCAGCAACAGATAAAAAGTAATGTTTGAGCAGAATACCACTTCAAGGTACAATTGCTGTGCTGACACTATGCAATAAATTAGTGGGTTTTGGGTTGTAGGTTGGACAATCTGTTTCTAAAAAAAGGTTCACCATCACTGGGATAGTAGTTTTTCCCTTGAAGTACTTTGTTGGGAGAAATATTCTTCCCAATTTATAATTGAATTACTCAATACTCACTGTATTAAGTGTACACCACAGCATAATCCGCTCACTCCCCAGGGGAGTATACAAAATATGTCGACTTTGTTGACCAAACATTGGCCCAGAGATTGTTAACTCTACGTCACAGTGTCACTGCTGCCAGCAGGCTATAAGCTGTGTCAATTCCTGCAAATAGATGGCAAACCTAATGAGACAGAAATGAGGACATCAATCTACTGTACAGTATTGGCACGCACAACTCTCAGCTGACATCCTGCATACAAAACAGCATGTCTTCTGATCGGGAAGTGTGGTTTACACATACAGCACACTGTCTTATGGTTGCCACCTTTATTATTATTCTATCATTTATTATTTTATAATATAGTGTGGACATGTCACTGGTAAAGTGCTCGAGGGGATGTACATCTCACCCAGGTTGATACATAGTGTGAGATGGTGAGTCCAGGAGGCATCTGTGCTCAGCAGTGTTATGCTGCTGAGCTATTATTTATTATTGCCGGGCCTGGACTTACATGGAATGGCAGGTAGGTTTTGGTAGTGGGACTTGCCATTCCCTTCCCCCCGATCCAGTGTGGGTTTTGGGATCAGGTGAGCTCTGATCCCAATCAGCCTGAGAAGGCAAAAGGTGTGCTCAGTGTACAGGTCCTTGCTCTCAGACAGGAGTGAACAGCCTGCATGCTGTTTGGTGAGAGCTGGGAAGACAGCCGCTGATGGGGCCTGTTCACACCCCGCAATACTGCCGACTGAAGTGTCAGAGAGGTAACCTGCTGTGTTAGTTAGCGCCCAGACGGGCAAGACCTTTTTGTTTTGTTCTTAAAGCGCAGTGTTGCTATATTTCTGTTATGGACTGTTTATGCTGCAAATAAACGCCAAGCTGTTATTTTACAAGTCCAAGTCTGCTGTGAACTGTGTCCAAACACACCATCCCCCGGGAAGATCCCTACAATTGGTGCTGCGGAGCGGGCAAAACGGTTGCTAGGGGCAACGGTGTGCATCAACTTGGCTACAGCTGCTTATGTCCTGGGTGAAGGCTGCTGCTTCACTCCAAAAACAGTCAAGCAACATGGAGGAGATGATGAAGCAGTTAATGCAAGTGAGTGTGCAACAGCAGCAGGCTAATATGCAGCAACAACAGGCTCTGACAGACGCTAACCTGCGCCATGAACAGGCTCTGACAGACGCTAACCTGCGCCATGAACAGGCTAATAGGCAGCAACAACAGGCTCTGACAGACGCTAACCTGCGCCATGAACAGGCGATGGCTGCACATCAGCAAGTGATGGCTCAACAACAACAGGCAATGGCTCAACAACAGAGACTTATTGAGCACCTGATAGCAAAGCAAGAGGCGTCTGCAGGTGCTAATCCCCAGCTGGTGGCAGCAGCCGCGCCAGAGACTTTGTCTGTAAGAAGAGCTGTGCAGCGTGCGCTGCAAAAGATGACTGCTGATGACGATGTTGAGGCCTACTTAACTGTCTTTGAGCGTGTGGCTGAGCGAGAAAAGTTACCCTCCACTGAGTGGGCAGAGGTCATTGCTCCCTATTTAACAGGCGAACCTCAAAAGGCCTACTATGACCTCAGTGAGCAAGAGGTCAAGGACTACCCTCGGCTAAGAGCAGAGATACTTGCCCGACTAGGAGTTACTGCTGCTGTTCGTGCCCGGAGGGTCCGCAACTGGAGCTACAGTCTGGACAAGTCAGCGAGGTCCCAGATGTATGACCTGATTCATCTGGCAAGAAAGTGGTTGGAGCCAGACACCTCTACTCCTGCACAGATCCTAGAGAGGGTCGTGATGGATCGCTACCTCCGCGCACTTCCTGCTGATCTGCAACGCTTGGTGGGACAAGGCGACCCTAAGAGTGCCGACGAACTTGTCAACCTTGTGGAGAGGTTCCAGGCGACTGAGGACTACCTCCGTGATGTTCCTGCAGCACCGTCACCTCCCCGGAGTGCCAGACCTGTGCCGTCAGCTGGTAAGAGACTTCCATCTATTGGGGGAGTGTGGAGGGGTGCTGATAGAGGGAAGAGCGCTCAGGAGGCGTCTCAGGGGCAAAAGACTGGTGGTGGTCCCCGGTGGCTAAGTGGCCCTAAAAAGGACTCCCTGCCAAGGAGACCAGGCCCTATCCAGTGCTGGAGATGCCATGAGACGGGACATATGTCTGCCCATTGCCCTCTTACCACTGAGCCCATGGAGTGTGACGCTAGCCGGCGTCAGTCGCTATTTGCGGAGCCGTCTTTTGTTGCAGTCACTGGACTAGAGACTGAACCACAAGTCTGCAACATTACTGTCAATGACTTCCCTGTTAAGGCGTTGCTGGACTCAGGAAGCCTTGTCACCCTGGTGCATGCCAGCCTGGTGACTGGGGACTTTGTGCCAAAAAGACATATGAGTGTGGTATGCATACATGGTGATACAAAGGTGTACCCTATAGTACTGGCTAATGTCGGGACTGAACTAGGCACGGTACAATATGAAGTGGGTGTGGTTAAAAACCTTATGCATAATGTGATATTGGGGCGTGATTTTCCTTTGTTCTGGGCTCTATGGGGAAAACAACAATCCCCTGAAAGGAGTGAGGAGACCCCTAAGTCTATTGCATTACCCACGGCCAATGATAAAAATGTACAGGATGAAAATGATGCTTTTCCTTTGCAGGTCCTGGCAGGTGAGGAAGAGGCTCCTCCCACTGCGCAGAATGTTCCAGACTTAGAGGTGTCTAGGGATAATTTTGGTACTGCACAATTACAGGACCCCACTCTCAAAAATGCGAGAGAGCAGGTCACTGTTATGAATGGGGTACCTCAGGAACCAGAAGCTGAGAAAAAATTTCCACATTTTTCTATGACTAATGATCTCTTATATAGAGTCACTAAGATTAGTGACGAGGTGGTGGAACAGCTTCTGGTGCCTAAGTCGTACCGGCGTCAGGTACTCGACATGGCCCATAATCATGTCCTTGGGGGCCACTTGGGGACAGATAAAACGCAGGAGAGAGTCCTCCAGAGGTTTTATTGGCCTGCGATTTATGCTGACATAAAAAAATACTGTGAGTCGTGCCCCACCTGTCAGCTTAGCGCTCCAGTGTCGCATTTTCGCAGTCCTTTGGTCCCACTCCCCATCATAGAGGTACCTTTTGACCGGATCGCAATGGACTTGGTGGGTCCCATTGTAAAGTCAGCTAGGGGTCACCAGTACATTCTAGTTGTATTAGACTACGCGACCCGCTATCCTGAGGCTGTACCCCTAAGAAACACTGCATCTAAAACAATTGCACGGGAATTGTTTTATATGTTTTCCAGAGTGGGGATCCCCAAAGAAATCTTGACCGACCAAGGTACACCATTTGTGTCAAAGGTAATGAAAGAGCTATGCAAACTGTTTAAAATCTCACACCTACGTACCTCTGTATATCACCCACAGACAGACGGGTTAGTGGAGAGGTTTAATAAAACCCTGAAACATATGTTAAAGAAAGTAGTGGAAAAAGATGGTCGGGATTGGGATCACTTACTACCTTACCTGATGTTTTCTATTAGGGAAGTGCCCCAATCATCCACAGGGTTCTCTCCCTTCGAATTGGTCTATGGTCGTCACCCTAGGGGTTTATTGGATATAGCGAAAGAGACATGGGAAAGTGAGTCCACCCCATACAAGAGTGTTATAGAGCATGTAGCACAAATGCAGGACCGTATAGCCACTGTAATGCCCCTAGTAAGGGAACACCTCCAGAGGGCGCAAGAGGGCAAAAGCAGAATTTACAATCGTTCTGCAAGAATCAGGACATTTAGCCCAGGTGACCGGGTACTCATTCTTGTTCCCACGGTAGAAAGCAAATTCTTAGCAAAGTGGCAGGGTCCCTATGAAATTGTAGAGAAGATCAGTGAGGTCAACTACAAGGTACACCAACCAGGTAGAAGGAAGCCTTTCCAAGTTTATCACATAAACTTGATCAAGCCCTGGAAAGACAGGGAATCCTTGGTGGCGACAAAGCCTGTTGGTCATCTGTCACCACCAATCCCTCCGGTCAGGATTGGTGACACTCTATCAGTGTCCCAGAAGCAGGAAGCTAAGGAGTTCCTGCAGAGAAATAAAGACAAGTTTTCTGACCTACCAGGGCGTACGCATCTAATTAGTCATCATATTGAAACTGAGCCTAGAAGCAGAGTAAACCTGAAGCCCTACAGGATACCAGAAGCACGGAGGGAGGCGGTATCATCCGAGGTAAAACGTATGCTTGACCTAGGAGTCATTGAGGTATCCCAGAGCGAGTGGTCCAGCCCGATTGTGTTAATCCCAAAGCCCAATGGAACTTGGAGGTTCTGTAATGACTTTAGAAAGTTAAATGAGATCTCCAAGTTCGATGCCTACCCCATGCCCAGGGTAGATGAATTGATAGAAAGGATGGGTAATGCCAGGTACATAACTACCCTCGATCTCACTAAGGGCTACTGGCAGATCCCACTCACTCCTAAGGCTAGAGAGAAGACTGCATTCTCCACCCCTGATGGGCTCTTCCAATATGTAGTGATGCCATTCGGGTTACATGGAGCCCCTGCCACTTTTCAGAGGTTGATGGACTTGATTCTGCGACCACATCGTGATTACTCCGCTGCCTACCTCGATGATGTGGTCATTTTTAGCCCGGATTGGGAAAGTCACCTCTGTAAGGTCCAGGCGGTGTTAGATGCCATAAGTGATGCGGGGTTAACCATCAATGCAGAGAAGTGTGCACTAGCCTTAGAGGAGGCCAAATACTTGGGCTACATTATTGGGAGGGGGTTAGTGAAACCACAACTAAATAAAATTGAGGCAATACAGAATTGGCCTAAATCCCTCACAAAGAAACAGGTCAGAGCTTTCCTGGGTATTACGGGCTATTACCGAAGGTTTGTGCCGAATTTTGCTTCAGTTGCAGCCCCACTAACTGACCTGACGGTGCGAAGTCCTCAATGGTGACATGGACTCCAGAGGCCGAGAAGGCTTTTCAAAGCCTTAAGTCTGCCTTGTGCCAACAGCCTGTGCTAGTTACCCCTGACTTTAGGCGAGAGTTTCTAGTACAGACAGATGCCTCTAACACAGGGTTAGGTGCCGTCCTCTCACAGGTCGTGAATGGCGAGGAGCACCCGGTGATGTACTTAAGCAGGAAGCTATCCCCGGCCGAGAAAAACTACGCCATAGTTGAGCGAGAATGTCTGGCAGTGAAGTGGGCCCTAGAATCCCTGAAGTGCTACTTACTAGGCAGGAGATTTAAGTTAGTGACAGACCATGCCCCCCTAACATGGATGAAGCTAAACAAGGAGAAAAATGCAAGGGTGACTAGGTGGTTTCTTTCCCTCCAAAACTTTAATTTCATGGTGGAACACCGGCCAGGGAAATTACAGGCAAATGCTGACGCCCTATCTAGGGTACACTGTCTGTGGGGACAAAATGCTCAGCCCTCCGGTCTGAAGAAGAGGGGGGGGGGATATGTGGACATGTCACTGGTAAAGTGCTCGAGGGGATGTACATCTCACCCAGGTTGATACATAGTGTGAGATGGTGAGTCCAGGAGGCATCTGTGCTCAGCAGTGTTATGCTGCTGAGCTATTATTTATTATTGCCGGGCCTGGACTTACATGGAATGGCAGGTAGGTTTTGGTAGTGGGACTTGCCATTCCCTTCCCCCCGATCCAGTGTGGGTTTTGGGATCAGGTGAGCTCTGATCCCAATCAGCCTGAGAAGGCAAAAGGTGTGCTCAGTGTACAGGTCTCTCTCTCTCAGCCAGGAGTGAACAGCCTGTTATTTTACAAGTCCAAGTCTGCTGTGAACTGTGTCCAAACACACCATCCCCCGGGAAGATCCCTACAATAGATAGTAAAATAGAAAATGAGAAATAAAGTATGTTTAAAGCAGAAGTCCCGTGAAAATAAAAAATTTGCTGCTGGCAGGGGGTTGCGGGAACAAAATAAAGTATACTAACCTGTCTGTGTTCGCTCCCCTAGCGCTGCCTCTGTTATCTGCTAGCCTCCTGCTGCTGGAACGTCATGTACCTGGCTGATGAATTGCCTGGTCGGGTGCTGAAATCTCTGTCACCAGATCGGATCGAGAAGCGGGACCCGGTGCCATCAGCAGGGCTGTGGAGGCGGTATGCCGCAGCTCCGACTCCTGAATTTTATCAGGACCAACTCCGACTCCTGCTCCTTCATAAATGGTCAGTCAGATACCAGGGGAGTTATTTATCACAATGGCTCAGCAGCTTCTCCCTAATGTCCTACATGATCCTGGTGCAACTTCTGAGGGAATAAAGGAATACTGTATATAAAGCAGCTTCTCCTGTTTGTGCAGAGGATTCAGCTAGTCTCCAGCCTCCATGTCCTGAACAACTCAGAACTAGACTAGATGGAGCAGGTGGTTTTTCCTGCTGACAATCTTCGATGTTTCTAACTAATATTCACCATACACAAAGAAACACTGCTAACACTGCCAAATCCCTGTGATATAGAGGGGTCAGCCACACTGATAGAGTCACACATAGTGATGTTGAGGGTCACTGTGGGGGCAAGCAATAGCACGCACGCACACACACACACGCACACACACAGCCTGCTGCAGCCATAGCACACACACACACACAGCCTGCTGCAGCCATAGCACACACACACACACACAGCCTGCTGCAGCCATAGCGCACACACACAGCATGCTGCAGCCCTAGCACACATACATATATTCACACACACACAGCCTGCTGCAGCTGTAGCACACATATATACACACAAAGCCTGCTGCAGCCATAGCACACATACACACACACAAACAAACACAGCCTGCTGCAGCCATAGCGCACGCACACGCACACAACCTGCTGCAGCCATAGCACACACACACACAGCTGCTGCCATAGAACACTGAAGAAAAACACAATCTTCTTCCAGAGAGAAAACACCACAGGACAGAGGTTACTGCTACACTAATTATGTCTTCTCCTCCTCCTCTTATATTACACAGGATATCTTCATATTACACTACTGCTGAAATACAATCATCCAGCATCCAGGAAGAGAATAGCACAGATCTCCCCCCACACAATGGACTCTTCCAGCTCAGAAACAAACTGCCAAATAGTGGCCAACAACTTTTCCCTGACCACCCTTATGTAATAGAGCCAGTGATCTATTAGAATGTTGCTCATAAAATATATTGATGAGCAAAACTTATAAAATTCATATCAAAACTCAATTCTAAATTGTTTAAAGATTTTTTTTAAAGCTGGAGTCGGAACATTTTTTTCCCGACTCCAGCCAAAACTAGCTCCGACTCAGACTCCACAGCCCTGGCGATCAGGTAAGTATAGGGGGTTCTAGAGGGGGGTCGGGAGCCTGTCACCCCGGCACCAAACCTTCTCCTATGTCACTAACCTTACCTGCCAAATCTTCTCCTAGGTCACTTACAAGCATATTTAAAAGAACAGGAGCCAGAATAGACCCTTGTGGCCACCACTTGTAAGGGCCGTAATACATAGCCCAATATTCCTATTAAGCCTAGCCTGACAGAATCTATAACATGGCTCAATTATCTTGCAGCAAGGGCTGTATATATGTGTGTGTGTGTGTGTGTGTGTGTGTGTGCAATGTCTGTGCAACCCTTGCTTTGATGTAAAATAATAGAGATATATATCAACCTGATCACCTCCTCCGGTCTTGTCTGTGGGATTCCCCGATTTCCACAGCTGTTACTTCTGGTCCAGTCTCTGAAATGACAGGCCACTCACGCAGTGCTGTCCCATCCTGGCCAGTGACTGACTGAGTGACCTGTCATTTCAGAGACTTGACCAGAATAGCTGCAGTGACTAGGGAATCCCACAGACCAGATTGGAGGACACTGAGGGAGCCTGGACAGGTAAGTAATATTATTTTACACACATAATCGTCGGCCGCGCTACCCATTACACATAGCCATGCGCGGTTGGTGGCCAATGATTTTTAAACTTGCTAAAAGATAATAGGGCCCTAACCTGTCAACTCCCCCCATATCTTCTGACAAAAGATCACTTTGGGATACATTTACTTGTGGTTAAGAAAAAAAACCATATCATTCACAAAGTAAAAAGAAGATTAAAAAGGTCTCCTTTCACATCCATTTCAGTAAATACTTGTTATCTATAAAATAACAATACTGGATTCTATAATTTGCCACTTTTCAGTTATTTCATTTGGAAATGCACTTGCAGCATCTACCAGCTACAACTGTAGCAGTAGCTTTAGTAAGGAGAAAATTTACTTTTATTCTGCCGCACAAGACGGAAAGAGGGGCCGCAACTAGTCATCTGGGCAGCGAGATTAGACACCGCTCTCTGCCTGGCAGCGCGGCGGTGATGATTGACAGGTAGAGAGGCATGTTAGAGGCCCTGATACTGGACAGTATCGGGGTGCTTTTACACACAACAAAGGGCACTTTTAGGCTGCGTTCACACTACGAATATTTCAGTCAGTATTGTGGTCCTCATATTGCAACCAAAACCAGGAGTGGATTAAAAACACAGAAAGGCTCTGTCCACACAATGTTGAAATTGAGTGGATGGCCGCCATATAACGGTAAATAACGGCCATTATTTCAATATAACAGCCGTTGTTTTAAAATAACAGCAAATATTTGCCATTATATGGCGGCCATCCACTCAATTTCACCATTGTGTGAACAGATCCTTTCTGTGTTTTCAATCCACTCCTGGTTTTGGTTGCAATATGAGGACCACAATACTGACTGAAATATACGTAGTGTGAACGCAGCCCTGATCTGCAAGTTGCAGTGGTTTTGCAAAACTGGCCTTGACTGCACATCTTCTACAGGTAGAATAAGTGATTTGACTAGTGCAACCAAAGAACGCATTGCAAAACAATGGCAACTCGTGTTAAAACTAGGTGGTTAGATACTGGGTGCTTTACCTGTGCAGTCTTTGATGGGCCACCCTGAGAGAAAGAAAAATCACTGTCATTTTGAATTCTGCACCGGAACAAGTGCATGTTGTTCCTGACACAGAAGGAGACAAAGCTTTCTATTCTTTCTCTATAGCTCCTATCTCACGCGAGATCCAGTGTAATGTAATTCTATGACGCATAGTGCTGCACATTTTATTTTCACGAAAGTGTCCTACAGCCATAGATATTGTTAAAATGGAAAGTTTAAACAAAAAGGTTGAATAAAGTTTCATTTAAAAAACATTTTTTTATTCTTTCTCAATATACCATCTTTTTATTTTATTTTATTTTAATTTATGTATCAGAACACAAAACCAATATAGACAACCCATCCCACAAACAGCTTCATCAATAGAAAATAAAGTTTTTGGAATGGATCAAGACAAAAATTACTTTCATAAAACATGTTTTACTGTACTTATTTGGTATCACTATATTTATAATGACCCAGAGAATAAAGATGTCAGGGGCTCCAATGCATCTCTATGAGAGTGCTCTCATAGAGATGCATTATAGAGCCTGACTTATGGCCTCTACTTGCTTCTACTTAGGATCCTATTTCACGGGCCGATGGGGGCCCAATCAACGATGTAAACGAGCGGTGATCTGCCAGATCGGCGCTCATTTACTGGGCCTATTCCACGGTCCGATGATCGTTGAGCGAGGGCTGCAGGGACATCGTTACCGATGTCCTTGCAGCCCTTGTACCATAAATTACCTGGTAGGACTTCTCCTCCGCTCCGTCTTCCTCCCCGGCTCTCGCAGCACAGCATCAACAGCTCCGCAGCCGCCTGACTGAGCGGTCAGACAGCTCAGCCAATCACTGGCTGCAGCGGTCCTGGCCTGTGATTGGCTGAGCGGTCTGACTGCTCAGTCAGGCCACTCCGGAGCTGCTGGTAATGAGCCGCGGGACCCGGGGAGGAAGACGGAGCGGAGGAGAAGTCCTGCCAGGTAATGTATTGCGCTGCTTCTCAAATCGTAGGTCGCCCGCCGTGCACCGCTATTCCACCGTAGCGATGCACGGTGGGGGACTAATGATTTTAAGTCTGGCCCTTAATAAACGATCAGCCGATGACACGATCAACAGCTGATCGTTTTCTCTATTCCACCAAGCGATAATCAGCCGAATGGGGCCAATTTGGCCGATTATCGCTCCCGTGAAATAGGCCGCTTAGACCAAATCTTGGTATGTCTAGATTTCTTCTCAACAAAGTATTTCCAGTCTTCAAGAGAGGGATATTTCACCCTAAACCATCTTTTAGCCATTAAGACCTTGGCCAATGAGAGAGGTTTATCTGAAAGGGAGGCATCTGATGTATCTCAACGATATATAAAACGTCCCCACCTATTGCTACAGCCCGGTGAAGTGCATTACGTTTATAGAGTCTCTCTCCAGTAATACGGGACGTGATGGGCACAGCCGCATGCCTCTCTCAGCTCTAACAATCGGTGGGGCTCTGAATGCCCAGACCTTGACCAATCTTGTTTTAAACATATTTCTTTGTTTTCCTTGGTTATTATTGTAGCCCTATCTTCTTCACATACAATAGCTATAAAATTGATGACTTCTTGATGTGCTTTCCATCCAGGCATCGATCCAATGTTCTCATTTCCTCTCAATACCTTCAGTAGGTAATTTGCCTTAGTCACTGACAGAACTTCCCACACAGATTGAAATGCCCAATATTGTAAGAAGCAACCCAGCAACCGCTCCTATAGATCATAACAAAAGGGACAGGAAAAGTAGAGAATGTAGACAGTATAATGAACACATCAAGAATCTAAATAAATATATACATTTCATACTTTTGGAGTTTATTATTAGTTATTTATTTATAAAGCGCCTTTAATTACACAGCGCTATACAAGCGATAGGGGTAACAAGCAGGAACAATACAAGATCAGAACACATTACATTAACCCCTTAAGGACCGGGACAATTTTGATTTTCGCTCTTCCGTTTTTTTCCTCCTTGTGCTTAAAAGGCCATAGCACTTGCACTTTTTAAACTAGAAACCCACATGAGCCCTTATTTTTTGCGCCACTAATTGTACTTTGCAATGACAGGCTGATTTTTTTCATAAAGTACAACGCATAACAAGAAAATAAATGTGTGGTGAAATTGAAAAAAAAAAAAAAAAAACGCATTTGGGGGGTATTTGTTTTTACGCCATTCGCCCTGGGGTAAAACTGTCTTGTTATATATGTTATATATCAAGTTGTTACGATTACAACGATATGTAACATGTAGAACTTTTCTTTTATCTGATGACCTGTAAATAATTCAAACCATTGTTAACAAATATATGTTCCTTAACCCCTTCCCCCAATATAACGTCCAGGGACGTCATGAAAAGCAGTGCCAGAACGCATCATGACGTCCCTGGACGTCATCCTTTCCCTGCCTCCCTTCACTGTCCCTATCCGAGATCGGGAAGCAGGAGGAGGCTGTGTCACACAGCCTCCCCCTGCTGCCACTGCCCGGAGGGGAGCCGTGCTCCCCCCTGGACAGTTAACCTCATAAACGCTGCGGTCATTGCGACCGCAGCGTCTATGGGGAGATTCTGTGCAGCAGGGATCAGGTGGCGGGAGGAGGCTGCAGCATGTTGCCTCCTCCCGCTATCACCGCTGTAATGCTCCCCCAGGCACCCCCTTCCTTCTCCCTGTGTCCGGCCGTGCTCCCCCCGCCCAGATTCAGTCCCTTCCATGCTCTCCCCACTCCGATCCAGCTTCCCCCCGTCCTCCGATCTGTGCTCTCACTTCTTTGTCCCCCGATCTGTGCTCTCACTCCCCTTGTCCCCCGATCTGTGCTCTCACTCCCCTTGTCCCCCGATTTGTGCTCTCACTCCCCTTTGTCCCCCGATCTGTGCTCTCCCTCCCCTTGTCCCCCGTCCTCCGATCCGTTCCCCCCCCCCCCCCCGGATTCAGCACACTCATCCTGTGCTGCTGATCGATCAGGTCCCTGCACTGATCGTTTGAATCAGCTGCAGGGACCTGATCGTTTGAATGAGTCAGTGTGTGACACTGACACTCATTCACTCTATAATGCATTACAGCACTGATTATGTGCTGTAATGCATTATAGATGTACCTGCACAAGTAAAAAAAAAAACAACACACACACACACACAAATAAATAAATAATAATAACAATAATAACAATAAGAAGGAATAACAAATAAATTGAATCATTCAATCAATCAATAAATAAATAAATTAAAATAAATATACACATTCCCCATCCCCCTTTATAAATGATCCCTTAGAAATAAGATGCACATATTTGGTATCGCCACGTCCGTAATGACCCCGTCTATTAATCCGTTACATTAATTATACCGCCCGATTAACGCCATTAAAAAAATAAATAAAAAAACAAAATGAGAATTTTTTTTAATCCCGTCCCCTAAAAAATATAGAAAAAAGCTATCAATACAACACATGTACCCAAAAGGTGTACCACTAAAAACGTCAGCTAATGCCGCAAAAAAAAAAGCCCTCACATAACTCCATTGGCGAAAAAATTAAAATATTACAGCTGTTACAATTTGCAAGACACAGTGTTTATAGTATAAACGCCATAAACTATAACAAAAGTTATATAAAATGGATACCACTGTAATCGTACCGACCTGACGGATAACGATAACATGTCATACATAATGTATGGTAAACGGTGTACAATAAAATGGTGAAAAACAGCTGCTAAATTGTGTTTTTTATTCGTACCACCTCATAAAAAATTAAATAAATATTGATCAGGGTGTCACATGTCCCTCAGAATGGTACCGATGGAAACGTCAACTTGTCTTACACAAATATTTTGGCACCACAAGGCCTCTGTGACATGGTATTATGGCTATAAAAAAGCTGAAATAAAAAAAGACCCCAAAATTTCTCAGGTCTCTGTCATGTCTGCGGCCTGTGGTTGAGTCAGGTGACGCACTGCGGCCACATATGGGGGATTTCTAGAAACATTGAAACATGGGGAATAAATAGTGAGTTCCATTTCTCAGTTAGTATTTGCTGTGTTAGAGGAAAAAAATGGATTAAAATGGAATATCTGCCAAAAAAATGTAAATTTAAAATTTCCCCTCCAACTTGCTTACATTTCTGCAAAACACCTAAAGGGTTAATACACTTATGAAATGTTACTTTGAATACTTTGAGGGGTTCAGTTTTTACAATAGAGAGATTTATGGGGGTAACTAACATACAGGCCCCACAAATCCACTTCAGAACTGAACTGGTCCCTAAATAAATCTGAATTTGAAATTTTCCAGAAAATTTTAAAAATCGCTGCAAAATTTTGAAGCCCTCTAACATCCTAACAAGTAAAAGGACGTTCACCAAATGACGTCACCATAAAGTAGACATGTTGTAGATGTTGCATTAATGATTAGTTCATGTGGCATGACTATTTTTCTCAGTAAATGAGAATTTTGAATATAAAGGATTGTAAATTTTTCTAATTTTTGCGCAAATGTTGTGTTTTTTACAAAAAACCATTGAGTGTATCAACCAAAGTATACCACTAACAAAGAGGAATATGTCACGAAAAAACAATCTCAGAATAACCACGATAGTTAAAAGCATCGCAGAGTTATTACTACATAAAGAGAGACAGGTCAGATTTGCAAAATAGGCCCTGGGCATTAAGGCCAAAACAGGCTGCGGAGGCAAGGGGTTAAACATAATATATGTTCCTTTTTGATCGATTTTTATTACAATTTTTGGGGATTTGATGCGACCAAAAATGCGCAATTTTCCACTTTGGTATTTTTTTGTGCTTGCGCCGTTTACCGTGCGAAATCAGGAATGTGATAAATTAATTGTTCGAGCGATTACGCACGCGGCGATAGCAAACATGTTTATTTATTTATTTTTATTTATTTATAACATGGGAAAAGGGGGGTGATTCAAACTTTTATTAGGGGAGGGGGCTTTTTATTAACAATAACACTTTTTTTCTTCTTTTACACTTATACTAGAAGACCCCCTGGGGGACTTCTAGCATAAGTACACTGATCTCTCATTGAGATCTATGCTATATAGTTATACAGCGTAGATCAATGAAATCTGCTGCAGCCGGAAGCAATCGAGGGCCAAGCCTGGATCAACGCTATTACGGCGCTGAACCCGGCCGGTAAAGCATGTGTGGATCGCTCCTCCGGGACAACGTCCCGGGGGGGTGGGGCTGGGGGGCCATCCACCCCACAAGACACCAGGGAATCGGCTGCATAAAGGATTCAGATGCAGCTGTCAACTGAATCGTTAATTAGCGGGCATGGCGATCGGACCGTGCTCGCTAATTGCCGCGGTCACTAACTACATGCCGCACCCGGGACCGCGACGGTTCAGAGCAAGGTCGCCGTGCGGACCCGCTCTGAACCCCCCGAGGCGGGCGCAGGGCGTAAATATACGCCTGCGGTCGTTAAGGGGTTAAGGCAAATGGCAGACTGGTACATGAGGGAAGAGGACCCTGCCCGCGAGGTTTTACAATCTATAAGGTAAGGGGAGAGAAACAGGGGGTAAAGTGCAGCCAGTCAAGTGAGATGCAGAATTATAGGTTGTAGCCTAGTTTGAAGAGATGAGTTTTCAGGTTACTTTTGAAGGTCTTGATGGTGGATGAAAGCCGGATGTGTCGGTATAGCAAGTTCCTGAATATGGGGGAGGCTCGGGCAAAGTCTTGGAGGCGGTTGTGCGAGGTGCGAGTTACGAACAAGGGGGGAGTGCAGACGGAGGTCACTGGAGGATCGAAGGTTGCGTGAGGGACGGTAGCGGGATATCAGGTCACAGATGTACGGAGGGGACAGGTTGTGGATGGCCTTATGCTTCATGCTCAACAGTTTAAAGTGACTACGTTGGGCAATGGGGAGCCAGTGAAGGGATTTGCAGAGGGGAGAGGCAGAGGCAAAGTGAGGGGAAAGGTGGATTAGTTGGGCCAAGAAGACTACTGTTTAGGTTTGTATGCACTCAAAAATCTATGTTTCTTTTATATATAACATAAATGCAAAAAAATAAATAGGACATAAGGGTGTGATGGAATGGCTTTGCCTTTCTGAAAAGGTGAACAAGCCAGGCCTGCAACAGAGAGGACTCCAGTTACTTACCTTTTCCTCCTATGTCCTCCCCAAGCATTTTTCCAGTTCCCATTGTAAAAACCAGTGCAAGAGAATTACAGACAGGTACAGCCAGAGACAAATCTACAAAGCAGAAAGCAGATAGGAGTAAGCCTGTGGTAATACAGTGCTGACCATGGTGCAGAACATGTTCTATAACCTACCTGTTGAAGCCAATGTAAGGTAGAAAACCACAGACCCACTCTGGTTCAGCAAAAATGGAACCACATACTAAAATAAAAGAAAACATGCTTACATAACTATCTAATAGGTCAACTGCTACCATTTCCATATATATGGATGTCAAATTAACACACTGCATAGGTTTTTTTGTTGTTGTTGAAAACAGATGCCTGGTTTTGCGATTGCAACCACAATTCAGTCATGTGAAGGAGTCCTAATGCTGCCTGAAGTCCCGGGCAGCTTCTTCCCATCTCACCAGCCTGTTTGGATATAGGGAGAGGTCTATCAAGCACACCCGGCAGGACAGTGAATCCAGCAGGGACTGCCCTTTTTTGGAACCGCAGCCCAGTTCCAGTTTACCGTTAGATTCCCGGGCACCAGCCGGGGGTGAAGCACTGGAGGCGGGCCGGCCCACCCCCAGTGGGAGAAAAACCCCGCCCCTCTATAATGTTGCTCCATTGATTGTAATGGAGCCACGTCATAGAGGGGCAGGGGTTTCCTCCCACTGGGGGAAGGCCAGCATAACAAGTGTGCAGAGAAGGTTTCCTACTGTGTCTCTGTAGCGGTAGTTGAAATGATTAAAGGGGTTATCCAGCGAAAATCTTTTTTTTTTTTTCTTTTTTTTCATATCAACAGGTGTCAGAAAGTTATATAGATTTGTAATTTACTTCTATTTAAAAATCTCAAGTCTTCCCATACTTATAAGCTGCTGTAAGTCCTGCAGGAAGTGTTATTTTTTTTTCAGTCTGACACAGTGATCTCTGCTGACATCTTTGGCCGAGACAGGAACTGTCCAGAACAATAGAGGTGGTCTATGGGGATCATAGAAAATGGAGACAGAGTTCCTGTCTCGGCCAGAGATGTCAGCAGAGAGCAGTGTGTCAGAGTGAAAATAAATCACCACTTCCTGCAGGACATACAGCAGCTAATAATTATGCCATAGCCATAGTCTTTAACCATGTTTTCCAGGACTCCCTAGTTCTACTTTCAGCTTCAGCAGCCACCGCTTATCAAATGCCGCAAATGCTGGTTCAGACAAGCCCGAGTGTGCTGGATGTTTGCTCAGCTACACGTTCTGCATGAAAATGATCTAGACATGAGAGCAGAGACTCTGTGTAAACTACTAATGGCCCTTTGGTACTAATCACACCTGTCACGGTGTAACTGGCAGCCATAGTGTCTGCAATGTCACTATTAGTTTTGAGCGAATTTCAGGTTGGGCCAAGTGGTCAAACCCAAACACTCGGCTTTCAGCTCCCAGCATCTGGAGAAATTACATGCCACCCTATGGCTGCCACTTGAAGATGGATACAGTCTATGGCTGACACGTTTCTGAAGTTTGCCCAACACTAGTCACAATCCATAGCCGTAGCTCACCCCGGCCCACACATGTGCATTATATTGTCGTCTCTTCTCTGCGCACTCATAGATACACAGGAGCTCTTTGACTGTCAATCACAACTAGGAAGATGTGATTGATACTTACTTATGGTGTGTTTACACAGACAGATTTATCGGACAGATTTTGGAAGCCAAAGCCAGGAACAGACTATAAACAGGGAACATATAAAGAAAGACCTGAGATTTTTCCTTTTTTTCAAATCCATTCCTGGCTTTGGCTTCCAAAATCTGCCAGCTAAATCTGTCTGTGTAAACGCACCATTAGTCTGGGTTCACATTTGCGTTTGACTCTTCTCCTCAACTCCATTTGGGTAACAGACAAAAAATAAAATAAACTGATCAGTCCCTATTTACTTCAATGGGTTTTTTATTCAGATCAGTTGTGCCCAGTCCATTTACAGTGTCATTTTGAATGGACAAAAACACTTTCAGTCCGTTCAAACTCACAAACCACAAATGGAGAGTACACATCTGTTTTTTTCCCCACTGAAGTCAATGAAGATGTCATAATAGACACAGAGAGGCAAAGGCAGATGTGAGCCAAGTCTTAGTTTTAAATACAGATGAGCGAACCAGGTTCGGGTTCGAGTCCATCCGAACCCGAACGTTCGGCATTTGATTAGCGGTGGCTGCTGAACTTGGATAAAGCTCTAAGGTTGTCTGGAAAACATGGATATAGCCAATGACTATATCCATGATTTCCACATAGCCTTAGGGCTTTATCCAACTTCAGCAGCCACCACTAATCCAATGCTGAAAGTTCGGGTTCGGATCGACTCGAGCATGCTGGAGGTTCGCTCATCTCTAGTTTTAAACCTTTATTTTTGAGCATTTTATAGTTTCAAGGGTAGGAGGCCTTGGCTTAAATTTTAGACAAATGCCAAAAACAAAACACCATGGGGGAAATTTATCAGACATGGTGTAAAGTGAAACTGGCTCAGTTGCCCCTAGCAACCAATCAGATTCCACCTTTCATTTTCCAAAGAGTCTGTGAGGAATGAAAAGTGGAATCTGATTGGTTGCTAGGGGCAACTGAGCCAGTTTCACTTTACACCATGTTTGCTAAATCTCCCTCCATGTTTATTTGTGCAAAAACTCCAACGGCCAGATGTTAGCTGGAAGTAAATGGCATTTTATGACACGCCATATTTACTCAGCTTTTTTGGGGGCATTTTACTCTCCTTTCTGGTGTTTTTTTGGTCTCCGTTTCTAAAATGCAGCAAGCTGAGGGTGTAGCGTTACTCTCCCATAGGGTTCTATGGAATTCCTTCTGCCACAAAAAAAAAAAAAAGAAAAAAAAAAAGACAATTACACCTAAAGTCAAAAACGGCAAAAAAAAAAAATGCATCTTTGGGAATTTTTTCAGGCATTTTTTTTTTAAGGCCACAAAAAAAGCCACCCTTATTCACTGAAAGTGTTAATAGTGGCGTCTGGTTCCTTTTAATGGGGTACTCCAGCAACAACAACAAAAATCTTTCCAATCAACTTTCCAGAGATTTGTAATTTACTTCCCTTAAAAAGTCTCTCTGCTGCCTCCTCTGTCCATGTCAGAACTGCCCCGGGCAGAAAAAGACTGGAGATTTTTTAATAGAAATTACAAATCTCTGCCACATTCTGACATCAGTTGATTCTGGGGGGGTGGGGGAACTTTCGGTGGAGTACCCCTTTAATAAAGGTGACTGGTTACAAGACCACTTAAAGGGGTTTTCCAGCAAAAAATCTTTTTCTTTCAAACCAACTGGTTTCAGGAAGTTATATAGATTTGTAATTCATTTCTATTTAAAAAGTCTTCCCATACTTATCAGCTGCTGTATGTCCTGCAGGAAATGTAGTTTTCTTCCCAGTCTGACACAGTGATCTCTGCTGCCACCTCCGTCCATGTCAGGAACTGACCAGAGCAGTGGCAAATCCCCACTTGCTTTGGACAGTTCCTGTCTGGGACAGTGGTGGCAGCAGAGAGCAATGTGTCAAACTGGAAATAAAACTCCACTTCCTGCAGGACATACAGCAGCTGATAAGTATGGGAAGACTTGAGATTTTTAAATAGAAGCAAATTACAAATCTATATCACTTTCTGAAACCAGTTGATTTCAAAGAAAAATATTTTGGCTGAATAAACCCTTTAAGTGGTCTCGCTTCTGTGGTCAGTCCCTGGAGACGCCTGATCCTTCCTCCCGGCTATAAGGACTCTTCCAGCAGCCCCAGTGTCTCACCCTGTAGTTAGAGATGAGGAATTTGGCCTCACACAGCAGCCTCCGTACTCTCCCTTCCACTCTCACACGTTCTACCCCCTCTGCTCCTCTTCTCAGGAAGGGGTTAGTGACTCCCCAGAGTATGGCCACCAGCAGGAGGGACAGCACGTCGCCTGCACACACTGACATTGGGGCCTAGGCAAGGCGGGCAGTCTCTATTCATATTTCGGAGACAGCACTTCCGGCGCAAGTACCATAGAGAGCCGGAAGTAGATTCTCTATCGTTCCCACTTCCGGGTCCTTTCTACACGCGCATCAGGGCAGCCGGCAGCCGCATCCAGAATGGTGAGTGAGCGGGACCTATATATTCGCCTTATAGACGGCTGGAGATTGTTCCCTCATGTATCCCGTATACTCGGGATGGAGGGAGCGGTATAATAATCCGCTACATTTCTTATCCCGCTGACGCTTCGTGTAGATCAGGGATGGGGAAGCTTCGGCCCTCCAGCTGTTGCAAAACTACAATTCCCATCATGCCTGGACAGCCGAAGCTTTAGCTTCGGCTGTCCAGGCATGATGGGAATTGTAGTTTTGCAACAGCTGGAGGGCTGAAGGTTCCCCATCCCTGCTGTAGATAAAGGGCAGCGCACAGGCCTCTGGGCCCCTGTGTAGTGTGGGCCCCTGTGCTGGCTCCATGTATCTGCGCATAAACCAGTTCTGTACAGTTTTGGAGCTCCCCATCTCCTAATGATACATAAAGCCAAGAGGTCCATGAGCCCGCTCTATAGCACACAGGAGGTATGAATGCTCTGAGGGTATGTCCTCACCTCCCCCCTGCTTGCGGACCCATAGGCTTCATTGTATGGCTTGCCAGATTGCGCTTCCCGTCTGAAGAATGAGCAGGTTCATTCTTCGAGCGGACAGCGGAATCTGGCAAACCGTAGAATGAAACCTATGGGACCAGCGGAGATACGCGCTGGATGATCTGCAGGGATTCTGTAGTGGACATACCCTTATAATACTTCTGCAGTAGTTGGGCATAACGTGATTTAGGTTGCATTCACACGTTCTGTGATCCGCACGGACGTGGAATGCATGTAACGGACTCACGCCCATCCCCCGCCATCATCTGTGATAAGCTGCTGGGAGCGGGGGAATTGTATGCATATGCGCCATACTAATGAAGCAGCCGTGCGGCGCATATGCATACGGTTCCTCTGCTCCCAGTATCTTATCACAGATGCTGCCCGGAGAGGGGGGAGTCTGTCACAGGCATTCTATGTCCATGTTAAATGCAGCCTATGGGTCCTATTAGACTTAGGGCCCTATTCCACCGGACGATTATCGTTTGCATAATCATTAACGATTAACGATCTCAAACGACCGCTATTGCGAAAGACCTGAAAAAGTTCACTCATTTCCATGGAACGATAATCGTTACTTATGATCGTAATTGCGATCGTTTTTCTTTTCTATTTATTCGCTATTGCGTTTGTATCTATTGCGAACGACCGAACGATGTCTTATTCAATGCGAACGTTTTGTGAACGAGCAACGATAAAAATAGGTCCAGGTTTTAGGGCCCTTTTCCACAGTAACGATAATCGTCCGGATCGGCCCCATTTGGCCCGATTCGGCCGATTATCGTTTGGTGAAATAGAGAGAATGATCAGCCGACGATCGTGTCATCAGCTGATCGTTCATTTAGGGCCAGACCTAAAATCATCGTTCCCCCACCACGCATCGCTACGGTTGAATAGCGGTGTGCGGCGGGCGACCAACAATTTGACAGGCTGTAGCATCATACATTACCTGTCAGGTCTTCTCGGCGCTGTCTTCCTCCCCGAGTCTCGCGCGCTCTATCTTCAGAATGGCCGGTCAGCTGACAGAGCGCTCAGCCAATCACAGGCCGGGACCACCGCGGCCTGTGATTGGCTGAGTTTGGCCGGTCAGCTGACCGGCCATTCTGAAGATAAAGCACGCGAGACCCGGGGAGGAAGACAGCGCCGAGAAGACCTGACAGGTAATGTATGATGCTGCAAGGACATCGGTAATGATGTCCTTGCAGCCCTCGCTCAACGATCATCGGGCCGTGGATGAGCGAACCGGGTTCGAGTCGATCCGAACCCGAACGTTCGGTATTTGATTAGCTGGGGCTGCTGAACTTGGATAAAGCTCTAAGGTTGTCTGGAAAACATGGATACAGCCAATGACTATATCCATGTTTTCCACATAGCCTTAGGGCTTTATCCAAGTTCAGCAGCCACCGCTAATCGAATGCCGAAAGTTCGGGTTCGTATGGACTCGAGCATGCTCCAGGTTCGCTCATCTCTAAAGGGAACCATTCACCCCGTGGCCCCCGTTATAAACAGACAAACAGTCACATAAAGGTCAATATACTTACCATATCGCTCCCGGTCCCGTCCCGGATCTCGTTGTTGACACGGAGAAATCGCCGAATCTTCTTCTCCCGCCCATTATGGTAATGAGCTGAGATGAGTCCAACGTCCATAGGAAACGACGGACGAGTCCAACTTATTCATGAGGTCCTCTTCTCGTCGCCGCCCATCCACGCCTCCTGGAACTTGATTGACGTCTTCAGTCTTCAGTTTCCTCACGAATTCCCGCGCAGGCGCCGTTGCGAAGGTCTCGTCATCTCTTCTGCGCCTGCGCGGTAAACAGGATACGTGCTCTTGACGTTCCTGTGTACCGCGCATGCGCGAAGTCCAACACGTCACCAGCTCTGACAATCGGCGCACGCGCAGTAAACATTGAAGCTGTGGAGCGGCTTCAATTGTGAACTGCGCATGCGCCGAAAACGACCGTCACGGCGCCTGCGCGGGATCCGGCGAGAAGAGAGAAGACGAAGACGAAGAAGACCCGGCGTCAATCAAGTGTCGGAGGCGGGGAGAAGGCTGGACTTCGGGCCGGCGGCGCTCATTACCATAATGGGCGCGAGAAGAAGATTCGGCGATTTCTCCGTGTCAACAACGAGATCCGGGACGGGACCGGGAGCGATATGGTAAGTATATTGACCTTTATGTGACTGTTTGTCTGTTTATAACGGGGGCCACGGGGTGAATGGTTCCCTCTAATTATTAACGATAAACAATCGCAAACTATATTGTTTATCGTTAGCCTGAAATTGTTCACTGTATAACACAGAAAGATAGTTGTTAGTTATCATTGCTACAACAATCATTTTTACGATCAGTTACTCCATCTGATCCCAATAAAAGGAACGATTTGGAATTATGCTGCGTTTACACGTAGCGATAATTGGCCCGATCGTACGATTAACGATGTCGGAGTAACGTTTTTTTTCATAACGAGCAGCGTTTAGACGGTATGATATATCGTACGGAAAATTCATTGTGCGATCGTTTTGCCAACGCTTAAGCCTATCTCACACATTGGTTAAATCGGCGAACGACTGTTCACAGGGAACGATTTGCGAATTTCTTGCGAACGACGATTTGATAACATGTTGAAAGATCAAAATGCGCGATGTATCGTTCGTCGTATGATCGTTCGCTGCCTTTACACGTACGATTATCGTTCGAATTCGATCGTTATCGCGCAAATTTGTACGATAATCGTTTCGTGTAAACGCACCATTACACTGAATGATTAGTGAACCAATTCGGAATTGCAGCGAACGATTAGTAATGATTTTAGGGTCAGATCTAAATCAACAATAAACGGCACACAAACGATTTTTCGATGGTCGCTTTCAATTACACAGAATGATTATCGTTTAGATTCAAACGATATAACAATTTTCCGCCTGATAATCGTCCCGTGTAATAGGGTCCTACCACACATCAGTTTAAAGGAGACCTGTCACCCCCCGTGCCGGGGTGACAGGCTCCCGAACCCCCGTTACAGCCCCCTATACTCACCTGATCCCGCCGGGTCCCGCTTCCTGATCCGGTCGGGTCACAGAGATATGAGCTCCCGAAGCCCGGCGCGCGCGCTCACAGGAGAGTCCGACGCTCATAGAGAATGAATGGGGAGTCCGATGCTCCGTCATTCTCTATGGGCATCGGACTCTCCTGTGAGCGCGTGTGCCGGGCTTCTGGGGCTCATATGTCCGTGACCCGGCGGGATCAGGTGAGTATAGGGGGGTCGGGAGCCTGTCAACCCGACACGGGGGGTGACAGGTCCTCTTTAATGTGGATCTGTAAACATACCTTGATTTGAGGGACATGTTTGCAGCACGGATCTACCCATTTTAATGGGTCAGTGCAAATGCGGGCGGTTACCGTACACGTCTGCAATATTGTCTGTAGTATGGATGGAGAGGTAAAGTGATATATGAATAGGGCCTCAGTGTAGTTATAACATTGTAGGTATGATGGCTTTCTCATAAAGGCGAGTGCTAAAAGGATTTGTCAAAATGTTCAGGTTCGGCAACATTATCTGAACCTGACCACTCGGCATCTGATAACCGGTGGCTACGGAAGCTGGATGCAGCACTAGGGAGTCCTGGGAAACATGGATACATTGCTTATAGCCTATGGCTTTACCTATGTTTTTTATGTAGTCTTAGGGCTGCATCAAACTTTCAGCCAGTCATCATGTGCCACAAGCTCAGGTTCTGACGGACCCCAGCAACAGTAATCTGAGGAGAGCTGCCCCTGTGCTATAGAGCTGACTACTGCATACAGATAATAGAGGCGTCCTGACCGGGAAGCTGGTGTTTGTTATCTCCTCTTTGCTGTAAATGAAGCTTGTCTCTAAACTAATAAAATAAAACTGTGATTTCTGTTTGCAGAGACCTATCCTGCTCCAGGGCCATGAGCGGTCCATTACCCAGATCAAGTACAACAGAGATGGGGACCTGCTATTCACAGTGGCTAAAGATCCAGTAAGTCAATTTCCCTTCACTAAAAGTCCTATTCTGTTGGATAAGTTAAATATTCATGGTATACTTTAATCTTCCTAAAAAAAGTAATCTTCCATGTGCCTTTGCTCCTAGGTGGTTAACGTTTGGTACTCTGTGAATGGAGAACGCCTGGGAACCTACAATGGTCACACAGGAGCAGTGTGGTGTGTGGACGTGGACTGTATCCTTTCCATTACAACGTTCAGGGATTTGCAGGTTAAATATCTAATGGTTAAAGGGGCTATGGGGGCTGGGCAGTGCTCCTAACGGTCTCACTGGACTCTGGAGCACGCAACTAACTGCACCGCAACAGCGCTGAGGAGAAAGGTAAGAGACATACCTCCTGCACAATAGGGACATATTAGATCCGTCTAACCTGCTGATAGTTCCCCCTTAAAGGGGTTATCCAGCACTACAAAAACATGGCCACTTTTCCCCCTCTCTTGTCTCCAGTTCAGGTGTGGTTTGCAATTAAGCTCTATTTACTTCAATGGAACTGAGTTTGAAACCCCACCCAATCTGGAGACAAGAGAGGAGGAAAAGTGGTCATGTTTTTGTAGCAATGGATAACCCCTTTAATGAAAGATTCTAGTTTTGATTTTTGAATGTCTTTTACTGTGTGACTTGGACCTTCATGTTTCAGCTGGTAAAACCTCACTTATCACGGTTTTATCTGCCGAATGAGCGCAGTATGATGATGGAGGATTAAGTGCATGGCAGTTACACTTTAAACTTATTTTTAAAGAATTTTTGATTGTCCCCCCCCTCCCCAAATTGTTACATTTTACAATTATCCTGAAATCTTGTAGTTTTCATTCTCACCATTTAACCTAAAACTAAGTGGAGGCTTCCTGTTCTGTAGAAAACACTTACCAGCAATGTCGTCCTTATCACAGATAGGAGTGGTGACAGCAGTGTATAGTCAACAGAGGTCCATACAATGGCTGACACTCACAACTCATCCACCCCGCTCCCTGTAGAATGTCCTCAGTACTTGTCACAGAGCATGCCTAGAAACCTCTCCCATATAATTAATAGGGTCTGGCACAGGCTATCATCTATGTCCATCAGACGTGCTGTTGAAAGTAGCTTAGGTAAGATGGTCTCCCTCCTAATAAATCTACATGGGTGTACCCATCTGGGTCCCTTTATGGTATATCTTCAAAATTTGCCAAAAATGTTGCCTCTATGTGGGTCCCATCTCTGGGACCCGCACCTAGCTTTAGATTTAGTTCTGGCAGCTTACACAATTTACATTAGTCTCATTAACTTCAGTGGGAGTAAACTGCATAGCCTGCGATTTATGCTGCTGTTCTGTGTGGAACAAAAGCCCCAATTCGATTGTCTGAAAGGAGCTGCTCTGTCTGCCAGTATGACTGTGAGGTGGTTTGACTAGTTAAATAGGCACTGTTGTCTTAAAACTTTGCATAGATCAGTAGTCTGAGCAAAATAAATAAATATTGTACTATATCTTATCAAACAAAAATGCTTCCTTCGCTCCCCTTCCTGCTAAACTGTCAGCCACTTCAAGCTTGGCAACGACTTACTGGTGAAGTCTTGTAGCTAGCTCAGGGATCATATTACAAGTCTATGTATGGGGGAGGGAAAGCCTGAGAACACACACATTGCAGACAGATTAACGACAATTTACAGAGCAGAAATCTGCTGAAAAATGCCATATACAAGATTAATAATGGCCAGATATGGTAATACTCCTCATGTACACACACAGGATGGTGTATCCTAAAAAGTCACTTGAAAAGACAGGTCCGCTTTTTAGGGTTTTGCATTAGTAGCAGTTAAGCATCTTTGAAAGAGAACATCCTTAACACAAGTGTGAAGGGGACACGCGTCATGTGCTTTCTGGATCCGCAGATAACTCCTGCAGGTTATGGGACTGTGAAACAGGTAATTCCATCTTCTGATTTTTTATTTTTTTTTCTGAATCATTTACAATCATATGAAACTGGTTTCTAGTTGAGTTCCCTGACACTAGTGCAAAGACTAAATGAACCAGCGGCCCGTGTTTTGCCCTCCTCACTGTTAGCATTGTATCAAGGGTGATCAAAT
This sequence comes from Dendropsophus ebraccatus, assembly GCF_027789765.1. Lineage (NCBI taxonomy): Eukaryota > Metazoa > Chordata > Amphibia > Anura > Hylidae > Dendropsophus > Dendropsophus ebraccatus. The sequence continues at coordinate 135,572,026 of NC_091458.1, forward strand.
ATTAGGAGCCAAGATACCAACGCTGTGGGACATTTCTGTTGGTCTATGAAAGTTCCTATTGTACATTTTGAGGCAAATAACATTGACTATCACAAAAATACACATTTGGGTATATGTTACAGATTCCTTTAAGTTGAGTCTATTACAGGCTTTAGTTTTTAGTCAGAATTCTTAAAGGGGACCTGTCACCCCAGGACCTGGGGTAAAGCCCCCGATACTTACCCACCCCTGCCGATCCTGCTCTCCAAGCCGGTCCCGATGGTCTACACGCTCAATATGTAAATGAGAAAAGTCTGACGTCCATAGGAAATCACATCATGGCGGGGATTCCACTTGAAGTTCCTCGCCTATTCCGTAGTGTGAACATACCCTTACCATCTATTTGTTTTCTTTTATGATCTGTAGGAAAACAGCTAGCTCTGCTGGAGACAAACTCAGCTGTCAGAACCTGCGGGTTTGACTTTGGGGGAAATATCATCATGTTTTCAACAGACAAGCAGATGGGTTACCAGTGCTTTGTCAACTTCTTTGACCTAAGAGACCCATCTCAGATTGGTGAGTATAAAAATTTTTTATATTTTTGCAGTTTCATTTTTTCCTCCTCATCTTATAAAGGCAATAATGCTATTATTTTCCAGATACAGGGCCATATGAGGGCTTGTTTTTTGAAGGACCAATAGTACTTTATTTTGTCAATTTACATTTTACCATAAAATGAATGGGGGGGGGGGAATATTTGTGGGGTAAAATTGAGGGAAAAAAAGTATTTTTTTTTTTTTTTTTTTTTGTGGCGGGGGGTTTACACCATGCAATTACATTAAGGGAGCATTCACATGTACAGTATCCACAGCAGATCTGATGCTGTGTTAAAGGGGTTGTCCGGCGCTAAAAAATTATTCACAGAATAACACACATTACAAAGTTATACAACTTTGTAATGTATGTTATGTCTGTGAATGGCCCCCTTCCCCGTGTCCCACCACCCCCACCCGTGTACCCTTAAGTGTGGTGCGCTATACTCACCTGTCACGTGCCGACCACGGTCTCCGATCATCAGCAGTGACGTCTTCTTCGGGCGGCCGGCGGATCTTCCCGAGTGCCGGCCGCCTTCTGCAGCGTCATCCGAAGCTCAGCCGCGATTGGCTGAGCATAACTGTGCTCAGCCAATCGCAGCTGATGACCAGGCCGCGTCATCAGCCGCGATTGGCTGAGCACAGTTATGCTCAGCCAATCGCGGCTGAGCTTCGGATGACGCTGCAGAGGGCGGCCGGCACTCGGGAAGATCCGCCGGCCTCCCGAAGAAGACGTCACTGCTGATGATCGGAGACCGTGGTCGGCACGTGACAGGTATGTATAGCGCACCACACTTCCGGGTACACGGGTGGGGGTGGTGGGACACGGGGAAGGGGGCCATTCACAGACATAACATACATTACAAAGTTGTATAACTTTGTAATGTGTGTTATTCTGTGAATAATTTTTTAGCGCCGGACAACCCCTTTAAGTCATTTAGCTAAAACCCACTGCGATACGGTACATATGAAGCTACCCTTAAGGTGACATTATCTTTACTCTGTGGGTCAGAACAATTACAACAATATCCAATTTATATGGCTTTATATTTATATAAGCAATTTTTAATTCCCTCAGGAGACTATTATAAGCAAGCATTCGACTACTTATTCAAATACAGTGTGTTGCTATTTTAGTGCATTGATTTGATATGTGTTCTGCCTATGACAGACTGTAGAAGCCGATCTAGCATAGAAGCCACAGAGGTTTTCAGAAAGATCTCATCGTGGGGAGCCGATCCAACTCCTATACCATCATATAATAGTTATGAGACATACATCGCTGTGATCGCTTGTGTTGGTCATTAGCAGCGGGAGTCGGCAGGGATGAACAGCTGTAGTGCCCCATATAGCCACCCATATCTGCGCTATAGGCCCCTCCCCTCCGTGACATCATCCCCATCTAGGCCCTGCCCCTCCACAGCCATTGGAATGGGCTGACCTAGAGACCTAGGGTCTGCCCCCTTTTATCCGGCTGTCACAGAGTGGGCCTATGCCTCTAGATTGGCCTACTCTGATGATGGTGTGGAGGGAGCGGGGCATTGACTGAAATTACGGCACAGAGGTGGCGGGGCCTGCGGCGCCGATGTGGGCAGAGGTATAGGCCACTATAGCTGTTAAGCTTCAGATAAGCTTAAGAATGGTGCTAAGAACTCCTTATGTGGAAAGGGGGTTACAATATCACTTTAAGGCTGGGTTCACACTACGTATATTTCAGTCAGTATTGTGGTCCTCATATTGCAACCAAAACCAGAAGTGGATTAAAAACACAGAAAGGATCTGTTCACACAATGTTCAAATTGAGTGGATGGCCGCCATTTAATGGCAAATATTTGCTGGTATTTTACAACAACGGCTGTTATATTAAAATAATGGCCGTTATTTACTGTCATATGGCGGCCATCCACTCAATTTCAACATTGTGTGAACAGAGCCTTTCTGTGTTTTTAATCCACTCCTGGTTTTGGTTGCTATGAGGACCACAATACTGACTGAAATATACGTAGTGTGAACCCAGCCTAAAAGACTATGCAGCGATGTGAAAGGGTAACCTCTTAAAAACAGTTTTGTTTTTCTTCCTTACCATAACTTAGTTATTCCAGTAGTTTCTATCTCTGTCAAATAGCTGCCTAGACGCTGTGGCTGCTACTAAACACGGTATCTAGGGGTTAAATGACCAGCAACAGAATGATCATTGATGCTGGTCACTGATGGTGGGAATCGGCTGTAAATGGCAACTGGCACCTGCCATGTATTGAGTGGTCTTGGCTCCTGAGCACGCTTCATACTCTCTGTGTGCACACCTGCAATACATTTATGGGAGATGTCACCAAAGGAGTTAAAGGGATTATTCAGGATTAGAAAGAAGGGCATGGAGCCAAGTTATATCACAACACAACCAGATGTACAGATGAGTACCTGAGTACAGGTGTTAAATATTCATACACCTAACTTATTATATGATATATGAACGTTTAATTCTCACTAAGTAAATTATTTTCTGTAAAAAAATTTTAGAGGACAACGAACCTTACATGAAGATTAACTGCAGCGAGTCAAAGATAACCAGTGCTGTTTGGGGACCTCTAGGAGAGAATATCATTGCTGGACATGAAAATGGAGAGCTGAACCAATATAGTGCCAAGGTGAGTGACTGGTCATTGTCACTAGATAACTTAAAGAGGTACTCCAGCAAAAAAAATTTTCTTTAAAATCAGCTGGTGTAAGAAAGTTATATAGATTTGTAATTTACTTCTATTAAAAAATCTCAAGTCTTCCCATACTTATTAGCTGCTGTATGTCCTGCAGGAAATGTTTTATTTTCAGTCTGACACAGTGCTCTCTGCTGACATCTCTGGTCGAGACAGGAACTGTGCAGAGCAGGGGAGGTTTTCTATGGGGATTCATATAAAACTGAGACTCGTCCAGAGATGTCAGTATAGAACACTGTGTCAGACTGAAAATAAAACATTTCCTGCAGAACATACAGCAGCTAATAAGTAAGGGAAGACTAGATTTTTTTTTATAAAAGTATGAGTTTATCTGAAAGAAAAATATTTTCGCTGGACAACCCCTTTAAACTTTTATCTTTTTGTTGTTCTGCCTAAGAGCGTGCACACTTTTAAAATTTTTTGACTAGACATTGTACAGATACGCCTGATGTATTAATCAGTCTACCACTATGATAAATCGGAGGCATTTAAAGGCTGTCTGTTTAGGTTTGCACTTAAAAAAAAAATAATTAGGTTCCCTATACACTTAAGACGATTGTCGTCCGAACCCGATGCTCGCAGCAGATTCGGCAGTCAGTCTAGTGTGCTTAGGGCCACCCTGAACCACCAACAGATGATGTTGGTGGTGATAAGGGTCTACCATGGTAAAAAATCATGGCCGACCCCTTTGTTCGGAAAGAGTAAGCCACAGCGAGAGCGCTCTCACTGCGACTTACCCCTCCCCATAGAGAACACAGGAGTGCTCGGCCATGCAGTTATTGAAGGTGCATGAAGATTTTTAGTCTGTTTTAGTAAATCTGGACGATTGTGTATTTTTCCATTATATTGTGTGGTCTGGCTATAACATAAGGGGGCATATTACTACACAACTAGGCAAATCTGGATTTTTACAGTCTGGACATGCTGGATAGCAACCTCTGCCAGTGATGTCATGCAGGTACACCCTCCTAGTACCAGTTTGTCTGAATTGGTTATTTTTATATATGTGTTATGTTTTGTGAGATTTAGCATTCATTTAATAATATAAAAGAAAACTTTGTCAGATGAGGATTCTTGGTAAGCTTTTTTATTCTTACTGTACTAATAATATTTTATTTTTATTTTTTTATATAGTCTGGAGAAGTTGTCAACAATATCAAGGAGCATACCAAGCAGATCAATGATATTCAGACCTCCAGAGATATGTCTATGTTTATCACAGCCTCCAAAGACTGCAGCGCCAAGGTACCAGGTTCCAAGTCTTTTATTAAACAGTATATAAGGAATGTATAGGTAAAGCTGCGGTCACACACAGTGTACTTGTTGCTTTTCTTAACTGATGGAAACCTCCTTAACCAACATAAATCTGTGCCTGTGTGTATTGCTGCGACTGTAGCAAACAAAAAACAGTTACTGAATCAGCTGTAGTTTTTAGTCCTTGCCCACTAAGTGACATACATGTACATTGTAAAATTCCTTTACTTCAGGCAAAGTGGCACAGTGATTGTGTGGAAACCAGTTCCAAGAGCCTCCTACAACACCATCTAGGTCAGGGATGGGGAACCTTCAGCTGTCCAGCCATGATGGGAATTGTAGTTTTGCAACAGCTGGAGGGCTGAAGGTTCCCCATCCCTGATTTAGATGGCACCTTTAATAGAGAACATGGCATCTACCGGTATATGCTTAATATGTAATGCTTTGGTATACACTGTATACCTGATGCCTGAGTGATCAAAAGATTCCATTGTAAATTTCCCTAGAACAGTATTATTATTATTATTAATATATATATATATATATATATATTTTTTTTTTTCCCCCAGCACATTCACAGATATTTGTGCAGTCAGAAGAATAGTACAATAGAGCATTAAACTTATGTTTTTTTTTTCTTTGTGGTGTGTGGCTGCATAATACCTACAATAGAGCGTATATTTGAAAAGGGTTTTAGAGATTTTGTTTCTCCTTGATACACATGTCTAGGTGTGGAATTATTTAGTGTATATAATATAATCAGTGTTTTCTCTGCAGCTGTTTGACACCACAACGCTAGAACATCAAAAATCCTTCCGTACCGAGAGACCAGTAAACTCTGCAGCGCTGTCTCCAATCTATGATCATGTGAGTAAAAAAAAAAAAAGTGAGGAAAAGATAAAACAGAATTAAACTATGGGGGAATTAATGTATTTTCTAAAGAAAACCCCGACAGGACCACGAACAGGGGCTTTAAATAAAAAATAAAAAAATAGTTATGGTTAGATAACCCCTTTTAATTATTGGGACTCTGAAATGACAAATTAGAATTGGGCACAAGAAAGGAAATACGTTGGCAAATGACACATATATTTTTCTCACTTGGCACATTTAGTCTCTTGGCAGTTTTGATTGAACAATAAAACCTAGTTCACAGGTGTCTAGCTGTTGCGAAACAATCCCCATCATTCCTCGATAGTCAAAAACATGGCCACTTTCTTCCAGAAACAGCACCTCTCCTCTCCTCAGTTTGGGTATATGTTTTGCATTGAAGTAATTAGAGCTGGATTGTAATACCACACACAACCTGGGGACAGGTGTGGCGCTGTTTTTGCAAGCAAGTAGTTGTGTTTTTTCTAATTTTAGAGAACCCCTTTAAGGAGCTTCACCTGTCCTGTAATTTATGGTATATATTGTGCGTTTTTCCTGTGCGGTTTCCTGCCCCATGACTGGAGCAAGAGAATAATTGCTATATGTGATTTGCTGCAAAAAAAACTAAGTTGGTCTTTTTACATTGACTGTTGTGCAGGTTGTTTTGGGAGGAGGACAGGAAGCCATGGATGTAACAACCACCTCCACTAGGATTGGTAAATTTGAGGCAAGGTAAGCAACAAAGTTAACAGTGTCACTCAGAAAATAGTTATTTCATGGAGCCGTCCGGTAATAACTCTGTTACTTCCAGATTTTTCCATGTTGCTGTTGAGGAGGAATTTGGCAGAGTGAAGGGCCATTTTGGACCCATCAACAGTTTAGCTTTCCACCCAGATGGCAAAAGGTAAGTGCAGTCTCCATCAAATCTTCCAGTAAATCAATTTGTATCAATCTTTTGTGTGTTTGCAATTTCAGCCATAGCAACGCGCTCCTGCCTAGTGTGAATGATGTTTTATGACCAAATTTGTCTTTTTGCCTGTAAATCCATTTGTACATGATAATGACAGGTACTCTTCCATCTCTCTACAGTTACAGCAGTGGCGGAGAAGACGGATACGTCAGAATACATTACTTTGACCAGCAATATTTTGACTTTGAATTTGAATCTTGAGCTTATGACTCCTTGTTGACCAGAATGCGCTAAGAATCCTATTACAACAAAATGTCATTTAAAGACAGTACATTCTTTCAATTTGAATGTATAAATGGGCTTTACACTTCTGTAAAATGGGGTTACGTAGTGTCAGGACATTCATTGGTCACACTATGTAACATCATTTCCACCCTGGAGAGTGAAAGCAAACTTAAGCAATGTGCATACTGCCTTTTATCTATTAGTTGGTGGTATACATCCAACATATAACCCTGATATTTGTCATTGAAAAAAAAAAGAGTATACCATGTGGTGTATTTTTTTTTTTTTTTTGCAGTGGTCACCTGTATAGGAAAACACAAATCTGTGCTTTCCTATACAGTAAAAAAAAAAAAAATTATTGAAATTTACCAGCTCATTCCTATTCCCTAGTTATAAGATGGACTGAAATGACTTTCAAACTCCCATGCAGTTGTGTTGCTGGCAATGGCCTGAATGAGACCACCTACAGAGAATGGCTTTTTAGGAGCATTTTATGTGTAACCCATATTTACATTAATGTTGAATTGTGTAGAAAATTAATAAAATATATTTGCCCGGTGACCTTAAACAGTAGCCATTGTTTCTACAAAGTCGTAATAAAAATAAAAAAAAATCAACTGCTGTATAGTCTGTGTGACATGTTGTCAAAAGTTTATTTTTAGTTTATGATGGGGATGCTTTAAAAGATTCCTATTTAACTGCTAACGCTAAGGGCCCTATTCCACAGAGTGATAATCTGCCGAATGAAGACAACGGCTGATCGTATCCTTTGGTCCTGACTTGGGGTGGGGTAGCTGAATTTTGTGTCTACAGCACAGAAAGGGCCCGGTTATTTTTACCATGTATTGTCTACATATACTGCGCCCCCTGCTGGACACTTAAGGTATATAGACCCAGGTGTTGACATCACGTTTTTTTTTAAGTTTAGAGTAATTATTACCTGCCTGATCTACTGAATTGAGGGAAATAGCACTATATATGTATTTTCCATAACTAGTGCACATTAGGAATTTGTCTAACTTTGCTTATGAAAAAACCTAGATACTTATTCGCAGTATCTGAGGTGTCTGTCAGGGTAAGAATGCTTTTGAAATGGAAAATAAAAGTAGAATATAAAGTGTGTGTTTTGTCCGTAGGAATGTTCGTAAATGTATATAGAATGGAACTTTTATGCCAATGATGCCCGACATTCAGACATGTTCAGGTTAATTTTCAATGTAGGAACAGCTGCCATTTGCTTCCAGGTTTTGGATGGGACCAACAAAGCAGTTTAGTAGGGATCGTCACCTGAAAGTTCCCATGTTCGCTGCCATGACATCTCTTTATGTTCTGCGGGTAGTAAATATCTGAGAAAATAACCTGTCAAATCAAGCAGAATGTGAACAAAGATATATTTTTTGGCACACTGGTATGCCCACACGTATATACTACATTGTGTTTGTGCTCACCTTCCCATAGTTGTATACTTTGTGGTGCCACTGATGGCCAAATGGCTAATGGGTTTCTCTCATACATCGGATTTACATAGTGCTTTCTCTGCCTGAAGTTGTTCAGAGTACCCCAAAGAGAGTGAGTTTTTTCTTGTACCTTGTAGATATACCTGCTGGAAAATGTTTAATTTAATATTTGGGAATATCACAGTTCAGCAGAAGTAGCACAGCTTTATACTAAGTGCTGGGTGTGATGCTTTTGAGGTTTGGGTCCTTTCATTTGATTATGGGTAACCTGCCATTTATACATACAGCTCAGAAAAAAATTAAAGTGTTTTTTCTTTCCAAAGGGAGAATGCAGGTGGGTAGCTAAGCAGTCATCTTTTCTCTTGCAGAAACGTTTGACTCTTCAAACACTATGTTGGTAAAATTACATTGTAGACACAGAAGTGATTCCTAATAGGAAAATAGCTGGATCTGATGTGCTTTCAGGGATAAGTTAGGAACCACAAATGTCAGTTTTGGATGAATGGGTTTAAGGCCTCATAAACACATTATTTTTTTATTTTTTATTAAACAACAGCTGTTGTTTAATCACATTAACTGCTATGGAATCCCGGCTGGAATTTATACACTGTATACACTTCGGCTGGGATTTCATGTGGCCACACAGAAAACCGCCATGTCTATTATGTGCGGACGCTATTCATTGAACAATGAAATGTACTGTGCAGACAATGTAAAGTGTTAACCGGGACGGTACTGCAGTATCCGCCGGGTTGAACGTGTCAGACAGTGGCCATTCTGTGTCTCAGAACAGCCACTGTCTTGCCATGTATAAAGATGGCCTTAATGTACGGTATGTTTGTTTTGTTGGAGAACTCCCTTAACCCCTTAAGGACAGAGCCTGAAATGGCCTTAATGACAGACAAATTTTATGAATATGACCAGTGTCACTTTATTCATTAATAACTTCGGGATGCTTTTACCTATCCGTCTGATTCTGAGATTGTTTTCTCGTGACATATTGTACTTTACATTTCTGGTAAATTGGAGTCGATACTCATAACAAATCTTTATGAAAAAAACCCAAATAATGTGAAAAAATGCATTTTTCCAACTTTGAAACTTTTTTGCGTATACAGAAAGTGGTTATACCACATAAATTATATATTAAATAGCATTAGCAACATGTCTACTTTATGTTGGCGGCATTTATTAAACTATCTTTCATTTTTTTTAGACGATAGGAAGCTTAAAACATTAGCAGCAAATTTCCAAATTTTCAGTAAAATTTCAAAATCAGATATTTTTAGGGACCTGTTCAGGTTTAAAGTGTATTTGAGGGGCCTGTATGTTAGAAAGCCCCACAAAGCACCCCATTTCAGAAACTGCACCCCCCAAACTCTGCAAAAGCATATCCAGAAAGTGTTTTAACCCTTTAGGGGAGTTACAGAAAGAAAAGCTAAGTGTGTAAGGAATTAGAAAATTTTAATTTTCTGTGCAGAGATTTTATTGTAATCCAATATTTTTCATAATGATAAACCTATTACCAGAGAAATGCACCCCAATATTTATTGCCCCGTTTCTGCAGTTTATAGAAATACCCCATATGTGACCCTATTGCGCTATTTGACGCAACCACAAGCCTCAGATATAAAGGAGCGCCTAGTGAATTTCAACGCCTCCTTTATATTTGGTCATTTTTGACTGTACCACTTCAGGTTGGCAGAGGCTCTGGGTGCCAAAACCTAAAAAACACCCCTAAAGGGACACCATATAGAAAACTACACCCCTCAAGGAATGTAACAAGGGGTGCGGTGAGCATCTGGACCCCATAGGTGCTTCACAGATTTTCCGAACAATATGGCGTGAAAAAAGAAAAATTAATTTTTTACACTAAAACGTTCTAGCCTTCAATTTTTCATTTTCTTAAAGGGATAAGAGGCAAAAAAAGACACAAAATGTGTAGCGCAGTTTCTCCCGAGTACGGAAATACCCCACATGTGGCGATAAAGTGCCAAGAGGGCGCAGGACGAGCCTCCAAAGGGAAGGAGCGCCAATTGGCTTTAGGAAGCTGAATTTCACTGAAAAGGATTTCAAGGGCCATGTCGCATTTACAGAGCCCTCGTGCTGCCAAGACACTGGAAACCCCCCCACAAGTGACCCCATTCTGGAAACTACACCCCTCAAGGAATCTAACAAGGGGGGCAGTGAGCATATGGACCCCACTGGTGACGGGCACAAATGTGGAACAATGTAACGTAAAAGTAAAAAATTTCATTTTTTCACTTTCATGGCATAAATGTGCCCGTCATCAAGGGGTCCATATCCTCACTGCATCCCTTGTTAGATTCCCTGAGGGGTGCAGTTTCCAGAATGGGGTCACTTGTGGGGGGTTTCCAGTGTTTTGGCAGCACGAGGGCTCTGTAAATGCGACATGGCGTTCATCATCCATTCTAGCCAAATCCAACCTCCAAAATCCAAATGGCGCTCCTTCCCTTGGGAGGCTTGCCCTGCACCCACATGGCGCTTTATGTCCACATGTGGGGTATTTACGGACTTGGGGGAAATTGCTCTACACATTTTGTTTTTTTTTCCTCTTTTAACCCCTTGTGAAAATGATAAATTCAAGGCTAAACCAACATTATAGTGTAAAAAATGTAATATTTCATTTTCACGCCACATTGTTCCACATTTGTGCCCGTCACCAGTGGGGTCCATATGCTCACTACACCCCTTGTTACATTCCCTGAGGGGTGCAGTTTCCATAATGGGGGTCACTTGTGGGAGGTTTCAACTGTCTTGGCAACACAGGGGCCTTTTGAATGCAACATGGCCCCTCGAAATCCATTCCATCCAAATCCAGCCTTCAAAAACCAAATGGCGCTCCTTCCCTTCGGAGGCTTACCCTGCACCCGAATGGCGCTTTATGTACACATGTGGGGTATTTCCGTACTCAGGGGAAATTGCGCTACACATTAAATTTTTTTTTTTTATCTTTTAACCCCTTGTGAAAATGAAAAAATCATGACAAAATTAATGATTTAGAGTAAAAATTTTACAAAAACTACACTAAATGTTGGTCTAGCCTTGATTTTTTTTCCATTTCCACAAGGGGTTAAAAAAGAAAATGAACACAAAACGTTTAGGGTAGTTTCCCCTGAGTACGAAAATACCCCACATGTGGGCATAATGTGCCATATGGGCACAGGGCAAGTCACCAAAGGGACAGAGTGCCATTTAGAGGCTGGAATGGAGGATGGAGGCCATGTCGCAATTACAAAGCTCCTGTGCTGCCAGGACAGTAGAAACCCCCGACAAGTGACCCCATTCTGGAAACTGCACCCCATAAGGAATCTAACAAGGGGTGCAGTGAGGATGTGGACCCCACTGGTGACGGGCACTTACGTAGAACATGTGCCGAGAAAATAAAAAATACTATTTTTTTCATTTTCACGTCCCAAATGTGGCCGTCACCAGGGGGCCATATCCCCGCTGCCCCCCTTGTTAGATTCCTTTATCGGGTGTAGTTTCCAGAATGGGGTCACTTGTGGGGGTTTTCTACTGTCCTGGCCGCACAGAGGCTTTGTAATTGCATCATGGTATCCTCTAATGGGAATAGCGGCCATACCTACTTAGCTGGGGAAAAGGGACAATTCTAATTTATTTGGGGGTATTAGGTCAATTATTAGTTTATAAAGTTGAAAATGACAGGTGTCCATCAAACTCAACCTGTGTTGATCCAGAGGAAGGCAAAAACCCCTCGTGAGGCAGACGACAGTAGCCTCATCACAGGGGAAAAATTCCTTCCCGACTCCATAATGACGATCAGAATAATCCCTGGATCAACGTGACCCCTGAAATAGGAATAAGGGACAGAATTTAGATAATGTGGAACCCCAATGACGTGTAGTACGCCTTGGAGCGATCCAGTATGCAGAGGCCGGGGTGATCAGGACAGGTGTCACACGGGAAAATGGTGTCCTTCCTGATCCCCCTGTTACGCCACACTCTGCACTTCTTCTGGGGTCTCCCGTTCTCCAGTGTGGGGGACGTCACCTGGAAAATGTTGCCCTAGTGCGATACGGGGTCCTTCATATCCAGAAGCACTGGGTCCGCTCCATGGCTGCTAAATATTAGGGCTCTATTACTGCTTCTGATATGTTCGGATCGTGCCGCAAGCTACAGGGCAGCGAGGGACCGGAAGAGGGGGTGCTGGTATAAAAGTTATCCCCGTACAGGTGGTGACCTTTATCCAGCAGTGGGAAGATCAGTTCCCGGACGATCTTCCCACTTGTTCCGAGGATGGGGGGGGAGGGGGCATCTGGGGGCTGGATTCGGGTGTCCCTTACTACATACACTCTAAGGGTACGTGCACACTGCGGAATCGCGACAGATAACCCTTTGTGCATCCCGCAGCTGGAACCCACAGGTGGACTGATGCGGGCGTGCGTCTCCGCCCGTGTCATAGACTCCATTCTATGCACGGGCGGATTCAGCTCTCCGTCCAACGTGTTCATTCTTTGGACGGACGATGGAATCCGCCCATGCATAACATGGAGTCTATGACACGGGCGGAGACGCACGCCTGCATCAGTCCGCCGGTGGGTGCCAGCTGCGGAATGCACAAAGGGTTATCCTTCGCCATTCCGCAGTGTGCATGTACCCTAAATCTGTAAGTGTACCCTGAGGTACTCTCACAGAGTTCGTAGAATTTCACTCCATACCGTCATCTCTTATTGGGACGGTACTGGCAGAAAAGACGTGTCTGGGGGGCAGCGTACGCTATGCTACCCCCAGACACGTCACTGGATGATGAGGATGATGAGGATGAATGGAGGAAAGAAGGATCCCCCCCATTCATCCTCACTGGCTGTTTCGGTGTCGGAGGCAATAATAACGTATCCCTCTGACGCCGAAAACACCCTGGGGGCCATCTTTATATGGGGACTAGTATATGGTAGTGGTGTAGTGTCAAACTTTATTCAATGTAGTGTGGTGTAATGTAGTGTTTTTTACGTGTTTTTTTACAGTAAGTATAAAAAAAAAACCTACGCCAACAAAGGAGTTGCTGATAAATGCCGCACTTATGTGCGGCACTTATAAGCAGACCGTGGCAGTAGGATATAGAAAAAAAACACCCTACGCCAAAAAGGAGGACTTGCTGATTAGCAGCACACTTTCGTGCGATGCTGATCAACACTCAGCGGCGATAGGGTGCGGAAAATAGAAAAAAAAAATTTGAAAAAAAAAAAAAAAACTTTTTCTACATTCTGAACATCCATGTAGCTGCTGATAAGTGTATTACACATATCAGCCGCTAGAGGGCAGCAGAGCGCAAAATACGGAAAAAGCCGACGCTGGAGCCGAAAATAGCCGAGAGAAGCCGAACGTGACGTCACGGAGGAAGCCGAAGACCCGAACGAACACGAGGACGCCGCGAACCCGGAAGACGCCGATCAGGAGCCCGGGACAGGTGAGTAATGTACAAATACCTGCTCTGGACCCCTCGGCTACCTAGCTGAGGGGTCCAGGGCAGGTATTTACTATTTTGTGGGACTCTGATAGCCGTGCCACCGGCCCGATCGCCGTTAACGGCCGGCCGGTACCGGACAGCCGTTCACGGCGATCGGGCCGGTGGCACGGTGACCACCATTACTTTTTACAGTAATAGCGGTCGGTTCCGATCGCCGCTATTGGCTGATCTGAATTGATCAGCCTAAAGCGGCGATCGTAAGCACGGGGGGTGTTAACCACCCCCCGTGCCGTGAAGCTAAGATGGCCTGCTATGATTTATAGCAGGCCATCTTCCCCGATCGCTGTGTGCGAACACGCAGCGATCGGGGAAACATCGGGCGTACGTATACGCCCGTTTGCGTTAAAGCCCACCCTGCGGGGGCGTATACGTACGCCCGATGTCGTTAAGGGGTTAAACCAAGATTAGTGTTAAATAAGAACTACGTTTTAATAGCATTTTGTAGCCCTTTTGCAGTCACCCAGTAAAACCCATATATTCCAGAAATATAAGTGTTTTATTGGGTGACTGCACTTTTCCCTGTTTAATCAAATGTGAAGAAACTTTATTTAAAAAAAGGGCAATGAATGAGGCTCAGGGAGAATTGAATACGAGGCTGAAGGGGAATGATTCAGACTTGCACTTCCGGAGCCTAGCAACCCTCTGACTTGTACCGCTCCCCGATATCTTTCTGGCTTCTGTCCGATCCCCAGTACCTTTCTGGCTCCCGTCTGCTCCCCGATATCATTCTGGCTCCTACCCACTCCCCGGTATCTTTCTGGCTTCTGCCCGCTCCCCGGTATCTTTCTGGCTTCTGCCCGGTCTCCGGTATCTTTCTGGCTTCTGCCCGCTCCCCAGTATCTTTCTGGCTTCTGCCCGCTCCCCGGTATCTTCCTGGCTTCTGCCCGCTCCACGGTATCTTCCTGGCTTCTGCCCGCTCCCCGGTATCTTTCTGGCTTCTGCCCGCTCTCCGGTATCTTTTTGGTTTGTGCCCGCTACCCGGTATCTTTCTGGCTTCTGCCCGCTCCCCGATATCTTTCTGGCTTCTGCCCGTTCCCCGGTATCTTTCTGGCTTCTGCCCGCTCCCCGGTATCTTCCTGGCTTCTGCCCGCTCCCCGGTATCTTTCTGGCTTCTGCCCGCTCTCCGGTATCTTTTTAGTTTGTGCCCGCTCCCCGGTATCTTTCTGGCTTCTGCCTGCTCCCCGGTATCTTCCTGGCTTCTGCCCGCTCCCCGGTATCTCTCTGGCTTCTGCCCTCTCCCCGGTATCTTTCTGGCTTCTGCCCGCTCCCTGGTATCTTCCTGGCTTCTGTCCGCTCCCCGGTATCTTCCTGGCTTCTGCCCGCTCCCCGGTATCTTCCTGGCTTCTGCCCGCTCCCCGGTATCTTTCCGGCTTCTGTCCGCTCCCCGGTATCTTTCCGGCTTCTGCCCGCTCCCTGGTATCTTTCTGGCTTCTGCCCGCTCCCTGGTATCTTTCTGGCTTCTGCCCTCAGCTGCCTGTGGAACTTCAGCAGAAGCGAGGAAGACAACGGAGAGCGCAGACATTGTCATATTCTACTTGTTGATTTCTTACAAGGTTTTTCTGTTTTCCTCTTGGTGACAGGTAGTGGCATGGATGCAACATTTTACTTTTTTTTTTTAAATGCATAGTGAATACCTGAATATAGTTTTCTTTATTGTGTATCGTACTTGCCTTTCTTTTTCATTGTTGCATACGAAGGTGCCATACTCTGAGCTGTAGGCGTGGGTTGCAAGTGTGCATAAAAGTTTCTCATTGAACTCCATTGCCATAGGAAACTGTCGGGCAAGTTGCCAACAACAGTCCAAGAAAAGGAGAAAGTTAGGTGATTCCTGTTGAAAACGGCCCTGTGCCCACCCAGATCGTGCACAGCATAGCTGAAAGGGATGACCTGCCTGTGAAAACAATAACATTTCATATACCAAAATGCCATACTCCATAAGCACTACCTGTCTAGAATGCGTATAAACAAGTCTATGAGTTCTACCTGTAGCCATTCACGTTCAATAAGGTCCTGGAAGCCAAGCACTGTACGACAATCAGGAGACAAGATAAGTTGTGCCAACGAAGTCACCAGCAATGTATTGTTAGCCCCCTCCTGCCCGTGTACAAGAACGCAAGTACCTTCCCTGTGCATAAAGATAATATACATATTGTAAATGTCATTTCTTACTTCTCCTATGAAATAGTGAATTTTGGCCACCGTCTAGTTATACAGCCTGCCATATTTATTTATTTTTATCAAGACCAACATTCCCAATTTATCTTTTCCATCTTTTCCCTTTACCTCTCAATGCATTCAGCAGCTAGACCTGAGGTGCTCAGAGCTTCCTTGATATGGGATAGCCAATGCGAAGCTTGTAATTTACTGAGCCAATGGTTTCTTCCCAGGTAGGTCTCATAGCAGGCACCAACCAAGCGTGCCAAGCTGCTTTGTAGGGCCTGTCCCCTAAAAAAAGAAGCCATAATATTAGACTCCCTAAAAAAAAAACAAAAAAGAAAAAAACACTTTTGTTCTACACACCTCTCTAATGGACGATGGAGCACACACCACTTGGTATATCTGTTCTTACTTTCGGTGCCTCCCCCTGCACTTCTTGCTTGCTTAGCTTCCTGTTCGGCACGAGTATCGATAATAAATCCACGCCATTGGCCCATGAGGGCAGCATTGAGCAACATCTCATCTTCTTCACAACAGTGGTGGTTAGGACCAACCAAAGGCTGTGAGGATCGCAACAAGACCTGGGACACAGCGAGAGTACACATGCTAAGAAAAGGTCTAACAAACATTTATAATGAACCTTGTGATTACTACCTTTTTTTTTTTTGCTTGGGAAATCAATATTTTTAACTAGGTTAAAGGGAACCCTTCACCATAAAAATGCTACCTAAGCTATTGGCATTATGTTATAGAGCAAAAGGAGATGAGCGCATTGATATATAGCTTTATGGGAAAATATGTATAACTTGTAATTTATTGTTTGAAATCTAATTTTTCCATGCTAAAGAGTCCAGACCATTGAGTGACTCCGCCCACTGGACTCATTAACACAGAATGATCAGGGATTTCAATCAAAAAGTTACAAGTTCTATTAAATCTTTTCCCACAAAAATACATATCTGCTCAGCTCTTCCTGCTCTATAACATGATGCAGATAGATTAGATAGCATTGTCTTGGTGACCAGACGATTGTCATTTAGACCAGGTCTAAGAAAGACTAGATCTAATAAAAGGACATCATCTCACCACACAAGAAGGTGCAATAAAATGCTTATATGGTTTTATAAAGCAGCATTAAGTTCAGATAGCTAAAACTGCTTGTATAGTGCCTGGTGTAGGCACAGAATGCTGGAAGATTTCCGCTCTGAAGCCTGCAGAATTGCAACACAGCTCTGAATTACAAAGAAGGTCATACACTAAAATTGATGAAAATTGACAGTTTTAATCAAAGTTGTAATTTACCGACACGATTGTTTTAGCCATCATTGTCTAGAAAAGTAGTTGACTATGGTTAAAAATTTTTATCCAACAGTCGAGTGTACATGCTGAAGTCAGCTGCTGCACAGGCTGAATGACTGCTTTTCCCTTGCCTAGGCTGAACGAATGCAACGAAC
This sequence comes from Dendropsophus ebraccatus, assembly GCF_027789765.1. Lineage (NCBI taxonomy): Eukaryota > Metazoa > Chordata > Amphibia > Anura > Hylidae > Dendropsophus > Dendropsophus ebraccatus. The sequence continues at coordinate 135,589,208 of NC_091458.1, forward strand.
AATGTGGACTAACCTGTATTGTCTTTTCTGTGAAACAATAGGTGACTAGACAGTTATTCATGCAGCCATCAAGCTAGTGCGGGGCCATCTTCTTTTGTTAAAGGAGAAGTCCGGCCAATTTTAATAAATTTTAGGCTATGACAGGTTATACATGAATTTCAGCCATAAAAATTTAATTGATAAGGTTACATTCATTTTACTTCGCTACTCAGAATACCTTTCACTATACTGTCCACCAAGTGCCAGACATTCTTCATGACTAACATAATTACTAAAAACCATAACACGACTGGTTATTCATAGCGTTAGTATTACTACAATTAAAAAAAAAAAGTAAGTTACTGGTGGTGCCACCTTATTTCTCTACATAGTATAATCACTAGCTATGTATATGCTTATTGTATGGGTAGATATTAGAGATGAGCAAACCTGGAGCATGCTCGAGTCAATTCGAACCCGAACTTTCGGCATTTGATTAGCGGTGGCTGCTGAACTTGGATAAAGCCCTAAAGCCCGTATTCCACGGGTCGTTAAGAGGAGCAAACGAGCACTGTCAGCGCTCGTTTGCTCCTCGTTCCCCGCTCGCTGCCGCCGCTATTCAACACGGCTGCAGCGAGCGGGTGAGTGCGGGAGGGGCTGCGGGGGGGGGGGGCTGCTCGGAAGATCGCTGATCGTCCGGGCAGCCCATAGGATATAGCAGCGTCTGCTGCCGATGCTCCTATTCAACGGAGCGACGGCAGCAGATCGTTGCTATATCAGTCGCTTGTTTTTCAACATGTTGAAAAACATCACGACTGAACGATGTCGGCTGATCGTTGCACTCTATTCCACGGAACGATTATCGTCCGTAGCGGTCGATATCGTCCGAAAACGAAAGATAATCGTTCCGTGGAATAGGGCCTTAAGGCTATGTGGAAATCATGGATATAGTCATTGGCTGTATCCATGTTTTCCAGACAACCTTAGAGCTTTATCCAAGTTCAGCAGCCCCAGCTAATCAAATACCGAACGTTCAGGTTCGGATCGACTCGAACCTAAACCCGGTTCGCTCATCTCTAGTAGGTATCCATGCACCCTTGATGCTCCCTGGAGCCGAGATCAGGAGATTTAGGAGGGGGCTGTAGGAGGGCAACAACTCAGCATATGATACTGTCAGTTCTGGAATAGTTAAAGGAGAAGTTCCACAAAATGCAAAAATTACAGGCAGACTTGGGTGTAGGAAAATAATAAAGTAAAAACTTACCTATCCTTGTACACTGTAGTGCCACTCCTGGGTCCAGCTAACAGCTATCAGTGTCCTGCAGCTTCACCAGCTGCAACATCACATGCCCAGCTGAGTGATTGCCCGCTCAACCTATCAGTGACTGGCCAGGTGGGAATTGCTCAGCCAGGCTGTGACGTTCCAGCAGAAAATGACATTCGGCGTCCGTCAGTGGGACCTCGGAGTGGTGCAACTGAGGCATGAGGACAAGTTCGTTTACATTGTTTATTGTTTTCCTGCATTTTCCTGCCTTCCTCCAGTGTTTGAATTTGATGGGACTTCTCCTTTAAATAGTATGCTAATAAACTGACACAGCTGTAATGAATTATGATGCAGAGAGTTCCATAAGAGGTGAAGCACACAGACTGTCTAATGACCAAGCCAATTCTTTAGAAATTGACATGTCTCTTTTGGGCTGTATTAACCCCTTAAGGACTGGAGCAAATTTTATGAATATGACCTGTGTCACTTTATTCATTAATAACTTCGGGATGCTTTTACCTATCCGGCTGATTCTGAGATTGTTTTCTCGTGACATATTGTACTTCACATTTCTTGTAAATTGGAGTCGATACTTATAACGAATCTTTATGAAAAAAACCCAAAATAATGTGAAAAATTGTAAAAAAAATGCATTTTTTCAACTTTAAACCTTTTCTGCTTGTACAGAAAATGGTTATGCCACATAAATTATATATTAAATAGCATTAGCAACATGTCTACTTTATGTTGGCACCATTTATTAAACTATATTTCATTTTTTTAGACAATAGAAAGCGTAAAACATTAGCAGCAAATTTCCAAATTTTCAGTAAAATTTCAAAATCAGATATTTTTAGGGACCTGTTCAGGTTTAAAGTGTATTTGAGGGGCCTGTATGTTAGAAAGCCACACAAAGCGGGGCTGCACCCCCCAAACTCTGCAAAAGCACATCCAGAAAGTTTTTTAACCCTTTAGGGGAGTCACAGAAATAAAAGCTAAGTGAGTAAGAAATTTTAAAATTTTAATTTTCTGTGCAGAGATTTTATTGTAATCCAATATTTTTCATAATTATAAACTTATTACCAGAGAAATGCACCCCAATATTTATTGCCCCGTTTCTGCAGTTTATAGAAATACCCCATATGTGGCCCTATTGCGCTATTTGACGCAACCACAAGCCTCAGATATAAGGGAGCGCCTAGTGCATTTCAATGGCTCCGTTATATTTGGTCATTTCTGACTGTACCACTTCAGCTTGGCAGAGGCTCTGGGGTGCCAAAACCTAAAAATCACCACTAAAGGGACACCATTTAGAAAACTACACCCCTCAAGGAATGTAACAAGGGGTGCGGTGAGCATCTGAACCCCACAGGTGCTTCACAGATTTTCCCAACAATGTGGCATGAAAAAAGACAAAAGTATTTTTTACACTAAAACGTTGTTCTAGACTTCAATTTTTCATTTGTGGTGTCCACAGCAGGTATTTAACCCTTTCATGGGGTACTTATATCGCCGTGATCGGCCAGCCGGTCACGGCGATCGGGACATGGCACCGTGGCCACCATTACTTTTAACAGTAATGGCGGTCGGTGCCGTCCTCGGACAGCACCGACCGCCATTGCTTTCCGAGCCATCGGGTCAAAAAGCTGCAGATCGCCGCCATATGCTGATCTGAATTGATCAGCCAATAGCGGCGATCGTCAGCACGGGAGGGGTTAATCACCCCCCGTGCCGACAAGCAGGGATGGCCTGCTATACATTATAGCAGGCCATCTTCCCCGATCACTGCGTGTGTACACGCAGCGATCGTGGAAACCGCGAGCGTAAATGTACGCCCGTTTGCGTTAAGGCACGGGTTTTGGGGGCGTACACTTACGCCCGCGGTCGTTAAGGGGTTAAAGGGGTTATCCAGCGCTACAAAAACATGGCGTTTTGAAACTCAGTTCCATTGAAGTAAATGGAGCTTAATTGCAAACCGCACCTGAACTGGAGACAACAGTAGGGGGAAGAGTGGCCATGTTTTTGTAGCGCTGGATAACCCCTTTAACCTTGGTGTGTTTTTTCCTAGATGTAGCCCTAAGGCTGCTGGAAAAAACATAGATACAGTTATAGGCCATAGGCTGTATCCATATTTTCTAGGACTTCCTAGAGAAACAAGCAGCAAGTCTCTTCTCAGTGACACTGTCATCCCAGTGGCACCAGCGTTTAAAACCATTTTAAACAAAAGGAAGAACCAGACCTTCCTAACACAGGTATCTATGCAATGTACAGCAGCTGTTGTTGCTGTGAACATCACTCATGTAATCAGGGGTGACAGTATCACTTTAAGGGTAAATTCACACGGGCGAATCTGCCAGGAGTCTCACGCACAAAATCCGCGGCTAATCCGCAATACACGTATTATTCTTATTATTATTAATACGTGTATTGCGGATTAGCTGCAGATTAGCTGCGGATTTCGTGCGTGAGACTCCCGGCGGATCCGCCCGTGTGAATTTACCCTGAAGACACATAAAAGTGTAATCAATAGTAACTAGAGATGAGCCAACCGGGTTTGGGTTCGAGTCAATCCGAACCCGAGCGCTCGGCATTTGATTAGCTGGGGCTGCTGAACTTGGATAAAGCCCTAAGGTTGTCTGGAAATCATGGATACAGCCAATGACTATATCCATGATTTCCACATAGCCTTACAGCAGGCATGTCCAAACTTTTTTCGAAGAGTGCCAAATTTGATGAAGTGAACATGTGCAAAGGCCGACCATTTTACATGCTACATGCTATATGCTTTATAACACAGGCAGATAATAGCAAGCTGGATACCTGGGGGGCCGTAAAAGTTCGGAACGCGGGCCGCAAATGGCCCTCCGGCCGGACTTTGGGCATGCCTGCCTTAGAGCTTTATCCAACTTCAGCAGCCACTGCTAATCAAATGCCGAAAGTTCGGGTTCGGATCGACTCAAGCATGCTCGAGGCTCGCTCATCTCTAATAGTAACCCTTAGAGGACCCGGCCAATTTAAATTTTTGCATTTTTGTTTTTTCCTCCTTGTTGCATTTTGCCACCTAGAAACTTACATGAGCCCTTATTTTTTGTGCCACTAATTGTACTTTGCAATGACAGGCTGATTTTTTGCATAAAGTACACTGCAAAACCCCCCAAAAATTGTGGTTAAATTGAAAAAAAAATATGCATTTCTTTTATTTGTGGGGTTTTTGCTTTTACGCCGTTTGACCTGGGATAAAACTGACTTGTTATGCATGTTCCTCAAGTCATTACGATTACAACGATATGTAACATGTATAACTTTCATTGTATCTGATGTAAAAAATTCAAACCATTGTTAACAAATATATATTCCTTAAAATTGCTCTATTCCCAGGCTTATAGCGCTTTTATCCTTTGGTCTATGGGGCTGTGGGAGGTGTCATTTTTTGCGCCATGATGTGTACTTTCTATTGGTAGCTTGATTGCGGATATGCAACTTTTTGATCGCTTTTTATTTTTATTATTATTTTCTGGATTTAATGTGGCAAAAATGCGCAATTTTGCAGTTTGGGATTTTTTTTTGCGCTTGCCCCGTTTACCATACGAGATCAAGAATGAAATAAATTAATAGTTCGGGCGATTACACACGCGGCGATAGCAAACATGTCTATTATTTTTTTTTTCATTTAGAACATTTGGAAAGGGGATGATTCAAACTTTTTTTTTTTACACTTATACTAGAAGCCCCCCAGGGGTTAGGGTTATTCCCCCTGGGATTAGGGTTATTCCTTATGGGGGACTTCTAGTATAGGCACACTGATCTCATTGAGAACTGTGCAGTAAAGTTATACTGCATAGATTGATGAGATGCCGAGCTGGGATCAGCACCTTTACGGCGCAGACCCCGGCCGGTGCCGGATGTGTGGATCGTTCCTCCGGGACAACGTCTGGGGGGGGGGGGGCGATCCACCCCACTAGACACCAGGAATGGCTTACAACTTTGACAGCTGCATCTGATTACTTACTTAGCGGGCACGGCAATCAGACTGTGCCCACTAATAACCGCGGTCCCGGGCTACATGTGGCACCCAGGACTGCGGCGGTTAAGAGCGGGGCCACTGTGCGGCTCCTCTCTGAACACCCGTAGACGATCCTGGACGTACCTGTACGCCCAGGGTCTTCTAGGGTTTAAAGTGTCACTGTTGTTTATTTTTTTTTTTTCCAGAAATCAATAGTACAGGCGATTTTAAGAAACTTTGTAATCGTGTTAGTCGAAAAATGCATTTTTATCTTGAAAAAGCAGTTTAAAGCTTTCCCCCCTGTCTTAATAGTTGTCTATGGGGAGGGTTGGAGGGAGATGAGGCACCAAAACAGGACAACAAAGAGTTAATTTACAGCTAAATCACAGGGCTATCTGCTCTGACAGTCAGCACTGACCTCTCTGACCTCTGTTAACAGCTTTCACACAGGTCCCGCTGTGTAATCCTTTGTTCTCTGCTATCTCCTGCTGACTAAACTCCCTCCTCCCCTCTTCATAGAACAGACAGGGGCATGTCTAATACAACAAGACACGATTTCCTGATAATTTGTAGTGAATGGAAAAGAGGGGGGGGGGACCTGGGAAAAGGCTTTTTGAATGCAGATAATGGCATATTTGGCTAATAAACCCAATTACAAAAACGACAGTGACTCTTTAAATATGAGAGGTTTTGATTGGCTGTTGTATTGGCAGAACACTGCGTACAGACTCAGAAAGTCTTTGGCTGTAACCACTATCCAAACCTCTTTACATCTCATATTCATTGTTACCACTAGGTGGCAAACTATAAGAAGTAGTCATTAAAGGGATTATCCAGTGCTCCAAAAACATGGCCACTTTCTTCCAGAGACAGCATCACTCTTGTCTCAACTTTGGGTGCAGGTTTTGCAACTCATTTCCATTGAAGTGAATGGAACTTAATTTCAAACCGCACCTGATCTGGAGACAAGAGTGTGGTGCCGTCTCTGGAAGAAAGTGGCCATGTTTTTGTAGCACTGGATAACCCCTTTAATTAAAGGGGTTATCCAGCACTACAAAAACATGGCCACTTTCCCCCTACTGTTGTCTCCAGTTTGGGTGGGGTTTTGAAACTCAGTTCCATTGAAATAAATGGAGCTTAATTGCAAACCACACCTGAACTGGAGACAACAGTAGGGGGAAAAGTGGCCATGTTTTTGTAGCACTGGATAACCCCTTTTATTGTTTTCAATGCACCTAATCCCCAAGAATGGCTCATGGAACCTGCTCATATTATAGACTAGTTCGACCAATCCAATAATATATTTTTTTTAGTTAAATCTTATTCAATAAGGACTAGATTCCAGTATGAGCAAGAGAAACAACATGATGAACCTTATAAAAGACAAGAAAGGGTTCAAAGTCGGCAAAGCCTTGATAATGTAGAAAGTCTATACCATGGCCCCATAGCTTACCATTTTGTTCCTTGAATGGTAGTAACTCAGTACAGGGAACCTGCGGCCTTGCCTGAAAGCTGCGGCTCTCTTCAAAGTGTCATCAGAACAGGATACAGGTACAATAACCTTCTCTGGATAACTGGGGCAAACTTTAAAGTTATTATTCACATCACTCAGTCTCCAGGCATCTGTCTAGGAAGACACATACAAAATATTGTTACAATCCTCACATACAGAATATATAGCAGACATTACTGTATGATGGCGTCACCTCAGCTTTCAACTTATGATAAAAGTTTTCCATGGTATCTCTCGGCCATCCTTTTCCTAATTTGCATCCTGCTGGTCTGAAGAAGAACGGGTAGCGGAGAGAAGTGTTATCCAGCGAGGAGAGGGCCTGTAGACATATAATCGGAGCAGCTTCTTTATTATTACTTTCCAGCTGACAAGGTCACCCTGCCCATTTTATGCCACTGAATTTATGGTTATGAACACAGATTTCTAACTATTTCCATCTGCCTGTCATCAGTCTGCTATGATCAAACCATCAGTTTTAGCCAGTTAGCCAGAATCCCGCTCCACACTGATGAGGGGCAAATACCCCGAAACAGCTGTCTGTGGATGGATGCCTGGCTTTAGTAATCCCTTGTCATGTCGCAATTTTCACAAATGAGTTAGACTGTGACACAAAAGGGACCATCTTGATATTTCCCTACCGTGTTTCCCCAAAAATAAGACATCCCTACTACCCTACCCTCTAGAGTAAAGTAAGGCATCCCCCAAAATAAGGTACCCCCTACCCTAAATTAGGTCATCTCCCTCCCTGAAAGTACCACTCTGTGTAGTAAAGGAGTCCAGGTGATGCTATATGGGAGTCACATGCTGGATATGCACCCGATAAGGTAAATATTGCCAAGGACTTTCCTTCTTTATTGATTTTGTTTAATTTTTCCTATGCTGCTGCCCATGGTGAGACTAACAATTCATTCCATACTTGTTGTTACCTATTCAGTCACCTTCCCCCAGATCTGTGCTGCTGCTTTCTGCTGAAGACACAAAAAACTTAGTGTGAGCTTTTCTCTTCATCTCATCCTCCATCAATTCCGAGGCAGCTGATGTAAAGTCCTGGTAGGCTTTATCTGAAACTTTGTAGCTTCTTTGTAAAGCTGGGAAGGGTAATCTAAGTTATGTTTGAGTGGCATACCCCACTTAAGCCCCACCCACTTTCTAAAGAGTGGCAAGCAGAGCATTACATGTTAAATAGTTGCAAAATAGGGCCTGTGTAACAACATGCTGCTTCTTTTACAACAGAAAATGTTCACACACTTTTGATAATGCCCTCCCGTCCGTGTACTGCTTCATGAAAAAAAATGCAAGATACCCCACTGGATCTGACTCAGTGACAATTTTTCCAGTGAAATCAATAGGGACTGAAAAAGTTAATCCATGTACACACATTTTCAGAAGGGGCACTGTATATTGACCATTGTTCTCCACCTATAGAACTGACAAGAAAGATTAAGATGTGAACTGAAATACAACAGTACCCGCAGGGAGCACCATTTTGAAACATACAGTCAAAAAATAGCAATTCACACTGGTGCCGACTGATAGCACTTTTTCTATGGTTGTGTGTATGAAGGGAAGGAGTTGGCTTCGGAGTTAGGGTCCTAATACATAGAGCGATTTTTAACGATTAACGATAAACAATCGCAAACATTGTTAATCTGAAATCGTTCATCATATTACACAGAACGATAGTCGTTAGTTACGATCGTTACTACGATCGTTATTGCGATTGTTACTACGATTGTTTGCTCCTTCTGATCCCAGGAAAACATTAGTGAACGATTACCGATAATTTTAGGTTCAGCTCTAAATCATCGATCAACGACATACAAACGATTTTTCGATTGTTGCCTGCATCGGTGAACAATATAACGATTTTTTGCACGATAAATAATCGCCCTTACTGTTACTGACCTGGACAGAGCGGGCAACATTAAATGTTTCTTCCATATCCGGTATTTCCAGCTGAATAACCCGTAAATCCTTACACTTTAAAGTGACTGTTCCCGAGCTTGATCTTCCTTCTCCATCTTTGCTGCTTTCTTTGCTCTTCAACATGCCAATGTTTTGAACACTATAGAAAATGTAAATGTAGTGTACTATAATAACAAAGCTTTATTAAAACCATACATATCTGTAGACAAAGAGCTGAATGAGGAGGTGGAGGGGAGTGGAGCCGAAAGCTACTAGTAAGGCCACCACTTTATCTAGATGGCTCATTGTTTTACTTTGAAAACCCAATAATTTAAATATTTAACGGTATGCTGCTTCATTTCTCCCTGTGGTGGTGTATTTTATAATTTACAGCATATTCTATATGGGGGAAGGGGGGGATTTATCAAGACCGGCTTATGAGTACGCCAGTCTAATATAAATCCCCACGCCTCTTTGTCAATGAAGTGAATCTGGTCGAACAAGGTCTGAAAATAATTTTTTTCTCCACAAACCACTTGTGATATTTTTTGCACAGTTAGACCAGATGTAGGCTTGATAAATTCTCCCCCCCCCCCCCCAACGTTGTATTTTTTTTCTAGATATTTGACCCCTTTTGGCGCAGAACCTTAAACCTGCTGCAAAATCTGCATGTACATCATCCACACATCTTTTTTTCTGTCCGGATATCAGGATCCTTATTTATGGTCACAAAAAAGAGCCATTGATTTTAATATGGTCATCCACACATCAGTTTTGAAAACAGATCTGTATTTGGCCACTGATCCGTTCTGCAAAAAAGTAGCACTTGTGCTTATACGGTCCGTTTTTTGCAGAACAGAGGCTCCAATAAAAGTTAAAGGGTCCATATTAAGTGATCGACAAATGAGTACACCATCAGTATCCCGTTTGTTTTTTACTGAAGCATTACTTGGTAACCACTAAGCAGGCTCCACCCTGTGACCATTTATTACACTCCTATCGTTTTTTGAGTATCCGCAAAAATGTATGCAAAACTGACGGTTTCTCCTGGACATCAATGATCTTGATTCCTGAGGTCCCAGAAGAAAAACTGATATGTGGATGAGGCCTAAAACTTGCTGATGTATTTAGTACACAAGAGCAGTTAGGGCAGTTTTGGGTGGTGAAGAGGTTGGTGTCCACACTTCTGGTTGTGAAGTTCTAGTGAAGAGCAGTAAGAAAATGGAGGGGTCTGGACTGGAGTCTAAATGTATTTTTATAATTGATCCAGATTTAGATGTGTAGTGTGTGGAGTGGATTAATTGTGGGGTCTGGATAGATTTGGTGGTCCAGTCTGAGAAGGTTGAGAAGTTTCAGCGGTGACTGCAATGGGGAAAAGTCAGGAGGATCGTGGACAGGTAAGTAATAATTTTATTATTTTCTATATACGCGACAAGGTTGCATGGACATCACTATACTGTATACTGATATACTGTATAAACAGCCCTTGCTGCATGATCACCTGGCTGAGTAATAGGCTCAGTAAGCCAGTGTTGATCTAGCAGGCCATTAAATACTTCCCTTAGCAGTGGCGTCGCTAGGCAGTTTTATTCGAGGCTCACGCGTTGATTGGATACACGCACCATGGCCTGGCGCAGAGGCTCCACGCTCCGCCTCTGCGCTGATTGGATTGGAGGAGCACATATAGGCGATACGTCAGGCGGGCAGTAGGTGAGGCTGCCGCTACTACCGCTGCGGCACTCATCTCACAGGTGGAGGTGAGGAGGCAGGGGGGATGCGAATGGACACACTTGGCCTGCTGGTTCCTTGATGCATAAGATGAGAGAGATGGTGTGTGTGTGTGTAGAGGGAGGTCAGGGGGGATAGTGTGTATGTGTGGGGGGTCAGGTGGTGTAGTGTGTATGTGTGTGGAGGGGGAGAGTCAGGTGGTGTAGTATGTTTGGGGGGGTGTCAAATGGCGCAGTGTGTATGTGGGGGGGTGGTCAGGTGGGGTAGTGTGTGTGTGACGGGGTCAGGTGGGGTATGGTGTGAGGGGGGATGAGGGTCAGGTGGGGTAGTATGTGTGTTTGTGGAGGGCGTCAAGGAGGGTAGTGTGTGTGGGAGGGGTCAGGTAAGGTAGTGTGTGGGGATGGCGGTCAGGTTAATTGCAGGCAGGAGGGGAACTTTATTACTATGGTTGGTACAGCAGGCGCATTAATACTATATAGGAGGCACAGCAGAGGGGGCATTATTACTATATGGAGGGTACAGTGGGCGCATTATTACTATATAGGGGGCACAGCATAGGGAGCATTATTACTATATGGGGGCACAGCATGGGGGCATTATTACTATATTGGGGCACAGCAGGGGACATTATTACTATATGGAGGCACAGCAGGAGGCATTATTACTATATGGAGGGCACATTGGGGGCATTATTACTATATCAAGGGCACAGCAGGGGACATTATTACTATATGGGGCACAGCAGGAAGCATTATTACTATGTGAAGGGCACAGCAGGGGGCATTATTACTATATGAGGGCACAGCAATAGACATTATTACTATATGGGTGCACATCAGGGAGCATTATTACTATATGGAAGGCACAATGGGGGCATTATTACTATATGAGGGCACAGCATGGGGCATTATTACTACATGGGGGTACAGCAGGAGGCATTATTACTACAGTATATGGGGGCACAGCAGGAGACATTATTACTATATGGGAGCACAGCAGGAGACATTATTACTATGGGGGCTCAGCAGGGGGCATTATTACTGTATGAGGGTGCACAGTAGGGGACATTTTACAATGTGGGGTAACACAGCAGGAGGCATTATTACTATGGGGCACAACACTGGACATTATTACTATATGTGGGCACAGCAGGGGATCCTCCATACAGGGGGCAACACACTTACCTATCTACTCACTGACACCAAGCAGTGGAATTAGTACAGTTTGGGAGCCTATAGAAGGGGAAAAGGGAAGGAAGTTGAAGGAAAAGTGTGGAGCCTAAGATGTGTGTCTGGCAGGTTCTGAAGAGATGAATTGCAATCATCATGGTGGTCTGGGCTGGATGGAGAGGAAAAGAGAAAGAGAACATCTCAGGTCAAAAAAGACGTCACCTGTGAGTCACTGTAATAATGGTTTTTGCATTCTGTAGAATGTTATCTGGTAGGAGTTCCCTGAGGTCGAAAAGTTGGGACACATTGGCCTAGAGGATAGGAGCTAGGACAGACCTCCCAGAGGCTGTGTGTACAGGGGGAGCTGTGAAGGAGCTGCCTGGGCAGTGGTGTGCACCACTACCGATGACAGTGACCCTGACAGGAGCCCAGGGCGGGTGGCTGCCTGTGTCTGCTTAGCCGCAATTATTATGAGTGGCGGCAATAGAGCTGGGCTAATAAAGCGGTCATTGGGGTTACTGTTAGGACTCGGGCCGTACGTTCGGCTCGGCGTCCATAGCAACCAGGATATTTATGTTTTTGCTATACTCTACTCTGCTGCTCCTGGTTGTAGCAGTAACCAGTGTTGCACTCCACCTGCTGATCAGCACTAGCTGTTTGCAATCACAGTCATTTGACTGACAGCTGACCCGCCCAGTTAGCTGTCAGTATCTGGGTTGGGCTGGGACTTCTAGTCCTATAAGTCTTTCACTCTGTCTCATGTTCTCTGCCTGTGATAGCCTGTGATAGTTTCTAGTGCCTTGACCTAGCATCTCCTGACGTGTTTATCTAGTTATTCTGACCTCTGAATTTCGTGACCTCAACCTCGCTTTTGGATTCCGATTTTCGTACCTCGCTGCCCGTTTGTTGCCGACCCTGACCTCTGACTTTTCTAATGTTGTGTAAGTCCGTCTTGTCTTGTTCTGTGTAGCACTTGTTACAGTATAGGGAACGTCGACCAGTTGTCCGCAGTTACCTAGAGCTGTTGTGGCAAGTAGGTAGGGCCAGCTAAGGGCGGGTGCCAGTTGCAGGGCTGCACTTGTCTGTTGTTTTTCCCAGACCCCTACCTGACAGTTACTAGCTTCTGCACTGGGTTCCTTCGCTAACCGCTTATGACGGCACTCAGAGGGCCAGTGACCCGGATGTTTTAGGACCCTAGCAACGCCCCTGGCCCTTAGTGATCCTATAACTTCCTGCTCCTAGTTTCAAGACAAAGAACAGATAAGAACTCAAATACATTTTAAAGTAGCGAAATTAAGGGTCCATTCATACCTACAGGATCTGCTATAGATTTAGTGTTGTAACATATAACACAGCATCAAAACTTCTGCAGATCCTGTACATGTGAATAGACCCTTAAGGGGTAGTCCCATCTCCACTAACATAGTTATACTTGTAGGTTTCTTCAAGTTAAACATTTTTGTAATTGCATTCACTAAGAAAACTTAATTTTCTCCTTCTCCTGCTTCTCTTTCCCTCCTTGTTGACAGCTCTTTGTTTATCTTACCGACTACCACTGGTCTGGCTGGTGTATATATAAATGTAATGTGTATATATACTGCACTATATATATATATACCAGCCAGACCAATGTTTTAAGAGCAGAGTGGTTATCGGTAACCTAGACAACGAGCCATCAACACTAGTAGGAAAAGAGCAGAATATCAGCAAAAGGGGGGGAAATGAATGTATTTCTAAAAATATATATCTTGATGAGACCTAAAAGATTAACTTTTAGTTGAGATGGAAATACCCTTTTGAAAAAAATTTATCAGACCCCAGACCAGACCCCATTGCGGTACCTTTTTTCCCCCTTACGTCCTACATGCAAGAAAACAATAAATAATAATAAAATAATGGTGCCGTTCCCCTGAACCATTACATTAACAGTTTAAGTTCCCAGATTTTCCACCCATACAGCAGCCATTTGGTATTTTTACCTCTTCTCCACTGAGTCCACAGCACAATGCAATAGCCACAGTGCGCACTTTTCTGGTTGCGTGCCCTCCACAGGATTGGCTGAGAGAATCAAGTGATGGCTGCTCACACACAGGGTCCCAGTCACAGGAGGCATTAGGGGGCAGCAGACGCGTACATTCTCCACTCGTGAACTCTGTATAAGATGCGAGAGCTCCATATCCTGTATCAGGAAGAGGCGCATGTAAATGTAGAGCTCTGCCTGTAGACTAATTTCCAATGATCTAGCAGATCTTCTCTTCAGAGAAGCAAAGGGTCACAAGGGAATGCTTAGTATGCATAGCGAAACAGGACTGATACCAATACTAAGTGACACAATATCCCTTGCCAACCCTTAATGACATATTTCCCTCAGACTATGCAACTGCCTGTTACCACTGCAGCTAAAGAGGATGGAAAGTTACTCATTGTAAGAAGGAAGTTGAGGTTTTCTTGACATAAATGTTAAAAGGTTTAACCCTCTCCTATTCCTATAGACGTTGTCATGTCATAACCTTTTATATACGCTGCATTGTATGTAAAGTGGCCCATATCAACTGATGCAAAATATCTGATAATGTACAGCTAGAGCTACAGTATATGGAGAGGCTAATAATTAGGGATGAGCCAGTTTATAGTACTAGCGAAGTAAAGCGCTTCGCTAGGCTCAGTGGTTGGCTTGTCAGCCTGCTGCCTTTAAACTTTGTGCAGCTTTGGGTGCTGAGAAAAGCTGTATCCAGTCCTGGGAGACTGGAAGAAGTTTCCCAGGACTGGATTCAGCTTTTCCAGGCACCTGGAGCGGCATAGAGTTCAAGGGCAGATGGCTGACAAGCCGACAGATGAGCCTAGCTGTAAATTTGCTCATCCCTACTAATAATATATCTGTGGGATATTTGCACTTTTACACTCTAGTTAAACCCATGTGCACTCTTAAAGAGGATGTACCACCAGGTACATACTCTTGAATTTAACACACCGATAGAACGCCGCCGTCATGAGGAAGCCGGTGCCGCGGTTCGTTTTTCGAACCCTGGCCCAGTTCCTGTGTATGGCGCCGTTCTATCCAGTGGTACCGGGCCGAGCTGAAGCACTGGAGGTCGGCCAGCCCGCCCCCAGTGGGAGGGAATTCCCTCCCCTTTATGACGCAGCTCCATTGATTCTGCTGGATAGAACGGCGCCGTACGTGATAACCGGGCACATCCTCTTTAAACATATTATTGTAGTGTAATGATACAATTTGTTTTTATAGCACCAACATATTCCGCAGCACTTTACAACTCCGTCCAAAACTTAAAAAAATTGTGCTGGCAGGGCAGGGTAGGGTGGAAACATAATAAAGAAGTCATACTTACCCACCCCCATGCCCCCACAGCACAGTGACACCACTTATGACCTGCGTCGGCCTCCTGTAGCTCTTTATACAGTGATGTCACATCTTGGCTGAAAAATTCTCACTCCACCACCACCACAGCCACTAACACAGTCCTTCACAGGACTTGAGGAAACAGGAGATTGGAGCCTGTCAGTACGCTGGTGGCGCTGTGACTGCAGAGGCACAGGGATGGGTAAGTATGATTTCCTTATTATTTTCCCACCCTGCCAGGCTTGGATTTTTGCGTTTTATGCAGAGTTCTCCTTTAATAGGTTTTTTTTTCTGTCCATAAATCAGACAGAAAAAATTGATCTGTGGACTTGGCCCTATATATAATATGTATGGCCACCTATCTTTTGTCTATGATTAGTTGTATTTTATATTAGGGCATCTGGTTTATTAAAGGGGTTTTCCATACAAATATGATTGATTGCCTATCCTAAGAATAGGCCATCAGTAGCTGATCCAGGGGATACCCTATGCTGGGCCTATGCTGTGAATAGGCCCAGATGCAGTTTGCTTCTGTCACTGGCCATGCCCGGTTACTGCATATTATTAATGGCATGTGGAGATCACAGTTTGACCTTTCATATACTGGGAGGGTTGCAAAATATTTGTGCAAACATAACCCTGTTTTTCTATTGTATCAAATACTTATTTCATGCAATAAAATGCAAAATAATTAAAAATGAAACAATGTGATTTTTGGGACTTTTTTTTTTTTTTTATAGATTCTGTCTCTCTCAGTTGAAGCATGCTTACAAAAGAAATTACAGACCTCTCCATTCTGTGTAGGTGGGAAAACTTGCAAGATCGGAAGTTTATCAAATACCTGTTTTCCCCAATTAACCTACCAAAGAGCGCCGGGTCACGGATCGGCCGGTCTCTAAAAAGATCATCCCGGCTGGTACTGCAGTACCGGCCGGATGATCTTTGCAGCCGCAGAGTTCTGAAATTATCAGCAAGTTAAAAGTCTCTAACCTGCAGATATATCCCTATAACACACAGGGCGTGCATTTCTTACCGTCATCCTCAGCGCCGGTTCTGTGATATTAGCAGTTTAATACACAGGCTATATAGGTGTTCTGTGCTCTGGAGACAGAACTACCTCCCCCAGTGCACCGATCTGACCCCCGGCCGACCCTCCCCTTCTAATGGATATCAGCAGATCGGGCCAGCTGGGGGCAGATTAGTGCAGTAACCCCACCATCAGTGCACCAAAACACCTTATCAGTATATGGATTTAACTGCTTATATCACAACTTACCTATATCCTCAGCACTTCGTGCATTATAGGGATATATTGGCAGGTAAGATACTTACACTTAAAGTGACATTGACCAAATAGTCTTATCAAACAAAGCTGTATCTTCCTTGTGCAATAAAAGACTGTATGATTGTTGGATTTCAGTAAATTTACAGGTTATTTACAGAATACTAGTGGCAGAAGTCATTCGTTTGCACTTTGTATTACTGAAACAGCTATTGACACTATGATAGCATCGCCACCTCGCCTGCACATGGTGGTTAAGTCATGGTGGTTCAGTGCACTGGGGGCACCTCAGTGCACCAACCCGCCCTGCCAGCTTTCTTCTTATGAATATTGAGGCAGATCTCTGCAGTGACGTTACTCCTGTCACTCATTACTGCAGAGCGCTGGATGGATATTTATAAAGAGGAGTGAACCAGTGGGGCTGATTGGTGCACAGAGGGCTGCCCTCCCCCAGAGCACCAAAACACTTAATGTATATATTAATAAAACAGAAGATTCAACAACAGCTGCACTGAGGATGAAGGTAAGAAGATTAAATTTAAAGAAATTAAGAAAAAAAACTTTCCCAGTCCTATGGAAACTTAAAGGGGTTATCCAGCGCTACAAAAACATGGCCACTTTCCCCCTACTGTTGTCTCCAGTTTGGGTGGGGTTTTGAAACTCAGTTCCATTGAAGTAAATGGAGCTTAATTGCAAACCACACCTGAACTGGAGACAACAGTAGGGGGAAAAGTGGCCATGTTTTTGTAGCGCTGGATAACCCTTTAACAGCAGGTTACAGTCTTTTAACTTGCTGTTAGTTTGCCTTTAAGAAGCTGGATGATATAAAAGCATGTGGTAGGCTGAAAACAAATACTTGATTCCCTTGTTAACATTCCTATTCAAAAACCAAATACTCATCATAAGGTTGAGTGGACCATAAAGTACACACAAGTGGTTAAATGGCTGGAACATTCTGCTGTGTATTAACATTTACTCTTTGGCCACAAACTGGACCCAGGAGCGGCTTTACGGGGCATGAGGATAGTTAAGTTTACTTTGTTTATTGTTTTCCCGCGCCCCAGAAATACGGTACCAGCAATGGAGGCTGAAGTGGATCCCTATCCTTTTCAATGATAAGTCCCCCTTTTGTCTCATTAGCTTACACCCTAAAGTGTCTCCAGTTTTATCTCCTATTGAGGACATCTGGGACGTCATTGGTTTGGTTGGCAATTTCAGGGAGCTGCAAGCAGAATATTTTGCTTCCATTTTTTCATTATTTGCATATCATTAACATGCATGGCCCAAGGATTCATAGAACACCGGAGAGAGTTTCCTTGTTCCGAGCACGGCTCCTTCTAGGCATCATACAGGGTATATAAATCCCGTCTGGGGTGTTTCTTGCATTAGCATACACAAGTCACCAGACTTTTGTCAAGCAGGATGAGATTGTTCTTATGTTACTTACATTTTGTTTTTATCTAACGGTAACAGTGAGCATTGTCTCTTGTAACGTTTTTGATCTTTTGTGGCAGGATGTTGTAAAGGTGGTTTTGTAGGTTTTTATAGGTAGACTAGAAGCTTAGAGCAAGTACCCAGCCTCTCCAGAATTAATTTTTTGAAGTATTTCCTCTCAGGTTAAAAATTAAGCTCCATTACAATTTCTAATCTCTTCCTAATTTTTAAATTCATTATTATTATATAGTAATAGATTACTTCAGTCCAGGGGCTACTACTACTACTCCTACTGCTGTAGCAGCCATAGTGGCTGCTATGGGGCCCGCCACATCAGAAGGCCCGGTGACCCGCTCCTGCAATGCTCTAGGCCCCTGAGCTGTCATCATTTTCAGCACCAAGTGGCCGAGCGGGCCTCCCAGGATCTGCAAATATCCCTTTAACTGCAAGCGCTCCTGACAATTACTTGCAGTTATGTAGTTATGATTACACTTGATGGCTTGATCGTCAGTCAAGAAGGGTGGGGGGCAATCAAAAATTTATATGGGGCCCAGTCATTGCTAGCTACGTCCCTGGCTAGTCACTAAATAGTATTTTATGGGCAGATACAGCAATGGTCACATAAACAGATGTTTTAGTGGCCATGTGATACGGTCCTATTACATGGACAGACTATGGCACGATCATTTTAGTAAACAAGCACCGATCTGCTAGATTGGGGCTCGTTTACTGGACCTATTAGACAGCCCAATAATCGGGCAGCAAGGGCTGCATGGACATTGTAGCCCTTGCCCAAACACCTGATGCCTTACCTCTGCCTGCTCCTGGTCTTCTCTCCTGTGCTCCACAGCTTCCCGGTGACCCCTGACCTTCCTCCTTACAGGCTGCTCAGCCAATCACAGGCCAGGACCGCTGCGGCCTGTCAGCTGACCGGGAGCGGAGAGAGGTATGGTATCATGTATTTTGGCAATTGTCAACTGTCGGCCGTGCATCGCTATTACACGTAGAAATGCGCGGTCGGCGCCCAGCGATTTTAGGTCAAAACCTAAACCAATGACCAGCCCATGATCATTTCATCGGCTGATCGTTGTTTCTATTACATGGAGCGATTATCCCATTCGCCCGATTATCACTCTGTGTAAGAGGGCCCATTGGTGGTGAGCTACCTGGAGAACAGCTAGTTTGACGCATACCTACAGTATGTGCAAAAAAGAAAAACAAAGAAACAATTGGTCCCGGCAGTTGTACAGGAGGTTAGTTATGTTAGGAATATGTAGAGTATGTAATGTTCTTAGCATTTCACCCAGCCGCTTCCCTTCCTTTTCCTGTTTTATTGACTTCTTCCCAGTACGTACCCCAGCCCAGGGTCATCTTTAAATAGATGATGAACGTGTTAATGACTTTTCCTCTGCATGCTGATCATCAGGAGATACTTTTATTGTTCTCCTGCACATTGGATAAACTTAGATACAGGGTGCAGTTTCCTGAAGAAGTGGGAGGATCTTACAGGCGTAATAATAAATCATAAAGACTCATAAAACACAGTGTACAAACCTGGAGCTGAAAGGCATTAGGAAGTAACAGCCCACAGCTTTCACGGGAATACATGGGTCTTGTTTATGCTCATACTTCACAAGTGTGGATGAGTTTTAACTACATTTTGGAACCATACTTCATATATTTTATTCCAGGTTTGCTCATAAACTCCTTTACATCTTTGTGACTTTTTAAAACTGATATAACTGTACACAGCCATGTCTTTTAGCCCAGTTATATTCAATGAGCTGTGTGAAGATGAGGAGAGTGATACAGCTCCTGATTTAGAGTCCGTTAAAGCCCTGGCAGCCAGACTGAAGCTTCAGACCCGTCGACCTTCATACCAGGAATGGACACAACGAGTACAAGCCCGACCTTGGACAAAAAATCGAGGTGTTGTCCAAGAGAAAGTATCTTCCAATCAAGACCAAAGCACCACGAAAAACAGTATATGTGGGTTCAGCTCCATAGATGAAGCTTTACAATGGATTAGAAAAGAACTGGTAAGATTTTTTTATTTAAGATATTGTCATGCAGTAATTATAATATAATGTATAGAGTGCAATATAGGAAGATTTCTAAATTACTTTATTGCAGATGTTTACAGCAAAAATGGTTGTGTGCATGATGCCTCACACGTATTCCACTAGTGGTCCACAGCATATAGCAGCAAAATTAAAGTCCACTAAGTGTCTCAGGTACCAAGTTTCTGTGGGTTGAACCATCAACTTTACTATACATGATTATTGAAGTTAAAGCAGCACTCAAAATTACAATACAAAACTACAATAAAGTCAAGCAAGTGATAGAACCATGCTAGTGTACAGTGGCGTAGCTACCATAGGGGCAGGGTAGGCAGTTGCTATGGGGCCCATGGGGGAGGGGGCCCGGGGATGCACAGGGAAAATAAGAGTCTCCTGTGTCCTTCTGCTTAACCCCTTTCTGTGTTGCAGCATGTAAGAGCATGCAATTTTGGGTCACTTACTCACAGCAGCACATAAGGGGTTAAGCAGAAGGTAGTCTGCTCCTGCACCTATGTATTAAACCATAAGGGTTCCAATGGGCCCCTTGAAGTTAAATACAGAGGACTGACAGAGCAAGCAGCCATTGGCTCTCTGCTCTGCCAGTCACTTTGTAGCTGCAGGCAGGATTCTGCCTCTGGTCACAAGAGATTTTATTTTTTGGCCACATCACCGAGCCTATATAAATATATATATATATATATATATATATATATATATATATATATATGCAGCACTTTGTGTTGGTGTACAGTTATTTGCTATGGGGCCCCATGAATCCTAGCTACGCCCCTGCTACTGTAAATATTTATCAATGCTAATTAATGTTTTCAGGGAGATTATAATAGCATCAATTCATTTAGGAGTCACCATCATTAAAAATAACTTTTGACATGTCATCAGGCATGTAAGTAAGTTATTGATTGTAACGGGTTTCACTGCTCAGACGACTGCGATCAAGAGATATAGCCAGGAAGAGAGTGTGGCATCAGCATCATCCACCCCCCCCCCCCCCCCCCCCCCCCCCGGCTTTATCTCCGCTACAGATAATTCCAACAAAGTCTAAAAGGCAACATTGTCAGAATTAGCCATTGGCTGAGTAGTGAAAGACATGGCTGCTGTCAAAAGTTATTTTTAATGACACATACTCTTTAGTTTAAAAAGTATATTTTGCAATGAGCAGTTATATCATACTTTGTATAGCAGTACACCAGATTATTAGGCAAGTGTATGTGTATGTAGTGTACAATCCATATGAATACATGGAATGGATCCATATTAGAGATGAGCGAATATCGAGTATGCTAGAGTTCGTCTGAACCAGAGCGTTCGGCATTTGATTAGCATTGGCTGCTGAAGTTGGATAAAGCCCTAAGGTTGTCTGTAAAACATGGATACAGCCGATGACTATATCCATGTTTTTCAGATAGCCTTAAAGCCACCACTAATCAAATGCCGAATAGAGATGAGCGAACCTGCCGAGGTTCGGGTTCGTATGAACCTGAACTCTCGGCGTCTGATTCCCGCTGTCTGCAGGCTCTGTGGAGAGGGTGGATACCGCCGGAGTACCGCCTGGAAAACTGGGATACAGCCTATGGCTATGGCTGTATCCCAGTTTTCCAGGCGGTCGTCCGGCTGTATCCACCCTCTTCACGGAGCAGCCAGACAGCGGGATTCAGACGCCGAGAGTTCAGGTTCATACGTACCTGAACCTCGGCAGGTTTGCTCATCTCTAATGCTGAACGATCGGGTTCGGACTAACTCAAGCATGCTTGATATTCGATATTTGTCACCTACAAGCCAATGCGATTCATCATTTGGAGTCATGTGTTGGAAAGGGAGTCAGTTCTGTTTACAACTGCACTTTCTAGGGAGATTAAAAAAACAATCCCCAAACCCATAAAACTGCTGCCAGTGAGACACATACATTATTTTAAAGGGGTTATCCAGCGCTACAAAAACATGGCCACTTTCCCCCCTACTGTTGTCTCCAGTTCAAGTGTGGTTAGCAATTAAGCTCCATTTACTTCAATGGAACTGAGTTTCAAAACCCCACCCAAACTGGAGACAACAGTAGGGGGAAAGTGGCCATGTTTTTGTAGCGCTGGATAGCCCCTTTAATTGAATGGTGGAGCAGTGAAGGGTGAATAACACTAGCGGACAGTTTCCCTGCAGATAACACCTAATTCCTGGGGGATGGAGTAGTGGTATATGTTGTGACTGGTAAAAATGCAGGTGGCTACTAATTTTGTTTGATTATGTTTGTTAAAGCCTACAAAATCCCTTTAAATTTCTCTCTACACTGTTCTGACTTGGTATTGTGATCATACTAAAAGTGTATCTTGATGTTTTATACAGCAGGAGATGCAGGCATCAGACCATCTGCTGGCCCGACAACTTATGCTATTACGATCCCGAATTTCACAGTTTAAAATAGAGCAGACCTGCGAGAGGCATAAGGAGATGCTAGACGATGCTACTTTCGACCTTGAGGATTGTGATGAAGACTCTGATCTGCTCTGCAACATCCCACCACGAGCCGCCTTCTCTCTTTCGACTCCACTAAAACACATTGGTGTCACACGCATGAATATAAACTCTCGAAGATTTTCACTCTGCTAAAATATACTCATTATATGTAAATGGAAAGAAATATTACTACCATAGATTAGATAAAATGCTGATGCTAAATACATTTCAAAATAGCTTTCTAGGAATTCAGTGTACTGTGTAATGTGTTATGTCATGATTGTAGCTTGGGGAGGATAATGGGCATCTGCCAGGGAGTGCGCCAACAAGCCACTTGTTTTTTGGCCCCTGAACTTAGAAACAGGCCAGGGGTGTACATATGTGGAATTATGGCTACTTGCAGGGCCAGATTAAAGGGAGGGCACCTGGGGCATGTGCCTAGGGGCCTCCACCAGCCCAAACCCCGAAGCAAGATTCTTGGTGATAGAGGAGACAGAAGGGAAACATGCACATGGTAAATCCTGACCTAAAGAAGAATTACATAAACAGTAGAGGATGCACAAGGTCACTTAAAGGGGTTATCCAGCGCTACAAAAACATGGCCCCTTGCTTCCAGAGACAACATGACTCTTGTCTCCAGGTCAGGTGCGGTTTGCAATTAAACTCCATTCGCTTCAATGGAACTAAGTGGCAAACTTCACCCAAACTGGAGACAAGAGCGGTGCTGTCTCTGGAAGAAAATGGTTATGTTTTTGTAGCGCTGGATAACCTCTTTAAGGCCCTATTACACAAAGCGATTATTGGCCATTACGGACAAAAATCGCTTTGTACAATAAAAGGCAATTATCCGATCGTTGTGTGTCGTTGTCTTTCAACATGTTGAAAAACAAAGGACTAGGGGCTGCAATGATCTGCTCTCTTCCCACCATGCAATAGTATCGGCAGCAGCAGACTGTCGCTATCTCCTATGATCATCTAAAGATCGTCCAGGGAGCCCCCCCCAGCTCCGCCCCACCCCCGCCCCTCCACTTATCCACTCGCTGGTGGCGAATGTAATAACACCGGCAGCGAGTGGGGAAGGAGGAGCAAGCGAGTGCTAATCTGACAGGTCGGCGCTCGCTTGTTCTCAGAGACCTCCCTGTGTAACAGGGGTTTTACTCTGAGTGCTCCTGAGTGCCTTTTCCACTGTCTGTTACTGTCAATGGGTCTGAGGAATAGGAGAAGGGAGGACCCTGCAGCCACAGCGCGGATTAGGTGAGTATTATGTTTTTTTTTTTTTAAGGGGCACAGCAGGGGGCATTATTAGTTCATTGGGGGCACCTCTGGGGGCATTATTAGTATATGGAGGCCACCCCAGGGCATTATTAGTTCATGGGGGCACCTCTGGGGGCATTATTAGTATATGGGGGCACCTCTGGGGGCAATATTAGCTCATGGGGCCACCTCTGGGGGCATTATTAGTATATGGGGGCACCTCTGGGTGCATTATTAGTTCATAGGGGCACCTCTGGGGGCATTATTAGTTCATGGGGGCACCTCTGGGGGCATTATTAGTTCATGGGGGGCACCTCTGGGGGCATTATTAGTTCATGGGGTCACCTCTGGGGGCATTATTAGTATATGGGGGCACCTCTGGGGGCATTATTAGTAAATGGGGGCACCTCTGGAGGCATTATTAGTTCATAGGGGCACCTCTGGGGGCATTATTAGTATATGGGGGAACCTCTGGGGGCATTATTAGTTCATGGGGGCACCTCTGGGGGCATTATTAGTTCATGGGGGCACCTCTGGGGGCATTATTAGTTCATGGGGGCACCTCTTGGGGCATTATTAGTATATGGGGGAACCTCTGGGGGCATTATTAGTTCATAGGGGCACCTCTGGGGGCATTATTAGTTCATGGGGTCACCTCTGGGGGCATTATTAGTATATGGGGGCACCTCTGGGGGCATTATTAGTATATGGGGGCACCTCTGGAGGCATTATTAGTTCATAGGGGCACCTCTGGGGGCATTATTAGTATATGGGGGAACCTCTGGGGGCATTATTAGTTCATGGGGCACCTCTGGGGGCATTATTAGTTCATGGGGGCACCTCTGGGGGCATTATTAGTTCATGGGGGCACCTCTGGGGGCATTATTAGTATATGGGGGAACCTCTGGGGGCATTATTAGTTCATGGGGGCACCTCTGGGGGCATTATTAGTATATGGGGGCACCTCTGGGGGCATTATTAGTTCATAGGGGGCACCTCTGGGGGCATTATTAGTTCATAGGGGGCACCTCTGGGGGCATTATTAGTTCATAGGGGGCACCTCTGGGGGCATTATTAGTTCATAGGGGGCACCTCTGGGGGCATTATTAGTTCATAGGGGGCACCTCTGGGGCATTATTAGTTCATGGGGGCACAGCGGTGGATCCTACATACAGGGGGCACAGCAGGGGACCCTACATACAGGGGGCATCACACATTCCTACTCGCTTTACTGCACATAACACCAAACAGCGCAGTTGCTTTGGGAGCCGACAGGAAGGAGAAAGGAAAGGAAGTTGCTAGAAATGTGCGGAGCCTAAATTGTTTGTCTCGCAGGTTCTGAAAAGATGAAACATATCTGGAAGGAATCATCATGGAGGAATGGACTGGATGGAGAGGAAAAGGAAAAGTGACTCCTCAGATCAAAGAAGACGTCACCTGTGAGTCACTGTATGACAGTTTTCTTATTTTGTAGAACATTATTTAGTAGGGGTGCCACGAGGAAAAAATTTTCCAAGTTGTGCCCCGAGGTGGAAAAGGTTGGGAAGCACTGCCCTAAGACATATTCTTTTTGATTTTCTAATTGTAGAATTGTTATTTTTTTATTAGAAGTAAATGTATATGGTGGCAGGTATACCTAAGCTGTTAGCATGCTCTGTTAGCACCATTTAAAGGAGAACTCAAGCGAAAATTTTTATTAACGTATTGTATTGCCCCCCAAAAGTTATACAAATCACCAATATACACTTATTATGGGAAATGCTTATAAAGTGCTTTTTTCCCTGCACTTACTACTGCATCAAGGCTTCACTTCCTGGATAACATGGTGATGTCACTTCCTAGATAAAATGGTGATGTCACAACCCGACTCCCAGAGCTGTGCGGGCTTTGGCTGCTAGAGAGGATGATGGCAGAGGGATGCTCAGTGGCCCTCCAGTGCCCTGTGTCCCTCAGTGTCCCCCTGCCATCATCCTCTCCAGCAGCCACAGCCCCCACAGCTCTGGGAGTTGGGTCGTGACATCACCATTTTATCCAGGAAGTGATGCCTTGATGCAGAAGTAAGTGCAGGGAAAAAGGAACTTTATAAGCATTTCCCGTAATAAGTGTACATAACTTTTGGGGGGCAATACAATACTTTAATAAAAAATTTCGCCGGACTTCTCCTTTAAGGATACACTTTGCAGTTGCCACACTGACATTGGAAACTATTGACTGGAGATGACATATTAAAAGTCTTTGAAGTGATCTCTTCGGAAAAGTAAAAAAGTAAATGTCAGTCTATTTTGAAGCTCAATGGATAGGTTGAAAAACGAAAGATTTCAGTAAATGTTTTTATATAGTGACATGAAATAAAAAAAAGAACAAAACAAATCAAAATAGACATAAAAACTTGATTTAAACAATAATTTTTTGATGACCCCCCCCCCTTCCCTTCTTAAGTTTCAAATGACATTAAAATCATGACATATAGTATAGCAGGATTTTTTTTAAAATTTTACTTCATTTACATATACTTATATTTCTTTCATCTTGCCTGACCTGTTTTTTTTTTAACAGCAACATGCTTTACAGCAAACACCATGGACATAGGCAACAATGATATGATATTGACACAAATGAGTAAGATGATTGGGCGTGCTCTTAAATTTTGCATAGGTTATCAACAGGGAGGCTCAGCTGTGAGCTTTATATTTTCCTTTCTCTATCCACTAGCATTGCCGAGACAAGATCTAGGAAGGATAGGCACCCATCTGGCACCACCACCTTCCCCGCCTGGAGTAGGGCAATTGCCGATGACTGCTAGGACCAGGAATCCAGCACACCTCCTAGAGACTAACAATTCATTCCATACTTCTTATTATCTCTTCAGTCTCCTTCCCCCTAGTTCTGAGCTACTGCTTTCTGCTAAAGACACAGAAAACTGTGTGTGAGCAGTTCACTCCATCTCCACTCAAATCTCCCTCTTCCCCCCTCCCTTCTGAGATGGCTCTGTCTCTGCACTCTGTAATGCTGGGAAAAGTAATAACAGTGAGGTCATTAGGAACTTGAAATCATATTAATGTGGTATCCCACTGTGGGTGTTGCTATTCCTTTCACCCCTCGTAAAAGTCTGTACGTGTTTGTGGTCTTGTTGTGGTCTCTCTTTCTTTCCCCCTTCTCTATTGCACCCTTTCCACTCAACCACAGCGCAGTTTACACGCACGTTGGATGGGAAGGGGAGGAGTTCACAAGTAGTGTTAGTTCTTAGTCATTACTCCGCAGGGGTAGGACGCAGAACAGTTAGCTCTGACAACCTTCTTTCTTGAAGCACCACACAAGCTGTGTGATGCACTGTTAAACCCTTCAAGAGAGGACTAGCCTACAGATAACCTCAACCCATGCTGAGGACTAGGAGTCACTACAGTGCAGGACAGTATCCGCGAAAGAGACGGGAACTGATCCGGGTGGAGCAAAGTTACATAAAGTCGATTAACTCCATCTCGCAGCGCGGGTGTACTTAGGAAATCCTAACCATTCCACTCAACTCACGTAACAGGGTCTGGGGCCTGTGTCACCCATCAGTATGGTTCAGCCAAAGCTAGTGGGCATCAGGTGGTGTGAAGACTATAGGAAAGGTCAAAACACAGGCACAGGTTGTTTCTTCTTCTTCTACAAGTATTCTTCTATGCACTCTAACCTTTCCGGCAGAGCACATTACTTATTGGGTTGAGACTCTCACGGCACCCTCCTCTCTACTACTACCTCAGCACAACCTTATCCACTCTACCACATCCTACTCAAGATTTGTTGCATTACCTGCTGCACATTTACAAGTAGTAAACCAAGTCAACGTTACCACCTGAGTCCGTGATTACTCGCGTCGACCTGCACAGCACTTACACCGCAACCTTGGGACATTTCCCCTTTCTGTGGGTGGTGGGTCCTACCACTATTCGGGAGGGTTATTACACCGCTCTGGACACCTGTGATATAATCCCAAGGGATCCTGCAGCAACCCGACAGGACACCGACCACAGGGGAGAAGGGTACAACCGGTCTTATACTCAAAAACCAAGCGTACCATCACACATGTGTGCCCACCAGGCACTGGCGTCACGTGACAAAACCCTTAAGGTCCGGCTGTATCACGGCCATCCACCACCAGTAGTGGCGTCACACTTCCACCTAGCAAGTGACCAGCCGGCCCACCGCTACAACATCTGGGGGCTCACCACATTAACCCTCCCAGCATCACAGAGTGCAGATACAGACGGCCAGGGGCGTTGTTTCCAGGGGGAAGGAGACTAAAAAGAGGGGATGATTTAACATGTATTTTATCTAACCGGATAACTTCTTTAAAACTCCTTAGTCCATTTCATGTCATTGTTACCCTATGTTTTCCCATTTAGCATGTAATCCCAGCCTGGATTTTTCCAGCCCGAGCCTCTAAAAATTGCAAATCCATTTGAAACAGTGCACTGTCCTCTATAATATTAAACATTGTAATCTGTAAAAATGGATACCTTGTTGTGCAATCCCTGTACAAGGTCACTAATAAATATATTTTATAAGATTGTGCCCAAAATTGACCACTGTTGTACCCCACTAGTAACAGTTACTAACTCAGTACAGAAATAATTATCACTCTATGTTTCTTCTATTTTCTCCCAGCCAAAGCTGCCAGCGAGACATTCTGGTCCAGTCTTGAACTCACCTCCTCATTGAATCAATGGAGCCATGTGAAAAGGGTGGGGGTTCCTCCCACTGGGGACGGGCCAGCCCGCCTTCAGTGCTTCAGCCCGGGCCGGTGCTTGGTAATAGAGCAGCACCGTGCGTGGGAACCGGGACGGAGTTCAAAAGAAGGACCGGGGCACCGGCTTCCTTGCAGTGGCGCCTTTCTATTCATGTGCAACACTTAAAGCGAATGTACCTGATTGTACTTTCACTTTAATTTGACAGTACCGATCCC
This sequence comes from Dendropsophus ebraccatus, assembly GCF_027789765.1. Classification (NCBI taxonomy): domain Eukaryota; kingdom Metazoa; phylum Chordata; class Amphibia; order Anura; family Hylidae; genus Dendropsophus; species Dendropsophus ebraccatus. The sequence goes on from NC_091458.1 coordinate 135,617,571, forward strand.
TCATAAACCCATGCTGATATAGAATGATATATTTATTTTCATTGACATACTCCATTATAGCATCCCTTAGAACCCTCAAACAACTTACGAACAATAGAGGTTAAGCTAGCAGGCTCGTAATTCCCATGGTCACTTTTTGACCCATTTTTGAATACTGGCCCAACATTCGCTATGTGCCAATCCTGGTGAACAGACCCTGTCACAATAGTCCTTAAATATATTTAGGGTCTTTCTGTTCACATGGCTCAGAAAGGAACTCTATTAAGATGCTGCTTTCTGTGAAACTCTACCCCAAAAGTAAAGAACACTAGTTGTAGTTCTTGTGTGGTTGTAAGTATAAAGCTAATTCTATATATGCATGTGTAATAAGATTGTCTGTGGTAATGCCTATCCTTAGTGTGAAAATAACTCATGAATGTGGGAGGAAATAGGCGATCAAAGGTCTTAATATAACAGAGGCAAAAAGAAGTACAGAGTTTCATGTAGAAAAGATTTTTTTTTAAAAAATGAGTAATGCTTTAAAAGGGGTATTCCTATGATATCTTATTACCAGTCGGCAGAACCCTTACTGATAGACACTTATTAGGTGAATATCATTATATCATACCCAGAAATCATCTCAAAATTTAGTCTAAAGAAAAGACTTTGAGGCAATTCATATCTAGGCCTATCTACATTTAATAACGGGCATCAACTATAACTCTAATATTTTCTACTTGGTCCTCAACAGACATAAAATGGTGAAACTTAAGCCTCACCAGTTCTTCATCAAATTTCGTAGCACCCACAGCCAGTTGGCGCACCACATAAATGGCGAGTGTGTGTGTCCACTGCTTGTTTTTTTTTAATTTTTGTTCTTTTTTTTTAATTTAAGTTGCTTACATTCCAGTTTGTAAATAACTGTTTATGGGATAACCCCTTTAATCTAAGTATTTTTTTTTCTCCAGAACCCAAAATGACAATAAAATAAGCACAAAAAATTATTTGTTGTTCTGGTCTGTGCTGGTCTAGAGGAAGTCTAGACTAGACAAGAAAAGAAACTATGGGAAAACTATGCAACTCCCTACCCTTTCAGGACCAGACCAAAATGGCCTTAACGGAACAGAGTCCATTTTTCAAAGCATTTTTCTAACTTTCAATCAGGGCAGAGTCTGATTGGCTTCTGTAGCCAGGACATCAGATGCCTCAGGGAGGCCTCAAGTTCTCATAGCTACCATCAGGACTCTGCAATCATTTTGCAAAGCCCTGATGGTTAACAGAGGGAGATTGCTCCCTCTGTTCTCAATATAGATGCTGCAGTGGCACTGACTGCAGCATCTATAGGGTTAACTGCCGGAATCAGAGTGTAGCTCAAGTCCTGGCAGTTGCGACGGTTATGCGGCTATCACTGACCGACTCCCCCCTTCCCCAGTTCTGTGCCCGTTTTAATCCACGGACTTAACTGTACGACCATGAATGCACTGCAAAAATGCTCGTACAGTTGCATCCATAGTCCTTAATGGGTTAATGTTAGAAAAACTCTAGCTTGCATTGCTGAACATATAAAATTTAAGTTAAATCACATAAATCTTTCAGTGAACTAGTCCATATGGTTTAAATGTAGTTTGAGTATGTAGAGGTAGGTGAATATAATTTGGAAACCAACACTTATTAGCAGTAATCAAATAGGGAACTGAGAATTTGGTGGCTGCGTTTTTGCTTTGATTTTTCTTGAACCAATGTGGATGCTACTGGTCAGAAATATCTAAGCAATGACCAAACAGGGTTTATATGAACATTAGCATTGGTTTTGTGCTACAGAAATTATTTCAGCTACACAATATTAGCATATGTTTGTGGTTGTCGCATGGGTGTTCAGAGCTATGCTTCGGCAGGAAGTCAGGTAACAATGAGAAGGAGAGGAACAGATGCAAAGTAAAACAAGAGAAAGGGAGGAAGAGAAGACAAGAGTATGCAGTAGAGAGAAGAAAAAAAGCAAGCGACTGAAAAATTCTAAAGGACATTTAGTACTAGCGACGGGCAAAATATTGAAGAGTGAGCACAGGAGGCCAGAGAAAAATTAGAAGATACATAGATGGCCTAAATGGACCACGTATTATAAATGCAATGGTGATCATACCTTAACTGGAACTACAGTGCTCTTCTCGCAGGTAAAACTCTTAATGCCTACTAATGCCGCCTATATGTGAGTGGATATACATCATGTCCTCTGCTGACAAAGTGTCCACTAACCATTTCTATGTAGATGTCTACTGTGTCTACATGATTATGCCCTTCAGAATTGTCATTATATAATAATACCACATATAATAATACAATTGTCACCTAAATTGTCATTTGTTGGAGGAGAATTTTGTGACTGTGATAAAGCTGTGCTTTATCCAAACTTTTTGGACTCTATAACACTTTACATTGATTGTGAACCCCTTATGTAAAATGGCAGCTATGACCTACTTCACAAGATGGCTGAGCCAGGGAGGATGTTGCTAGATAGGCAGACCTACTTCTTAAGGCAGACAAATATCAAACATGGTAATACTTGCATTCATCATTTCTACTGTTGTTGCTTTAATGTTTTTTGTTTTTTTTTTAAGTATCAACTACAGATTAGTTGTGTATTGTCCCTAAAGTTGGCCATAGACTCTAGACATGGGTCAGCTAAACAATTTTCTAAAACTTAAAGAAGCCATGTACCTTTAATAGTAATTAACCGATCTCTTGCGATGGTCCGTACATAAACATTAGGCTCGGCTAACGTTCTTGTCTTCTGAATAGGGAGAGGGGAGGTGTGACTTATCCACCTGAACATGAAAGGACTGATCCTCTTCTCCCCCAACATAATCTGTTAGGGGAGAGTCAGGAGGCCACCATACACATTAGAAGGTCGCCCAGTCCACCCAAAGTGGTAGGTCTGGCAGACTTTCACTAATGTATATAGAGGTCTCTACACCCCACTGGATTGGGTCTTTCTTTTTTTTTAAGAAAGGAGGCAAATGACCAACAGAGACATCTAACATTACCGATCTCTAAAGTAAATAACGGAGTTGACATAATAATTTATCTTGTATTCTGAATTATTTTAATTGCTGACATCAGGTACTGTTTATACACACATTGTCACTAGAAATCAACAGAAATCTACTGCCTATGGCCAACTTTTAAGTTATAAGGTGCTTATAGAATTACCAAATATATCTATAAAAGGTGGAAGAAACTTGGATGGTGGAGAATTTCCCAACACTTTAAACAAGATAAAATCATGCAGTTCAATTCACCGGGAAAGCAAGAGAGCAGATATTACATTCGCCTTGCTTGGACCAACTGGACAAAATTTGGAAATTCAGAATTTATTTTCCAGAAAACAGCCAGACACTGGCCACTAAGGTTTGGGCTCATCATCTGGCCATATGCCTTATCCTGCCCAATAAACATGAGATTGCCATTCTGTTGAAGGTTATGTAACATAAAGGCTTGTAATACTGGCTGCAATTCGCATAGACATACTGTACGTAGCCTCAAAGTCTCAGAACAGATAAAATGTAAAATTCAATTTAGAAATGATTTCATTTACTTTATAATAAACCAACATTTCTGATGCATAAGGAATTTCACAAGTCCAAAAAAAGACTAAGTAGAGAAAAACAATAGTAGTAGCTTACCTAATGTCAGCCTGTTATTTTCTACTAGTTTCATGGATGTCCTCTGCCCTTGGATGGAAACTTTATATAAAAAAAATTATAATAAGCAATAATCATAAAAGAAGAACTGCCAACTAAATTACAAGGAGCAGTCCACATTCTAGTATATCAGGGAAAACAGCTAATACAGTATAAAGCATGATCACAGCAAAGTACGAGGTCTAGAATCCGTAAAAATCTATATTTCTTTTTCAGGAGATACAAAGAATGTACATGTATATCTATAGATAGAGAGGGTAGGCTTTATCCTTCATGTCACCGTGTTCCTAGTTGACCTGTATCTTGTTTGTGTTAGGCTGGGTTCACACTACGTTTTCGAAATCAGTTTTTTATATCTGTTGTTGCAAAAAACGGATGGAAAAACGGATGCATTTGAGTGCGGCTGTTTTGATCAGTTAAACGGATCAAACGGATCAAAATCGATGTGCACAAATGCATCCGTTGTTTCATCCTTTTTTTGCAAAAACGGATGATTAAAAAAAAAACGGATTGCAAAAACGTAGTGTGTGAACCCAGCCTTAGCAGTTAAAACCATCAGGATTAAAAATAAAATTTTCAAGTATGTATATGTGTTGGGGTGTGTAAAAGATGGGAGTTTAGACCTTAATCTAGAAATTCTAAGCTATTCAGCTTTGGAAAAATAAGGTATACTTTTTTATTTGTGCTATTTTTGCTTTCTGCTTACTTAAGGTTTCACTTAAATTGTAAATATTTCCAAGAATGTTATTGGCACTGTAATTTTTTTTTTTAAATTTGTGCAACAAACTGGCATAAATGCTAACTAAAGCGAGCCTTCAAAGTCTAGCGCACAGGCAACGATAGATGTGCCACATTTGTCAAGAGGTTTGCATGTCATATTATATTTGGTGCATTGTAAAGTACTGCAGTTTTCATCAAGACCGATGCAACAAATAGTGTTGAAAAAATCCCCCCTTAATTTTTTTAAAGTTTTTTTTTTGTAAATTTTCAATATAACCACTTGTTGATAATAAGAAATATGGGATAAGAGGATGCTCAAATCAAACGCCATTAGTAATCAATAGTGTTGAGCAAACTTGACCAACTGTTTGGGTTCAGCAACGTTCTTCAAACCCAAATGTTTGGAATTTGACTTTCGAAGACTGGAAAAGTTGGATGGCACCCTAGGGCTGCCCAGAAAACATGGATACAGCCATAGGTCATAGACTGTATCCATGTTTTCAAGGACTCCCTAGGGCTGCATCCAACTTTTCCAGTCCCAGGAGTCAAATGCCGAGTCCAAACAGTTGGGCAAGTTTGCTCAATACTAGTGATCAAAAATGTTGGGCATAAAAAAAAGGTTCACTCAGGAAGTCAAATGGGACTGAGCATGTTTTTATATAAGAAAAGCTGATACACTGTATCTTGAGTGTAACAAGAACTGAACATTTTGTGTACAGCCAAGCCTTTTCATAGATGTGTCCTGAGAAAAGAACATTTCTAAGAGATTAATAAAAGCCGAGAAACAAGGTTTCAAGTGTCACAATAAGTTCTTAATTGTTGTTCAACTAAACATATTAAGGCTGGGTTCACACTATGTATATTTGAGGCTGTATTTGGTCCTCATGTCAGGTCCTCATAGCAACCAAAACCAGGAGTGGATTGAAAACACAGAAAGGATCTGTTCACACAATGTTGAAATTGAGTGGATGGCCGCCATATAACAGTAAATAACGGCCATTATTTCAATACCACAGCCGTTGTTTTAAAATAACAGCAAATATTTGCCATTAAATGATGGCCATCCACTCAATTACAACATTATGTGAACAGAGCCTTTCTGTGTTTTCAATCCACTCCTGGTTTTGGTTGCTATACAGCCTCACAAATACAGCCTCAAATATACATAGTGTGAACCCAGCCTAAGGGTGCCTTCACACATACCGACTCACTCATGCCGCCCAGCCAATCAGTGTGTTGCCCAGCCGCAGCCACTGATTGGCTGGGCGGGAGAGCAGGACCCCGGGACCCCGTGCAGCCAGAGCCAGGTAATGTATGGAGACAGCAGTGCGGGACCGGTGCGGGAGCCGAAGGCGTTAAGGGGGCGGCTGCATTACATACACGCAGCGGTCTTTCAGACCACTGCTTGTATGTAGTGATAGGGGCCTTCCAGGACCTCGGCTCGTAGCAGAAACTCGCAGCGAGTTTCTTGCTGCGAGTCGGTATGTGTGAAGGCACCCTAACAAGGAATAATTAGAGGCTCCAGAAGTCTTTAAGGGGTCAACAACAGACATGGTAACAGTCTAAAAGGCAGGAACAAAGGATTTCATAACAAATGGTACCAAACTCAAGGGTAACACACACATAACTGTTTTTTTTTTACATAGCTGTTTAATGGCCTTTGTTTTCTCCATGTGCTTATGTCTGGTCATAATCTTAAAGGGGTTGGCCACTTTATAGTAAAATTGTACAGTATTAGTAAGTGTACTCACTGTATATACTGACAGCAGCTCCCTGTATACCTCATAGAGCTACAATCAGACTCCCCTCCTCCAGGCTGGGCTGCCCTGCTCTGTAGTGAGTCTGTCCATAAGATGGCTGTCATGGAGAAGCTTGTGACCATGCCTCGGCCCCAAGTGTCCACCAATGAGCCTATATATGCCAAAGGAGAACACTGGGGGTGGAGCATGGTCACATGCTCCTCCATGTTGGCCATCTGATGGACAGAAACACCACAGAGCAGGACAGCACAGCCTGGAGGAGGGGAGCCTGATTTTAGCTTTATGAGGTACATGGAGAGCTGCTGTCAGTATACACAGTAAAGTTACTAATCCTATACACTGATCATACCTCAGGATATACCGCAGGATCATTTCCTCTGGTGGGTCCTGGATACCACAGTCCGACACTGAATGTGAGTTGGGGGAGTGTGGGAGTATAAAAGCCAATATCAGGCCCTCCAGGCAGTGGCTCATCTTTGAGAACAAAAGAGTCATACAGGTGAAATTCCACATGCCCAATCCGTCTCTCTTCATACACAGTAGATGGTTGGCCAGTCCTGTCTGGTTGTCTGAGACATGTTTAGGCTATGTTCACACTACGTAAGAGAACGGCCGTTCCGTGACCCTGGCCACGGAACGGCCGGTCTCTGGCCGAATCACCCCGGACGGTACTTAAGTGATCATTCGGCCGCAGAGCTCTGATGCGGGCGCATCAGCGCGCGCCCGCATCAGAGCTTCCCATAGCGCACAGTGAACTCACTGTGTGAACTGACAGGGCTTTCTGCTGCCGGAATTCACTGAATTCCGGCCGCAGAAAACTGACATGTCAGTTGTTTGCGGCGGCATATGGGATCCCGGCCGGAGCGTGTACGGCAACAACGGCGGCCGTACTTTTACGTAGTGTGAACATAGCCTTAATGTGTATCAGGACCCTTATACCATACCTCAAAACTTTTGCAAAGAGGGACATGTGCGCCACGGTCCCCATAGCCACACACCCATAGCGACCCTCCATAGCCACGCCCCCATAGGGTGCCTCCATAGCCACGCCCCCATAGCGACCCTCCATAGCCACTCCCCTACAGTCACCACATGCTGCTGACTGAATAGTGCCCTATACAGTATCCAATCCCTCCAAAAATACCCTATATAGTATCCAATCCCCCATTATAGTGCCCCACATAGTATCCAATGCCCCCATATAGTGCCCCACATAATAGCCAATGCCCCATATAGTGCCCCACATAGTAGCCAATGCCCCCATATAGTGCCCCACATAGTAGCCAATCCCCATATAGTGCCCCACATAGTAGCCAATCCCCCCATATAGTGCCCCACATAGTAGCCAATCCCCATATAGTGCCCCACATAGTAGTTAATCCCCCCATATAGTGCCCCACATAGTAGCCAATCCCCATATAGTGCCCCACATAGTAGCCAATCCCCATATAGTGCCCAACATAATAGCCAATGCCCCCATATATGCCCCACATAGTAGCCGTTCCCCCATATAGTGCCCCACATAGTAGCCAATCCCCCATATAGTGCCCCACATAGTAGCCAATGCCCCATATAGTGCCCACATAGTAGCCAATGCCCCCATATATGCCCCACATAGTAGCCAATGCCCCCATATAGTGCCCCACATAGTAGCCAATGCCCCAATATAGTGCCCCACATATAATCCAATCCCCCATATAGTGCCCACATAGTAGCCAATCCCCCCATATAGTAGCTAATCCCCCCATATAGTAGCTAGTCACCCCATATAGTAGCTAATCCCCCCCATATAGTAGCCAAGCCCCCATATAGCGCCCCACATAGTAGCCAATCCTCACATTTGTGTGGCCCGACCAGAAAAACAATAAACCAGTAACTTACCTTTCCGCCGGTCCCAGCAGCTCCTCTCCCGGCAGAGCGTGCCCTCCCGTCATCCTCCGGGGCGGGCAGCGGGTATACAGACACTGACTGTGCCGGAAGTAATTCATGATTGAGGCTGCAGGTCACTTCCGGTACAGTCAGTGTCTGTATACCCCGCTGCCCGCCCTGGAGGATGACAGGAGTGCGTGCTCTGCCGGGAGAGGAGCTGCTGGGACCGGCGGACAGGTGAGTTACTGGTTTATTGTTTTTTTCGGTGGGGCCACATATAATGCGGGACACTGGGTGCCGTTCCGGGACTGCGGGACAGCACCCCGAAAACGGGACTGTCCCGCGGAATCTGGGACAGTTGGGAGCTATGCTTATACATAAGAGCAAAATCTGTTGTTGTGATTGGAAAGCCAGAACAAAAGTGATTGTCTAGGAATAGAAAAGCATAATTACTTTCTTTCAAAAACATCCCCACTCCTGTCCTCAGGTTGTATGTGGTATTACAAATTGGCTCCATTCATTTCAATAGAACTGAGCTGCAAAACCCACACCCCACAGAGTGGTGTTTCTAAAAGCCATGTTTTTTTCTAATATTGAATAACCTCTTTAAATGACCCATTAACACTTGTAGAGGACATATCATGTCAGACCTCAGAAAGTGATAGGAAGGAAACCACAAACTCTAAAATATTTGTTAGATGTATGTAATCAGTAAAAGTGAACATCTACCTCTCTAACAAATGGTCTGTGTTGGCCAGCTATGAAGAGCATTTGTATTTTACTGTTAGTTATCCATTTTTTTATATAGTGTGACATCTTACAACATTGTTTTTATATACGTCTTATATATTGTGTCATGACAATGCTATAAAGGAGCTGCTGAGCTGTATATGAAGACAGGAGATATGACATATGACAGTGGTACTGCAGCGCTGTTACAGAAATAATGCAGTACTGCAATGAAACTGCAAGGTGTGAACGCAGCCTCAGTTTCTAATTATTGTTACACAGAGAAAAACTGCAAAAACACAGCCTATTCCCACATCTGCATTTTTCTAACATTTCTTTGTCTACATAATTACATAGAAAGTAACTGATTATGTGGGTTCTGCAATTGTGTATAAATTGACTGTGTCAACTTTGCCATGTGATAAACATTACCAGGTTTAAAGGGAACCTGTCACCAAGACAATGCTATCTAATCTATCACCATCATGTTATAGAACAGGAGGAACTGAGCAGATCTTTATGGGAAAAGATTCAGTATAACTTGTAACTTGTTGATTGAAATCTCTGATCATTCTGTGTTAAAGGGATTGGCCACTTTATAGTAAAATTGATCAGTGTCCAGTATTAGTAACTGTACTCACTGTATATACTGACAGCTGCTCCCTGTGTACCTCATAGAGCTAACATCAGACTCCCCTCCTCCAGGCTGGGCTGCCCTGCTCTGTAGTGAGTCTGTCCATAAGATGGCTGACATGGAGGAGCTTGTGACCATGCCCCCCCCCCAGTGTCCTTCATAGGCATATTTAGGTTCAATGGTGGACACTGGGGGGGGGGGGGGGGGCTGAGCATGGTCACATGCTTCTCCATGTTGGCCATCCTATGGACAGACTCACCACAGAGCAGGACAGTACAGCCTGGAGGAGCGGAGTCTGATTTTAGCTCTATGAGGTACTCAGGGAGCTGATGTCCGTATATACAGTGAGTAAACTTACTAATACTGTACACTGCACAATTTTACTATAAAGTGGACATCCCACTATATACACTCCGGCCAGTATTCCATGCGGCTGCACAGAAAACTGACATGTCAATTTTGTGCAGCTGCTACTCACTGAATAGCGGCCGCACGAAATTGACTGTGCAGACAATGTAAAGTACAGCTCCAGCCGTACTTAATATTGTCTGCTATGGTTAATTGGGAATTCAAAAGAAATTACGTTCATCTGGTCGGGTGAACTTCAAAGATAATGGCCGTTATTTGCCATTAAATGGCAGCCATCCACTCAACTTCAACAGTGTGTGAACATAGGCTTTCTGTGTTTTCAATCCACTCCTGGTTTTGGTTGCAAACTACTGAGCAAAAATACTGTGTAGGAACATAGACAAAGACTATGTTCACACATGCATGAACAAAGACTATTGTTTGGCACTCAAAAAACAATGGCCATTGTTTTTAGTGTCAAACATCAGCTGTTGTTGCAGTGAAAATTGCATTGCTTTTGATGCACAACGGCTGGAAATAAAATAAAAAAATACAGTGTGTGAACATAGCCTAAGGGTGCCTTCACACCTACCGACTCGCAGCGTTAATAACGCTGCAAGTCGGCTAGGTCCTGGCAGATCGCTGTCATTACATACACGCAGTGGTCTGAACGACCGCTGCGTGTATGTATATCTGCTGCCCGCTTAACCCCTTCTGATGCCGCCTGCCTCCCGCTCCAGCTCTGTATATATTCCCGGCGTACTGCTCTCTCCCGGCATACTGCTCTCCCGCTCTGTATACAGAGCGGAGCGGGAGGCGGCCGGCATCAGAAGGGGTTAAGCGGCCGGCAGATTTACATACGTTATTAACGCTGCAAGTCGGTAGGTGTGAAGGCACCCTAAAAGACAAAACCAGGTACAGATGAAAACTCCAGGAGTGCCTTCTAAGTTTCTCTTGGCCTTGTATAGTTTCAGTTGAACTGTGTTTTGGCAATAACTGTATGTATGCATGTATCACATCACCTGTTAGCTGAAAACTGTACAACTGCACTGTGTAAGAGCACCCTGAAGTCAAGAGAACGGTCCATAAAGTTAGGAGAAGAGATCATTGACTTGCTCAAAAAGATAGCAAAAAAAGGAAAAGTCAGCTCCAGTACACTCTAACCCATATAAATAAACCACAGAAGTTTTCTGATTATCGTTTTTAAAGTGATGAACAAAACTGCAATGACGTGAAGCATAGGTGATCGCTGGGTGATGTTCTTGGGCTGATTTCCTTCCTCTGGCACTGGAAGGTCAAGATAAACTAAATCTGGTATCAGGAAATCCTAGGAGTAGCTTTCTCTAAAGAAGCTGAAGAATGTCATTGGACATTGACCAGACAATGATCTCAAGCATACCTTAGAAGAAGTCCTGGAAGATTCTGGAGTAGCCATCACCATCACCTAAAAGTTTTCGGTGGGCTCTGAAGAAGGCAGCACACAAACCCAAGAATATTAGTGAAATGGAGGCTATGAAACATAGAAACCAGGGGAGCAGCTAGGATTCATGGTGCCCCATAGCATAAAAACTTGTACAGGGCCCCATGAATCCTGTGCTCTTGTGGCTGGAGGTGCAATGCTGCTTCCAGTCACAAGAGAGACGGGCAAGGCAGGAAGCCAATGACTTTTTGCTCTGTCATTCAGAACATTGCAGTATTTAACTGTGAACATTAAAGGGCCAGGGGCCCCCTAAGAGCACGGGCCCCAAAGCTGTGGCATGGTCTATGCCACTGGTGATAAGAACAAACCCACTTGGGTTGAAGTTTGAGAAAACACATTACATTAGTTGTGTTCAGCAATACCAATCTTTTTTTTCTTTTTTTTTTTGCAATGAGCTAAAAGTTTGTGAGGTTGGAAATAAATGAATAATTTTGACAGCAACTATGTTAAATATACAAATGATCCATCTTAGATGTTATATTTACTTGAAATGTCTTCATGTCTGCAGGTACAATGGGGTGTGCATGCAGCTCTGAGTATGATGAGGAATGGATGGAAAACTTTGATGTGTGTGAAAACTGCCATCTTCCTCGAGAAAAAAAACAGGTTAGTATATAAACTCACAAATAATAGTTGTATAACACTTGTCTGCATCTTCTTTCTGCTCTAAAATCACTTCATCAGTTGACAGTGTCACCTAGGCGGGGCTTCATGGCAGTTGGGGCCCATCACCCAAGAGAGACATGGCCTAAGGGTGTGGACCTTATCCCCCACAGCCCGCAGCATCCCCCGCCTGCCCTCTGCCCCACCTCCTGCAGCATCCTCATCCTGTCCTCTCTCCCCCCCCCGACCCTCATCCCCCGCCGCGCGCAGCATCCCCCGCCTGCCCTCTTTTCCACCTCTCGCAGCATCCCCATCCTGTCCTCTCCTCGCCAGACCTCATCCCCCGCCGCACGCAACATCTCCCGCCTGCCCTCTCCCCCGGACCGCATCCCCCGCAGCATCCTGTCCTCTCCCCCCACCCCCAGATTTTTTTGTTTTTTTTTCTCCCCTATCTTATAATTATTTTGGTCCCTTTACATATCATCCAAGAAGGCAGCGGCACTGTGGTTGGGGCAAGCCCTTGTCAGGGTTGGGTGCCCCAAAGGGCAGGGAGAGAGGAGGGGTTTGTTGTGGATAGTGGGCACTTCTCTTACCGTAATGATATTAACCCCATCCCAACCTGTATGAAATTCACGGAATTTGGATAAGAGTACCAGGCTTCATTTGTATGTATTTTTTATTTCAGAGTGTTTTTGAGCTTTTGACTGATATCAATAACCGCTAAGTTTTAGATATTGTATTCTAACACAGGTAGTTTTGGCTTTAGTGATTTGCAAAGCCAGGAGTGGATTGAGAAGGAACGTGGATTATAACAGGACTTATACTTCTGCTCCCTGTTGGATCCATTTCTGGCTTTGGTTAAAAAAAACTTGCAGTGGCAGCTTTCCAAAAAAGACTGCTGAATGTGAAACCTTACTTCACTTTCTATCCAAGGGTTCCCCTTTGACTAGTCTTAATATCTGTGCTTGGCTCACTTACATGCAGGTTGGCAACTCAATCGGGTCACTATACAGGAGCGACGTCCCTCATGCACTGGAGCGCTGGGGGAGGGAGCAGCCTCTTGTAGCTGGAGAAAGAATGCTGCCTGTAGCCACAGGAGTTATTTGCAGAGCGGGGAGCCAATAGCTCCTTGCTCTGTCAATGATGGGCTGCATCATTTAACTGTAATTGCTCACAGTTAAAGAACCAGACACCTGATGGCCAAGTGGGCCCGATTCACTGGGTGTTGCTGCCGGTCCTGCCAACCCCCTTTGTATAGCAAGGGAGGGGCTGAGTCTATGACTTTAAGCGGCCTCATGGCAGAGGTGCTCCTGGTGTCACAACACTCACACCTTCCTCAGCATCAGGATCTTAGGCCTACTATGACACTAGCATTTCTGTAAACTTGCAGCCAGGGAAACTACCATCCCCGTTGCCCAGTACTAAATTACACAACATTACAGCATTACAGCATACACAGATTTTAATTTAATGCTAAGATTTAAAAAATTTTTAACACTTTTCTTAAAAAGGACATAACAACTATTTATATGAACACTTGCCCCATTACAAGCTGCCAGATTTCTCAGTTAAGTTTAGTGTGGTTCAGTTTTGTCAAAATGTTGTTAGTGGTAAACATATAATCACACTGTGTGACCAAGGTGTAAACTGGGCCTGAGAACCTACAAACTGATATGCAGTAGTTGTTCCTTTAAAGAATGTATACTTACCTGTCCCGCTCTCCACCCCTATAAGCATTTTGAAAACGTTCGCTTACATGGTTCCAACAGGAAATGGTCGTTCAGCATAATCTCTATGCTGAGTGTTTATTTTCAGCAGCACGTCATATGTTTTCAAAATGCTGACAGCGAAGCGGGCAGCCCGAGAACTGGCAGCTGCATGACAGGTAAGTATATATTGGGTCCCTTGCAGCCCCAGAAGCATAGCTCAATATTAGAGATGCGGGCAGCCCGAGAACTGGCAGCTGCATGACAGGTAAGTATATATTGGGTCCCTTGCAGCCCCAGAAGCATAGCTCATTATTAGGGATGGTCCGAACTGAGTTCGGTTCGGGTTCATACGAACCCGAACCCTCGGTAATGATTCCCGCTGTCTGCCCGCTCCGTGGAGCGGGCGGATCCAGCGGGAGGACCGCCTGGAAAACTGGGATACAGCCACAGTCATAGGCTGTATCCCAGTTTTCCAGGCGTTACTCCCGCTGTATCCGCCCGCTCCACGGAGCAGGCAGACAGCGGGAATCTGCTGCCGAGCGTTCGGGTTCATACGAACCCGAACCTCGGCAGGTTCGGACCATCCCTACTCATTATCCATTCTTCCCGGACAACCCCTTTAAGAATAACTTTTTGTTGTGGCATAACCCCTTTACACTTGAGTGCTTGAGAAAAGCTTGTTTGCATTTATAGGCCGAAACGCGTTGCCACAGTAGATTACATGTTGTTTGTATATGGCCAATCAACTGCAGGTTGATTACCACCATCACTTTCAAGCGGTTTCCATTCGCTTTTGGAGCAAATCCTGTCATACACCTGCGGATGCTACATGTTCCCTTTTAACCTTACCCTGCATATTAAGTATGCATCTCTTCTTTGCTATAAACTGGAGAAAAAAAGTTAACTTACAGGGCAAAAATATCTTTTATTGCCCAGCCACTAACACGTTCATAGAGTACATGCCCCATCCTCTTTGTAAATCAACAGGCTTACTCCTTTTAGGCAGCACCCTAGGTAAATATACTTTTATATGGATAAAACTAGGGCACAAAAACAGATATCCAAGTGTGGTTAGTCATTTCTTCCTTTTGTTGCCCTCTCAGATGATCATGCAATATGATATACAGGACCCACTGGTTTCATATATATGTGACATTCCTCCCACTTCTCCAGTGCACGGTAAGTAAACTAATAGTGTGAACTTGACTTTGCTCTACACACTACAAAGACTATGTATATCTTTGCAGCCATTTTTTTATTGTCCCAATAAATCTAAACGTAACAGCAGGTTAGAGTCTTCTAACCTACTTTTAGTTACCTTTTAATGTTTTATGGCCGTCAACATAAAACATTGTGTAATCAGGTGAAAAAAACTGCACTGATGGCCGTAGACTTCAATAGAGCACATCATTATATGGTAAAAAAAAAAACCCTCAATTTTACAGATGTAGTTTGGTATTATATTACCCTATGATCACACAACATAAAAATAAGGGCAAAATACATCCATATTTGGAGAAATACGGCCTGAAATAATGGTCATGTTCTTTGTTTCAGGCACAAAAAAACTGCTGATTTTAATAGAACACCTTAATATTAGGCTATGTTCACACTACGTATAGAGACAGGCAGTTCCGTGACCCGGCCGGGTCACAGAACGGCCAGTCTCTGCACGGATCATCCCGCATACTGCAGTATCGGCCGGATGATCTTTCGGCCGCAGGGTTCTGATGCGGGCAAACTATAATGAAAAGATTTGTACAGTTCCTGTGATTTCAACCCACTCCTAGTTTTGGTTGAAAAAATTCTTAACAAAATACTATGTTTGAACAAAGCCTAATAGCATAGTAAGGGAAAACTGCAACAAAAATGTCACGCATGAACACAGCCTTAGGCTATGCTGCCACAACCTCTGTTTTTGGCCGTTACATGGACATTTTTGACAGTCATCACTTTGGCGCCAATGGCAGTCATCCAAAAAACAGCTACAAAACAGCCAAAAAGACGTTGTTGGAAAATAGCCTAGGAGTAACCATGGGCTACGACCACATAACGTCTTTTTTTGGCCATTAGACGGCCATTTTTTTGGACGGACATCAGTTTCAAATAATGACCATTCGTCATTATTCATCAGTTTCAAATAATGATCATTTATGACAAAAAAAATCAAGTTTTGCTCATAAATCATTTTTTTTTCAATTTGTTTTGTCTGCTGCCTTCAAATGACTGGAGGAACACAGACATAAGGAAGGACATGATCAAAATGTGTGTGGGCAAACGGGAGTAATGGGGGCCACCACATTTTGTTACATGCTGCTTTTTTTGGTGGTTGTCATTGACCTCCAAAACGTGGCCGGTTTATGCAAAAACAGCTGCTTCCTTAACATAGGAAAATACTTTTATTCTCCTATGCAAAGTGTCAAAAAAAAGCATAACCAAGCCCCTCCCATCCATCTCCCATCCATTCCCTGCTTGTTTGACCGTCAGCTGGTGGAAGCTTAGTCAGGTGTGCAATTCCGGGGCTTGCGAAAGCCTCTTTGACACTTTGCACAGGAGAATAAAGCTTCCTTCAGACACAGATTTTGTGTTTTGTTTTTTTCTTGATGTAAAAAAGCCACACAAAAAAAAACATTGGCTTTTTTTCTGGCATTATTTATATTTTTGATGTTTCATTTAGAATTTAAAGGGGTACTCAGACGAAAATATTTCTTTCAAATCAGCTGATTTCAGAAAGTTATATAGATTGGTTATTTACTTCTATTTAAAAAAAAAAAATCTAGTCTTCCAGTACTTATCAGCTGCTGTATGTCCTGCAAGAAGTTGTGTATTCTCAAATCCCCACAGAAAACATCTCCTGCTCTCGACAGTTCCTGTTTCAGAGGTGGCAGCAGGGAGCACTGTATCAGACTGAAAAGAATACACCACTCCCTGCATGACATAAAGCAGCTGATAAGTACTGGAAGACTTGAGATTTTTTAATAGAAGTAAATTACAAATCTATATAACTTTCTGACACCAGTTGATTTGAAAGGAAAATATTTTTTGCTGGAGGACCCCTTTAATAATGTGCTACAGTAACATTTACATACTGTAAAAAATCTATATTTTTTTCACAATGTGTTCACAGACTTAAAAGTGACTCTGTACCCACAATCTGCCCCCCCCCCCAAACCGCTTGTACCTTTGGATAGCTGCTTTTAATCCAAGCCCTGTGTCAAATTGGTGTAGCCTAGAATACCCGTGCCCTAGGATTGCACCGCCTCTTCGTCCCTCCTCCCCATCCCCTTCACCATTAGGAATGCCCCTGGGCAGCTTTTTTTCTATTCATCACTTGTCAGAACACTGCACAGGTGCCTTAACAATCCAGGAAAGGTGCAGTATTCACAGGTGATGAATAGGAAAAATCCTGCCAGTAGCATTCCTAATGGTGAGGAGGGTGGGGAGGAGGGGTGGTGCAATCCTAGGGCACAGGTACTTTAGGCCACGCCAATTTGACACAGGGCTGCAAGTTTAAAAGTTGTTTTTTAGGACAATAACTGCATCCCCTGCCGAGTGAACCCCAGGACAGATCTTGGACTAAAAGCAGTTATCTGACGGTACAAGCGGTTTGTGGGGGGCAGATTGTGGGTACAGAGTCACTTTAATGCAGTACATTATAAGCTTTTTATGGTTGCATTTTATACAGATTGTACTGTTGTACTTTGCTTTATTTCTAAGCAAGCCAAAGTGGTATAAACCCTAAAATAAAAAAAGATATAATATAAAGGCAAGCTGACAGTCCTCTATCCACTGTTGATTGATCCCTGGTTGTGCTGTATTGATAGATTAATTTCTTTATTGCGCAGATAAACAGGTGATTGCTCTCTATGATTACATACCTGTGCATGACGTTGATCTTGGCTTTCAGGCTGGAGAAAGGCTGTACATCCTGGAATCGTAAGTTTAAACTCTGAACATAGATAACTGATTCATGTTACATTTTTTATTATTCAATGAACCAGTATTCAAAAAGCAGCTGTAATCTTATAATTGACAACTCTGATTATAGCCACATTTTATAGACATCACTGCAGTTAAACGGGTTATCCAGGAAAAAATCTTTTTCTTTCAAATTAACTAGCTTTGGAAAGTTATATAGATTTATAATTTACTTCTATTTAAAAAAAAAAAACTTGTCTCCCCATACTTATCAGCTGCTGTATGTCCTGCAGGAAATTGTGTTTTCTTTCCAGTCTGACACAGTGCTCTCTGCTGCCACCTCTGTTTGAGACAGAAACTATCCAGTGTAGTAGCAAATTCCCATAGAAAACCTCTCCTGCTCTGGACAGTTCCTGTCTCGAACAGAGATGGCAGAAGAGAGCACAGTGTCAGACTGAAAAGAAAACACAATTTCTAACATGTTAAAGCGTAACTGTCATGTTTTTTTTTATTGCAGAAATCAGCAGTATAAGCGATTTTAAGAAACTCTGTAATAGTTATTATCAGCCAAAAAAGCCGCCTTCTGTACTCAAGAAGCAATCTCCCAGCCTCCCCCCCTGACTTCTTATCTGTGCATTATCAGGCAAACACGTCTTCATTACAGAGAAGCCAGTGAAGACGGGCTCTGTTCTCTTCATTGTAAGCCTATGAAGGGGGGAGGGGCTGAGGGAGATGAGGGAGCAGGAAGAGGCGACATGAAGGTCAGCTGTTTGTAGACTCTCTGGGCACCTAAAACGCTAAATTCAGGGGTCAGAAAGGTCAGTGCTTATCTATGAACTTACTGAGAGAAGATTGCAGGGTGTTGTACTTTGCAGAAATCCTCCGTTCTCAGTCACTCCTAACAGCCCCTCCCCTCTCCATAGCCACATAATGGAGACAGAAATCCTGCTTCATCTGATGTGAGGGGGGAGGCTGGGAGATTGCTTTTTCAGTACAGAAGGAAACTCTTTTAGTACATAAAACCTATTACAGAGTTTCTTAAAATCGCTTGTACTGTTGATATTTAATGTTTTCAGAAAAATGGCCCTAAAATGACAGTTACGCTTTAAGTATGGGAAGACTTGAGATGTTTAAATAGAAGTAAATTACAAATCTATATAACATTCTGAAACCAGTTGATTAAAAAAAAAATTCATCTGGAATACACCTTTAATCCCTCCTGCTCTTCCCAAATCATAACCACAAATGTCTAGGAAGATTTGAGATGTTCTTTTGTGGTACATTGCAGCCTCAGCTATCACTGAATTGATAACATAAAAAAAAATAGATGATAACTGATAAACATGTTTTGTGGCTAAAAATACAAATTAGTTTAGGATATAATTATAGGTTTTATTTTCTTTTTTACTCTCTTGCCTTGCAAAACCACAGTCAGTATGACAAACCTGCAGTCAACTTAGAGCCTGCGCCATTTTACTGTATGACAATAGTGGTAGCTTACAAGAATATCATGCGGAAGTCAGTTGAATAAACAACATTCTCCGAACCCAGACACTCAACATTTGACTGCCCGCGGCTGCAGAGTACGGGCTATGGCTATATCTATTTTTTACAGGACGCCCGAGGTCAGCATCCAACTTCTGCAGCGGCGGGGAATCTGGCAGAACGGGAACAGTTTGACAAGTCCATTTAAGATTAATAAACAAGCAATAGTGGGTTTGCTCCAAGTGTGCTGCAAGTTTTAGTCGGCTCTGTAATAATAGCTTTATTTACTTTATCTCATATAGAAATGGAGAGTGGTGGAAAGCTAAGTCCTTGCGTACAGGACAAGAGGGACTTGTGCCTTACAACTTTGTTGCATCTATAACTGGAAATACATGTGAACAGTGAGTATTCATACTGAACAGCCAAGTAAAGCACTCAGATATGAACTTAAATTAGGCTACGTTCACACAATGTAAGTTTTCTATTAATCATGGCTGTTGTTACCTATTTGCAACAATGGCCGTGATTTATTGAAAGTTATGTTGCCCTGCAGTCAGAGGAAATCCCGGCTAAAGTGTATAACTTAGTATACACTCCGGCTGGGATCCCTAGGAAAAACTGACATGTCAGTTTTGTTCGGCTGCTATTGATCGAATAGTAGCCGCACAACACTGACAGCTCACACAATAAAGAGTGCGGCTCCGGATGCACTTCCAACTGTGTGCTATGGTGAATTGGGATGCGGGCGCACACGGATGCGCCTGAATTCCAATTCACACATTAAGTTAATCTGGCAGGTATTGCAGTACCGTCCGGGATAAACTTCAATGACACCGGCCATTCTGTGACATGGCTGGGTCACAGAACGTCCGGTGTCTCACGTAGTGTGAACACGGCCATAAAGTTGAACTATCAGCAGGTTACACAAATCTAACCTGCCGATAGCCCCTTGCAGTTTCTGGGACAATGAGGAGCAAGGTATGTGTGTCACCTTACTCCTTGGCGCCAGTCCTGCATTGTTAGTCAGAGTAATTTTCACTCCGGTGCACTGTTAGGAGCACTGCCACATCATTGGCCTGCTGCTTCTAATGATAATCAATGGAGGGGATGGGCCAGATGACGCGGCAGTGCTCCTAACAGTGCATCGGAGCGAAGATTGCTCTGACTAACAGCGCAGGACAGGTGCCAAGGAAGAAGGTAACACACATACCTTCCTCACCAGCGTCCTGGGCGCAGTAAGGGACTATTAGCAGGTTAGATTAGTCTAAACTGCTGATAGTTTCACTTTAACTTCTTTTAGATATTGTACCCACATTTGAATTTTTGTTTCCAAAACTAGAACAGTATTCTAATTAATCTAATGTGATCAGTATCGAAAAAGAGCACTTCTTAAAATGTCTGCAGAGACAGACATTTTTCATAGACTTTAATGTAGCACGATTAGATACAATAAAATTATATATATATATATATATATATATATATATATATATATATATATATACACATATATATATAATATAAATTGCTTTTATTATACTGTGTGTGAACATAGCCATATCTAAAATCCCACATCAGAGATCCTGAATTCAGCTGAAACCATTCCTTCACCAATGACCCTTATGATATTGTTGGGATTATTGGCAATATTGCACAGCAATTGGTAACCGCATAGGGATGTGGTCTCGGTTGCATGTAGAGACTGCAATGTGGGGACACGGCCTTATGTTTTTAAACTTCCTTATTAGAACAAGGTTCATAATATTTGTCTTTTGTCCATGGAAGAAGAAAAAGAGTTTCTATAAGTCAATAAGGGGCAGTGGAGGCAGAAGTGAATCATATGTTCCATTGTATTCCACAACCACAAGTTATTAAAATAAGTGTTTAACTCTTCTTTATCTAGAGTAGGGATGGGGAACCTCCGGCCCTCCAGCTTTGGCTGTCCAGGCATGATGGGAGTTGTAGTTTTGCAACAGCTTAAAGGGCTGAAGGTTCCCCATCCATGATTTAGAGCTTTATTATTGCAATCAAACATCTGCAACATCTTACAAATAAACATTGGGGCCCATTTGATGCTAAGGACTGTATCACTGTTTTTATAGCATTCATTGCTATCATCTGGTTAACATTGGAGATTTATCAAACATGGTGTAAAGTGACACAGTCTCAGTTGCCCCTAGCAACCAGTCAGATTCCACTTTTCATTCCTCACAGACTCTTTGAAAAATGAAAGGTGGAATCTGATTGGTTGCTAGGGGCAACTGAGCCAATTTCACTTTACACCATGTTTGATAAATCTCCCCCATTATGCCTAAAATACATTAGCCCACTACAGATAGATTATCAGGGCTATTCGATTGTCAATTACCTCTGAAATACATTAGCTCACCAGATATGGTACCTAAAAAACCTTAAAGAGGCACTAACATGACAACAGGGATTGTGATTGCAAGCAGTTTTACAATATGCTTGCTTTTTCAACGTTATACATACGGCCAAACTGTGGTCCTTGCTCCCTCCATGCCGATATTTAGTCTTTTCTTTGGTCAAAAAAAGAGACCAAACACGGGAAGTCCCAGTCCTTTGCCGCTCACGCAAGAAAAGACACCTGTTCATTATGCAGGTTGTTTATCAACTGAGGACAATTGACTAGCTAATTGTCTTATCAACTCCGCATACTTACCAGGTGACAATCCAATTATGCAACAATCCAGTCAAGATAATACAGAGATTTTGTTGCTGTGTGACAGGAGAGCTGACCATACAATGTGGGTGGCCAGGATACTCTGATAATGAATGTGGGTTTGTTTTTTTGAGACAGTGCCTGTTTAAATGTTCAGGGGTATTAGAAGGGGCTTAATTACCACCATAGCAGCCATGGCAGCTGCTACGGGTCGGCGGCATTGGGGGCCTGATGGCTTGCTCCTGCAATACACTGGGCCCCCTGAGCTGTCATCATTTGCAGCACCTGGTGGTCTCCCAGGTTCTGCAAATGTCACTTCTGACGAGTGATTGCAGTTATGACTACACTTGACGGCTTAGTGGTCAGTTGGGGGGGGGGGCAATCAAAAGTTTCCTATGGGGCCCAGCCATTTCTAGTTATGCCCCTGGGTATTAGATCGCTCTAAAAAAAAAAAAAAAACAATAAGAGATTTCAGTTACTGATTGTTTAGACATGTGTTTACTGTACTTACCAATTTTGGTGTGACTGACTGACTATCTAATGTGTATAGGGACCTCTTACCCCTATAGGAGTGCATTATTATCATGGGGCAGAAGAGGGCATAACTCTACTATGTACTAATGAGGGGCAATAATATTTATTTCTGGAGAGATTTCAGGCTTGGTATACATTCTCAGTCATGTTCTGCTTTGTGAATCTCTCCTCAAGTAGAAATACTATCTATTTGGTCCCACAATTTGGTATCAATAGCCAAAAATGTAATTGGGATATTCCAGATTTTTGTAAGCAATGTTCATGTTCATGGAACTGGTAATGTAACATGCAAATTTTAGAAACAGAGACTGAAATGATTTTGTTTAGAAAAAATAGTTTTTATTAAAACCTCAACATATTCTCTTTAGTTGGTTCTTCAAAGACCTGGGTCGGAAAGATGCAGAGCGTCAGCTCTTAGCCCCGGGAAACCAGCAAGGATCTTTCCTTATCCGAGAGAGTGAGACAAATAAAGGTATTAATATAGTTTGACGATAAATCAGACTTTTATTATTTTTTTCTAAAGCCCATATTACACTGGGTGATGGATAGGAGCAAACGAACGCTCGTTCCCTGCTCGCTGACGGCGCTATTGCACGCGTCGGCAGCTAGCGGGTAAGTACAGGGGGGAGGGGGGGCGCGGGGAGCTGCCTGGGTGATCGCTAGATTGTCCAGGCAGCCCATAGCAGATGTCTGCTGCCGCCACTACTTTTTCTCAGAGCGATGGCGGCAGATTGCTGCTATATTAGTCATTTGTCTTTCTATATGTTGAAAGACAAACGACTGCAACGATCAGCCGACATCGTTCATATCAGCTGATCATTGTGTTCTATTACACAAAACGGTTATCGGCTGTTACTACCAATATTGGCCGAATATGGCCGATAATTGTTTTGTGTAATAGGGCCTTAGGGTTCATGGTAACCTATAATCTAGTTACACCCTTTCCTCTCTGTATGATTGAAGCCCACTTATTGTTGATTCCAGGTTCCTACTCGTTATCCGTGCGCGATCTAGATCAGAATCATGGAGAGGTGGTGAAGCATTACAAGATCCGCAACATGGACAATGGAGGATTTTATATATCTCCTCGAATAACTTTCAAGACTCTCCAGGAACTTGTGCAACATCACTCTGGTAAAATACTCTTTCTCTCCCTCTAGCTGCTTATAGTTCTCCTTTCCCTCCCTGTCTGTAATATTTTTGTAAACATTGAAAAATCTTATTAGTCTAGGGGCGCATGCAGGGACGCGGGGCATTATTGTGGGGTTCTGGGGGGATGGGGTTTGTCTGGAAACCTACCCTAAACCTGTGGCATAGTCCGGGAAGTGCAGGGGCTGTCCCAAATATCAAGATGGTGTCCTGACAAGTTACTTTCCAGGGCATTCCCCGGTCAGCCCTGCAACCCTGCAGGTTTTTCACCGACGGGTGTAGAGTGGCTTACCCATGGAGTGGGTAAGCGATACACAGCTACTTACTACATGGAACTTTCAGCTCTGAACAGGGTATCCCCATCAAGACGTGAAGGTCTCTGCCCTGAGTAGGTCTGTGGCCATAATGCCACTTTGGGCTGAGTATTAGACATACTTAACTCTTTTTTTTTTATTTTTTTTATTTCTGGATAACCCCTTTATTAAGTCCTATTTAATATTTTAGGGAACTTGGATGGATTGTGCACCTTACTGAAGCAACCATGTCAGACACAACGGCCACAAAAACCCTGGTGGGGTGATGAATGGGAAATCTCCCGAAGTTCCCTTCAGCTGGTGAAAAAACTAGGTGCAGGGCAGTTTGGAGAAGTGTGGATGGGTAAGTAAACCTATTTATATTCATAATAATCATGACAATTTTTATTGACAATTGCAAATTGTTAATAAATGTCATAGGATAGAATTTGTGTTTATTATTTGGCTTATATTAGATGTAAGAGTGTTGCTCAGTATATCCCTGACTTGGGATTATTGAGAGAACAGCTAAGTGTTGGTGGGGTGAAGGGTGGCTTGAAAACTAAAATCCTGCGATTTCAAGGTAAATGTTGAAAACCATATTGTAAAAAAAAAACAAAACTTAAGGACAGGTCCATTACATATGAACCATTTTCTCAGTTCCTAAATATTAGGTACCACAGCAAATAAAGAGTAATTAAAAATGTATGGTGCAAAAGTAAAGACCTCAGTATAAAGAGGATGTACAAACTGGTACATCCTCTTTAACCTGAACCCACGGATCAATCGGCGCCGGCACGGGGAAGGCGATGCCGCGGTCCGATTTTCGGACCGCCGCCCGGTTCCCGTGCACAGCGCCGTTCGATCCAGCGGTACCGGCCAATGATGAAGCACTGGAGGTTGGCCGGGCCGCACCAAGTGGGAGGGAATTCCCTCCCCTCTATGACGCGGCTCCATTCATTCTAAGGGAGCCGCGTCATACAGGGGAGGGAATTCCCTCCCACTAGGGGCGGGCCAGCCGACCTCCAGTGCCTCAGCACCGGCCGGTACCGCTGGATCGAACGGCGCCGTGCACGGGAACCGGCGGCGGTCCGAAAAACGGACCGTGGAACCGGCTTCCCCGTGCCGGCACCAATCGATCCGTGGGTTCAGGTTAAAGAGGATGTACCGGGTGGTACATCCTCTTTAAATGGCCAGGTGCTAAAAATCAAAGCAAAACTGACTTAGTTGTCCAAGGAAGAAAAGATATGCAAAATAGCTCTCACACCACTTAGGCAACTAAAAATCTCAGAACATAGACTTTCCATTTGCGGACAGCTGGGGGGGGTGTTGTCCCCAGGGGCAGATTAACTTTACCATAGGCCCCGGGCTGTTCATCAAGTCTGGGCTCCCCTCCACCCTACTGTACATATGATAGCACTAGCGTAGTGTTCGTAGTACAGGATATATAATGTCATGCTGCCCTGATCTGTGCAAAATTGCTGTAAAAAGCATCAATTTTTTTGCAAATCATGGCAGAAGTGTAGCCAGGGACAATACTCCACTGAAAGAATAAGTCTGTTTGGGTGGCCATGGGCCCCCAGGAGCTCAGGGCCCTGGACTACCACCCGAAAAGGACCTAATATTATACTATTACTGGTTGTCCCTTTCTAGTGCAGAGCAGGGTGTTGGCTGCCTAGTGATGTGGGTCAAAGGGATACTAGTTCTCCTTAAGGAGGGTCTATCATAAAGTTGTCCAAAGCAACCAATCACAGCGTAACTTTCATTTTCAAGAGCTAAATTTAACATGTGCTTACATTAAAAAAAATGTTGTTTGTTGAAATTTACAAGATGGGGTCTTTTGTAACAATACAGCAAAATTTTCAGAATAAATTTGTGAAATGTGCATAGAAACTACATTCCACATTGGGTGAAGCATTTCAAAACCACTGAGTATTTATGTCATGGGAAAATTCTCGACTACCCAAAGACTTAGGAAGAGTGAGTGAACAGGAGTGGAGCCATGTATGAGTGTAGACAAAAAAAACAGAAGGTGCAACAGCAACCCACAGGTGCAAGGGCTTACCGTATATACTCCTTCCAGTGTACACACGGCAAACACCTGCTCTGTAGATATTAAAAAGTGAGGATCTTAGCAAACTATTTGATCAGAGTGTACCATGTCGCCACATTAAGGCGTCCTCGAGATATGGTCCCTACTCTAGCATTTTCACACTAGCAATGGGCTCTCCTGGGCTGAATAAGCCTACAACTGGGCAGATAGGAGCCAAATGATCTCTTTTTATGGCACCCTTGGGTTTTAGGCTTATTCAGCCCAGCAGAGGCCATTGCTAGTGTGAAAATGCTAGAGTAGGGACCATGTCACGAGGACGCCTTAAGCTGGCGACATGGGACACTCTGTTTGATCAAATAGTTTGCTAAGATCCTCACTTTTTAATATCTACAGAGCAGGTGTTTCCCGTGTGTACACTTGGAGGAGTATATACGGTTAGCCCTTGCACCTGTGGGTTGCTGTTGCACCTTCTGTTTTTTTTTTTTTTGTCTGTACTTAAAGTGACACTGTCACCTCCTTTGTGCATTCTGACATCTCTATACTGGTGTAAAGGGTAAATTTTGCGGTTTTCATACCCTATTTTATATCATACGTCATGGTGCTTGTTCAAGTAAAAAGTCATCTTTTATGAACTGCAGATTGTGTTAAGTGGGCGGGGCCTTGCGGCATTAGCGCCAATTAGTCCCGCCCACAACACCACAGTTGGCCCCACCCCCTAGCCAGCCATGGAACAGGCTGGGCGAAAGATCTAGACCCCACCCCCTTTACGTCGGCCAACCAATGGGTGTCAAGGGGGCCAACGGTGCAGTTGTGGGCGGGTTAAGTGGCGCTGATGCCGCGAGGCCACGCCCACTTAATACAATCTGCAGTTGATAAAAGATGACTTTTTACTTTAACAAACACCATGATGTATGATATGAAATAAGGTATGAAAAACGCTAAATTTACCCTTTACACCTGTGTAGAGACGTCAGAATGCACAAAGGGGGTGACAGTGTCATTTTAAGCCACAAGCAGCATGAAACCTGCAGTGAGAACAGAGTCATAGATGTGCTGCCAATTGTTCCTTTTTTTATGTATAGTTGACTAGGCTGAATAGGATGGAACTACAGGTGCCACAAGATTAATTTAACCTGATGATAGTTCCCCTTTATCTTGATGAGTCCTACAAGTGAGCCCAGCGCAGAAGCCATAGAAGTCTTACTATTGGAATTGTTTGCTTTTGAATTAATTATGAATTAGCAGTTCCCCAATGATATATATAGACTTCAAACTGATATAAAGGTTGCAGCTGATTTGTCATTTGCTGAGATTTTCCTCTCTGCTTATAATTACATAACCTGTTTCTATATTGCTCCTTCTCTTACTGGGCAGGTTACTACAATAAGCACACCAAAGTCGCAATAAAGAGCCTTAAGCAGGGCACCATGCCCCCCGCCGCTTTTCTGGCAGAAGCCAACCTAATGAAACAGCTGCAACATCCACGCCTGGTTCGTCTACATGCTGTGGTAACGGAAGAACCTATATTTATTGTTACAGAATTCATGGAAAACGGTAAGGTTTAGGTACATTTTTGTGCTAAATTAACTGCTGAAACAGTTCAGATGATAAAAATTGACAAGCCTTTTGAATTCTCCAGATAGTTTACTAAAACTATAAGGTCTAGCCTAAACCTTAAATGTCCACAATTGCTGTTGCGCAAAATCTGTCAAACTGTTCAGGTTCGGCAACAATCTCCGAACCAGAATGCTTTGCATTTGATACCTGGTAGCTGCAGAAGCTGGATGCAGCCCTAGGGCAATTGTTATGTTGTAATCGATAATGTCATCAGTGATATTATCGATGATGTCATATGTGATTTATCAATAATGTCACCAGTGATGTAATCAATGTTATCAGTGATGTCAGATTATTTCATCTGTGATGTCATCAGTGACCATCTATCATGACCTCAGGAATTACATCACTGATGACAACTGAAACAACATCAGTGATGACATCATCAATATCATCACTGACATCACTGATGACGCAATCATCAATCACATCGCTCATGACATCACTGATGACGTTATAACATAGAATTTTAATATCTGCAGATGACACTATACTGGGTAAAGTAATCACCACAGAGGGTACAAATATAGAAATGGACAGTACTGAGATTCTTCTAGTGATCTTTTTACACCAAGGCCTGTAACCACAACAGAGGTCAGCCTCTAGATCTAGAGAAAAAAAGGTTTCACCCTCATTCCAGATGAAGTTTCTTTAGTGTAAAAGCAGTGCGACTATGGAACTCTCTTCCATATGATGTTGTGATAGCTGACTTATTAAGACCTGCATCTCTGTACTGCCCATTCATATATTTGCATCTTTTGTGATGAATACTTTACCCACTATAGTGTCATTTGTAGATATGAAAATTCTACGGTATAACAAACAGTGATGTCGTCAATGAAATAATTGGTGAGGTTGTCGATGACGTCTTCAGTGATAAAATTAATGATGTAATCGGTGATGTCACAGGTCACGGGCCATACCACTATTCAGTAGAGGATTATAACAGGTCTGTTTCAGGCGGTAGCCCGGGGCCCTGAGCTCCTGGGGGGCCCATGGCCCCCCCAAACAGACTTATACTTTCAGTGGTGTATTATCTCCAGGCTGCAGTTTTGCCATAATTTGCATAAAAATTGCTGCTTTTTACAGCAATTTTGCATAAACCAGGGCAAAACTGCAGCCAGGAGACAATGCAGTAACATTAAAGAACATACTGAAGGACCTTATGTGACAATGATGTCACCACAGGTCCTTTACAGGCTGCATAATGGAAGAAAAAGACTAAAGCTAGTGCAAAGCTTGGTAAACAGCCCGGGGCCCATGGTAAAGTTAATCCGCCCCTGGTACTATTGTGTGCACAGTCCATGACTGCAGGGACTGTATAGATGACACTGTGGATCTGCTGCGCCAAAGGATCAGTAGTTTTTTGATCAGCAAAACCAGTGTGACTGTTGGGACTGCACTCTTTGTAGCTAAACTTCACTCTGGCTAATAGCTTGGGTTCCTGAATTTCCTAATAGCATATTTAAAAATTCTTATCTAAGCAATCTCTTAAAGGGAGCAATCCCACATTGTGGCTGCCACGTTCTATCTACACGCAAGATCATAAAATCATTGGACACTGCATATCAGCATGTTTTCAT
The DNA here is from genome assembly GCF_027789765.1 of Dendropsophus ebraccatus. NCBI lineage: Eukaryota > Metazoa > Chordata > Amphibia > Anura > Hylidae > Dendropsophus > Dendropsophus ebraccatus. Next base: position 135,646,415 of record NC_091458.1, read on the forward strand.
ACACATGTGGCAACCATAACGTGGGAACTCATCCTAATAGAAATTCGCTTGTTATCTGTTGACAATTTTCACTGACTTGTATCTCCATACAACAGGAAGCCTGGTAGATTATTTGAAGACACCAGAAGGACTCAGACTAAATGTCTATAAACTTATAGATATGTCAGCTCAGGTAAGGATTCAAGTAACAAAATGCTGAAGCTGGTAGAAGCTATCCAATAACTAAAGGGATATTCCAGAAAGTGCAGCCTTATACACACGTCCCGCAAACTTGTCCATGTTTCCGGATCCGCAATCACTGATCAAATTATTGCCCATTGATTTCTATTGGGCTATTTACACAGTCCGTTCTATAGCAGATGCACAATCCGTACTGGAAAAAAAAAGGACACGTCCTACTGCGGAATGTGATTGCGGTATGGGTTGCCAATAGAAGTCTATGGGATCTGTGTTTCACCTTCGTAAAAAACATGGATCAAATCTAAGCAAGCTAGTTTTTTATCACTTTAACATTTTTGTGGATGCAGATACGGATGCGATTACAGACCATTTTTCATGGAGTACAAAAAGCGGACCTAAAAAATCACTGAACGTGTGAATGAGGCCTTAAAGTGATTTTACACTTAAACGGGCTCAGCTAAGCAATTCAGCCTGCTCATGTCAAAAAATTGTGATTCCTACCATTCTAAACTTATTAAACTTTTTTATAACATTTCAGAAGTTTCTTATAGCTACCCTTTACCACTTCAGCTGGGGTTTAATAGTTTTATTCAGTCTTTAGTGTTACAAAAAGTCTCAGCATTGCCCTAGGGATAGAATATTTATTCTGTGTAATTTCTTTCCAATTTATTATCCTCTTCACTGTACTTTTCTAATCACTAGGTAGCAGAAGGAATGGCTTTCCTTGAGCGTAAAAACTATATCCATCGGGATCTTCGAGCTGCCAACATCTTGGTATCAGAAAGAGTGATCTGTAAGATTGCAGATTTTGGTCTGGCTCGTATGATAGAGGACAATGAGTACACAGCACGGGAAGGTACCTAAGTATACAAACCAGTCCACTATGCTGTGTTCAATAAAAAATAACATCTTTTAAAGCTTTTGCACATTATTTTTAGAGATGAGCGAACCTGCCGAGGTTCGGGTTCGGGTTCGTATGAACCTGAACCCTCGGCTACTGACTGCCCGCTCCGTGGAGAGGACCGCCTGGAAAACTGGGATACAACCATAGCCATAGGCTGTATCCCAGTTTTCCAGGCGGTCCTCCGGCAGTCAGAAGCCAAGAGTTCATATGAACCCGAACCTCGACAGGTTCGCTCATCTCTAGTTATTTTATTGGTATTAAATATTACATAATCTTTACTTAATTGCAGGCGCTAAATTTCCAATTAAATGGACAGCTCCCGAAGCTATAAATTATGGAACGTTTACCATCAAATCAGATGTATGGTCCTTTGGTATTCTCTTAACAGAAATAATCACACATGGGCGAATTCCTTATCCGGGTAAGTCAACGGAAAAGAAAGTAAGAAACTTTCTAAACACATACGCCACAAGTGCCATATGGCGTAATTATTTCAACTTCTAGCTGGCACCGGTTTGGGCATTTTAACCCCCTTGATGTGATTAATGTTTACTGTGACCCTGACTGATCGTGAAAATGGAGGTCCTGAGTGCCCCATTGTCAATGCAGCATCAACGTGCATACTGGACTGAGGCTTCATTCACACACTATGGGACTGCTCTAGATAGCTAAGCGCTGCATTCTGATATCTTACCCGCTACCCTTGTCAGGCCCCTAGAGCTTGAATGGGGTGACAGTGTGCATACAGGACCACCGCTTCACTCATATAAGGGCACTCAGGACCCCTGTACTCGTACTTGGGTTCCAGCATTGGACCACTACCGATCACTTATCACCAAAGATAGGTGATAAGTTGTAGACTTGGGATATTCAATTTAAGCGTTTTTATCATGCAAAAGTAGTAATATAATTTTACCGCCCCCAGAGCACCGACTCTTTATTAACATGGTTAAATATATAAAGTAAATGAGTTCTCTATTCTACAGGCATGACTAATCCTGAAGTGATAGATCATCTGGAGCGTGGCTACCGCATGCCAAAACCAGAAGATTGTCCGATAGAACTTTACGATTTGATGCTTCGATGTTGGAAGGATCACCCAGAAGAAAGACCTACATTTGAATTCCTTCGTTCTTATTTGGAAGACTTCTTCACAGCTACAGAAGGCCAATATCAGGTTCAGCCTTAAGCTGGGTACACAAGTTGGATTTTTATCAGTGGATAGACATTATTTGTCCTCTGATCTTACTAAAAGATAGCGCAGCCAACAGACACCTTCTATTTATGGTTTGCTTTTATCTAACAATTTAATATTAAAACAAACAATGCTGTAGTCAACTCATATTAAACAAAGATAAAAAGTGAACAAACTGATGGTAATTGCTATAATGACAACACTTTTTTCAGGAATGAGAATCTATAAATTTGGGCAAAATAAACTCTGCAATATACCGATATTACCCATTCATCTCTGGTCCACTGCCATCTCTGTTGTCTCTCCATGGCTGCTGTAGCCAATGATTTTAAAGGGAACCAATAAGCCCAGGAGTGCTGTATAAAGCTCCTGCAGCAGCCGTGGCATGTACTGGTCGTGGCTGTTGCAGAAGCTTTATACCGTAAAAAAAAAAACGAGTTTTATTCCCCGGGTGTGGAGGTATTCTTCTGGGCGGCTCTCTACCCGTGTCTAGTCACCACTCTCTGCCTGTCAGCGCGCTCGGAGTGATGATTGACAGGCAGAGAGGCCAGTAACGGACCTCAACTAACCATCTAAACCAATCACTATCCACAGTGTGTCATATGCAGTACACGCTAACATCAATGCTTAGGGCAGCGATTGGCTGTAGCTGTCATATAGATGTATGGCAAGTTATGGCTGCAAGTAAATAAACAAGGACCATCAGGCCCACTGGAGCATGGCAACATGTGTGTATATATATTTAAATATTTTTCTTTTTTAAATTCTTAAATAACCACTGCAAATTGATTTATCCCAAAAATATCTGTTTTTTATTTTAACAACATTCATGTTTAGTTATCCTATGTATAATATACTTGTGCATTTTAAAGATGAAATAAAGATACATATAAAGTTTGAATTTTTTTGGATGGTAAAGTGTAACTGTCATTGCAAATGACTTTTCGGTTGACCTGTTTGTCAACATGAGAAATAGCACTATATTTGGCCATTACATAAACTGTACATGATAATTATCACCAGTTTTCTCTATGCTTGCTCCACCTCTACCTGCCAGATTTTCTTGAAATCAGTAACAGAGTAGGTGGTGAGTATCTGCTAGGATATCGACTAGAGATGAGCGAACCTTGAGCATGCTCAAGTCAATCCGAACCCGAACTTTCGGTATTTGATTAGCGGTGGCTGCTGAAGTTGGATAAAGCCCTAAGGCTATGTGGAAAACATGGATATAGTCATTGGCTGTATCCATGTTTTCCAGACAACCTTAGAGCTTTATCCAAGTTCAGCAGCCCCAGCTAATCAAATACCGAACGTTCGGGTTCGGATCGACTCGAACTCGAACCCGGTTCGCTCATCTCTAATATCGACCTTACAAAGTACACCGAGAAAAGAGGCTCCGCTTCCCTATCTCTTTGCACCACATCCTCAGAAACAGCAGCAGCATGACATTATACTTCATCAATGACTTGCGTAGCTGTGAACCTTGTACTGAGGTTAGAGACTAAAATATTTGCTAGGGCCAGCAGCATCTCTGTGACTCTCTCTCTCACTGTACAGTCCTCCAAATAATCTTCTATAAAGCAGCATGTAACTTGATCCCTTAGTGAGCTTATAACCTCTATAATAGTGTCTTCTCTTAAAATGGATCTTAGCAGAGATTTGAGAGTGAATGATAAGAGCAGGAAGCAGAAATGGGAGAGGAAGTAGCTTATAAAGAAAAAATATTTTTTCTCCTCTACAATATATATTACATAGTTTATTCTATTTACATGTACAGTGAGAAATAAGTATTTGATATGCTACTGATTTTGCATGTTTTCCCACCTAAAAAAAAAAAGAGGTGTGTTATTTATATTGTGGGTATACATCACCTGTGAGAGACAGAATCTATAAATAAAACAAAATTCCAGAGAAACACATTGTTTGATTTATTTTTTAATTATTGTAAAAAATAATAGCATTTTATTGCATGAAATAAGTGTTTGATACAATAGAAAAACAGAACTTACTATATGGTACAGAAACCTTTGTTTGCTATTACAGAGGTGAGACGTTTCCTGGAGTTCTTGTCCATGTTTGCAGACACTGCAGCAGGGTTTCTGATACAGCTCCTTACTAACTGTGCTAGAACGACACCTAGTGGCCTTGCTGTGCATTTGCTCTCTTTTCTATCTATATTTTACACAACCGCTTCACCATGTAGGGGGTGTCACCCGCTCACACCTGTGATCGCCTTTCATAGATCTTTTTAACTCACACATTTCTTTTGCCTCCCAAATATTGACTACTATAAATAATAATTAATATTTACTTCCTCATTTAGAGTCAGGTGGCTTATGCTATGTTATTTTTTTTTCAGACTCAGCATAAGCTAGATACAATGCAGGTACTGTATGTGAAGTTGATTTAAATGCTGCTGTCAGTTTTGACAGCATCATCTAAATGGTTACATACCCGGCACGGAGAGATTGGTGTCGCCCACGGCTACTGAGATTAGGGACAATAGAACCAAAACGCTATAACTGATTGCTAAGCAATTAACACCCATGATTGACACAAAAAAATAGGAGAGCAAACAATTATTCTGATTGCAGCAAGTAACAGTGTATTGGTAATCCTTGTTTTACTCACTCCCCTCCTGGCTTGGAAAGTGTGACTACAAGACTCCCAGTGATGCAGCACCTCCTATGTCCAATCTGGACATAGCCATTTATTGTGAAACTACTGTTTTGTTTTTGTTTTTTTTTAAATCACAATGGCAGCCACAAGCATCCAAATGACCCTGACCAAAGGTTCACCTACTCCAGTTCTTAATGCCATTTACTGCCCCCTCTAACATCAATGACAGCTTGAAGTCTTTTGTGGTAGCTGTGGATAGTTCTTCTGTAAATTCTGTAAGTTCTTGTAAATTCATGGGCATGAGCTGCATGCTTGCGTTCTCCCCAAAGTGGCTCAATGATATTGAGGTCAGGAGACTGACATGGACACTCCAGAACCTTCACTTTGTTCTGCTGTAGCCAATGACAGGACGACTTGGCCTTGTGTTTTGGATCGTTGTCATGCTGGAGTGTCCAAGTACGTCCCACACGCAGCTTCCGGGCCGCTGAGTGCAGATTTGCCGCCAGTATTTGCTGATAACCTGCTGCATTCATATTTCCTTCAGCTTTGACCCAATTTCCTGTGCCTTTGTAGCTCACACATCCCCAAAACATTAGCGATCCACCTCCATACTTTACAGTAGGAATGGTGTTCCTTTCATCATAAGCCTTGTTGACACCTCCTCAAATGTAACGTGTATGATTGTGGCCAAAAAGTTTGATTTTGGTCTCATCACTCCAAATTACCTAGTTCTAGAAGTTGTGAGGCTTGTCTCTGTGCTGCGCTGTGGTGTATTGTAGGCAAGATACTTTATGGCATTTGTGCAGTAATGGCTTTCTTCTGGTGACTCGACCATGCAGCTCATTTTTCTTTAGGTGCCTCCTTATTGTGCATCCTGAAACAGCCACACTGTTAGTTCAAGGCTGCATTCACACGTTCCGAAAAGATGTCCTTGCACACGGATCCGTGCACAGGGACAAATTTATAGCCCATTGCTTTGTATTGGGCTATTCACATATTCAGCGTTTTCACAGATCTCCAATCCGTTCCGTTTAAAAATAGGACATGTCATAACTCGGAACGGAAACACGGTTCTGATTGTACATAGAAATCAATGAGATCAGTATTCGTCCGCGAAAAACACGCATTTGATGTAATTAATGTAATTTAAAATGCTTTAAAACAGATCTGTGACAAAAACAGACACGGATGCAAAACGGATGACAACATGGACGGTTTTGCACGGACCACGGAGGTAGGTAGCAGAACACAAAAAAAACGTGTGAATGCAGCCTTAAGAATCCTGTATTTCAGCTGATGTTATTTGTGCGTTTTTCTTTGCATCACGACCAATTTTCCTGGTAGTTGAGGCAGAAATTTTTGTCAATTTGTGTCAACTTCTGTGCATGTTATCAGGATATATAAACTTTTAATCGGGGCCATTTAGATGCTTTTGGTTGTCATTATGATTTAAAAAGAGATAAGACAGTAGTTTGACAATAAATGGCTTTGCCCAACCACTAACTATGAGTGGAAAAAAAGTTTTTAAGTTATCATTTTGTATATACCTTTTGTCATATTTTCTTTTTTTCTATTTACCACAATTTTTCTTTTTAAAGGAGAAGTCCGGACAAAATTAATTTTTGATATGTTGTTACTTATGAAAAGTTATACAAATTTCTAATGTACATTAATTATGGGAAATGCACATATACTGCTATTTCCCTTAATTTAGTAGATCAGGAAGTGTTAGAAATATCTCTGAAGAAGTGACGTCACGACCCAGGGTGTAATTCCCATGGAGTGTCCAGCAGGGGGCGCTCTCTATATAGAAGTCTATGGGACTTTATTGTTTCTATGGGTTTCTATGTAATGTAATGTAATGTAGTGTACAGTGCTTTATTGAATGAATACATCTATGGAATACTTTGGGGAGCAAGTGTCCTTGCTCCCCAAAGTATTGCATAAATGTATTCATTCAATACATTCAATACACAGTAAGCCCGCCGATCCGCCGCATTTCCGCCGAATTTCCGCCGCATTCCCGCCGATCCGCCACACGCTGATCCGCCGCATTCCTGCCGATCCAGACCATATACATTGAACTACAGCTCCCATCATCTGCTTCTAGTATGAACAGGTGATGGGAGTTGTAGCTGGGTAATGGATATGACATGCCGCCGGGCGCAGGAGGGAGCCGCTCAGTACACAGGAGCGCTCCCCCCTCCTCCTCCTCCTCCTTCCGGGATAACTTCCGCCTATAGCACTGCTGAGTCCCTGCCTGGCCGCCGCTCTCCGCTCTCCCCCCCATACATACCGGCTCCCGATGCATCCTGGTGTCCGCGCTGATGCCGGGAGCCGGTATATGTGAGCGGAGAGCGGCGGCCAGGCAGGGAGTCAGCATTGGTATAGCATACCTCCCAACTTTGGCTGAGAGGAAAGAGGGACATGGACACGCCCCTAACCCCACCCAAAGACACACCCTATCCCCCAAGACACGCCCCTAACCCCAAGACACGCCCCCAATCCCCAAGACACGCCCCTACCGTCCCATATCACGTCTTCCACTGTAGTGCCACATTGGTTTTCTTGCAGAAATAAATGGTTTGACCAGGATGGTAAGTATAGCACTTTAACTTATATCTCTTTTCCTTCTGAGCTAACTCTTGGCTTTGGCTCATTTCCTCTGCAAAAAAAATCTTTTTAATTTCTGAAGACTTTAGCTGGCAATAAGTGATAAAACTTAGAATATAACATATTGTGGATTACATCCCTACACTTAATGGAGAGATATATACACACTCAGGAGGAAGATAAGTATATAATACACTGCTGTATATCTACACAGAATGGAGAGATATATACACACTCATACAGAAGGATAATAAGTATATAATACACTGCTGCCTACATAGCATGGAGAGATATATACTCACTCAGGAGGAAGATAAGTATATAATACACTGCTGATCACCAGGGCTGTATTTACAGCTTGGGCTGCCCTAGATCTCAATACACCCATTGTGAAGGCCCATTTGAACACGCCAATTATCGCTATTAGCAAAAGATCTAAATATCACCAACATATATGACTAAATAATGCCACCATACAATGACTTAAAGTGACTGTACCACCAGGCCCAGGCTGAAGCGCTGGAGGCGGGCCGACCCACCCTTAGGGTACTATTACACCAACAGATCTGATGACAGATTATCTGCCAAAGATTTGAAGCCAAACCCATGAGTGGATTTGAAAAGAGGAGAAATCCAGTCTTTCTTTTATGACCTGATCTCTGTTTATTGTCTGTTTCTGGCTTTGGCTTCAAATCTTTGGCAGATAATCTGTCATCAGATCTGTTGGTGTAATAGTACCCTAGTGGGAAGAAACTCCAGCCCCTCCATGACGTGACTGCATTAGAATCAATGGAACCCTATCATAGAGGGGCTAGGGTTTCCTCCCACTGGGGTTGGGTTGGCCGCCTCCAGTGCTTCAGCCTGGGCCTGGTGGTACAGTCGCTTTAATGCCGCTACTGTAGACTAACTGCATAGCATGATAACTAAAGTACCTCTAGTAATTGCCAAGTTGCATTATATAAGCAAGAAAAAAAATTCCTGTAGTGCTTCTCTAACTGTTAACTCCCCACTTTTGGCCATAAGTACCAAGGCCTATTTTTCAAATCTTTGTGAAACTTAAAGTGTACTGATCGTCTTTCTCTGGTGGCAGGATATCCTGTATATGCGCGCAGCGGAGATGGAATACTTCCGGTAGTGTCGTTGCATACAGTGCAATTGATGGTATTGTTGGACCTTCACAGGTACTGTAGCATGGTGGCAGCATTTTGACAGCGTATCCTGCCACCAGTGAAAGATGATCGTTACACTTTAAGGCTATGTTCATATGCTGTACAAACAACAACCGTTCAGCTTGAATGGCTGTTGTTTAACACAACCTACGGCTGGAGTTATTGAACACGTTCATTACTTCTGACCATAGTTAGCTGTTAGTTAGTTAACTGTTAAACAACAGTTGTTCACATGGAACGGCCGTTGTTTGTACAGCGTATGGACATATATGTGGTCACCAGTAGCTGCGCAATCATGGCAACATTGTACATCTATTGGTGACCACATAGGGACATGGATTAAACTACATACATGGACCAGAATTGTGGGGAAACAGTATTAAAGGTGATATCCTCTCTTTTAGGAGTGATTCTCTATTATCAGGAGGGATTCTCTATTATCAGGAGGGATTCTCTATTATCAGGAGGGATTCTCTATTATCAGGAGGGATTCTCTATTATCAGGAGGGATTCTCTATCATCTCTCTGTACCCTCTGGACTGCCATGATGAGTTTTAGCTACTTTGTAAAGTTATGTTCTGGCTCTGCCTCCTCAGCCTAATGCAGCAGCCTGCTGGGAGTAGTAGTGTTAGAAGTCATCTGATTACTCCCCCTAGAGAAGGGTTTTTCTTTATAGTGACTTTAGGGGACATCAGACAATACACAGATAATTAGCACTTCTTCCACAGTCCCTCCAGGTCACTGTCTGTGGTCCAGGCTGGTCAGGCAGAGAAGCCTCATTCATCACACTTAACTCCTTCCCTCCTGGCAGTGACTGGTAGCGTCAGCAGCTGGCTGACAGACATGATAGCAGCTAACCTCAGTGCACAGCAGGGAAGGGGTTAAGTCACTTCCATCCTCCCCTCCCCCCTTCTCTGCTGAGCCAGGTACAGTGCTCTGGGTGCTCAGCATGGAAGGTGGGGGATGTTCTGACTTCAAAGGTAACTTAACCCCTTCCCTGTAAACTGCCTCCTGCTCGGCCTCATTAACACCCCCCATCCCCTGATACCGGGCCGTGCAGCAGCAGTGCTCCTCTTCTCCCTCCTTCACGGTCTTCTGGTGGGCGGGAGCAGGGAGTAGTTCCCCAGCCGGCTGATACACTCCTGAGGCCGGGAACAGACTCATCAGAGGGAGTTTGCATCTCCCGCACTCTTGTGGCCGGAGGCAGAATGCAGCTTCCGGTCACAGGAGCCAGCCAATCACCGCTCCGCATCTGCCAGCGCTCACCAGGAGCACTCATAGTTAAAGGGCCAGCTGTGTTTTGGGAAGCGGGACACTTGGGGCCCGTTCCGGGACGGCGGGACATGACCCCGAAATCGGGACTGTCCCGCCGAAAACGGGACGGTTGGGAGGTATGGGTATAGGCGGAAGTTATCACGGAAGGAGGAGGAGGAGGAGGGGGGAGAGCTGCTGTGTACTGAGCGGCTCCCCCCTGCGCCCGGCGGCATGTCATATCCATTACCCAGCTCCCATCACCTGTTCATACTAGAAGCAGATGATGGGAGCTGTAGTTCAATGTATATGGTCTGGATCGGCGGGAATGCGGCGGATCAGCGTGTGGCGGATCGGCGGGAATGCGGCGGATCGGCGGGCTTACTGTGTATTGAATGTATTGAATGAATACATTTATGCAATACTTTGGGGAGCAAGGACACTTGCTCCCCAAAGTATTCCATAGATGTATTCATTCAATAAAGCACTGTACACTACATTACATTACATTACATTACATAGAAACAATAAAGTCCCATAGACTTCTATATAGAGAGCGCCCCCTGCTGGACACTCCATAGGAATTACACCCTGGGTCGTGACGTCACTTCTTCAGAGATATTTCTAACACTTCCTGATCTACTAAATTAAGGGAAATAGCTCTATATGTGCATTTCCCATAATTAATGTACATTAGAAATTTGTATAACTTTTCATAAGTAACAACATATCAAAAATTAATTTTGGCCGGACTTCTCCTTTAAATAAGGATAGGAGGGGGCAATCATTTGTCCAAGCATCAGGGACCTTCTGAAAATCACCTCAGGCCCTTTTCTAATGCTGTCTTCAGGAAGGGATCCCAGGTCAGGATGTTTTCCTTTAAGATATTTCTGATAGCGCTATGGTTCAAGCTTCCTGCTCTTTTTTATTGTCTCCTTCTGTTTTCTTTTTCCTACTTTCTTTCATTTGCCCTGATGCTACCAGCAGTATTTTCCTATTTAATCCTTCATCTTTTTTTTTTGCTCCCTCTATAATTTTTCTCGGCAAAAATTTCTCTAACAATCTATGCTCTATTATCTTAGTCTGAGCTAAAAACACATCCTTTTTAGAACAATTTCTATTTTTTTGTACAATCTGGCCAAACAGGGTATTCGTCTTCAAGCTTTTTTGATGTTTGCTCCTTAAGGGTATGTGCACACTGAGGAAAAGGCGAGGAATTAGGTGAGAAATTGAAGAGGAATTTCAATATGTACAGAGCAAATTCCCATTGTGTTCAATGGGTTTTCTGCTCTGTTGTTCACACTGCAGAATTTCCGAGCAGAATTTTCTGCTGTAGATCTTCTAGAGGAATCCTATAGAAGTCAATGGGGGGGCTTAAATTCTGCTTGAATTCTGCCTGAAAACTTTCTGCTTCAATTCCTTGAGAATTGCTCAGTGTGCACATACCCTAAGTGCAGATAGCCGTTTGCGCCAATGGATTAAAAAAAAAAAATGTTAGGCTGTGTCAGTACACCAGTGAAAACTTTCAAAGATTGGAGCTCCCAACATCATAATTAATTATGATGCTGGGATCCCCAGGGTCCAGTCGCAGAACAGAACAGTTGCAGAAATTTTAGCTTGCAGCTAGGAACCCACCCTAAATCAAATTTACTTTCAGATTATTTGAAGACATCGGCTGTGCTTGCAATTTCCTTGTATGTAGTTGTTGTTTTTTTATGCTCCTGAATACCATTGGTTTGGTTTTAGGGACGGTTGCTGTATTTTACTTCAATTTTGCTTGATAGCTAGTTGTATACAATTTTTATATAGAATGTCTATGGCTACAGGTCCATGCTATTGAATTCCACTTGTCTATGATATCACCATAGGTATGACATCATAATAGCACCCTGCAGGGCTATATAAGCAGCCTTACAGCCACCTGTCTTCACTCCTTTCCCAGACACACAAGTTTGTACTGGGGAGGCTGAGGGTAGAGGGGGGATACAGTCCTCTCAAAACATACTTGACTCGTTGTACCAGAAAATAAAAGCATTTCTCTACATCCCAGAAACACCACTGGATTGATGAACAGTACCATTTGTCTCTCTGTCCTTACAGCATCTTACAGTGTTAGCAGTTTGGAACATGAATTACAGCTGACAGATTCCCTTTAAGTGTAAACCTATAAGAGATATAAAGAGACTGGAAGATTAGCTGACATTTATAAAATTAGACAGAAAGAGGCAAAGCAGAATAATACTTCTACAGCCTCAAAAGAGGAAGAATTGACAAAATCTGTTAAGGAGGGGAATAAAACCTTCTTTAGATATATTAGTGACAGGAAGAAGATAAGGCGGTCGCTGACGATTTAAATAGCTACTTCTCAGTGTTTTCAGAAGGAGGCTTTCACAATCACAATATGGTGTGATACAGCATTGTCTCCAGTGTTTCCAGAGGCCAATGTTTCAAAGGAACCTGCTCCTTTGAAGTTAAATAGGGGGGGATTTACAAAGTGTACGTCAGCGAGAAGGAGCAGATTCGTCCCTTCTCCCTGGGGACGCCCCGCTTGCCCGATGGGGACGCCCCGCTTGCGGCCTTCTCCCGCGCCTAATTTTTCATGATTTACGCCTGCTCACAGGCGTAAATCATGATCAAAATCTGCACCTGCTGGAAGCAGGTGTAGATTTTGTACGCCGGGCGCAGATTCGGGCACCCAGCCGGCCGGATTCACTAAGAGGTGTGTGCCTCTTAGTAAGTCCTGCCGAGGAAAAAGGGGTAAATCCCCCACAATGGGTCCAGATGGTGTCCATCCAAGTTCTTAACTAGAGATGAGCGAACCTGGAGCATGCTTGAGTTCATCCAAACCCGAGCGTTCTGCATTTGATTAGCGGGGACTGCTGAAGTTGGATAAAGGCCCTATTCCACGAAACGGTCCCATGGAATAGAAGGCAAAGATCAGTTGCAGTTGTTTGTTTTTCAACATGTTGAAAAACAAGAGACTGATATAGCAGCAATCTGCTGTCGTTGCTCCGTGGAATAGGAGCGGCGGCAGCAGGCCGCCGCTATCCTCTATGGGCTGCCCGGACGATCAGCAATCACCTGGGCAACCCCCACCGCCCTCACCCGCTTACTGCTGCTGCATGGAATAGCAGCAAGCGCCAGCGGGAAACGAGGAGCAAACAAGCACTTATAGCGTGGAATAGGGGCTTAAAGCTCTAAGGTTGTCTGGAAAACATGGATACAGCAAATAACTATATCCATGTTTTCCACATAGCCTTAGGGCTTTATCCAACTTCAGCAGCCACCGGTAATCAAATGCCAAACGCTCGGGTTCGGGTGAACTCAAGCATGCTCGAGGTTCGCTCATCTTTATTCTTAACCCCTTCATGACAGAGACAATTTTGTTTTAGCTATTTTGATTTTTTCCTCCTCATGTTTAAAAGGCCATACTGCTTTCATTTCTGTCACATACACAACCATAATTTAAAAAAAAAACAACAACAATTTTTGAAGTTGTGGTGGGGTGGGTTTTCATTACACAGTTCCAATGTGGTAAAACTGACATACTATCTATATTCCTGAATATAGTCAGTGCCCTCTGTGGTTTGATTGACAGGCACGGAGGCCAGTTAGCGTTAAAGTGAATGTACCATCAGGCCCGGGCTGAAGCACTGGGGGCAGGCTGACCCACCCTCATGGGGAGAAAACCCTCGCCCCTCTATGATGCGGCTCCATTGATTCCAACAGCATCTTAGAGGGGCAGGGGGTTCCTCCCACTGGGGGTGGGTCGGCCTGCCTCCAGTACTTCAGCCCGGGCCTGATAGTACATTCACTTTCAGACCCTCAAAACAAATGTTTGTTTCTGAACTAGGATAGACAGGTAAGCAATGTTATGTGTGGCGTGTGCCTGACTGGTCACTTGTCAGATGGTGCTGTGTGACGCCACTACTGTTGAGGTTGGTCGGAGTATAGCTCAGCCGGGTGGTAGGTTGTTGTGACGCTAGTGCCGTTTGGGCACACAGGTATAGGGCTATAAGGGGGTCCCTTAGGTACTTATCACTGTGGTCCGGAGTGAAGTTGTGACCCACCTGGACTATCGGTACTTCCACCCACAGAAAGAGGAGATGACCAAAGAATGGTGTAACGATGGTGTAGGTGCCTGAACAATAATCACTGAGTCCTGTTACCATAAATGAAATCTTCTTTACTGCACAAATACTCAATAAAATCTTTACTGCAGGAATACTCAATACAATGGCTGACAATAGGCTTGACCAGACACAATCAGTGCTAAGAGCTTTAGAGGTACAATAGTAGAGCTGAACTAGTTGCATGCTGAAAAGTAGAATAGGTTCAGAATAGCAGAGTGCAGTAGGTCATGAGAGTTCAAAATAGCAGAGAGGAGTTTTGTCTTGAGAGTCCCAAACCAGGGTATAAGTGTGCTGTGCCGAAACTTTTAGAAGAAGTAAAATACTTAATACTTGAAAGTAGAAGACTACTTGTGCCCGTGTTTCGACCTCTGTCGTGATACCACCTGTTGCCCTACAGTGTCGAGTGACCCGTCCTCCTAGGGTGACACAAGCCCTAGACCTTGTTACCTGAGCTAAGCAAGGTGGCCAAGATTACCTAGTTACACCTAAGCTGCGAGATAGAGTACGTAGGTTTGTAGCAATTTGCTCTATCCGGATCAGTTCCTCTTGTTTCAGGATACTATCCTGCACCTTTAGAGATGTTCACGGCATTGGTTGGGGTGATCTCTGACTTGTCCTCTCTTGAGCGGTTTAGCACTGCAAAACTAGAACAAGATTTGCTTTAGGAAGAAAGTCTCTGTGTCTCCCATGTGTTTCCGTCTACTACCACTACCACACCCCAGACTAGACTACACTGGACTTGTTCTTCTGTCCCTGACAGGGCCCAGCTGAACTACAGCAGGGACCGTCTTGTGTTGTCCTCTCTCTACCAAAACATGGATAAGACTCCCTAAGTGTGGGTGTGTACTTCCTCTCCCCATGTGACAACTTCCTACAGGGTATGTAATACCTCCTGTGAGTGGTGGGGAAGAGAGTGAATAGAAGATCGTTTAATGGAAAAAATGGATGCAAAAAACAGATGCAATTGTGTGTCCTCTGTTTAGATCTGTTTTTTTTCCATTGACTTCCATTATAAAAAAAAAAAACAGATCGAAGCGGATTTTTTTTTTAACAGACACAAAAGTAGTGTTGACGTTTTTCTGTATGTTAAAAGTAACCAATTAAAAACAGATACGTTGTCGAGGTGCCTTCCCAAAGAAGGCCTACTGTTGTTGGCTGTCTCCTAATTAAGTTGGAGAATGGGTCCGGATCCCCTCTCCCACACCATGCACTTAGAATGAAGACACAGACAACGTATCTTGCAAACAAGTCTGGTGTAAATGGGCCCAGTTTTATTATGGTAATCACATTTTATAGACAGATAAAATATAGGGTGGTAACAAATGCTAATAAGACATAGATGAGGCGGTGCTAGTGATTTAGATATTCAGTCATGCGCAATAGCATCTATATTAGTATTCATTATTATTATTCAAAAAGGTTAGAATAACACATTCTGTGCAATGATACTTTCACATTATTCCCACTGTAACAGACAGGCAACTTTCCTCTGAGAATGGCCTTGAACACTGATAAACATGTCTCTGAGGGAAATAGTTCTTGAGACAAAACATTCTTAGGTAAGCAATGTTCCAACTATCTCTGAGAACCCACCTTTGTTTATACAGAAAAAACCAATGGATATGAATGTAAAATGCAAAGTCATACACTATATACGTCATCAACTTCAAAAAACTAATAACTACGGATATATTTTGACAGATAAATTGTTTACATAAGGATGTTGATACATACATAAGGATGCTAAAAAACATTTGTTATCTGCTTATGAGAATTATAGAATAACATTTATTATCTGCTGGGAACAGGTTCATTATCTGCTGGGAACAGGTTCAGTCACATAGGAGAGTTCCATAATCTCGAGACCAGCTGTATATCCTTGAACAAGTTCAGTGAAAGTTCCATGAGAAAAAGTCTTATTGTTTCTTTCAAACTTTGGATGGAAAAGGATTTATTTTTCTTTCAAACTTTGGATGGATTAACTCATTCCTCTCAGTGTCCCCCCTTTTTGGCGATGATGAAGAAATCTGGGTCCTGGACAGGATTAAATCCCAGTATGCACCCTAAACACTCTCTGACCGGCGAGGGTTGTCAGGGTGCGGATGCTTCTGGGTCCAACACCATCACCTAGAGCCACATGGGCATATCCTCCTCCAAGAGATTTCCTCATCATAACGCCAATCTAGAAGGAAAAGAAACAAACATCATTACTTATAGAGTATAAGATTTAGTCTTTGTAACTTGCTGACAACAACAGCATAATCCTTTGATTATACAATAGACCAATAAAAGAAACAACATGATCTGAAAAACTGTTTGTAGTATTCCCATGAACCATCCTCCTATACCATTGAACCAATTTGCAGGATTTAAGCTAGCTAATGCCCCTGACCACCATTTATCCTGGTCTGACAGAATCATCTCATCATGTTTTTTCCTTAGTTGTGCAATTTTATCCAGTCCTGCTGTGATTTGCACTATTCCCTGATCATTTACATAATGACAACATGTAGGGCCAACTACCTGACACATCCCCCCTTGAGCAGCAGTCAGAAAATCAAGCACCACAGTGTGCTGGTTAGTAACTACCATAAGTTGCCTCTGTACTGCTACTGAGGTGTTAAGTATATCCAGTATGTCAAATATCTGATCATCTAAATAGTCTGTGGCTCCAACTAATTTGTCCCAAGTTTGCATCACCATAAGATACAGAAATAAAGTACTAAAAAATTTGTTGAGAGTTATAGATGGCGGAACAAACTTACAGCAGATGAGATAGGTAGGTCTGCAATAACCGAAAGAAAATACTAAACAATGGGTGAGTCTGTACAGTATACATAAATATACAGCTTAGTTACAACAAAACAAATAAAAGCTTATTATCAATACCCAAAATAACATATATATATGACAAATACCTCTCCGGATTTTATCAAAATAACCAAACCTTATTGTCTTATCACTGTATATAACAGACGTGACTCTATAACAAGGACTTTAAAAAGTTTCTGAAAAAGGAAAGTTTAGATGTGAGCAAATCTTATCTCATGGCAAAATTAAAATAAAAAGTTGATTGACACATAAATTAAAAACAGCACAACAGGTAAATGCAATAAAATCTCCACAATGTGACCTACTATGTAACCACTAGATTCACTTATAATAACCACCATAGAAATAAAAGCAAAGTGTAAATGATACATCACCTAAGGTTTCAAAGCCTTTTTAGAATAATATATCATATGATCCTTTTTGTAATAGTAGCATTGGTATGGATCCTTTATCCTTAAACCCATCTTTTGACTGACAGGCCTCTTTACAGACACTTGGACTCTTGGCCTCAGTTATATCGCTTCTTTTAAGGCCACTAGTATCACCTCAGACATTGGCTTTGTTGTCTCCCATAGCTTTGGCTGACCTGTAAAGAAGACACCAATACAAACAAGGACATACCTATATAGGCCACCTGTGGCAGGTGAATGACGTCCACTTACAGTCCCTGAAACAGGCAGGAAGATGACAGACTATGCAGACAGGCACTTTACCGTGTTACTTACAGTAGGTTATGGCAGGTGTAGACAATACAGCCGTACACAACCCTCTCTGCTATATTTGTTGTCCCCTGGGCCGCCCAATGTGAGGATACTACACCACATTACACATGGCTTCCTTCTGCTGGTTTTGTCAGATAACTTACAGTGGGATACAAGGCAGGCGGCAAACACAGTTACTTACTTACTGTCTGACGCCATCTTTACCCTGTACCTCCTCTCCATCCGCTGGTCTCACAGCTTGTTGCTGATTGTTTCTGGAAAAGACTTAAAAACAAACAGATCCACATCTCCTCCTCCACCTGTACACTATGTACGGTTACCTCAGGAAGAGACTGGAAACATCTCCCCATTCCCTTGTACGCTTTGTACGCTGTTACCTTGGGAAGAGCACAGAAACCACAGCATCACCAGCTTCATCCATCACCCTTTTTGGCATCAGGGTTTGTCTGCGTGAACGTTGCGTCAGCCGCTCTATGGCAGCTTTTCTTCACATTACACAGTTTTTGGTTTTTTTCTTTTTTTTTTCAAGTGTTTTTGGTAAGCCCAGGGACCAAACAAATCTCTAATTTGCCAATTAACCCATAATGGTGGGCTTCATATAGACATCTGCACAGTTACCTTCAACCATCCTACATGTCTCAGTGATTGTCCTCACCTCCAGCTTATGGCAGGAGCGGTTTCTGCAGTGGAACGTCACTCTGCATGGCGGTAACATATATCCTTGCGTCTTGTGTCATCCATCTTGAAAAGTCTGAGATAATCTACAATGAAAACTTTTAAACTTTCATTAATATTTGAGCTTTCAATTACATTTTCATCTTTCACAATTTAAAATATCAAAATTGGCTACTCCATCAAAATGGGCTGCTTCCATTTCCATACACAAAATATATATATATTGGGGGCATAAGGAGTGCAGACTGGAGCTATGGATATGGGTTTGGCTTTACTAGGGATAAAACAATACATATATATTCATGAGCTAGTCTGCCATAATCATCACAAAACTGTTAACCCTAAAAATAAAAACATTAAAAAAAAATAATCAAACTCTGTACACTCGTCCCATATTAAACTTCTTTTGATAAAAAAATTAAATAAATCAGCTGAAATGAATATTCCTTCAATCCGCTGCTCTTATCAGTAAACAGAACGCTCTGTACCTCACTTCTAACCTTTTTTTTTTTTTCTTAACATCCTTGAAGTTACAGAAGATATCAGCGCTGTGCTCTTATGCACCAGACTGTAACCTTGGACAGTGGCACACATACTTATTAGGATAGATGTGTACACATATATATATATATATATATATATATATATATATATATATATATAAAAACACTTGTTAAATAAAGTTACATAGAAATATATATTACAGTAGTAAGTTACTACTCCTTAGAAATATCATACGTTGGGGACACACACTTAAAGAAAATCTGCTTACAATATACCTTTGTCTAACTTTCTTCTCCATCAGGTAATAATATTCATTAATAAATGTGCAAAACAGTTGTTAGACTCTATCGGAGAATCCTGTGCCCGCCCCCTCAGTGACACTAAGCAGTATGGGCGGAGGACAGAAATGCCAGGAGTTAAAATGGCCACCGGACTAGATAACCGGATATAGGGGTGTTGGCTTAGGGCATGGTTTTGAGACGTCACAATTATAATACAGACGTGGATGATATGTGGAGTGGTTGGCTTTCAGTCGCCATCTTTGAGGGCTGATTACAAAAAAGTGGCGTAGCTAAATAAGCAAATGTTCCACGGTCGGGACAACAGAAAATGATCAACATTTTGTAACACGTAACATACTTCCAAAGCGGAACACCAGCTTAGTAAGACTGGCTGAAATACGACAGTATATAATGTAGGAGCGTACATTACATTACACTAACAGCTCTGATTCTTTTTTTTTCCCTAATGCTGCTTGCATGTGATCT
Source organism: Dendropsophus ebraccatus (assembly GCF_027789765.1). NCBI lineage: Eukaryota > Metazoa > Chordata > Amphibia > Anura > Hylidae > Dendropsophus > Dendropsophus ebraccatus. The sequence continues at coordinate 135,665,979 of NC_091458.1, forward strand.
GCAGCCCTCAGAGCTGGTTGATGGCCTTGTACAAAACATAACAAATAACACACATTATGTACTTTGTATGCTGCTTCACTACGCAGCATTAATTAACCTATTCAGCTCTCTCAGTACTGTATCTAGCAATGAGCTGGACTGTTCTCCTTGTCTGAGTACGTGGCTTTGTACTTAGACACTTACATGGCAATGTACACTATTTGAGGTTAGGCTGCCACCTCCACAAAAGGCATTGGTCTTACTATCAGGTAAGGGGCACTTTAAATCAAAGTAACTACTTCAACAGCCGACCAAAGGGAAGATTCCTGCAGAACAAAGGGTCTATACGCCACCATTGGAGGTAGGTTGGCTTTTCGCAGGATCTGGAGTTTGTATACAGATATAAACTGGGTACAATGGTGTAACATAATGATGTGGCTTGGGTCTGCCACACACACTACAATATTCTGTCTTATCTAGATATTGCTGGTCACCGGCACATGACATGTCCACCCATTATCAATTATTAATCCTCCCCTTGTTTCTTGGACTTTAGTCCAAGTATTGGGGTTAAAAAACAGCATCGTGTTGGATGTTAAAATATTTCAACATTGCTTTTGCCCTTTTTGCTTGTTCTTTGCCATATCGGCAGGTCACTATGTGGGTTGCAGAAACCCCTTTTGATTCTGTGTGTCCCATTTTATATTACTTCGTGATCGTATAACAGGAGGCACCCAGAATAATCAACTGATGATTTTCTTTCTTGTGTCCTGTACGTATAACAGGAGGCACCCAGAATGATCAACTGATGATTTTCTTTCTTGTGTCCTGTACGTATAACAGGAGGCACCCAGAATGATCAACTGATGATTCCCTTTCTTGTGTCCTGTACACTTATGACCACGGATCACTACCAAAAGCTGGGACTTAGAATATTCCACGGTTCAGGGCTTCCTTCTCTTATGTTGAAATACACTCTTGCTGCTATGTAGATTGCAAAACAAGTTACCCCAAGTATACAGAGGACAGTAATAGGCATATCACAGATCTTTCCCTTGGAAACAACCAGACCACTGTCCAGCGTCCTTGTATAGTTAGGCTACTAGGCTCATTCCAAAGTGGTTTTAGCACTGGCACTGTTCCCACCGCACAACGCTCCGTGTTTATGAGGACCTGTGTGACAACCACGGCCGGGCTCTGGGTAACAGTTTTAGCCTGAATGAGCAATTCTTCGCCTACTATATACTATCCCTCACAGGTTAGGACAAACAAACATAGAACAGCCAACAAGAGGAGAACAAAGTTCAAATTAACACGCCTATCGTGAGTTCACTTTGATAACTTACTCTGCAGAGGTAGGTAAGAAAGATGTGAAGGAGGAGAGCACAGAAAAGAGTAAACAAATTTTTTACTCTTACCTGGCCAGGTTTTGTGGTCTCCTTGTTCACCTTTCTCTCCCCTGGTACAGCAGTGCAGGTCATCCGATCTCCCGATGTAATGGGCGTGTCCCTGTTCAAAGGGCGCCAATAATGTCGAGGTGCCTTCCCAAAGAAGGCCTACTGTTGTTGGCTGTCTCCTAATTAAGTTGGAGAATGGGTCCGGATCCCCTCTCCCACACCATGCACTTAGAATGAAGACACAGACAACGTATCTTGCAAACAAGTCTGGTGTAAATGGGCCCAGTTTTATTATGGTAATCACATTTTATAGACAGATAAAATATAGGGTGGTAACAAATGCTAATAAGACATAGATGAGGCGGTGCTAGTGATTTAGATATTCAGTCATGCGCAATAGCATCTATATTAGTATTCATTATTATTATTCAAAAAGGTTAGAATAACACATTCTGTGCAATGATACTTTCACATTATTCCCACTGTAACAGACAGGCAACTTTCCTCTGAGAATGGCCTTGAACACTGATAAACATGTCTCTGAGGGAAATAGTTCTTGAGACAAAACATTCTTAGGTAAGCAATGTTCCAACTATCTCTGAGAACCCACCTTTGTTTATACAGAAAAAACCAATGGATATGAATGTAAAATGCAAAGTCATACACTATATACGTCATCAACTTCAAAAAACTAATAACTACGGATATATTTTGACAGATAAATTGTTTACATAAGGATGTTGATACATACATAAGGATGCTAAAAAACATTTGTTATCTGCTTATGAGAATTATAGAATAACATTTATTATCTGCTGGGAACAGGTTCATTATCTGCTGGGAACAGGTTCAGTCACATAGGAGAGTTCCATAATCTCGAGACCAGCTGTATATCCTTGAACAAGTTCAGTGAAAGTTCCATGAGAAAAAGTCTTATTGTTTCTTTCAAACTTTGGATGGAAAAGGATTTATTTTTCTTTCAAACTTTGGATGGATTAACTCATTCCTCTCAACGTTTAACGGATAGGAAAAAATGCAGTGTGAACCCAGCCTTTCAAAACACAGCCCGATTCCCGCCGATTTATCCGCAGCAACATGCCCTCCATGACCCAGCAAGGCTTCATTCTAATGGAGGCGGGTCCTGAGTGGTTGGGGTGTTGTGACATGGAGGGGCTGAGCCTTTGTGAAATTTGCTTCACAAATTTACAAGATATTTCATGAATTTGTAAAATACTGACTATTGTGACAGGAATACACGGACTCAGATAAGAGGTGAAGCTTTTATAGCACTGGGAGGCAGCTGCTTATGAACTGTACTGTACAATGATACCAGGTCGCGTCCTCCCCGCTAGACAAAGGGCGGGAGTCTGATCTCGCGATACATTGGTAGTGCTCTCCATCAGGAAGAATCACCCAGGCACACGATAACCTGCCACAACCTAACATGACTCGAGATGGCGCCGAGGATCCGCCCGCATATTGTTCATCCTGACTGTTTATTGGATGTGGAGTTGTCCGTCTAAATGCCGACTCGAGATTCGCTGCTGGGATTGGCTAAGCGGCGTCATGTAGTTGTCTCCGCCTTCTTACTGTTCTTTCGTGGCTGATTGGTCGGTGATCTGTCCATCTCGCTCGGGCTTTGGACACAGTCCCGGGATTGGGTGAGCCGGTTTAGCACGTAGGCGGACGCTGGGTCGTAGGAACAGTAGTGGATCCGGAGCCCAGGAAGGAAAATGGCGTACACCCAGGGAACAAAGAAGAAAGTGTGCTATTATTATGATGGTAAGGCGGACGCTGGGGACAGGTAGTGAATGGAGGGAAGCGCGCTGTGATGGGAGAGGAGGGAGCGAGCTCCGTGCAGAGGATTGGCGTGGGCGGCCGGAGCTAGTGATGTGCGGAGGGCACGCGTACCGGGAGGGAGTGCACGAGCCCGGCAAGGCTTGTCTGATACCGGTTATACAGGTTAGGCTGCTCTGCGCGGCAGTCCACGGTCCTGGGCACGGTGAGCCGGGCAGGAAGCGCCTCCGGCCTGGACGTATCCTAATATACCGGGAATGGATGGGACAATGGCCGAGCTAGATCAAAACTGGGGCAGATAGTGTCACGTGTGCCCATAGCAGCCTATCACAGCTCAGCTTCTATTTCTCAAACTGCTCTGGTGCAATGAAAGCTGGCTTCTGATTGGTTTCTGTATGAGTCAGTAGGTCTGGCTATGGGGAAGGCTCTGCTTGCATTGTTACACATAGGGGGCTCACCAGCTGTTGCAAAACTACAATTCCCATCATGCCTGGACAGCCAAAGCGTTAGGAGGGCCGTAGAGTCCAGCAGATCTGAGTGGTCCTCCGCACAGGATATGGGCCCTTGTTTTACCATCCCTAATGTGACGTCATATAATCTATGGCTGCTCGCAATGTCATTTGTTTTCTTTCCTGCACCCTCTAAGCCGTTTGTAATGAAATCCTTCATTTTATTAATGTTATTAGGCTGTAAGGTGCACTGGGGGCCGTACTACAGTCCTTGGTGCACCAGTCCACCCGATTGTCCGCCCCTCTCCATGAATATTTATCCTGCGCGCTACATTGATGAGTGGGCAGGTAGATTGGTGCCCCAAGGGGGGGGTAATACTGCGCCCATTGTACTGAAACGTCTGATTGACGTATATTTTATCAGTATTAATCAATAGGGCAGCTTCTGTCTATTGTTGCTTATGTTAATGAAGTATTTCCATCATGGGTAGTTATACTATCCACAGTGTCAACAGGATATGGCCTATCTAAGAGGTCTGCCCACAGGGGCCCCATGAGCTCAACAACGTGGACTCCCCAGAATCCCTGTTGTATGGGGCAGTAGTGCAAGTGCGGCACATCTCCATTCATTCTCTGTGGAGGGGTCCAATGCAGCTTTCTCCATCAGAAGAATGTGGAGAGCTTCAGCAGTTGGACCTCCTGGGATCTTAGTTATGCCCAATCTTTTGAATACCGCAGGGTAAGGAATAATTTCCCCAGATGGGAAAACCCCTATTTAGCATACCTCTAAATGCTGTTTAAGGCCCTGTTCACACTTCACACCACTGAATCTTGCTTTTAATCTCTTTTTAAGGGACGTCTCGCACGCCTCCACTTAGTGACTGTACCACCAGGCCCAGGCTAAAGCACTGGAGGCGGTCCGACCCACCCTTAGTGGGAGGAAACCCTAGCCCCTCTATGATAGGGTTCCATTGATTCTAATGGAGTCACGTCATGGAGGGGCTAGGGTTTCTTCCCACTAGGGGTGGGTTGCCCGCCTGCCTCCAGTGCTTCAGCCTGGGCCTGGTGGTAAAGTCACTTTAAAGGAGACCTGTCACCCCCCCGTGCCGGGGTGACAGACGCCCGACCCCCCGTTAGAGCCCCCTATACTCACATGATCCCCCCCGGGTCCCGCTTCATGAGCTGTTCGAGTCACTGAGATATGAGCTCCCGAAGCCCGGCGCGTGCACTGACAGCAGAGTCAGACGCCCAAGGAGAATTAATGGGAAGTCCGATGCTCCATCATTCTCAATGGGCATCGGACTCTCCTGTCAGCGCGCGCACCGGGCTCAGGAAGCGGGACCAGGTGGGATCACGTGAGTATAAGGCAGACATGTCCAAAGTCCGGCCGGAGGGCCATTTGCGGCCCGCGTTCCGAACTTTTACGGCCCCCCAGGTATCCAGCTTGCTATTATCTGCCTGTGTTATAAAGCATGTAGCATGTAAAATGGTCGGCCCTCGCACATGTTCACTTCATCAAATTTGGCACTCTTCGAAAAAAGTTTGGACATGCCTGGTATAAGGGGATCTAACGGGGGGGTCGGGAGCCTGTCACCCCGGCACGGGGGGTGACAGGTCCTCTTTAAAGAATTGACATGTCGTTAAGAGATTGAATGCAGGATTCGGCGCAGAGTTCGCAAAGGGTGTATCAGCACAGAAACTCAGCGCCGATTCCGTAGTGTGAACAAGGCCAAAACAGCTCAGGCAAAATGGCTGCCACAATAATGAACAAAAAAGTAAATTAACATTTAGAAAATAATCAGAAACAAAAAACAACTAGGCCATGCACTCCTTTTAACTCTTAAGGGCCCGTTCACACTGGGCAAAACAGGCGGAAATTCAGAGTGGAATTTGCACCACGGACTCTGCTCGGAATCCCTCCTATCTCAGTGTGATGTCTCGCTTTCTGCTCAAAGAATTGACATGTCTAGCGGCGCCTCCGCTCAAAGAATTGACATCACAATGAGACAGTGAGGCAGGCGGGATTACGAGCAGAGTTTGCGGTGCGAGTTCCACTTGGAATTTCCACCTGTTTTGCTCAGTGTGAACAGGCCCAAACCCGTCCGATTTTAGTAGGCCAGCCGACCATGTGTCTTTCTTAGTATTTCAAGCCAAAACCAGGAATTGGTCCAAATCATTCCAAGGGAATGTGTCATCTGAAAATAACAGATTTTCATTTTAAATGTATATTTTGTAAGAATTGTTTTTTGTTTTGTTTTTTTGTTTGTTTTTTTTTACATTTTTCATTATACTATACACAATAGCTGTTGCTCACAACTCCTCTTCCCCCTCCCTGTAGAACGACCTCTGTAAAGGTCTCTGAGCACTCCCAGAAGCCTTTCTCATTCTTCTGAATGGGCCGATTCTTGTCTATTGTGTCTATGGTCCATGGGGCGGGCGTGGTGTAATGCATATAACTAAATGGTGGTGAAATATCCCAGACAAGAGGGCAGCCCCCAAAATGATATGCAAACAACTACAACTAGGAAACAGAAACCGATTGTAAAGAAAGATGTTTCTGGACCTGGCTCTATGTGATGCGTTACCTTTAAATGAGTTATCTATGGATAAATAAATAACCTGGATTATTAAAGAATCTTGATTTACAAACCCCCACCTTTTTATTTTTTTTTTAAGTTTATTATGGTGTCTCCACTGGGTGCAGAATGCAGTCTACTTCTAGAGCGAAAAAAAATTAATTGGCATTTGAAGGTCCTAGAGACAGGCACACTTCCTTATTCCCCCTCTTGTTCCTGATTCTGTTTGGGACTCCTGTCAGTCAAGCAGGGATGGGAGGGGGAGCGAGGAAATGTTCCAGCTTGCAGCTATTCAGTCATTTCTGCAGCAGCCTTGGTGTCTCACATTCATTATCCCCTGATAGGCATTGGGATAAGGCTGCAGCTAGCTGCACATCTTTGCCTGTGGTCATGCCCTGCTGAGAGACTTCTACATCCTGTCAGTGTGTGATGTAGAAGTCCTGTTACTCCTGCAGAACAGTAATGGGAAGAGAGAGGTGATCGCTGCAGCCTTATCCCATTGTCTACCTGGGGATAATGGACAGGAGACGTGCTGCTGCAGAAGGTACTTCTCAGATTTACAGTACTGGATTGGAAATCTGAATAGACACACAGGATGCTGGTTTTATTGGCCATAGTGTGGTCTGAGTAGTTTAATATGCTCATTTGGAAAGGTTGCAGGTGCCTCTGTAAATGGTCCCTTATTAGGCTCTATTCGCAGGTTAAGGGGTCCTTTAAACATTTTATACTATGCAGGGAACATGCCCCACAAAGTCCTTCACACTCATAGGTCAATCTGACCCAGAAATGAATACAGGCCTTCAGTCCCAATAATCAGGTGAATAGAGGTAGTAGTCAGTGATCATAACCATGGAAGCTCACAGGTAGTGTGGAAGAAGTAATGAGCTATACCAGTCATATGCTCAAACAGGTTAACTCAACAATAATGGTGTCAAACAGAAGGTGCGACTACACTGGTCTTAAATAAGGTCCGCCCCATTATCCTGGCCGGATTCACTAAGAGGTGCATGCCTCTATGTAAACCCAGCCATGTGCTTTCAGCATGTGTAGATTTGTATCATGCAGGCAGGCGTCAACCATGATAAATGAGGTGTGGTAGGAGGGCACGGCTCCTCCCCACCTTTGCTCTGCCACCCTGCCCGTCCATTAGGAGAGGGGTTAATCTGCACCTTCCCCCTGTTGTATGCCACGGGCGCAGCAATGATAAATCCCCCTCATAATGTCTATACCATCCCACCATGGTGAGGCGACCTGAAAGCGTGTGGTTTAGAAGTATACCTCTTTCAATACAGTTTTTGTCTGTGTAGGTTCCACTCCTGGTTATGGCTTACAAATTGTGGATAGATAGACTTAAGAATGTTTAACAATAATTTTGAGGTCAGCTCAGAAAATGCCATATTTTTCGTTTACATCAGAAGATAGTTCACCTTTAGGAGGCAATCAGTAGATTAGACGAATCTGACCTGCTGATAGCCCCTTTAGTGCCTGGGGCGCTGAGGAGGAAGGTATGTATGTATTTAGTAGTATGGTAGACAACGGCAACTCACCAATGTAGAGCGGAATAAGATGCTTTATTGCAGGGAAAGAGCAGTGTACAAGCAAATGGTGCGTTCCACAGATTAGAGCGGTGGCGTTTCGCGCTTGCGCACTTCAACTGGCTCAGCTGTATGTATTTCTTTTCTCCTCGACGACGATCCTGTGCTGTTAGTCGGGGTAAACTCTGCTCCGGAGCATGGAATGATGCAGTGGCAGTGTTCCAGGGTGGAGTTTACCCCAATTAACAGCGAGGGAATGGTGCTGAGGAGGAAGGTAATACACACGTACCTTCCTCCTCAGTGTCCCAGGCGCTATAGAGTTGTCTAAACTGCTAATAGTTCCCCTTTAAAGCGTAACTGTCATATTTTTTTATTACAGAAATCAGTAGTATAAGCGATTTTAAGAAACTCTGTAATAGGTTTTATCAGCCAAAAAAGCCTCCTTCTGTACTCAAGAAGCAATCTCCCAGCCTCCCCCCCTGACTTCTTATCTGTGCATTATCAGGCAAACACGTCTTCATTACAGAGAAGCCAGTGAAGACGGGCTCTGCTCTCTCCATTCTATCCTTATGGAGGGGGAGGGGCTGAGGGAGATGAGGGAGCAGGAAGAGGTGACATGAAGGTCAGCTGTTTGTAGACTCTCTGGGCACCTAAGACGCTGGATTCTGGGGTCAGAAAGGTCAGTGCTTATCTATGAACTTACTGAGAGAAGATTGCAGGGTGTTGTGCTGTGCAGGACTGCTCCGTGCTCAGTCACTCCTAACAGCCCCTCCCCTCTCCATAGCCACATAATGGACACAGAAATCCTGCTGCTTCTGATGTGAGGGGGGAGGCTGGGAGATTGCTTTTTCAGTCCAGAAGGAAACTCTTTTGGTTTATGAAACTTATTACAGAGTTTCTTAAAATCGCTTGTACTGTTGATATTTAATGTTTTCAGAAAAATGACCCTGAAATGACAGTTATGCTTTAAATTCAAACAATTTTTAACAATTTGTTTGCAAGATAATTGGCCTGTGAAAGGCCCTTTAGAAAGAGGACCAGTGTGCTCAGGATGTCCCAATGCCAGCAGCAGGTGTTGGGAGGAAAGAAGGATCAGACCTTTGGATTTCAGTATGCCCACTCCATTTTTGTCAAGCAGGATAAGCTGCTCCCTTAGTAAACACGTGACTGGAGGAAAAGATATCCATTTCCATTCCATCTACACTTTTCAAGGGGTTGGTTACTTTATAATTTTCATTGTACAGTATTAGTAAGTGTATTTGCTGCCCTTACTGACTATAGCTACATAGAGATGAGCAAATTGCTCATCTAAACAAAGCGATTCGCTCCGCTTATCACACCGCCTTTCAGTGCTGCTCCGCTCCCTGCCGCTCCACCCCAGGTGCCAGGGAAAAGCTGGATTTAATCCCGGGAAACTGGGAGAAGATTCCCAGGACATGATCCGGCTTTTCTTGGCATCCTGGTAGGAGTGGCAGGGAGCGGAGCAGCCCTGAAAGGCTAGCTGCTTGCTGATCAAACAAAGCACTAGCGCTGGTATCGGATCCTCAACCTCCAGGCTGTGCCCTCCTGCTATGTATGCTGGTGATCCCGGCCATAAGATGGGTAAGCATGGGACCACGCTCCTCCCTCAGCGTTCTCCGCTGAGCTTGTATATGCCTATGGAGGATGCTGAGGGAGGGTCACATGCTGCTCCATACTCAGCCACATTATGGACGGGATTGCCAGTAAGCATGTAGAGCAGGGTCGCCTGATATCACCCATAAAGGGCATGCAGGGAGGAAGTGCATAACCTTACCAATACTGTACACTAAGCAATTTTACTATAAAGTCTCCAACCCCTTTAACATTAAGAATAGCTCTGCAGCCATCTTATCGTGCTTAATCATTCTGTTTAACCATGTGTTTAATATAGTGTGTAAACAAATTTCATGACCTGTCTTTTTCTTTTTTCTTTTTTGATATAGGAGATGTTGGCAACTATTACTATGGGCAGGGACATCCCATGAAGCCTCACCGAATTCGCATGACACACAATCTGCTATTGAATTATGGACTGTATCGCAAAATGGAAATCTATGTAAGATTACAGTATAAACGTTAAGGGGATTAGATGGTGACATCTCTATAACATCAAGTATGGGATATTTAAAGGGAACCTGTCACCCCCCCGTGCCGGGGTGACAGGCTCCCGACCCCCCGCTACAGCCCCCTATACTCACCTGATCCCGACGGGTCCCGCTTCTGGATCCGGTCGGGTCATGGAGATCTCAGCCGCTGCAGCCCGGCGCACGCGCTGAGAGATGAGTCCAACGCTCATAGAGAATGACGGCGCGTTGGACTCATCTCTCAGCGCGTGCGCCGGGCTGTAGTGGCTGAGATCTCAGTGACCCGACCGGATCCAAAAGTGGGAGCCGTCGAGATCAGGTGAGTATAGGGGGCTGTAGCAGAGGGTCGGGAGCCTGTCACCCCGTCACGGGGGGTGATAGGTTCCCTTTAAACGGGTTATCCAGCGCTACAAAACCATGGCCACTTTTCCCCCTCTCTTGTCCAGATTGGGTGGGGTTTCAAACTCTGTTCCATTTATGTAAATGAAGCTTAATTGCAAACCACACCTGAACTGGAGACAAGAGGAGAAAAGTGGCCATGTTTTTGTAGCGCTGGATGACCCCTTTAATAGTGTCTGCATGAGCTTTCTAAATGTAGGCATTCAGTTGAGTGCAATAGAGTCCTTTAATATAGTATGTTGAACCAGTACACACAGTCTAGTATAAATCTGAACAGTGGTTGGCTTTGTGAATAACTGCTTAGTGGCTGCAACAGGATTCCTGTATTCCGTATTTAAAGGGGTTGTCACTGGAGGAGCAATTCCTTTCAGAATATAGTTAAGACTGGTAGGTGGTTGCCACCAGTCTGGCCTTCAGCACCACTTACAAATGGATGAATTACAGCTGACATACTAACGTAGGGTATGTGCACACTACGGAATAGGCAAGGAATTTCAAGTGGAGTCCGCACTGTTGATTCTGCTTGAAGTTGTGCCTATCCCATTGCTTCAATGGGCTTTGTCAAGCACAATCTGCCCAAAGAATTGACATGTCAATTTGGGCAGATCACGCTTGAGAAATCCTATTGAATCAATGAGACAGGCTGAACTTCAAGCGGAATCCACAGTGCTGATTCCACTTAAAATTTTTTGCCTAATCAGTAGTGTGTACATTCACCTAAAGCAAATCTAAGTCTTTGCTGTTGTATTAGTGAGTTTTCCATAATGGTTAAATGCACTGTTTATACCGCTTCATTACAAACACTGCAGGGTCTTTGATACCTTATATTGCCCTCTTGCCACTTTGCACTTTTACTTGTTTATATTAGATTGTGTGTAATATACTAATATACAAACTGTATTCCTACTCAGAATCTCTATTTATACTCTATCAAGATTATTGCCTTGTTTAGGCTCATTATCTGAGTTTTTGGTGTTTTTAATAGAGATAAAAAATGATGAACTGCACTTACTTTCCTGGCTCCTGCTCCACCAATGGTATCTCACTGCTCCATCCCAGCTATGTAGCCACTTATGGGTTCTGGGGTCATGGCGTTCCCAGCCCCCTTAGCCAATCGGGGTCTGCAGCTGTACAACCCTAGTACCAAGGCGGGAAAGGAGCAGTGAGGTATGGGAGGCAGTGTGGAAGCCAGGGAGGTAAGTGCAGTTTAAAGCAAATGCACAATCAGGACTACAGATGGGCTGGTGCACAAGAAGAAAATGGAGCAGGAACCTAGCAGTGCTTTGAAAAAAAGCAGCATGCAACCAGCTTCCCCCGCACCTGTGCCTATAAGGTACTGAAAAAAAATTCTGTTGTCGCTTTAATTTCAATCACTCCATCCCAGGCCATATATAAAAAAAAAATATATAATAAACAGGTCCTCTGATTGGACAACCTCTTTAGTGTAAGCACTAATACAATACATTGCTAATTACTGTAACAGTGTATATACTTTTGTGTCCGACTAGTAAGCTCTTTCTCTGTACATTAGAGAGCCTGTGGTATTTTACTAGACAACAAGGCAGGCAAACTAAACTAAAAATGAATTTTAAAACATAACTTTCTGTGTAGAGAACAAGTTACTAGTATTTTTTCTTCTACATCAGAGACCTCACAAGGCGAATGCAGAAGAGATGACAAAATATCACAGTGACGATTACATCAAATTCCTTCGTTCTATCAGGCCAGATAACATGTCAGAATACAGCAAGCAGATGCAGAGGTGTAAGTTCTTATCCTGAGCCCCCAAAGTAAACTAGATCTTTTTAGACTGTCTTCAAACGTTTTTTTTTCTCTTCTCTACAGTTAACGTTGGGGAGGACTGTCCAGTGTTCGATGGGCTGTTTGAATTCTGCCAGTTGTCAACAGGAGGCTCCGTAGGTAAGTATTTTAAAGAGAATCTGTCATCACCTTTCTGTACCTTACCATCTGACCATCAGCAGTAGGATTATAGCTGGCCTATAGTACTAAAAAAAACTACTCATGAAATTCCGTGAACCTTGTCCAATGCCCATTTATCTCCCCACCACCACTATTTGCATGCCGGCTAAGCAGGTTGTGTTCGCGGTCCGGGGAAGGTGGTCGTTGGGGCACAGAGTTGGGGAGCTTCGGCGGTTCTGTAATACACTGGGCGGAGGGGTGATCTTGCTGTGGGTGTGCAACATGGGATCCCTCTTTTCTCTGCTCGCCCTATGACTGCACCCCTGGAGAGGTCCACCACCTACTCCCATTGGACAGGAAACAGGATACAGGAAATCCCTGGATCTTTTAAAGAAGTAAATTTCCCTCCTCTCGTCAGTTTTCTGTTTCCTGTCCCCATGGGAGCAGGAGCTGGAAGGGCTTCTTTCTCCCTTCCCTACCCTGGATAAAGAAGGTGACTGGGGGTTACCGGGTAATACCTTACCGGCTTCCTGGCGGCATCAGACTCCGATGGTGGAGCAGCCCCCCCCCCGACACCTCCGGAAGACTGGTCCCGGGGGCTTCCCTGGCTCTCCTCGGTACGGCTGATGCTCTGGGTGCTTCGGCTGCTCTCTTCTACGAGTGGCTGCCTGGTCCCTCTTTTTCACGGATTCCATGAATCAGTGGAAAACACTGATCCCACATACTTCTATTTAGGGGATCCTTGTTGCAATCTGCCTCCACACTAGGACATATCCCATTTTTCGCAGAGAGGATCATGATATTGTGGCATATTGTCTGAATAGGATTTAATGTGCCGTAAAAGTGTCTTTGCTCACGGATCCACAGTCAGACCGTTTCACAGCCCTACATTTGTAACATTTCCAATCTGCTTGAAACTATAACTGTCTGGTTTTGAACTTGGCAACCAATCACAGCTTGGCTTTGTTATATGGAAAATTAGTTAATTACTTAATCTGGACCTACAGTGGAGCTTCCAGTCATCTATAGCCAAAGTAATAATCAACATAGGTCATTGTGTTATAAAAGAGAATTTTTTATTTATTTATTTTTTTACATTGAGATTTTTTTTCTTGGCAGCAAGTTCTGTGAAGTTAAACAAGCAGCAAACAGATATTGCTGTAAACTGGGCAGGTGGACTACATCACGCTAAGAAGTCTGAAGCCTCAGGATTTTGTTATGTCAATGATATCGTCCTTGCTATTTTGGAACTATTAAAGTATGTATGAGTTGTATTGTTTGCTTGATATAGACTGGTGGTCATTTGTTGTAGGGTTTTTTTCCCCTCCATGCTGACCTTTTTATTGCTGTTTACCTAATACAGATATCATCAGCGGGTACTGTACATCGATATTGATATTCACCATGGGGACGGTGTGGAAGAAGCCTTTTATACCACTGACAGAGTAATGACTGTTTCTTTCCATAAGTATGGAGAGTATTTTCCAGGCACTGGGGACTTAAGGGTAAGTATGTTAGCATGTAAGCTTTGTGTTTAAAACATTAGTCTTAAAAGCTATGGACACCTTTTCAGACACTTTATATTGCAATGTATGTATTCTGTAAAACTTTTCATGTCTACCATTGGGTTGGGAAATGTCTTAGAAATTTTACCTTTATAATTGTTATAATTAAACCTGATACAAGATTGCAAGTGTCTTAATGTAATCCGACACCCCAGGTATGCCAGGAAGATAACATTGGCTAAGGAGCAGTGTCGCAACTCTTGGCACTGGAGCTCTGATCCTGACAACCCTTTAGATGGTGCGGGTCAGTGCGACTGCAGCATCTAACAAGGTGAAATAGGGAGGGGATCCCTTTATGTCATTGGCATCCTAGGGTGAAAGGATATGCAAAATAGCTCTGACATGTGTTTCATTCCATCTACGAATGTCAGAACATAGACTGGGGTTAGATGTCAAGCATCTCTAATAAAGAAAAGACTTCCCAAAATTCCCAGTGGAGCAGGAATGGACTTAAAGCCTCAACACATCTTTTATGACACTCTCCTCATGGAGAACTAGTATTCCTTTGATCCCCAACAATAGACCTTTCACTAGCCAGCCAACACCCTGCTTTGCACTGAAGAGGGGCAACAACCCTGAAACAGCTGTCTACAGATAGGTATTCTTTACTTCAAAAGTAAAGAATACCTATCTTTACTTTTGAAGTGATGCTTGGAGTGTATCCCCAGTCAATATTCAGACTTGACTTGAAGGGACACCACTAAATGGTGGGAGAAGCTATTTTGCATATATTCCCAGAATTCATATATATATATATATATGTGTATAACTCACACAGTGGATACAATAAAAGATAAACAAAACAACTCACTGAAATAAGCCATTTTTTGTTAATCTTACCATCGTAAAAAATTAAAGTTCATAAAAAAAAAAAAAAAAAAAAGTACGCCTGATTCCAGAACTCTTAATTAAATTTCTGATAATGCCAGAAATTGATTCATGGATTAGTATATAGTTATGGTTTGGTTAGTAGAATGAATATTGCCTTTTTTTGTTTTGAAACCTTTTAATTTTTTTTGTTTTTTATATTAGGACATTGGAGCTGGCAAGGGTAAATACTATGCAGTCAATTACCCACTCCGAGATGGCATTGATGATGAATCGTATGAAGCAATCTTCAAACCTGTAAGCCTCTTTAACAGTAGCAGTAGAATTTTTACTAGGATTGTGATAATCTTTGTTACCATCCTGCATAACCAATGTCTGTCTATAACAGGTGATGTCTAAAGTTATGGAGATGTACCAGCCCAGCGCTGTGGTTCTGCAGTGTGGTGCGGACTCCCTATCAGGCGACAGACTTGGCTGCTTTAATCTAACAATTAAAGGTGAGCACTGGAAGGAAAGGCAAAATAATGTGTAATCACAATTGCCACTAAGTAGCATCTAATAGAGGGATACACCAGAGAGTCCCCTGACACACAAGTCCCCCTCATACCTCCACAAGACACTGCAGAATTCAAGGTGAAAAGACCCTTAGTGGCAAAATCATGTGACCGTTGTCAATCATATGCGGACATTGCCTTATCCACATACAGCAGTTGCATTGTAAGAATCCAGTGAAAATTTCTCAGTGATACAAAGCTGTATTGATTGAGCTTAAGTAGGGAGGAAACTGTGCACAAGTAGTTATTTCATTAGGGGTAACATTCCTTTTGTTGTTAATTTGTTTTTGGATGTTATTTGAGCATCTTTAGGTTTGGTTCCCGAAAAAAAAAAATCTAAATCTATCCAGTCTTTTGGTATTAAATATTGAGCAAATTGCTGTGTGTTAACCCAGCCTGAATCTGTCGTCTTGTTCCTGTAAAATAGCCTTTTCACGAAAGGGGATCTCCAG
The DNA here is from genome assembly GCF_027789765.1 of Dendropsophus ebraccatus. Taxonomy (NCBI): domain Eukaryota; kingdom Metazoa; phylum Chordata; class Amphibia; order Anura; family Hylidae; genus Dendropsophus; species Dendropsophus ebraccatus. Next base: position 135,681,535 of record NC_091458.1, read on the forward strand.
CGGAATTTTATTTATTTATTTTCAAATCCACTTGTATTAGAAAGTCATACAGATTTGTAATTATATTTAAAAGTCTGAAGTTTTCCAGTACTAATGAGCTGCTGTGTGTCCTGCAGGAAGTGGTGTATTCTTTTCAGTCTGTCACTGCGCTCTTTGCTGCCACCTCTGTCCATGTTGGGAACTGTCCAGAACAATAGCAGCAGCTCATAGAAAACTCTCCTGTCTGGACAGTTCCTGACATGGAGACAGGTGGCAGCAGAGAGCACTGTGTCAGAATGGAAATGATACACCTCCTGCAGGACATACAGCGGTTAATAAGTACTGGAAGACTAGAGATTTTTACATAGAAGTAAATTATAAATCTGTATAGCTTTTTGACACCAGTTGATTTGACGGGGGAAAAAACACCGGATTTCCCCTTTAATCTACTTTACAGGCTTCTCAGTTTTTACTGTGGTTTTACAAATGTTTTCAAACTTTAGGGACTTATCACCTGCCCGCTGAACCCTGTTAATGAGTGAGCGCTTATTTTTAGGACACGCGAAGTGTGTGGAGTTTATGAAGACGTTCAACCTTCCCTTGTTGATGCTGGGTGGTGGTGGCTACACAATCAGAAATGTGGCCCGCTGCTGGACATATGAAACTGCTGTTGCACTAGACACGGAGATTCCCAATGGTTTGTACACTTCTTTATTGAAAGATTATTGTACTTCAAGGGGACTGGTCATCACTTTCATGCTGCCCAGCCCACGGGTAGCATGAAGCCGGGAAAGGCTTCCATACTGTGATATGGTTATATGATACAATCACCATGTATAATATACAGTATATATGATTGGCTCTGAAATGCTGTAGTATTTGAAGATATAAAAGCAGCTGGGAACAGGGCTTTGAGTCTTTAACAAGCCTTTCTTATACCCAAACAGGGGGAGAGCTATCAATCATGCCCAGTAGGGTGGGGAGAAGCCCCCCTAATGTTATATCAACACTCCGATAACTGAGCTTTAATTGTAATATACCCTGTTTCTTGCTGCCTGTGGGTTGGGCAGCATGATTCCATTTATTGGGGTTTTCTCTAGGCCCCCTGATCCCTTACTTGGTGATTTAAATGTAACATTCAATTCGTACCAACTACCTGGGAAATGAAGAATATTTAACATGTTCCATCAACACCCACCTGTTAGTTACTCCTGGCATATGAATATAAACATATACCTTATAAGAAACTTGACATGTTAGCTTTCTTTTATTTCTTTACCCCTTAGTAGCCAAGAACATTTCAAATTTTTCTCCTCGCCATATGACTTTTAGTTTTTACATCTACAGGGCAAGTGAGGGGCCAAGTGTACTTGGTAGTGACACCCTTCATTTTACTGTAAAAGACACTGCTGAACAACAACAACAAAAAAAAAAAATTGTAATTTTGAAAGTTGTACTTTGTACTCTTTGAGGTTTTTTTTTTTTTTTTTTAACACTGTTAACCATGCTGTAAAACTAGCATGTTATCTTGAGAGTTCGGATCTTTATGATTACAATACAATTATGGGTATAGATGTAAGGATAGCTATCTATTTGTATAGCCCTATCTGACCCCCTATAACTATAGATGTGAAACTTAATGGTGCATTTACACAGGGATTTATCTGACAGATTTTGGAAACCAAAGCCAGGAGTGAATTTAAAAAGAGGAGAAATCTCTTTCCTTTATGACCTGTTCCCTGTTTATAGTCTGTTCCTGGCTTTGGCTTCAAAAATCTGTCAGTTAAATATCTGTGTAAACACACCATAAAGAAGCATTCCATAAAATTTCTTTATTTGTCCCCCCCCCCCCCCCCCCCCCCCCCCACTGTGCGCTAACTTGTATATTCACCAGTGGCAATTGATTTTCCCGCTGCGCAACTACATTCCAGTGCTGTGGCGCCGTTCACATCACCGCACTTCTGTCATCATATCATTTGAAGGCTGGAAGTCACGCTCTCCAATGCATTGTCTATGGGAGAGCGTGACTTCTGTCTCCATGTCAATTTAAAAGCTAGAAGAGAGGTCGGAAAAGCGGTAATGAGAACGCGTGCGGGATTTGAACAGTGCTGCAGGTCCAGAAGAAGCCATACCACGAGACACCGATCATCGCTGGTTAATTCACTTTTATGGACTGAAATTAGTCTGATAGCTGTTCTATACTTTATTTTGTGGACGCCATATTGTAGTGTAAAAAGAAAGGGGGCAAAACAATGAACAGAACACCCCCTTGTGAAAATGTGAATGGGGCCAAACAAAACCAGTATGAATGCCATGAATTTTCCTTTGTTATTAAATTTATGTGAACGATTTGGGAAGGTAGGTTTAACGTTAAGTGTTTAGTTCCAGCCTGTCATTGGTTAATGTACTATCACATTAAATATGTTTGTGTAACCTGTTGCCTTATCACTCTTCAGAGCTTCCTTACAATGACTATTTTGAATATTTTGGCCCTGACTTCAAACTTCACATCAGTCCTTCCAACATGACAAATCAGAACACAAATGAATATCTGGAGAAGATCAAGTGAGTAACTTTATTTATTATAAAAGTAAGGTTTTCCAGTTTTGGAATAGTAAATGACCTGGTTTTCATCACTTCTTATTTCAGGCAGCGACTTTTTGAGAACTTGCGTATGCTTCCACATGCTCCTGGAGTCCAGATTCAGCCGATCCCAGAAGACTCCGTCCAGGATGACAGTGGTGATGAGGATGAAGATGATCCAGACAAACGGATTTCCAGTAAGTAACCTTTAAGGTTATCCAACTTGTGCTTTCGATGTATCGCTGAAGTGCGGTGTGCATGAAGCCTAATTCAGGCAGTTAGTCAATGTGACATTACAATTGTGATTCTTTTGCAGTTCGATCTTCAGACAAGAGGATTGCATGTGATGAGGAGTTCTCCGATTCAGAAGATGAAGGGGAGGGAGGACGCAGGAATGTTGCAAGTTTTAAAAAGGCAAAACGTGCCAAAACTGAGGATGAAAAAGATGAAGATAAGAAAGGTGAAGTCCTCTACATTCCTTGGTCAACAATCTGTGAGGTTTCCAAAGGGAGCTCTGGATAGATATATAGAATGTAGTTTTATAGGGTTGATTTTTTTTTTTGTTTTTTTGTTTTTTTGTTTTTTTCCCCCGGTATCTAGGTTCCATTTTTGAATAACTGACTTTACATCTTCATAGTACTAACATTTGTGTAAGGGTCCTATTAGACGAATCGATTTTTATTGATTAGTGATAAACGATCGCAAACGAGGTTATAGTTAATGTGAAATCGTTCTCCATATTACACAGAACAATAGTCGTCAGTTACTACGATTTGTTTTCTCCATCTGATCCCAGCAAAAATAAAAAAATAAATCCACAAAGGGATCTCTAAAGAAATGCAGGACAGTCCAAGAAATATATAAATCAATTATACTTAATTAAATTCATAAAAAAATTCACATAAAAAAATGTCCATGAAACAGAACTGTTCTCACAAAATCAGTGAGGGGACAGATGTAAACAATTTATATGTTTATACACTCACCGGCCACTTTATTAGGTACACCATGCTAGTAACGGGTGGTCTTCTGCTGCTGTAGCCCATCTGCCTCAAAGTTGGACGTACTGTGCGTTCAGAGATGCTCTTCTGCCTACCTTGGTTGTAACGGTTGGCTATTTGAGTCACTGTTGCCTTTCGATCAGCTCGAACCAGTCTGCCCATTCTCCTCTGACCTCTGGCATCAACAAGGCATTTCCGCCCACAGAACTGCCGCTTACTGGATGTTTTTTCTTTTTCGGACCATTCTCTGTAAACCCTAGAGATGGTTGTGCGTGAAAAATCCCAGTAGATCAGCAGTTTCTGAAATACTCAGACCAGCCCTTCTGGCACCAACAACCATGCCATGTTCAAAGGCACTCAAATCACCTTTCTTCCCCATACTGATGCTCGGTTTGAACTGCAGGAGATTGTCTTGACCATGTCTACATGCCTAAATGCACTGAGTTGCCGCCATGTGATTAACTGATTAGAAATTAAGTGGTAACGTGCAGTTGGACAGGTGTACCTAATAAAGTGGCCGGTGAGTGTATATTGCACATGCTTAATGAATATATATGTATAGCAATACATGTATCCACCACAAGAAGGCACCAAATATCCACAGATAAATAATTACTATAAAAAAATTAGCTGGGGAGGCAAGATGAAAAGCTATGTGGAGTATAATGACCAAAGGTCTAAAGGGACTAATCAAATGCCCCCAATTATCATACAAATGTTTGAAGAAATTTAATAACAGCGGTGGAATTTCCCCATCCAAAAAAAACAAAAACTGTTTTCAATATTTGCTTTTAGGCTAGGTACACACCTGCGTCCGAAACTCCATTCAGGCCTCCATTGCAGATTTTGATGTTGGAGAAAGAAAGAAGCCAATAGTTTTGATCCATAACGAGCGAGAAGCAGCACCCAGATAAGCACTTCCCTCCCTGGTTTTCCCTTCGCTGCAGAAGACAGAACCTGAGTGCTTCTCCCTGATCGTTTCCGTTCTGTGGAGGTCTTGGCACCCAAACCCCAAATGACTAAATTGTTAGACTTCTAAACACACTGGAAAAAATAACAATCTCCAGTAATGCAGAATAAAACAGAAGCCTTTTGCTCTCGAGCTAAAACGATACTAATGCATGCACGTTATAGGGAACTGAAAATAACATTGTGCAACTGTGCCACCTATAGCAATCATCATTCCCATATTAGCCTATCTTGGCAAAATAGTTACCCTTTAACCCTAATCCACACCTGCAAAGGGTTCCTACACAGTCCGGTGACTATCCTACTAGGAAAACCAGGGGTGTCTGTCCACCTTCCCCAGACACATTCAAAATTTTCCACACACATTTAAAGCTTTGGCTGTCCGGGTATGATGGGAATTGTAGTTTTGCAACAGCTAAAGGGCCGAAGGTTCCCCATCCCTGCTGTAACCTGTGAACGCTGTTGTTGAATCCAGTGGGCAGCAATAACCTTCCTAGCTTGATATAACATCCTCTTTACTGCTTATTCTACTACATCTTCAGTATTCGAGAGATCTAATATATCCTATATTTGTGGGGGCTCAGGAGGAATGGTGACAACGTACGCTTTCTGTATGTCAAGAATCCCTTCCAGCATTCCCTGTCATATGCAGGAGATGTGCATCTGGTTCCCCACATCTGGGACATTCAGAGGTGTTTCATACTCCTATTGTATGCAGAAATAAAGGCGTCTTATATGGTGTGTGCAGGTGGCACAGCTGTGATAGTCTCTGCGCCTCGCATAGCGATACCCGAGGAGTTAGTGCAGGCAGGTCACGCCAATGGTCTTCAGTAATGTCACCTACAGCTCTTTCCCATTTACTCTTTGCATACTTAAGTAAAGTAGATGTTGACTGAATAATTCTGAATAGAGTTATCAGCCCCTTTGTCCAATCTACTGATGTAATGTGATCCATCAGCAATGTTTTCTATGGACGGCATATCCTTACAGTGAGTTATAAACCTCAGATTGCTGCCATCCCCGCAGCAAGTGCTGTGCCTTTTTCATTGCTTGGCTAGCACAGCTCCTGACACTTGCATGTGATCTGTTATATGTATCTGGCATTGCAGATGTTGGTTCCTGTTTCTGTTTTTATAGTATTATATTGCCAATGAATCCTTTTGTCTCTTGCAGATGTCAAAGAGGAGGACAAGCTAAAAGATGACAAGTCAGAAGCTAAACGGTAGGAGTCATGTTTTATTTAACATTGGCCCATGTACATGCTAAGGGCCCTATTACACAATGTGATCATCGGTTTCTTTTGGACCAGACCTAAAAGTCCTCAGCCGCTGACCGCGTATCACTATATGTCATAGCGATGCATGGCCAACAGCTGACGATTGTCCAAACAGTTAATACTTTACCTGTCCACGCTTCTGGTCTTATCCTCTGTACGCGCTGCAGCAGGAGCGGCCTGTCTGAGCTGATAGGCCGCTGAGCCAATCGCTGGCAGGGACCACCACAGCCAGTGATTGGCTGCTCAGATAGGCAGCACTAAAGCTGCAGCGCACTGTGCCGGGGAGCATACAGAGTGCAGAAGACCGGGAGCTTGGCATGTAAAGTATTAACAGTTTGGGCAAGGGCTGCACGGTCATCGTGAACGATGTCTGTGCAGCTCTTGCTAAACAATTATCGGCGCTCCTTTACACTATTGATCGGGCCCTTTTCAGGCCTTCTAATAGGACCCTAAAAGAACAGATTTTATGTTGGTGCTAATTCTCCTCCAATTTATTCACAGGGTAAAAGAGGAGACCAAAACAGCCTGATCATGACTGGTGAAAACATCATCTGAAGATCAAAAGATCCTTGCAGTCTTTAACTTTTTATATATGCCTTGTACAGTGACTCATGCAACATAGACCCACGTGGACTAAATTATTACTGTCCCTCTGGTTGGGGAAGGAGGGAGTCATACCAGCCGGAGCTTTTCCTTATTGATCATGTCTTTGTAGGCATTAAATCCTGTGCCCCTTCCTCCATTGGATGGTGACTTGGTGTACCCTAACCTTACCGCCTCCTTCATGCCAGAATCCTGATGAACTCCTTATGTTTTTACCCTGTGATTTAAAGTATTACTTCTAGCACTTTAGTGCTATATTCTGTGCCCACACCACAGCTCTTGAATGCTAAGGAAGCTGTGTTCTTATGCATTTGTTGAGCTTGTTCACTTCCCGATCAGGATCCACAGGGCGAGAGGAAGGGATGACCCAGTCGTCTTCCAGTTGGGGCTTATAATATCTTAATGGGAAAGGGTCTCCTTTCCCATAACTCTTCAGGGATTCCCTGTTGGGGTAATGCTGCTACATCATCCCATTTTAATGTTTTTGAAGCCAACATTTTAGAAAAGATGGGGAAACCTGGTCAGCAGTTACTTGTTACCTCAAAGGGGTTGCTATTTAGGTTTCTACGTGTAATCGTACTGTGGGACTTGAGGGATATAAGGACCGTTCAGGGGTTTATATGTCATTTATATGTGACTGGGTTTTGTTTTAAGATTTTTTTTTTTCTTTTTTATGGTTAAGTTGTGGAGAAACTTTGTAATAAAACATTATACAACAGACTAGCGTGCCGATGCATTCAAAGAAAGTATTCTGCATATCTACTTAGTAACAAGAGAAATCATTTTCAGATGATGCCTACATTTTTCTATGGTCTCTTTGCTGGTATAACTATACGCCGCCCTCACCCCCCAGGAGAGTCATAGGACGTTAACATATGCTGAATAATGGTCACAAGTTAATTTTGCTCAAAGCGTAGAATTTCAGACGAGAATTCTTGAAATACCCAGTTTAACTGGAAACATGCTTTGCATATTTGTAAGTTCTACCTTTTTTTTTTTCTTATATTATCAAGGACGTAACTGTACATCCTTTTTTGAAATGCATTGCCCCTCATGGACGTTCAGTTACGTCCTAAGTTTTAACAGACGCAGAAGCCGCTGTGGGCTACATCCACTGAACGTCCCGGTTGTCGTGATGGCTGGGCAGTTAACCCTATAGGAGCTCCGATCGCAGTGGAATAGAGGGAGAATTGTCCCTCTGTTTACATCGGAGATGTGCGGAGCGATCTCCCAGCCCCCGTGGTTGTTGTGACAACAGGAAGCTTCCCTGTGTCATAGCTACGGTGTCTGATCAGGCTTAGCCCTAAATGCAAATTTTTGTCATTTTTAAAGATTGAGGGCGTTTTTCAAAAGATAATTAATGTCATCTAAAGTTTACTACAAACCTAAAGTACAATATGTCACGAAGAAAACAGTCGCATGAATAAGTTATAGCATCACAGAGCTATAACCACAAAGTGGGACAGATCAGATTTCATAAGTGGGCTCTGGTCCTGGCACTATCTGGACTTGGCTGTATAGACTGTGGTTGCAGGATGCTGCTATTTTTTTTTTTTTATGTATAAATGACTATAGTGCATCAGGATCTAGGCATAGTTAGTACCAATCTAAAACCATGCTTATAGGAATTAAAGCAGTCCAAAGACATTACCCTCTTGGCAGTGTATCCACCAGCGATTTAACCTCTTAAGGACGGAGCCAATTTGCGTTTTTGTTTTTTCCACCATTTTTGTTTTTACCTCCATTTTTCCACCTAGAAACCCACATGAGCCCTTATTTTTTGCGTCACTAATTGTACTCTGCAATGACAGGCTGAATTTTTGCATGAAATACACTGCGAAACCAGGAAAAAATTCAATGTGTGGTGAAATTGAACAAAAAAAGCATTTCTTTTATTTGGGGGGTATTTGTTTTTACGCCATTCGCCCTGGGGTAAAACTGACTTGTTATATATGTTCCTCAAGTTACGATTACAACGATATGTAACATGTTTAACTTTTCTTTTATCTGATGGCTTGAAAAAAATTCAAACCCTTGTCAACAAATATACATTCCTTAAAATCGTTCCATTCCCAGGCTTATAGCGCTTTTATCCTTTGGTCTATGGGGCTGTATCAGGTGTCATTTTTTGTGCCATGATGTGTACTTTCTATCTGTGCCTTGACACGACTTTTTGATCGATTTTTATTACAATTTTTTTCTAGATTTGATGCAACCAAAAATGCGCAATTTTGCACTTTGGGATATTTTTGCGCTTACGCCATTTATCGTGCGAGATCAGGAATGTGATTAATTAATAGTTCGGGCGATTACGCACGCGGCGATACCAAACATGTTTATTTACTTTTATTTAAAACCTGGGAAAAGGGGGGTGATTCAAACTTTTATTAGGGGAGGGGGCTTTTTACTAATAACACAAACAAGTGCCAAGCCAGGATCAGCGCCATCTTGGCGGAGACCCCGGCTGGCACCAGACACGGAGATTGCTCCTCCAGGACAACCTCCGCCACTAGACACCAGGGAAGAGCTGCAGAAGGTAATCTGATGCAGCTGTCGACTTGACATTGCATCTGATAAGCGGGCACGGCGATCGGACCGTGCCTGCTAATAGCCGCTGTCCCGGGCTACACGCGGCACCCGGGATCGCAGCGGTTGTCAGCATTAGCAAATTTCCTTTACAGCTGCGGTCTTTTACAAAATAAACATCTGATGCTTACCTCTCTGCGCTCCCCTGGCCGTGTACTGGACTCTTCTCGGGAATGACAGTCCGCTGTCGCCCCTGAGACAAGTCCGTCTTAAAGGTGATGCATCTGCAGTCAGCTGAGGATGCCAGAGACCCCACCAGCAGGACACTTGGGGAGCCTGGACAGGTAGGCATAAAGGGGAAGATTTAATAAACATGGTGTAAAGTGAAACTGTCTCAGTTGCCCCTAGCAACCAATCAGATTTCACCTTTTCATTCCTTACAGACTCTGGAAAATGAAAGGTGGAATCTGATTGGTTGCTAGGGGCAACTGAGCCAGTTTCACTTCACACCATGTTTGATAAATCTCCCCCAAAATGCTTATTTTCTATAAGACCACAGCTATATAGGAAATATTTGTGAAAGCTGGACAACTCCTTTAATGTCTGTGGGACCCAGAAACAAAAGTGTATTATACTAGTTAAATGTTACCTGTGTAAGGCTGGCTTCACACTGCGTTTTCAGCATGCGTTTAACGGATCAGTTTTTTTTAACGGACAAAAAGTGTCTGCAATGTTTTTGTGTCCGTCAAAAAAAAAAAAATGGATCCGTTTTTTTTTTTTTTTTTATAATGGAAGTCAATGGAAAAATGTATGCACACAAATGCATCAGTTTTTTGCAAAACGATGTCCCTGCAGCCCTCGCTAAACGATTATCGGGCTGTGGAATAGGCCCAGTAAACGAGCGCCAATCTAGCAGATCTGGGCTCGTTTACACTGTTGATCGGGCCCGTGGAATAGGGCCCATAGCAGCTTAAAGAGCTGCAGGTGACTGTCCACAGGACTCAGGAGCGGCGCTACGGAGCACGGGAATATGTAAATATATTTATTTCCCCGTTCCCTCCTGGCTTTCTCACTTTTTTTTTTCAATTTCACTGGACTTTTCATTTAGGGTGCGTTCACATGTACAGGATCCGCAGCAGATTTGATGGCCCAGATTGGAAGGTACCACTTCCTGCAGGACATACAGCAGCTTATAAGTATTGGAAGACTTGAGATTTTTAAATAGAAGTAAATTACAAATCTATATAACTTTCTGAAACCGGTTGATTTAAAAGAAAAAGATTTTTGATGGAGTACCCCTTTAAGTACTACTTCTATAAGCCTGCATCATCCCAAAGCCAGGAATGAATCCTGTCACATTCCCTTTAAATGCACTTTTTGTCTTTGCTCAATGGTAGTTAAAAAAAAAAACCTGCCGGTGTGACTGCAGCCTGAAGCAAAGCTTTTCAGCAAGGATTTGCATCACTCTGATAAGTTTCCCAACACATGTAAATGCCGCCTCTCTCGTGACTCATGTAGGGACGAAAAAAAACCCTCATATACATCCTGTTACATTTCAAAGCACCAATGTCCACTTAGCACTCAGGCACCAAGAGGTAAATGCAGTGCTGACAGATCTGTGTCACAGCTAAAAGCACAGTAGTAGTCATTACCTATACAGACTGTAGCAGTGGGGGGCAATTACCCAGATTTGTGGTGTTAAACATCTATGAGCTATCAGAAAATGAGGGAACCTTGGCCCTCCAGCTGTTGCAAAACTACAACTCCCATCACGCCTGGACAGCCACAGGGTAGGGAACCTTGGCTCCTAAGCTCCAAAACTACAACTCTCATCATGCAAAAGCTTTGTCTGTCCAGGCATGATGGGAGTTGCAGTTTTGTAACAATTGGGGAGCCGAGGTTCCCTACCCCTGCTATAGATCTTCTAAACATTGGCAAGCACATTTTTTAAAGGGGTACCCCAGTGAAAATCTTTTTCTTTAAAATCAACTGGTGTCGGAAAGTTATATAGATTTGTAATTTACTTCTATTTAAAAATCTCAAGTCTTCCAGTACTTATCAGCTGCTGTATGTCCTGCAGGAAATGTTTTATTTTCAGTCTGACACAGTGCTCTCTGCTGACATCTCTGGCTGAGACAGGAACTGTCCAGAGCAGGAGTGTATCTATGGGGATTCATATAAAACCGAGACAGTCTGGGCCAGAGATGAGAGCAGTGTGTCTGGATGAAAATAAAACATTTCCTGCATGACATACAGCAGCTAATAAGTATGGGAAGACTTGAGAATTTTTAATAGAAGTAAATTACAATTAAAGGGGTTGTCCGGCGATAAAAAATTATTCACAGAATAACACACATTACAAAGTTATACAACTTTGTAATGTATGTTATGTCTGTGAATGGCCCCCCTTCCCCGTGTTTCCCCCCACCCACTCTAGACCCGGAAGTGTGGTGCATTAGACTCACCGCATCTCGTGTCGTCCACGGTCTCCGATCGTCAGCAGTGACGTCTTCTTCGGGAGGCCGGCGGATCTTCCCGAGTGCCGGCCACCCTCTGCAGCGTCATCCGAAGCTCAGCCGCGATTGGCTGAGCATAACTGTGCTCAGCCAATCGCGGCTGATGACGCGGCCACGTCATCAGCTGCTCAGCCGCGATTGGCTGAGCACAGTTATGCTCAGCCAATCGCGGCTGAGCTTCGGATGACGCTGCAGAGGGCGGCCGGCACTCGGGAAGATCCGCTGACCTCCCGAAGAAGACGTCACTGCTGAGGATCGGAGACCGTGGTCGGCACGTGACAGGTGATGTATAGCGCACCACACTTCCGGGTACACGGGTGGGGGTGGTGGGACACGGGGAAGGGGGCCATTCACAGACATAACATACATTACAAAGTTGTATAACTTTGTAATGTGTGTTATTCTGTGAATAATTTTTTATCGCCGGACAACCCCTTTAATATAACTTTCTGGCACCAGTTGATTTGAGAATAAAAAAAAAAAAAGAAAAAAAAACTTCACTGGACAACCCCTTTAATGGGGAAATTCCCAGCTCACAAAGCTTTCCCTTATCTGCAGGATAGGGAGCATTCAGATGGGAATACCCCTTGAAAACACAACTTTCATTTTAAGGCTGTGGTCTCACTATGTACAGGTGAGCAGAATTAACAGCCATAATTAATGTTAATCATTAATTCTGGACGTAGTTTAACGGTCACTAAAGAACAATTTAGTACGTAGTGGGAACAAAGCCCAACAGGAGTCTGTATATTTACGCTCCGCACAGCTAATGCAAGCTGTATACCGAGATGGTAGAAGCCCACAATGAGTCTATGAGTCCCTCCCTTTTAATCAACTAGAGTCAGAAAGTTTTGCAGATTTGTAATTGAATTTAAAAAAAAGTTACAAGTCTAGTACTTATCAGCTACTGCATGTCCTGCAGGAAGTATTCTTTCCAGCCTGACACAGTGCTCTCTGCTGCTACCTCTGTCTGATAGGAACTGTCCAGAGCAGATGTTTTCTATAGGGATTTGCTCCTGTTCTGAGCAGTACCTTACATGGACAGAAGTGGCAGCAGAGCACTGTCAGACTGGAAAGAATACTTTCTGCAAGACATACAGCTGATGAAGACTTGAGATTTTTAACAAAATCTCCAGTCTTCCAGTACTGCAATGGCACTGCATTTGTATAGGGGTATGTCAGATATAGAAAGTGTTTAAAGGGGGTTATCCAGCGCTACAAAAACATGCCCACTTTTCCCCCCCTCTCTTGGGTGGGGTTTCAAACTCACTTCCATTGAAGTAAATGGTGCTTTATTGCAAACCACATCGGAACTGGAGAATAGAGGGGGAAAAGTGGCCATATTTCTGTAGCGCTGTTAACCCCTTTAACTTGCCCATAGGCCAGGGGGTAGGGAACCTATTAGTTTAGTAACAGCTGGAGAGCCAACTCCCATCATGCCTGAACAGCCAAAGCTTTGGATGTCCAGGCATGATGGTAGATAAAGTTTTCCAACAGCTGGAGAGCCAAGGTTCCCTACCCCTGCCATAGGTTGTATCTTGTATTGCAATTGAATCCAAGCTGCAATGCCAGACTCTGCCCATATACAAGCATGGCGCTGTTTCAATGCCAAGGAAACTAAAATCAGGAGAGAACATGAGGATAGTTGTCTGTAGTCATTAACCCAAACCAAAATGGCTGATAACAGGGAAAATAGCAAGATCTATGGCAGGGATGGGGAACCTTGGCTCTTCAGCTGTTACAACACTACAACACCCATCATATGTGGGCAGGCAAAGCCGAGGCTGTCCATGCATGATGGGAGTTGTAGTTTTCCAACAGCTGGAGGGCCAAGGTTCCCTCCCCCTGATCTACGGGAAGGATAGACTCAGAAATAATGTGACCGACAACGATTTAAAGGGGGGATTAAAATTTATTCTTTTAAAATATCACAATGATTAAAAATAAACACAACTGAAGGAAATTTAGAAAAAAGTCACCACAGAACTAGACCATTAAAAAAAAGAAGTATTTACAGAAATGCACACATTCTCTCAAGTGACAGTCACAGCTCCCATCCTGAGGAAGAGTCCGCAACGCAGTGGGGTGACCCAGCTCAGTCCATGGATGATGCCCCCCTGGGATAGTCAGTGACTAGTGGGCACAGCAGTCTGTTACAGTCCACCTCGGCAGGACATGGAGTAAACACCTAATGAGGGCAGTGAATGTTATCATGGAGGGGTCTGTTCACACCCTGCGGCTGCTACACACGACCCGGGGCTGTGGTGAATGACAGGTGTAGAAAAGGGCTCAGCTCGGTACAGTCTGTGAGGGGAGCTCGGTGCTCGTTACTCCTCCTTCTGAGGCTCGGTGGGCGTCTCCGTACTGGGCACCGACTCGTCGCTCTGGGGGGTCTGCTCTGGAGGGGAGACCACCGGCTCAGGCTCGGGGGTGGGAGCGGCGGCGGCTTCCTCAGCCGGGGCAGCCGGCTCGGGGCTCTCGGCGGCGGCATTGTCACTGGTGCTGCTCTCCACAGGCTTGGCGGCGGCTTCCTCCTCCTCCGGCTTGGGGGCGGCAGCCGCCTCAGTAGTAGCAGCCGCAGCCTCTTCCCCGGCAGGGGGCGCCTCTGCAGCAGCTGCTGCGTCTTTTTTGGTCTTCCTGAAAGGCAGCTTGAGGTTTTTCTTGAAGGAGAATCGTTTCTTCTTCGCCTGCTTTCCCGGGGGCTCCTCGGGTTTCGCCTCCCCGTTAGCCGGTGGGGCTTGCTCGATCGTCTCGCCGGATCCCGCCTCCTCGGTGACCGGCTCTGCGGAGCCATTGGCGGCGGCTGTATCCCCATTGGTCTTTGGGACGGTATCGCCGTTGGCTTTCACGTGACCATTTTCCTGAAGAAAAAAAATAAAAAAAATTAGCGCTATTGATTAGCATAGAGCTCGCGTTATTATAGGACCCCCCCCCCCCTACGTATCCATGGAAACCAGCTGCGAAAATAACCACACCCCTCATAGATAACGGGGCTTAACGGGGCACCCCACCGAAAGCCGCTTCCATCGCCTCATACATAGATAAACCACTATTCACACACATTTATAACAGCACCAATCCCATTCATAGAGCTAAACAATGCAGCGTATGGTGCCCGGCATCCGCTTACCTGTTGTTCCGCGGTCTTACTAGCGGCGGTGTCCGCGCTCTGGTTCTTGGACTCGGTGCTGCCCATATCTGCCCGTTATTCACGTCTATACAACCGTAAGAAAATACCGCACGGCACCCGCCGGTCACATACACCCCACCGTATCCGCCTCTTGATTTGAGCCCTTAGCGCTCCTTTGTCTTTTATATAGCCGTGCAGGGGCACCGTCCAGCCAATCACAAGCCTCCTATCGGCAATGGAAGTGCGGGCGTAGCCAATCAGAAAGCAGAAGGGGGGCGAGGGCGAGGTCGTTGTGTAGCGGCAGGGAGCAGCGCTAACGTGATTTGGGGTAAATGGACCCTTGACTGGGATGGAGTGTCCCTTGTAAAAAAAAGAAAAAAAAAATCAGCGTGGAAAGGAGAAGACGGGATGTGGGGGAACGGAGAGTTTAGGACGGGAGTGTGGACGTGACGGGAGTGTGTGGAGACGGTGCGCACGGGGCTGCGAAGGGATTCAGAGAAAGGAGGGAGGGGGTAAATGGCGGCACGTATAGAGAGGATAGCGGCACAAGATGGTGACAGCTGAGGGGACACACTACACACCAATAGGTGCCGTGTGGTAAATTACTATGAGGGAGACGTCCCCAGCTGGTTATGTGCACAGTACATGGGTAATAATGTGGGGACACATGTCTATGGAGCTGGGGATCATAGGGAAGAGGAGGGGGTCACATCATAGGGAAGAGGAGGGGGGGTCATCATAGGGAAGAGGAGGGGGGGTCACATCATAGGGAAGAGGAGGGGGGGGGGTCATCATAGGGAAGAGGAGGGGGGGTCATCATAGGGAAGAGGAGGGGGGGTCACATCATAGGGAAGAGGAGGGGGGGGTCATCATAGGGAAGAGGAGGGGGGGTCATCATAGGGAAGAGAAGGGATTCACATCATAAGAAAGAGGAGGGGGCCACATCATAGGGAAGAGGAGGTCACATCATAAGGAGGGGGGGCATCATAGGGAAGAGGATGGAGGGGGGGCAACATCATAGGGAAGAGAAGGGATTCACATCATAAGGAAGAGGAGGGGGCCACATCATAGGGAAGAGAAGGGGGCCACATCATAGGGAAGAGGAGGGGGTCACATCATAGGGAAGAGGAGGTCACATCATGAGGAGGGGGGGGTCATAGGGAAGAGGATGGAGGGGGGGGCAACATCATAGGGAAGAGAAGGGATTCACATCACAAGGAAAAGGAGGGGGCCACATCATAGGGAAGAGAAGGGGGCCACATCATAGGGAAGAGGAGGGGGTCACATCATAGGGAAGAGGAGGGGGTCACATCATTGGGAAGAGGGGGTCACATCATAGGGAAGAGGAGGTCACATCATAGGGAAGAGGTGGGGGCCACATCATAGGGAAGATGATGGAGGGGGGGCAACATCATAAGGAAGAGGAGGGGGCCACATCATAGGGAAGAGGATGGGGGGGTCACATCATAGAGAAGAGGGGGTCACATCATAGGGATGAGGAGGGGGGTCACATCATAGGGAAGAGGAGGGGGCCACATCATAGGGAGGAGGAGAGGGCCACATCATAGGGATGAGGAGGGGGGTCACATCATAGGGAAGAGGAGGGGGCCACATCATAGGGAGGAGGAGGGGGGCACATCATAGGGAAGAATTGGGGGCCACATCATAGGGAGGAAGGGGCCACATCATAGGGAAGAGGAGGGGGCACATTCCAGGGGTCAGCATCTGAAGGGATGACAGGCATTCTTAGATAGTGGCCGCTTCCTGTCTCCGCTGTCTGTGGGACACATCATCTTCTCCATCCCGTCCGGCTCCCCGGGAAGAAGTTACCTGCTGGGAGACCACCGCCTTCTGTTATGCGGGACCACTGGTGCGGTGCTCAGGGGGACGCAATCACTCGGTCTACACGAAAAATCGTTAGATCGTTCGGAATGGAATGATAATTGTTTCGTGTAATGCTGTGTTTACACGAAGCGATAATTCGCCCAATCGATCGTTTAACGATTTCGAAGCAACTATTTGGTTTTTATAAAGATCAGTGTTTAGACGAATAAATCGTTAGAAAAATCATTATTGCGATAGTTTTTAAAATCGCTTAAGCCCATCTTTCACATAGGATGAATCAGTGAAACACGGTTTACACAAAGTGATGTGCGAATTTTTAACGAACGACGATTTGAGAACATGCTGAAAGATTAAAATGAACAATTTCTTGCTCGTCGCCTGATCGTTTGCTGTGTTTACACAGAACGATTATCGCTCAAATGCGATCGTTATAGCGAAAATTCGAACAATGATTCGGACAATGATTAAACGACCAACGAAAAATCATTGGTCGCTTGATAGAATTTTGACTTATTTCTAAATCATTGATCGTTTGCAAATTGTTCGCACGTCATGTAATGGTGCGTTTGCACAGAGCGATTTAGCTGACAGATTTTTGAAGCCAAAGCCAGGAATGGACTTGAAAAGAGGAAAAATCTCAGTCTTTCCTTTATGACCTGTTCTCTGTTTATAGTCTGGTCCTGGCTTTGGCTTCAAAAATCTGTTGATAAACCTCTCTGTGTAAACTCACCCTATGGCTATGTTCACATCACATTCTAAGCCCCACGTTAAGAATCAATGAAAAAAGCATGCTTACGTGGGGGCAGCCCCATTGACTTGAATGGGCAGGACGGAGTTATTTTGTAACTACGTTCTGTTCATTTGGCCGACATATGCTTCTGTTGTGCAGGACTCAAAAGTGTGGAAGTCATGCACCAAAGAAACATCCGTTGGGCAGATGGACAGAACGTAGTCACATAATGACTCAAGTCAATGGGGCCGTCGGCCGCACGCTGGGCTGCACATTAGCATCATTGTTTCATTGACTCCTGACGTGGTCATCGTCATCCTGTGCTATCCCCTGCACTATACTTTGGGTTTGTGGAATTTTTTTTATTTATTTATTTATTTTTTTCACAAAATGATATTCCATCAGGTGTTTTTCCTATAGGCTTCTCCATAGGAGCAATAATGCTTATAAAAAATTGGATAAAAATGCTTGAAATACAGAGTATTTGTACAGGTGTCTGCAAGAGCCATTCATGTAAATGGTGTTTGCAAAAATCTTTGCACATGCAACAAAAATATCCCTATTCAGACAAATAGAATTTTTTTTTTATGTAAAAAGAAAGACTTCGGGAATACACAGTACTATGCTGGAAAAGAGCATGGAGATCTGCCCCTGTTGTCCCATGGACTTTGTAATAGACTCTGCTATTATAGGGTTTGTAGATTCCCCTATGAATAAGTACAATGAGGAGCTCCAGTTTTCACAGAAGTTTAAGGGTACAAACACACACAGCAGATATGCAGCAGATTTGTTACTGTGTTCAGTTATTTAGATCTAATCTGCTGCGTATCTGCTGCGTATCGCAGCAGTAAATACGCAGCGTATAAGCCGTGTGTGTTTGTACCCTAAGGGTGCGTTCACACCTACAGGATCCGCAGCAGATCCGCAGCAGATTTGATCGTGCAGATTTGTTGCTGTGTTCAGTTATTTAAATGAAATCTGCTGCGGATCCGCAGCGGAAAATACGCTGCGGATCCAGTAAGTGTGAACGTACCCTTAAGGGAGTTTCTAATTTTATGTTAACGGGAATTGGTAGACATAACATCTGCGGGAGCCACACCTCTGATAAAGGAGCCTCAGAAATTAGGGGAAATTGAAAGGATTTTTCCATTTGGTCAGTCATTTCCCTAAATGAGAATATACTGGTGCACAGAGATACATGGCTACCCTTTTCCCGGGCTAATAGGGATTAGGGAATATGGGTGGATACGGTCACAATGCGACCTGACAGCTCGATAGGCAATGTGACATGGCGTTGTTGTGCAATTGGAAATTGCTGTCCAGCCTTAGACCTCCTGCACACACTCTTTGACAAATTCTTTTTTTTTTTTTTTTTTTTTTTTTTTAAGCAGGGAGAAAAAACCTATGGTGGTCTAATGACGAAAAATGCTACAAACTGGTGGAAAGAATATCACTACTACAGCATGCTGCTTTTTGTCTGAAAAAGAATTGCAGGTAAAGCATTTATTATTTTCTCTTAATGAATTCCAGCTAACATCTGGCGTGTAATTTTTTTCACTAAAAGCAATGCAATGCGTTTTCCAGAATGGCGCCATGTGTGAAATCGTCCTATCATGGTTTTGCGCTGTGGTAATTGGCCGCTCAGTTTTAACAGGTGAAACATGTGAAATAAAGGCTGCATTTACATGTTCCGTGTTCTCTCTGTAAAATGTGAGATGGGGACACTGCTTTAATGATCGTGCTATTTAAATGACACGGTCGCACATCAAATCTGCTGCAGATCCTGTACGTGTGAATGCACCCTCAGGGTAGCTTCACAGGTACCGTATCGCTGCGTATTTATTGCTGCGTGTTTGATGCGATTTTTACATGCGAGTTTTGATTTTCACATGATTTTACATGTAAAAATCGCACCAAACACTCAGCGATAAAAACGCAGCAAAAAATACGCAGCGATACGGTACGTGTGAAGGCACCCTCAAACAGTTTCCCCACTCCTGGCATGATATGAATATGCAGCCTTAAGATAGCTTAAAGGGAACCTGTCACCCCCCGTACCGGGGTGACAGGTTCCCGACCCCCCGTTAGAGACCCCTATACTTACCTCATCCCGCCGGGTCCCGCTTCTGGATTCGGTCGGGTCCCGGAGATCTCAGCCGCTGCAGCCCGGCGCGCGCGCTGAGAGATGAGTCCAACACCCATAGAGAATGACAGGAGAGTCCAGCGCTCCGTCATTCTCTATGAGCGTTGGACTCATCTGTCAGCGCGCGCGCCGGGCTGCAGCGGCTGAGATCTCCGAGACCCGACCGAATCCAGAAGCGGGACCCGGCGGGATGAGGTAAGTATAGGGGTCTCTAACGGTAGGTCGGGAGCCTGTCACCCCGGCACGGGGGGTGACAGGTTCCCTTTAACACGTACCGGATCGGCAGCAGATTTCATGCTGCGAATTTGCAGCGAAATCCGCTATGGATCCTGTAGTGTGAATGTAATGGGTCCCATACACGCAGCGGATATTGGACCCGGCCCCTTAACCCCTCCCCCCCGCCACCGGCCGCCCGCAGGCCCGAGCATTTATTACCTGCTTGGTGCCGCGGCTGTGTGTGACGCTCCCGACTCCCCATCAGACAATCAGGCAGCACTGATTGGCTGATGGGGAAGCCGGGAGCGTCACACACAGCCGCGGCACAGAGCAGGTAATGTATGCTCGGGACTGCGGCGGGGGGGGGGGGGGTGTTAAAGGGGCCGGTTCCCATACACGCAGTGGTTCGCTGTGTGTATGGGACCCATTCAGTTTCACACAACAGGATCCGCAGCGAATTTCGTTGCAAACTCGCAGCGTGAAATCCACTGTGGATCCGGTACGTGTGAAGCTACCCTTAGGATTCATTCACACATACAGGATCCGCAGCAGATTTGATGGTGAAGATTTGATACTGTGTTTAGTTATTTAGATCATATCCGCTGCGATATGGTGTGTGTGAAGCTACCCTAAATCAACCATCAGGGCCTTTTAATGCTGCGTTTACACAAAACGATAATTCGCCCAATCGATCGTTTAGCGATTTTGAAGCAACAGTTTGGTTTTTATAATGATGAGCGTTTAGACGAATAAATCGTTCGAAAATGTGTAAGAAAAATTGTTATTGTGATCGCTTAAGCCCATCTTTCACATAGGGTGAATCTTTGAAAGACCGTTTACACGAAGCGATCTGCGAATTTTAGCGAACTACGATTTGAGAACCTTTGTGAAAGATCAAAATGAACGATTTCTCGCTCGACGCTTGATTGTTCGCTGTGTTTACATCAGCCGATTATCACTCAAATGCGATCGTTATTGCAAAAATTTGAACGATAATCGCTCCGTGTAAACGCAACATTACACAGGCTGATTATCGACAACGAGCATTGCTAGAAAGGCTCATTTGGCTGATAATCCACCTGTGTAAAAGTGTCAGAAATCAGCTAAGGAGTAGGAAAACGCCCAATCTTCAGCTGATCACATCTTTTGAGCAGTCCTAAAAATATTTTTAGTGGCCGCACATCTCCCTATGTAAACATTAGACGTGCGTCCAATAGCAATGTGTTTAAATGGTCACACAAAAATACAGGAATCTTGTGCAGCCTAGTTGCTCAATTAATTGTGCTGTGTAAAGGCTCATTCACACGATCCGTGCCACGATCCGGATGAGGATCGCGGCCCTGATCCCCTAGCCGGAGCCCCCAATGCTGCCCGGCACGGATTCCCCCCCCTCCCAGCAGCAGAAATGACAGGAAAGCATGATGTGCTCTCCTGTCATCTCATCTACTACTGACCTATTCCCTGCACTGACCAGCTGCCCATGCACTCACCGGAAGTGGCCTGGACTACGCTGCCAGGAGAAAGCAGCGTAGTCCAGGCTTATTCTGGTAAACATGACGCCGGTCAGCGTGGGGAGTAGGTGAGTAGCAGATGAGATGACAGGAGAGCACTTCATGCTCTCCTGTCATCTATGCAGCCGGGCGGTGGGGGATGATCCGCACTAGGACATGTCCTATTTTTTCACGGTGCGGGTTGCTGCAACAGTGTGACTGTATGGTGATAATATGGTGGCAGTTCTATGATATGGTGGTAATATGGTGATAATATGGTAGGGGTAGATGTTTTTGTTCTATCCCTATTAGTGATGTTCTGGGGTCACTTCCCTACACTGAGCCCCCACAGATCTATGTACCGTATTTTTCGCTTTATAGGACGCGCCTTTTGATAAGACGCACCCCTGATTTTAGGGGGGAAAAATAGAAAGAAAAATATTTTGGTCATTTTGGTCACAGTTTGGAGATAGCAGCAGTGTGATTGGTGCCAATCCCCCCCATATAGTAGCCAGTGCCCCCATATAGTAGCCAATGCCCCCATATAGTGCCCCCATATAGTAGCCAATGCCCCCATACAGTGCCCCATATAGTAGCCAATGCCCCCATACAGTGCCCCCATATAGTAGCCAATGCCCCCATACAGTGCCCCCATATAGTAGCCAATGCCCCCATACAGTGCCCCCATATAGTAGCCGATGCCCCCATACAGTGCCCCCATATAGTAGCCGATGCCCCCATACAGTGCCCCCATATAGTAGCCAGTGCCCCCATATAGTAGCCAATGCCCCCATACAGTGCCCCCCATGGTAGCCAATGCCCCCATACAATGCCCGCCATGGTAGCCAATGCCCCCATATATTAGCCAATGCCCCCATACAGTGCCCCACATAGTAGCCAATCCCCCCTGCGACCAGAAAAACAACAAACAGGCTACTCACCTGTCCGTCGGCCCCAGCAGCTCCTCTCCCGACACTCTGGTCTCCCGTCATCCTCCGGCACAGGCAGCGGGGGACAGAGAGACTGCCGCTGCAGAACACTTCCGGGACACAGGCAGCTTCTCTGTACCCCACTGTCTGTACCCGGAGGATGACGGGAGACCGGAGTGTCGGGAGAGGAGCTGCTAGGGCCGGCGGAGAGGTGAGTAGGACAGCGATCCCTTCCGCCCGCCCAGCCGGCCCCCTCCATCGCCGCCTAGCCGATCAGGAGCCCAGGAGAGTGCTGCTCATTGCATTTTCCTGGGCTTCTGATCGGCTGTCAGCTGAGCTGGGATAGAAGGGGCGGGCTGGGCGGGCGGAGGGGGTCGCTCACTATGCATATGCATAGTGAGCGGCAAAAGAGGGGGCGGGCGGGACGGCTTCCTTGCGGTGCTCGATACTGCTGGGGAGCCGTCTTCGCTTTATAGGACGCACTTAGTTTTTCCTCCCACTTTGGGAGGAAAAAAAGTGCGTCTTATAAAGCGAAAAATACGGTATTCCTATATGCCACCATGCATCCAGTGTATAATGCACCTAGAACCCAACTACAACAGCTGCAAACACTACAACTCCCAGCATGTACTGACAGTCTGCAGCCCTCAGGATATGCTGGGAGTTGTAGTACAGTAAGGACCCAATCCTCTCATAACTTCCGCTATAGACAGATGTATTGCTGGACCTTCAGGGCCGATAGTTCTGACCCCCAGATTGCAGCCACCAGGAGCCTCTGCCCACAGGGTGTTCTAAGATTTGTCACAGATACAGATGAATCCAGGAAAGGACGGGGTCAGCATGTCGTGTCTCACTGGTTCTATATTGGTGGGCCCAAATGATCATTTCCTCTGGTGGGCTCCAGGTACCCCAGTCCGACACTGGCAGCATGGATCATGTGAATGGCCACATTCGCTTCAATGGGGCCTATAATTGTCCGTGGTTCAGGATCCGCGACCACAGACAATTTTTCGGGACATGTGAATAAGGCCTAAAGGTACTGCATTTGAGGCTACAGACGGCCAAAGATCAGATTGTGTAAAAGGAGCCTTAAACAACTTCCTGCAGGATCTACTGCTGGCTTTAGCTCAAAAATCTGCAGTGTGTAACCAGCTGAAACTGCCCCTCTGCTGCTGTATGTGAATACACCCTAAGGCTATGTTCACACAGTGTTGTTTTTTTAATCAAATACAGATGTAATTTAGCCTTCAAATGACAGACGTTTACAAATATGCCCCAAAACAACGTTGTGTGAACATAGCCTAAGGGCCCTGTTACATCAACAGATTATCTGACAGATTTTTGCAACCAAAGCCAGGAATGGACTATAAACAGAGAACAGGTAATAAAGGAAAGACTGAGATTTCTCCTCATTTCAAATCCATTCCTGGCTTTGGTTGTAAAAATCTGGCATATATCTGTTGGTGTAATAGGGCTCTAAAGCCGCCTTCACACAAACACACTGTGTCAAAGGCATTGCTCCGAGCCTCTGGTTTAGTTGCCAAATGGACCACAGCACAAAAGGAAAGGCCCCATTAACCTGGGGGGATCTGTTGGGTTTTCCGCGCATGCTTATGTACCGTACAGGAGTGTACTGGGACAAAAATAACGTTGCTTGCAGCATTTTTGTCTTGTAATTTCAAATGGACTCTGTGACCAAGGCTTCAAACACTGTGAACATAGCCTTAATGGTGTTTATCCAAAATAGCATCACATGCCTTCTACATGATTGTATTGCCTATAAATGAGAGCTGATTCCGTGTGCTTAGTGATTGGAATTACCCAGCGAAATTCCCAGAAATACCTTGTGCAGAAATCCTTTCAGTTTTACTTTCACATTGCAATTGGATAAGAGAGAACCAAAACCACGTGTTACAAACAACAGGGTGTGCAAATATTATTATACCAGCAGGTCATGCTCATGGCATCGTACATTACAGGGCATGCACAAGAGTTTGAGACAAATACTGTGACTCAGTATTTGCTCAGTAATTTGGTCAGCATTTTGCAACCAAAATCAGGAGTGGATTGAAAACAGAGAAAGGTTTATGTTCACACACAGTGTTGGAATTAAGTGGATGGCCGCCATTTAATGGCAAATAATTACCGTTGTTTTAAAATCGTTATTTGCCATGACATGGCGGCCATCCACTGAATTTCAGCAGTGTGCACACACACTGGTGGGTGGGGGTCCCATTGATCGTCCTCTCATCATTATCATTCTCTGTTTAGGGAATAAGCATGAATGGCTGGAATACCCCTTTAAGGCTAGGCCATCAACAATAAAGTCCTGGAAAAAACCTTTGAGCCTTTTTTGTACTTTCTTATGCCTCTGATTTCATACAAGGTAAAAAAAAAAAAACACCTAAAAAAACTTTGCAGCGTGTTACCTTATGCTTATTTTCCAACTGCTTAATAATATCGGGGGAGGTGGCTGTCTTGTAACAGAGATGGTCGCTAATAATGATCATTATTAGTGGCCTTCTATTTAAAGGCGTGCGGCAAAAACATTTTTTTTTCATATCAACTGGTTACAGATGATGTTATGTAGATTTGTTGTTTACTTAAATGAAAAAATCTTGTTTCCAGTACTTATCAGCTGCTGTATATCCTGCAGGAAGTGGTGTATTCTTTCCAGTCTGACACAGTGCTCTCTGCTGCCACCTCTGTCCGTGACAGGAGCTGTCCAAAGTAGAACAGGTTTTCTATTTGCATTTATTACTGCTCTAGACAGTTACTGACAGAGGTGGCAGCAGTAAGTACTCTGTCAGGATATATGCACACTGACCAATTCTCACGGATTCCGTGTCAAAATACACACGGAATCCCCTCAAACTTCCGCCCGCCTAAATGCAACATTGCTCCTTTTCATAGAGCAAAAAGGGCCTTCCGTCTGTCCGTGCACACTCTGTAAATTTTTCATCCGGAATCTGTGTTCCGCCCAAAGAATTGACATGTCAATTCTTTGGGCGGATTCCGCTAGAGGAATCCTATAGTAGTCAATGGGGTTTGAATTCTGTTAGAAATTCTGCTTGAAATCCGCTTACATTCTGCTCGATTTCCGCTCGGATTCTGCTCAAATTCAGCTCCTATTCTGCCAGAGCAGAATAGGCGAGGAATTTCAAGCAGAAAACCTTCTGCTTCAATTCCTCGAGAATTCCTCAGTGTGCATATAGGCCCCGTTCACACTGAGCAAGAACGGTAGAATTATATGGCGGAGCTGTCCGCCGGGGAATCTTACTGTGCTAAGTGTCCTGCTGTGAGTGAATGAGAGGGCGCGTGCACGTCTGCTTCCTCCCCTCTCCGCTCAAAGAAATGACATGTCACTTCTTTGAGCTGAGAGCAGAGGAGCGTGCGCCCTCTCATTCAGCTCCACCGCGGAATTCCGCCGTTCTTGCTCAGTGTGCTACAATGTACGAAGCCAAGGCTTCTGGCGTCCACACGTTGCTTACTTCCAGCACCGTAGCTTGTCCAAACAGCTGATCCGTGGGGGCGCTGGCTGCCGCAGATCAACTATTGATGGACAATCCACATGTCTTATTGTTTTTGTTTTGTATGTGTGAGTAAAGTCTGTTTTGCCAGGGTTTCTTTGAGATCCAAATGTATGCAAATATATGCCACCATTGACTTTTATTAGTAACTAATACCTCAGCTTTTTTTATTCATAGAGGTTTCCTGGTTAATAAAACCCTTATCTGACTGACCTTGCCCTATATTACCATCAAGAAATGTAGCCAGATGTTAAACCAAATTAAATGCCAAAAGCATGATATTGGCATACACTGTATCTGCCCCATAGAAGTCTATGGAGACCGTAGTAGATTGTAGTGTGAATAGTGCACAACGTTACACATCCGTCCATTGCTTGAACATACTTAAAATTTCCAATTGTCATTTTGACTTAGAAATAGTAATGTATTGCTCTTATTTTAACTTCCAAACATGTTTTTCTGTTTGAATATATATATATATATATATATATATATATATATATATATATATATATATATACAGTGGTGCCTTGGATTACGAGCATAATTGGTTCCAGGACTGTGCTTGTAATCCAAATCCACTCTTAAACCAAAGCAAATTTTCCCATAAGAAGTCATAGAGATGCAGACAATTGGTTCCACACCCCAAAAATAATGATTTATTATTCTGAATAACATGTAAAACAGATGAAACAAACATTCAGAAACAGCAGAATATGTAATATTATAAGTTACTGTACAGCAGGCATGTCCAAAGTCCGGCCGGAGGGCCATTTGCGGCCCGCGTTCCGAACTTTTACGGCCCCCCAGGTATCCAGCTTGCTATTATCTGCCTGTGTTATAAAGCATATAGCATGTAGCATGTAAAATGGTCGTCCCTCGCACATGTTCACTTCATCAAATTTGGCACTCTTCGAAAAAAGTTTGGACATGCCTGCTGTACAGTAATGGAGAGGATGGGAAACACAAGGGCGGACAGAGACTGCAGGGAGCATAAAGGAATGAGCAAGACAGATGTGGGCACATACATGCAGCACTCTGTCCGGGGAGAGAGGGGTTACATCTATGAAGAGATTACCCCCCCCAGTCCTGTCCCCTGATGTAAGCCCCAGCCTGAAGTGGATCTGCTATGATTTGGAAGGTGAGGGAGACTTCCTGGGTCAGAGTACAGTGCTATAGACCCCGCTATGCAGACCATGCCCCTCCTCCCCTCCCCCTCCCACCCAGTACAGGGAGCTCTTAAACCAAAGCAATGTTCTTAAACCAAGTCACAATTTTGAAAAACTGTGAGCTCTTAAACCAAAACGCTCTTAAACCAAGTTACTCTTAAACCAAGGTACCACTGTGTATATATATATATATATATATATATATATATATATACTGTATATATATATATATATATATACTGTATATATATATATATATACTATATATATATATATATATACTGTATGTGTATATATATATATATATATATATATACTGTATATATATATATATATAATTTATCTTTTACCTTACTTTACCTCCCTACTTTCACTTTGATGGTGATAAAATCCAGTGCTCCAGGGGTTTGTTTACCGTTAGCAGGGGTCTCGGGGAGGAACCATTTGCTCAGCATTACCATTTGACTAGATAGGGTCATTAGGTAAGTAACATCTGCCCAAAGGTATACCTACAATCTAATTATCACCTCTACCTTCCAGCTCAGGCTCGAAATTAGATTTAATGCTTATGTTAAACCTGATAATCTCTTAAACATGTTAGGTTGGGTCCACGCACTGTTTTTTTTCCCCATCTGATTAATTTTGGCCACTATGTAATGATAATGTCTGCATGGAAATGGCAAACCAGTTGTGTTCAATTGGCAATATTTGTTGCCTTTGTAATTGAAATTAGTGTGACTTGTTTAATTAGACTGTTTTAATTTTGATCCGTAATCTGTTCCGTGAAAAAAAAAAAAAAAGAGGACATATCCTAGTGCTGATTGTCATTGCGATACGGATTACCAATAGAAGTTTCTTGGATCTGTATTTTTTACTGACGTCACACCTGTGATGTCCATAACTTGGATCAAATCTAAGCAAACTAGTACTGTTCACATTTTACAGAAACAGAAATTTTACAAAAACACCTAAACCACAAAAAAAAAATTATTCACACATAAAGTCAAAAACACCAGAAAAAATGCAAACGCAGGAACAAAACACAATGCACCGCATTGGCGTTATTTTTTATTTACATATTTACCAAATATGTATGGTTATTTTTATATATTTATGTATAGTTATTTTTATATTTTAGTGGGGAGGGATCAGAATTTTTTCATTTAGGTTTTTTTTTTAGTATAAACAAAGCTTGTTTTTTTGTGGGATGAGCTGTAGTTTTTATTGGGGATTTTCTCAAGTAGATAAAATGCCTTTTTGGGGAGGGGGGGTAATGGAGAAAGAGCAATTCCAAGTTCACACTGCAAGGGGGGGATATTAACTTTTACAGAATAAAAAAAAAAAAAAAAAAATCCAAAATTATTTTTTTTGTAATTATTTTTTATCTTATTACTTTCTATTTCTATTTTTTTCCTAAACTTTTTTTAACGATTTTGATGCCTCAGGGCACCGATCTGCCTCACCCACCCACCCTTCCTAATGAATATTCCTTGGAACTCTGCAGTGATGAGCACCAGATTGACATAGCTGCCCCAATATATATAAGGGGGGGGGGGGAGAGGGCAGATCAGTGCACTGAGGGTTGTAGTCCCGCCCACAGTGCACCAAACCTCTTCATTTGCGCATTGAATAAAGTCTGAGGTTGAGGATCAAGGTAAGAAAATGAGAAATAAGGGAATTTACAGTAAGTTCGGGTTTGCACGAATCTGAACCTGATGCTTCTAACATCTAACATGTATGCAAGCCTCCCAACTCTGATGTCAGAAAAAGAATGATCAGGCATGTTAGATTACTAAATGCCCAATCATTCCGTTCTTGGGCAGAAAAGTGTTTGTACTTAAAGTTACAATACTATTAGTAGTGACAGTGTGAGATACCATACACTATGGTGACTGCAGTAACCGAGTGCCAAATTCAGAAGAGCACTGACACCCCCTCAATCAGGATATGCCATCAATTTTCAAAGCCCAGGAAACCCCTTTAAGGGTACATTCACATGTACCGTATCCACAGCGGATTTTACGGGGCAACGCACTTATTGGCTGAGTGCCAGGAGCCCCTGAAGCGATCCGGAGCAGGGACCCGGTAAAGTATGTACCCAGGGCCGCGGGGGCTGACTTTGACATCCCATTGAACTAAATGGGCAGGTATCCGCGGTCCGCTATGACCATCATTTAAAGACAAATGACTGCCCAATAAAAACGGCCGTCATTCTGTGTAAACATAGCCTATGTCACATTATTAACAGATTCAGACTATGTTCCCATGTACTAACAACGGATAACGATAAACCACGGTCTAAAACTACGGTCGGAATTAACGTTCATGAACATTATTTTAAATCATTATAATACGGCCGCTGTATGGGTGTGCCTGGAAATCAATTAACCATCGATTTCCGAACAAGCCACAGCCACCAGACAACCACACGCTGTGTGAACTTTCAAATATTTTCGGCCGCCGTTTGATAACAACGGCGGGAAACGATTGTCAGGTCAATTATTTCCACGTCCGTATTAAATAACAGCTGCCCTTCGATACATGTGTGAACAGCGGCCGTTGTTTCAACTGAAATAAATGACAAGACGAGAATGTCCGTTCTTGTCTTTAAAAAATACACTGTGTGAACATAGCCTTAAAGGGGTACTCTGGGTATTTTTACTGGATGGCTGGGGAGAGGTTGGATATAGCGCAGGGTCCCGGTTCTCTCATCCCACTGCTGCTTCCTGGTCTGAGCTGCGGCTTGAGACGTGACGTCTCAAGGCCGCTCAGCCGTTCAACGGTCGTAACGGGGTCCCACCCCAGGGCTAAGGTGGGATGGGAGAACAGGGTGGTGTGATCCGGAACTCGGCACTGGAACCGGGAAAGTTAGTGGACGATGGCGTCTATATCAAACACCTCCCCAGCCATACAGTAAAAATACCCCTAGCCCGGAGTACCCCTTTAAATGGATACATTGCGGGTTATCGCATTGTCTTTTGCCCAGGTTGGATATCCTGTAAAACCAGGACATAGAGAACCAGTCAGAAGGATCAAGCTACGTCTGTAAAAAAGCCCCACAGTCAGCATGTGAAATAGCTAGCAGATGGTAGTCTGAACTGTACCGTACAATACCGCAGCATGTTGAGGCTATAGCTATAAATGCAGCAGACAGGCTCCGGAGTGACTTGGAGAACTCAATCACAGAGGGGAAAATGGTTGGCTAGATTGGGAATCGGTTGGAATCGAAGCGTATTCTTCTGACATATGGGTTATGGAAATGTTTAGCTCGATCATTCATACAAGCACTGGCTCCATTTCAGCTTAGAGCCGAGGACAAATGAACAGACCGAGCCGTAAAAGGTTCCTTTAAGAATGGCAGATGACACATTCAACCACACTGTGATCTACCAGGTGCTTCCCGCTTTGTTAAATTCCCCCAGCTGTATTTTAAAAAAAACAAAAAAAAAACGTATTGGGTGTTTGCAACCTCTCTCGACTCATGCATCAGTATTATATGTCTCCGGCATTGGTACATTATAATGTAATGGCATTGTGCATTCTAGGTCAGCTAATGTTTGTGTAAGAGCAATATATATATACATATATATATATATATATATATCTATATGCAAAGCATACATGTAGACGTGGTCGCTATGGTAACAGCCATCCATGCTATATTACCCATGAGCATGCGCTAGTGGCAATCTCTATGAGCTGACAGAATTTCCATGACGACATTATAAAATCATAGCTGTATGTGTGTTGCCTTATGTCAGCCTATATATCCTTCCATATGTCCTCTTCTAGGCTGGTCTCTCAGCACTGCAGGGTACATGTCTGTCACCATGGTAACCACAGCACGGCTCCAACACGGAGATGCCCTGTCCTATCTTTATCACCCAATGGAAGGTTTATGAAAACTACCTTTAATATCATTAGCGTTCAAATTGGAATAAAACACAGCAATAAAGTAATTTTGCCATAGATTCCTATTACATCAGGGCTAGGGAAGCTTGGCTCTCCAGCTGTTGCAAAACTACAACTCCCATCATGCCTGGACAGCCGAAGGCTGTCCAGGCATGATGGGAGTTGTAGTTTTGCAACAGCTGGAGAGCCAAGCTTCCCTATCCTAGATAGACAACTGTCATCAGGATAATTGAAGAAAATCAGTGAGCGTCAGACGAGGACTGAACAACTGGATGGCATCTTGTTAATGTGTGCATTGCATGTGTGATTGTGCGCCTGTCTTTAGTGTGTTATCTGGGTGTGAGCCGCAAACTCATCACCTGAGCGTCTGAGACAAAGGCGGGAATAGTTACAATGTGCTAATTGGAAGCCGTGCCAGAATTCCGAAAAACCTTACTATGACTTGTATGTAGTCGTCTGCCGTCTGGAATGTCTATGGCACTTCTTATTTGTGTATTTGAATATGATAGGATATCAGGATTACCAATTTCTTATGACTATCCGCCTGCGTATTATATTATGTCTTGCAAAACGTGTCATGCAGTAACCAATGCAGTAACCAGTCGGTGTTAAGGCCCTATTACACATAACGATTATGGGACGTACTTGGATGATTACCATCCAATAATCATTTGGTGTAATAGGACATGTTAATTCTTCGTTTACGATTATCGTTCGAATTTTCGCAATAACGATCGCATTTGAGCGACAATTGTTCTGTGTAAACACCGCAAACGATCAAGCGACGAGTGAGAAATCGTTCATTTTGATCTTTCAACATGTCGTTTGTTGTTCGCTAAAAATTCGCAGATCGCTTTATGTAAACAGTAGAGATGAGCGAATCGGGTTCGAGTCCATCCGAACCCGAACGATCGGCATTTGATTAGTGGCGGCTGCTGAACAAGTTTAACAAGTTGAAACAGCACAATCATGTCAGCAATGGTGTGTTGCGCGTCACTCCATGTATTGGAGTGTCGTCAGCAGACCGCCGTTGACTTTAATGTACGACAATACACCTCCTCTCCAGGTATGGGTAAACATTTTTTCATTTCCATTGGACCTGCGCCCAGCTGACCCATACCTGGAGAGGAGGTGTATTGTCGGATGTTTGTTCCTGTGAGGATCATATGGGAGTGGCAGCGGTCCTGATTGCATGCTTATTCAAGAGTTGTGCCTTGCAGTTAGCATAACTCCACTAGGTGAGAACCTCTATTACTGACTCACCTTTGTTACCTGTCAGAATTATGCTATGGAGTGCTGTCTTTTATTCTGTTTGTTGACTTTAATGGGCAGCCTAAACGATGCACAGGCAGCAAGCGGGGAACGAGGGAGAAGGGAGCACTGACCTGACACATCGGCGCTCGCTTCCCCCTCGATCTAAGGCCTTATTCACACGTTCCGTGAAGTTGTCCGTGATCACAAACAATATCATAGCCAATTGCTTTCTATTTAGCTATTCACATGTTCCGTTTTTTTCACAGATCCGCAAATCATTCCGTGAAAAAATAGGACATGTCATAACACAGACGAGATGAAGGCACAGATACCCCCTTATAAGTCTATGAGATCCACGTTTTTCATGTATAGCACAGATCTGACATCCATGCAATGCGCGAAAAACATGGGTGTGACATAATCAGTGTAACTTAAAAATCTTTAAACGAATCCATGAAAAACACGGACAAGGATGCAATCACCGATGTTTTTTCACGGATTACTGTGGTAGATAGCGGACTTCATCCATGGACCTGTGAACGCGTGAATAAGGCCTAAGATTGTACAAATGACTATTACTAATAATGTTTAACCTTTGGAGAAAGACAGAAGGAAGAATATATTATAGATTTGCTTACACAGAAATATTATTCGTGGAATGCTGACTTTAATTCATGAGCCTAAAAACACACAGACTGCTGGGTAAATTTAAATGCCCTGCAGTTCCCCCATGTCATCAGACTACAGATTGCTTTCTCCAGGAATCTCTTGTCTCTGACTGGGATCCAGACTACAGACAGCTATAATTAGGCCAGTCCGTTGGGGGAGTTGTTCAATTTCCCCTGCAGGCAGCTCAATAGTATTGCAGCTCTGTAAGTAACTGCACTCCGTGACTGATTAAATCATTTTGTGCAGCTGGTAGAATCATTGTTATCTCGGTCTACACAGGAGATGTGCAGCCAATAACAGCGCATTTATTCACAGCGATTGTTCGTGTGGCCCAGCCGCTCGAATGATCGCACCGTGTTAGGATGCCTTTACACTGAGAGATTTTATCTGACAGATTTTTGAAGCCAAAGCCGGTAATGGATTTGAAAAGAGGAGAAATCTTAGGGCCCGATTCCACCGAAAGATTATCGTTCAGATTATCGTTAAATCGTTTGAATCTAAACGATAATCGTTCGGTTGAAATGCAGTTAACGATTAACGACCGAACGAGAAATCGTTGATCGCTTTATAAGACCTGGACCTATTTTTATCGTTGCTCGTTCGCAAAACGTTCGCAAATCGTTCGCATTGAATAAGACGTCGCCAAGTCGTTCGCAGTAGATACGAACGCAATAGCGCATAGATAGCGAAGTAAAAACTATCGCAAATATGATCATAAGTAACGATTATCGTTCCATGGAAATGAGTGAACGTTTCCAGGTCTTTCACAATAGTGGTCGTTTGAGATCATTAATCGTTAACGATTATGTGAAGGATAATCGTCTGGTGGAATACGGCCCTTTTCTCTGTTTATAGTCCGTTCCTGGCTTTGGCTTCAAAAATCTATCAGATAAATTTCTGTGTAACGGCACCCTAAGGGTGGTATTACATAGGCCGATTTTCTTGCAAATAACGATAAACGATCTCAGATGGCAATCTTAAATTGTTCACCCTAGAAATATGAAAGCTGTCTGTAAAAAGTCTGGTTTACAGTCAACGCTATTAGGGCCCGTTCACACAGACAAAATTCCACAGCGGAGCTCCCTGCCGCGGAATCCCGCCTGCCTTAGTTTCACACAGTGTCTCTATGGGAGGGCTTGTGTGCCTCCACTTCCGTCACTCTCTGCTCAAAGAATTGACAAGTCAATTCTTTGAGCGGAGGCGAGTGAGCCATCCTATAGAGACAATGAGGCCCGCTGGGGAATATCACTTGTTTTGCTCAGTGTGAACATATCCTTCAGCTGGGTTCACACTATGTTTTTGCAATCCGTTTTTTAATCCGTCTTTGCAAAAAACAGGGATGCTTTGGAGTGCATCCCTTTTGATCCGTTTTTCCACTGACTTCCATTATAAAAATTGCATTAATGCATACCAGTGATCAGTGTATGTAATCCAATGCATCGATGTAAAAGTCCCCTAAGGGGACTTCAAAAGTGTAAAAAAATAATAATAATAATAAATAAATGTTATTAAAAATGCCCCAAAGCCCCTCCCCCAATTAAAAGTTGAAACAACCCCCCCCTTCCTATTTTGTAAATAAAACACATAAAATTAATAAACATATTATATGTTGTAACATGCGTAATCGTCCGATCTATTAAATTCCCACACTGTGAATAAAAATTGATAAAAAAAAGCTAGGATTGCTGATTTTTTTAAAATAACATTTTATATATAAAAAATTATTAAAAATGATCAATACCTCTGATCTACACAAATATGGTATTAATAAAAACTAGAGAAATGATGCCCCATAGGTGAAAAAATGAACGCGCTATAAGAGTCACAATAGGGCCATTTTAAATATACCTATTTGCAAAAAAAAAGTTTTACTGTTCATAACAATAGTAAAACATTAGAAAAGCTATAAAAACTGCATAGCACTGTATTCAGACTGACCTATAGATTAAAGATATCATGCCAGTTTTACCATAAAGTACATTACGTAAACACAGAACCCCCCGCCCCCCCAAAAAATAAAATTGCGGAATTGAATTTCACCCCCCCCCCCCCAATTTCACCCCATAAATGATATTTTGGGGATTCTGACATTATTTTTATGGCAGATTAAAAGGCACCATTACAAAGTACAGTTGTTCCTGAAAAAAACACGACCTCACACGGCCCTGTAGGTGGAAAAATAAAAGAGTTCTAGCTCTTAGAAGGCGAGGAGGAAAAAAAGAAAATGCAAAAATGAAAATTGTCACGGTCCTTAAGGTCATTTTGGGCTCTGTCCTTAATATATTGTATATTTTTACATACAGAGTGTAAATTGACAGATCCTGGCACAGACCTAGGATAAACTTTATACATTGTGATTAGTTCAACCTCATTTTTTTCTATACTGAATTCCCAAATAACTATCTAATTATTAAAGGGCACCTACCTAACTTTTCTTTCGAAAAGATGAGTGCACAAATCTCATAAACTTTCACTGCGTCCATACTCCGCTGGAATGTACATAAGGCTTGAACGTAAGCTGAACAGTACTTTGCTATGTCTTTCAAACGTCCTACATTATATAGATGTCCAGTTTTTCTTTATAATATACATAAAGGGGGACATTATCACTCCCAGTGCTTTATGGAAGTTCACAAACTCTTTACTGTCGCTGATACATCACAAAAATATTGCACCTGCTCAACCACTAAGTAGCCTACTGGCACAAGTTATTTGTCTTCACCTTGTGTGTCATACTTCCTGTTACACAAATCTGCAGAGACATATATTATGAGAGCATGCAGTAATATTGTAACTATTGTAACTGGCAGCAGAGAGCACTATGTCAGACTGGAAAGAATATACCACTTCCTGCAGGACATACAGCAGCTGATAAGTGCTGGAAGGCTTGAGGTTTTTTTAATACTAAATTAAGAATCTCTGACCTTTTCTCGCACCAGTTGATTTGAAAGAAAAATGATAGGGTGAACAACCCCTTTAAAGGTGTACTCTGAAGAATGATGGTATTTTCATTTTTTTAATACTTTGCTTTAAGAAAAGTTCAATTATTTTTTTATATAACTTTGTTAAAATAAATGTTTATTTTTCCATGTATACATTATTTAATGTTGAGTGGCAGCAGTAAGGGGGGGAATTACAGGGCTGTCCAAGCCCTGGTCCCCATTCCCCTATCCTGATACTGTGCTGTAGCATCTACATCGCCATTAACACAAAGCAGGCCCCTCCCCCCTGTGGGGGTCTCACACTACAAAACTGAAAAGAGAGCTGGGTCTTAGTGAATATTTGTTTTTAATTTCTTGTAAATGGAGGCACAGGGGGCATAATTACTGAAGGGAGGTACAAGGGGCCATTATTACTGAAGGGAGGTACAGGGGGCATTATTACTGAAGGGAGGTACAGGGGGCATTATTACTGAATGGAGGTACAAGGGGCCATTATTACTGAAGGGAGGGAGGTACAGGGGGCATTATTACTGAAGGGAGGTACAGGGGGCATTATTACTGAAGGGAGGTACAGGGGGCATTATTACTGAATGGAGGTACAGGGGCCATTATTACTGAAGGGAGGGAGGTACAGGGGGCATTATTACTGAAGGGAGGTACAAGGGGCCATTATTACTGAAGGGAGGTACAGGGGGCATTATTACTGAATGGAGGTACAGGGGCCATTATTACTGAAGGGAGGGAGGTACAGGGGGCATTATTACTGAAGGGAGGTACAAGGGGCATTATTACTGAAGGGAGGTACAGGGGGCATTATTACTGAATGGAGGTACAAGGGGCCATTATTACTGAAGGGAGGTACAGGGGGCATTATTACTGAATGGAGGTACAGGGGCCATTATTACTGAAGGGAGGGAGGTACAGGGGGCATTATTACTGAAGGGAGGTACAGGGGGCATTATTACTGAAGGGAGGTACAGGGGGCATTATTACTGAATGGAGGTACAGGGGCCATTATTACTGAAGGGAGGGAGGTACAGGGGGCATTATTACTGAAGGGAGGTACAGGGGGCATTATTACTGAAGGGAGGTACAAGGGGCCATTATTACTGAAGGGAGGTACAGGGGGCATTATTACTGAATGGAGGTACAGGGGCCATTATTACTGAAGGGAGGGAGGTACAGGGGGCATTATTACTGAAGGGAGGTACAAGGGGCCATTATTACTGAAGGGAGGTACAGGGGGCATTATTACTGAATGGAGGTACAAGGGGCCATTGTTACTGAAGGGAGGTACAGGGGGCATTATTTCTGAAGGGAGGTACAGGGGGCATTATTACTGAAGGGAGGTACAGGGGGCATTATTACTGAATGGAGGTACAAGGGGCCATTATTACTGAAGGGAGGTACAGGGGGCATTATTACTGAATGGAGGTACAGGGAGCATTATTACTGAAGGGAGGTACAGGGGGCATTATTACTGAAGGGAGGTACAGGGGGCATTAATACCAAACAGAGGCACAGAGTGGCAATAATACAAAATGGAAGCACGGGACATTACTAAATTGAGAGGCATTATTACAATATGGAGGGCACAGGGAGCATTATTATTATATAGGGGGGCACAGCAGGGGCATTATTGCAATATGGAGGGCTCAGGGGGGCATTATTTCTATATGGGGACACAGGAGGCATTATTACTAGAGATGAGCGAGCCTTGAGCATGCTCGAGTCGATCCGAACCCGAACGTTCGGCATTTGATTAGCGGTGGCTGCTGAAGTTGGATAAAGCCCTAAGGCTATGTGGAAATCATGGATATAGTCATTGGCTGTATCCATGTTTTCCAGACAAGCTTAGAGCTTTATCTAAGTTCAGCAGCCCCCGCTTATCAAATACCGAACGTTCGGTTTCGGATCGACTCGAACCCGAACCCAGTTCGCTCATCTCTAATTATTACTGAATAGGAGCACAAGGTGCATTATTACTATTTGTGGCACAGGGATATTATTACTATATGAAAGAACAGGGGGCATTTGACTATTACTATATGGGGGGGGGGGGCAACTAATTGATTAACAATAATTTTGCATTGTTTGAGCCCATTAACTTCAATTTTTTTCTATTTGTATCCCATTTAACTGGCTGAGATCAAGACCCCTGATCCAAGCAGTGGACAGCAGCCTGTATGGAAGTGAGACACCTAGTGGACAAGACTTTAGGGCTTTCTTTCTGGTTGTTTGATGGTGATAATCTGAAAATCATTCTTATTATTGCCCTATTTGGCCATTCTTAGTAAAAAAAAATAAAAAAAATTCCCAAATAAAAATCCCGGTGGGACACTCGATTATAAATAATTAGAATTCAAATCTTTTTGCTGCCCTTTCTCTTAAACCCTGCGCACCGTTCCTGCTATTCTTTGTCTGACTTCTCCCACCAGTCCCTTTTCTTGATAACTGCTATCTCTTCATTTCCGTGTTATATTACTCCTTCATCCTGACTGTCTTTTCAACGAAACTCAGAGTTCAGAGTTTTGGATGTGTCAAAGATACAACAAGGCTGATGAGTCACACATTTATGATTCCTTTTGTCCCCTAGGTGCCACACGTCTGATTAGGAAACATACCTGTGTGACATCATATCCTGGGTCAGTTAAACACACTGTGTGACTCACTGGCTGGGACAGCTACTTCCATTAAGAAGTTTTGAATGTTCTCATTTAACATTTTTCACTGGCACTTCTTCACTATACTTCACTATTTTTCTAGTTTGCAACTTAATAAAGTTTCATGAAGATTAACGTGTCACAGGGATGTGCAAAAAGTTTAAATCGGTCAGGGTCCCACCAATCATTCTCCTGATCCGTGGGCAGGCTCGGACTGGCCCACAGGGGAATCCCTCAGTGGGCCCTACCCCTTGGTGGGCCCCTGGCAGGAGGTGGGCCTCCCAGTTTGACTACCAGAGAATAAAAACATTTTCTATGTTATAGAATCAAATACAAATATATGTAAGGTACTATGTGTCTTCTTGACCTAACAGCATCTAATAGTGTCAGCAGTTTGGAACACAAATTACAGCTGACAGAAATCTCGTAACAAATGATAGGCAGGCAGTGGAGTGTGGGAAGATAATAAAGAAACTATACTCACCAGTCCCCGTGCCTCTGGACCGCTCTCTCTTCCACAGCCGCTAGAAGTC
The DNA here is from genome assembly GCF_027789765.1 of Dendropsophus ebraccatus. Classification (NCBI taxonomy): domain Eukaryota; kingdom Metazoa; phylum Chordata; class Amphibia; order Anura; family Hylidae; genus Dendropsophus; species Dendropsophus ebraccatus. The sequence goes on from NC_091458.1 coordinate 135,720,143, forward strand.
ATTTTCAGTCATTTTCAACCAGGTTCTGTGTATGTCACAGCCCCAGCTCAATGTCACATACTCAGCTGATGGATTGCCTGCTCAGCTAGTCATGACTGCAGCAGTGTCCACCCTCAGTCAGTGATTGGCTGAGCGGGCGATCCATAAGCCAAGTATGTGATGTTGTAGCTGGAGGAGCTGTAGGAGGCCGGTGGCTACTGGATATCATTAAGGAAGAGCTGCGGGGGCACAGGGATGGGTAGGTATATTTTCTTTATTATTTTCCTGCATCCCCCTGCCTACCTGAAATTTGTTCGTTTCATGGGATTTCTCCTTTCTCCTTCTCCGTTCCTGGCAGCAGCAGCGTCTGAGCCTCCTGTGGTCCCGTCCTGTGATTGGCTGAGTGGCCTGTCAGCTTACAGGCCGCTCAGGTGCTGCTGCCCCGGGACCAGGACGCTACGGCGCACAGAGAGAATAACGGAGTGGAGAGAGGTAAGGTATCAGGTGTCTGGGCAAGGGCTGCATGGACATCGCTAACAATGTCTATGCAGCCATTACTGCCCGATTATCAGGCTGTCTAATAGGTCCAGTAAACGGGCGCCGATCTGCTAGTTTACTAAAATGAGTGTAATAGGACCCTGACTGATCAAAACTTTTGACATGTCCCTATGAAGTATCAAAACTTTCAGTTAATGACAGTGCCCCTTTAATTGTCCTATATAACACACACTGATGGAAATGCTTATAGAACATACACCTTCCAGCCAGATGGATGGAAGACTCTGGAATAATGAAAGGAAACCCCATGAACATAAAGGGCCATTTCTTAATCTGTGATAAGTATTAAATATGTAAGTGAGTCAGGAAAGATGTCGCGTGTAACGTGTCTCACATTGATGAAATGGCTGCAATATTGAGACTGTTAACGCCTAAGGCAATTATGAATTCTTTCAAAAGAGGAATTACTGGAGTGTGATGGAAGCGTTGGTGTTTATTACAGCTGTGCCACTGATATGTGCCATGTCTAACACAGAATCTTGTCTTATAGAACTGACATTCTTAAAGGGCTATTCTCCTCTTAACTAATATACTTAATCTTGTAGGTCTCGTCATCTTAAATATTTTTGAAAAACAGTTTGTTGTTTAGATTACAGACCACCACTCTGCTCTAAAAGCAGTGGTCTGGCTGGTGTGTATATATAGGTATACAGTAGATGTAGAGAGCTATAGGGCGACATTTATTAACCCCTTCAAGACTGAGCCCTTTATTGCACAAAAGTCTGGGTCAAATTAACGCAATGTTCCTCCTCGCCTTCTAAGAGCCATAGCGCTTTTATTTCTCCACCTACAGGGCTGGTTGGGATGTCATTTTTTGCGCCATGATCTCTAGTTTTTAATAATATTAATATTGGTGTAACAGAAAAAAATTTAATTGCTCTTTTGTGATTATATAATTTAATAAAATCGGCAATCCTGGTACATTTTTTTTTGTTTCCGTTTACGCCGTTCACCGTGCGGAATCGATAATGTTCTATTTTAATAGATCGGACAATTCCAGATGCTACGATATGTAATATGTTTATTTATTTATTTTTATTTTTATTTTTATAATGGGCAAGTCTTTTAAACTTTTATTGGGAGGGGGTTTATAAGGTTTTTTTTTTTTTTAATACTTTTAAAAACTTTTTTATTACACACTTTTTTTTTTTTTTTTACACTTTTATTTACTGTAAAATATGCAATCATTAGATTGCATATACTGATCTATGCTATGCCATAGAATAGATCAGTGTTATCGGCGATCTATGTATAAAGCCTGCCTGAGAGCAGACTCTACACATAGATCAACGATCCGACAGGACGGAGGTAAGGAGCCGTGCTGCAGGGGTCCCAATCACTCAGTGACAGGTGCACCTTAAATGCCACGATCGCTGTAGATTGCGGCGTTTAAAGGGTTAATGAGAGTCGGCTGCGGGATCGCAGCTGACTCTCATTACCTCTGGCGCTGGGCACAGATGAGAGCGGGATAGCTCTCACTGCAGCGGTCCCACTCACATCACAAAGCCCCTGTCAGTGTAGGAACGTATATATACATTCTTACTGCACGGTGTATGTGCAGTAGGAACGTATATATGTACAGATTACTGACGTGAAGGGGTTAAGATGTACGCCAATCTTAAAGCCCCGTCCCCAAATACACTGCTGGATTTACTAAGTGCACGCCACTTAGTAAAGCAGGCGTGATCTGCACCTGTCACAGGGCTTACACAGACATCTTTTACTTGCTCGGGAGCAGGTATGGATGTCTGCTATGGTCTATGACTGTTTCAAAACTGTAATAAATTAGGTGCGAAAGGGGTATGCAAAAAAAAGCAATTTTACAAATCCATAACTTTAGCAAAATTGCTTTCTTTTGAAGTTTGACCCTCTTCTATTGCTGTCATGTTGACAGCTGTTGCCTTAGATCCCGACCACTGCTATTAGCTATTCGAAGGTGCGGAACTGGTGGTCGAGACCTGGTAACTATGTTTTTACTTATCTTATGTCTCCCTCTGACATCCCACATGTCTCCAGGGCTTGGATTGTCCCTGGAGACATGCGTAATGTCAGAGGGAGACACAGCGATGCTGAGCACAGTTCAGCATTGCTGCATCCTGTCCTCGCTCCCCCAAAAATCAAACCAGGAAGTGAGAGCAGGATATGGGGCTAAGCAGAATATGAGATGGGACAACTCCTTTCAAGAGACTCTGTCAGGTTTTTTATGCTGTCCTATCTCTGGGTAGCATAAACTAGTGACAAAGAAGCTGAACAGAATTACATTCACTTACATTGTTCTGTGCATCTAATTCAGAGATATCCCCTGAATAACATGGACAATAAGTAGTCATCTCCATTATGTGCATGAGCCCAGTAGTCCTTAATATTTATGAGAAGCAGAAAACTCTGCCCACCAGCTGCTGATTTGCAGTTATCTATCTATGCTGTGTATGGGCAGTCAACTGTCAATCAGCAGCTGGAGGGGTGTGGCAAGAATCCTATTCTCCTGCATATTAGGAGAATGGCCGAATGATGTAAGTATTTTTTGTCATTTTATGTCTTCATTACAGAGGAGCAAAGTGAAGACAGGTTTGCTGAGTCTATTATAATCTAAGGAGGGGTTTAAGGGGATGAGTTAGCAGTGAGAGAAGAGAAGCAGCCCAGCCGTTTGGAGACTGACATAAAACGCTAGAATCACCAATCAGAAAGATCAGTGCGTATCTGGGAGCTTGGGAGAGAAGATTGCAGGGTGATGTGTTTTGCAGGGCTGCCTTTTCTTCTCTGTGTGCTCACTCACCCCCTTGACCCCCTCCCCTTTCCATAGAGCATAATGGACACAGAAATCCTGTTTCTAATGAAGTGAGGGAGGTGGTAGGAAAACTGCTGTTTGAGTACAGAAGTAAATTCTTTTCCTTAATAAGACCTATTAGACCCTGTTCACATTACGGAATTTGTGTGGAATTTCAAGTGGGCCCATTGAATTTCCTCATGTTCCATTGATTGAATAGGATGTCTCACGTGCACTCCGTCATCCAACCAAATTTCGTAGTGTCAACGGGACTTTACAGAGTTTCTTAAAATTGCTTGTACTATTGATAGAGAAAAATGCCATTTAAACTACAGTTACCTTTTTAATAGTTCCCACAGGTCTGCATGCGGAATTGCAGAAGATGACAGGCTTCTTAGATAAGAGCATGAAGGATGAAGTGGGGAACATGTTCTTCAATGCCTCCTATGAGTGACAGAAGGTTATGGTCTTTTACTTCACTATTAAAGTGTCTATTTAAGTGACACTTTTGCCTATACAGTATATTTGGAATCCTACTTGAACAGGAGTGCCATAATATATACTAATAGCAACATAAGTAAGAGTCATTAAAGAGGGGCTACTGCATTCTCTATATTTTGGAAAATAGGGCATATGCAAGGGTGTACACATAGGGGCAGTGAGACAGCTTTAACCTCCCCCTTAAGCCCCATTCAATTGTATGGGCCTCCTCAAGACACCCATATGTTTGAAACTGTGTTGGACTGTGTGAGTAAGCGTTGCTTTTAAATGTATCCTAGCGGAACTCACCCCAGCACTTTTCCTCCTTCAGCATAGTGAGATGGCGGTGAAGAAATACAGACACACTCTTTTGTGCTTTCTGGTTATGGCAGCAAGGGGGTGTATACCGCTGTATTGGAAGCGCACAGTTCCTCCCCCTTTGTCCCTTTGGGTGAATAAAGTTAATGACCTTATGAGAACGGAAAACTTGACCTCTTCACTACAAAACTCTAACTCTCCATTCACCCAAACGTGGCTGGCGTGGATGGAGTCAAAGCCAACAAGCTGAATTGTGTGTGCCTTCTGACTGGCGACTGCTGCCTGTATTTTGGGTACATTACCCCCTTGCATCATCCCCAGCCCCCTTTTTTTCTTTTTCTCTCTTCTTCTCTCTTTCTTTCTTCTTTCTTCATTTCCCCCCGTCCCCATCCCTCTTCTCTCTACCTTTACTTTTCTCTATGTTCACTGTTGGTGGGCACCATTAGACCCCCACTGGGCTCTATTCTTCTTTTTTTCTGTAGTTTGGGTTTGTTTGGAAAAGCGTCTATGTCCTTTCTATGTATATGTTTAACTATTCTCTGTTATTTACATTTTTCCATAATGGCTACCTGCAGCTGTGTTTTATAACTTGTTTCACTTGCTCTTGGATTGCATTATTGGGGTTGCGTCTCCGTATCCTTTCTGTCTGCAGAAAATGTGGTTTTGGTAAATAAAGAATTTATAAAATAAAAAAAAGAATCCCAGCACATTCACAGTGAAATTAGTGCTCATCTTCCAGGCCACAGGCAGGTTCATCTCTGCAAGCACTAGAGGTGGGAGGTTTCTCCTTGTACAGTATGCGCATGTATATGATGATATCACTTATTCGGCATGCGTGTTTCCCGAAGGAAGAGATGCTCCCACCGTCTAGTGGCTGCTTTTTTTTGTCCTAAAAAAGGGCTAGGGTTTATATTTGGGGTAGGTCTTATTTTAGGAGAAACACAGTATGCCCCTATACTGTAGCCCCCACTCAATATAGATGGAACTGTATGACCCACTGTTGTAAGGCTCCTATAGTGTAGGTTCCCCTGTAGTTAAGCCTCCAAACTATATACATCCCTCCCCTTATGTAGTTCTTCTCCCATACTATATACATTCCCACTCCTGCATTGTGTATAGCTCCCCTTTCTGCAGGCAGACCCTATACTGAATACCTCCCTCTATATTTAGCCCCCCATCCTGTATACACCCCCCTTGCAGGTAGTCCCCATACTGTATACTTGGCCCACGTATCATACGCCACCGCCTACCCCCCATTCTTTAACAAGTCTGACACTGATTGGCTGATGCTCAGCCAAACAGTGTCAGGGATTTGGTCAGCTGACTGTATCTAGGGCAAATTTTTGAAGTAGGGCTTATATTTCAAGCCTACTGCAAAAAGCCTGCAAAATGAAGCTAGGTCTTATTTTCAGGAGACGTCTTATTTTGGAATTTTTTTAAATTTTTTTGGTAATGGGTCATGGTGGGAAACTATATACAGTTGCTATCTACAGGGGAAGACTGCCTACTGGGGGTCAATCTACGCAGGAGGACTACCTACTGGGGGCTAGCTACAAGGGGAAACTACATACAAGGGCCGTCTACAGGGGCAGGACACCTACTGGAGTTTATCTACAGGGGGGAACCACCTTCTAAAGGAGGAAGCTGCCAACTGGGGACTATTTACAGGGGGAAACTACCTACTGGGGGACATCTACAGGGGAACCTATCTCTTGCCTACTGGAGGCTAAAATGTTACAACTTGCAGCAGTCAAAGAAGTCGTCTGTGGCCAAAGTAAAATTTGTTACACAGCCCTAGGATACACATATCAGAGGATGAGAAGTTAGATGACAATGTTGGATAAGCGCAGGGACAGACATACCACCCGATCAGCTAGTTTAAGGGGAAAGAGTCTGATCAGATACGGCAAACAGTGTATGTGCCATCTCTCCCCAATACATGTCTCTCCTTGTACTGTGAACCAACTGATGACCTCTCAATGCACAGCGGGAGGGGAAACTGCTCTCTCTGCCAAAGTTGCTGGGAGCCAGTAAATGTCGCTCATCGCCTTACATTTACACAGCTGTAATCCCGGAGTATGAGCAAAGTGAGCTAAGAAGAGCAGAGAAGGTCCTTAGCTCTTATATGATATGAAGGGTGTAATTCTATGTATATAGTGTTATCTTGTTTGCACTGGACTAACTTAAAGAAGTTGGCGTACAATGTAAAAGTATCACATTACTCATGACGTTTTTAGTGTGCAATTGGTCACTGTAATGTTACCTATGTGTGACCCCCCCTAGGAAAAAAAACAAAAAACATTCCTGTAGATTGAAATCACATGTAGGGTCAAACTTTATTAACAATAGGCGCTCCTCTAGAATTTCAGAAATGAGCAGTTATGCAATCTGCATGGGTATGTGCAATTTTCAGTATCCTATCCTCCATTTTAATAGTAAAACTGTCCGACTGTACAACAGATAGATATCTAAACTTTAAGCAGAAGCAAAAATATGTAATAAACAAATATGTTTTCCACCTCAATAAATTGCTCTGACTTTGGATGTACTCAGCTTATTTGCATTGCAAACTCTATACAGCTAAATTACTACATTGTTATACAATCAGAAATCAAAAAAATATTATGTTTCCTCTATGGCCACAGCAGCTATAGATTAAAGGGAATGTGGCACTAGTACATCGCTTTTTTTTTTTTACATTAATGGACCAGTGCGGGGATGCTGATGCCGTGGTCCTTCTTTTGAAGTGTCGACCGGTTTCCGCGCTCAGTGCTGGTCTATTACCGAGCAGCGGCCAGGCATGAACCACTGGGGGGTAAGCCCACCGGCCCCAGCGTGACGATCTCCCCACCCCTCTGTGATGTGGCTCTATTGATTCTAATGGATACGCTTCACAGAAGAGAGGGCAGATCAGCACACTGGTGGCCGACGGGCCTGCCTACAGCGGTGTCGGTCTATTCATGTAAAAAAAAAAAGTGATGTACTAGTGGTACATTTGCTTTAAGGCTGGAAGCACACACAGCAGATTTTTGGAAAACTTACCACAGTTTTTGTTCCAAAGCCAGAAGTGGATACAACAGAAAAGAGAAGTACAAGTCCTCCCTTTATATTGCCCATCCCATTTGAATCCACTTCTGGTGATAGGGGGGCACAGGAAGCTGTGGGGGAGGGGCTGCCTAGATGACCTTTAAATCATCCGGGGAGCCTATAGACGATAGCAGCGGTCTGCTGCCAATGCTCCTATTGAACAGAGCAACGGCCAGTTGACCATCACTATCGTCATCGTTTTCATTCCGCATGTTGAAAGACAACGATCAGCCGACATCGTGCATATTGGATGATTGTTGCCTTTTAACACTACCTATTACACCAAGCAATTATTGCCCAATAATCGGACAAATACGCCCGATAATCGCTCAGTCTTCAGGCCACATGCATTCAACAATAGCTGTGTGATGTTGCCGATCAATTCAACTACTGGAGAAAGCATGGGGCCATGATTTTAGCCGCATACTTTCATCGCTATGTGGGAATAAGACCCAGACAGTTCGGAACTGGCAGTCAAGATTAGCTGATTCAGAGCGATAGATCAGCTGGGAGACACTTGACTAGCAACTGCCCTAAACAGACTAATAGAAAGGAAAAGATCTGATATAAGAAGGATTCCTGCAATTTGTAACAGGAGTGTTCATGTTCCCAATCACCGACCCATGTAGAAGTGCCTTAGGGCCCACTGTTATCATTAGCTGGATACACTACACATACTTTTAAAGTGTAGGTGAGATCATAGTCAACCTTGCTCCTTAATACTGTTAAAATACAGGTGTACCCAGATAGTACCATTTATTATCAGTTCTTTTTTACAGAACCCCTGATTCCAGAGCTCTGTATATATGATATGGGTCAAAACATACAGGATGTAACATGAAATAAAAAAAAATAATAATAATGTAAATGACAGACTGGCACATAGGGAGAGAGAACTTATAATCTTCAGCTGCTTTTTCTAAAGGAAACCTGTTATCATTACAAAGCTGGACATTGCATAGCATTGTTATTTACACATTGTATGGCATTGCTGTTAATTATTTATACACGGTCACTGTATGTCGGTATTATTTGAGCACCGTATGATGGTATTTTGTCAAATGATCTAAATAATGAGAGATGAGCGAATATTCATGAATCGCATACAAACTAATTTTTATTAAAACAGGCAAACTATAGTAGCTACAATAGTGGGACTATTACAGAGTAGCAATATTTTCAACAGCTGTTGCTGTGACTGCCAAATTGGAAAATGTTAATTTAAAAAAAAAAAATGTCAATCAGCCTGTCAGTCATTTAATTTCCGCCATGGACAGTAGGGGACATTGGTGGATCAGCAGCGTAATATCAATATTCTCCCAGGACAACAGTGGACATTGGTAAATGAGCACCCAGGGAGGTATTAAGATGGACACTGTGTTTACTGTGACTTCCTATAATGCACACCCAGCACCCAGTGACTTCCTATAATGCACACCCAGCACCCAGTGACTTCCTATAATGCACACCCAGCACCCAGTGACTTCCTATAATGCACACCCAGCACCCAGTGACTTCCTATAATGCACACCCAGCACCCAGTGACTTCCTATAATGCACACCCAACACCCAGTGACTTCCTATAATGTACACCCAACACCCAGTGACTTCCTATAATGTACACCCAGCACCCAGTGACTTCTTATAATGCACACCCAGCACCCAGTGACTTCCTATAATGTACACCCAGCACCCAGTGATTTCCTATAATGTACACCCAGCACCCAGTGACTTCCTATAATGCACACCCAGCACCCAGTGACTTCCTATAATGCACACCCAGCACCCAGTGACTTCCTATAATGTACACCCAGTACCCAGTGACTTCCTATAATGCACACCCAGCACCCAGTGACTTCCTATAATGTACACCCAGCACCCAGTGACTTCTTATAATGCACACCCAGCACCCAGTGACTTCCTATAATGCACACCCAGCACCCAGTGACTTAGTATATTGCACACCCAGCACCCAGTGACTTCCTATAATGTACACTCTGCACCCAGTGACTTCCTATAATATACACCCAGCACCCAGTGACTTCCTATAATGTACACCCAGCACCCAGTGACTTCCTATAATGCACACCCAGCACCCAGTGACTTCCTATAATGCACACCCAGCACCCAGTGACTTAGTATATTGCACACCCAGCACCCAGTGACTTCCTATAATGCACACCCAGCACCCAGTGACTTCCTATAATATACACCCAGCACCCAGTGACTTCCTATAATGTACACCCAGCACCCAGTGACTTCCTATAATGCACACCCAGCACCCAGTGACTTCCTATAATGTACACCCAGTACCCAGTGACTTCCTATAATGCACACCCAGCACCCAGTGACTTCCTATAATGCACACCCAGCACCCAGTGACTTCCTATAATGCACACCCAGCACCCAGTGACTTCCTATAATGCACACCCAGCACCCAGTGACTTCCTATAATGCACACCCAGCACCCAGTGACTTCCTATAATGCACACCCAGCACCCAGTGACTTCCTATAATGCACACCCAGCACCCAGTGACTTGGCAAAACGGAATTCATCATATTCACTTTGCTCATCTCTATAAATAATCATTGCAAACCAAACTCACCTGTCGTATGGTTTGCTCAGTTGCTGATCACTGTAAGATCACTGTAGACATTATGGGATTTATTATATTATTGTATTATTTCACTACACACAGAAGGCTATCTCTCATTTATGAAATTAACCAGTTTTATTCAGTTTGGAACAGAAACAGAATGTCCAGTGTCCAGGTTTGCTGGGAGAGGAGGAGAGGAGACGCTCATCTGATCGCCCTTTTATACGTTCACCAAAAATGCTTCCAATGCTTGGTTGTAGATTTGTCTCTGGTGTCATTTATAGATTATATACTTCTACATTCTCTACATCTACAAGATTCCAATCCCATGTGTGCAATGACAGTGGTTAACTCTGTTTCTTTATGGGGGTGGGAGCAGGAAACTTAAGGAATTCCAAGGTCAAAAGGAAGTAGAGAGAAGGGAATGATGTGGAAAAGGATGTGATTAATGAAAGGCCATGATATGTGGGTGACCATTATACATTAGGGGTATGGTATATAAGGACTGAGAAGAGAAGGAATGCGTCAGGGTGGAAGACAGAGGTAACGTAAATGATCAGACCAGTAAGTGTCATCTCATCCCATTGCTATATACTAATCGCTGTTCTTTCTAGTGAAGTTGTAGAGTTTCTGTTCAAGAAAAAATCATCTGGCAGGACTTTTTTCCTACTGTAGATGGCTACACTTATGTCTTCCTACTGTAGATGGCTACACTTATGTCTTAAAGGGGTACTCCGGTGAAAATGTTTTTCTTTAAAATCAACTGGTGTTAAAAATTATACAGATTTGTAATGTAGTTCTATTTAAAAATATCCAGTTTTCCAGTATTTATTAGCTGATGTATGTCCTGCAGAAAGAGGTGTTTTCTTTTCAGTCTGACACAGTGCCCTCTGCTGCTACCTCTGTCCAGGAACTGTCCAGATCAGTAGCATAGAGAACCTCTCCTGCTCTTCAGACTGGAAAGAATACACCACTTCTTGCAGGACATACAGCAGCTAATAAGTACTGGAAGACTGGAGATTTTTAAATAAACGAAAAATACAAATCTATCTATATTATAACTTAAACCAGTTAATTTAAAAGAAAACTATTTTTGTTTGAGTACCCCTTTTAGTTCCCCTTACACCTTAGGCCTCATTCACATGTCCAGTGTTTTTTAAGGAGCGTGATTTTGCCCGCTCTGTGAAAAATACTGGATTTCTGTTGATTGCATGGGAACGGGCCGTGCCGTGATCCAAATTATGATCTGTCCTATGTTTTGGGGCACGGATGCATGGATGGTGTGAATGCACACGTAGGATTTAATGGGCCCTAAAAGTGCCTGTGGTCGCGGAATCTGCAACCACGGACAATTTTAAAGGAGGTGTAAATAAGGCCTTATACTTTTGTCAGCTGTACTACAGGTTTGCTTGTCAGTATGAGGCTCTCCCAACCGTCCACCAAGGGATGATGCCGGTGGAGATAGGGGTCAGGTGCTTTTCTAGTAGAGATAAGCCGCAGCAAAAGCTCTCTACCTGCGGCTTAAAGGGGTGTTCCAGCTTTAGGAAAACATGGCCACTTTTTCCAGAGACAACATGGCTCTTGTCTCCAGCTCAGGTGTGGTTTGCAATTAAAGGTATAAACCCACACACCGTATATGCAGCGTATTTACTGCTGCGATACGCAGCAAAATCGCAGCAAAATCGCAGCAGATTAGATCTAAATAACTGAACACAGCATCAAATCTGTACCAACAAATCTGCTTGCATACCAACAAATTTGTTGCATATCTGCTGCATATACGGTGTGTGGGTTTATACCCTAAAGGACAACTCTGGCGGGATGGAAAAATAAAAACCACAGACACAAACACAGATCATACTCACCATCCCTCTGGTGACAATCGGCCCTTGAATCCCCCACCACCCACGACTCCAGCACCTCCGGCTCCGGCCTTCAGGACTCTCTCACTTCCGGGTCTGTGTGAAGTGAATGGGAGAGAAAAGGCTGCCGGTGCGCATCAGGGCTGAGCAAGCTGGGAGCAATGAGATGCGGTCCAGCCAATGAAAAGGCTGCTGGCGCGCAAGTGCACCAGCAGCCTTTTCATGTCCCATTCACTTCAGCAGAAGAGGATAAAGACCAGGCCCGCCCCCTGCTGTGACAACATCGTCACAAAATGGCGCCGGGACGGGGTCGACAGCAATTGTATATTTTATTTAACTTCTAAAAGGGAGGGATTGGAGCCACATAGGTTATTTAGACACATTACAAAGTTATATATTGTGTGTTAAATAAGCAAAAAAAAAAACGGAGTTGCCCTTTAAGCTCCATTCACTTCAGTGGAACTGAGTTGCAAAACCTGCACCCATACTGGAGTTTTGTCTCTGGAAGGAAGTGGCCATGTTTTACTTATGCTGGATAACCCCTTTAACCCTCCTCTTCCCATAGAGAACACAGGAACGCTTGGCGGTAGATTTATCTATATTGGTGGATCTATATGCCGGTGTTACCTAAATCCCTGCCTCCATGCTATACGCTGGATTTATGTGTCTCAGTGAATCCGGTGAGGCTGACGTTCTCTGGTGCTGGTGTAGATTTTCGCCATGACCTAGGGCCTTGTTACATGGAGTGATAATCTGCAGAATCAGGCCAATTTGGCAGATCACTGTTCATTGTAATAAAGACAATGATCAGCCAATGACAACGATCGTCGGGTTATTGTGTCTTTAGGTCCCGACCTAAAATCATCGTCCGTCGGGTTAACCTCACTACGTCTAATAGCGATGCACGGCCTACGGATGATAACAGTGTAAAGAAAATAATAAAGTATATACGTTACCTCTCCACATTTCTCACAGCCTCCCGTGCATCTTCAGAGCAGTCGCTGAATAGACAAGCCGCTCAGCCAATGACTGGCTGAGACGAGACCACCGTGGCTAGTGATTGGCTGAGTGGCCTGTCACTTCAGTGACCAGCTCTAAAGTTGCACTGGCAGCTGTGGGGAGCTTGAAGAAGACAGGAAGACATTGGGGAGCGTAGAGAGGTAATGTATATAACAGATCCACAGCAGATTTTACACTGCAGGTTCACAGCGAAAACCGCTGTGGATCCCAAACTGTCATTTTTAATGAGATTACATACAGCGGGATTGTCATGTAAGTAGTAAATGCCGGACCCCTTAACCCGCCACTGCCCAGAGCATACTGTACCTGTTCCACGGTCCGGCTGCATCTGAGGCTCCTGGCTCCCAGAGGTCCCGTCCAGCCAATCAGTGACTGCTGCGGGGCTGTGTACTGATTGGCTGAGCGGGACCTACGGGGACCGGGAGCCTCAGATGCAGCTGGAGCACGGACCAGGTAAAGTATGCTCCGGGTGGCGGCGGGTTGAGGGGGCCACCATTTACATACTCGCAGTATGTAATCTCATTGAAAATGACGGTTTGGTATTTTGCTGCGAACTTGCATCTTGAAATCCGCTGCGGATCCGTTCTGTGTGAAGCCTTAATAAAAAAAATATATATTAGTGTGTGTGTATATATATATATATATATATATATATATATATATATATATATATATATATATATTCAGCCCTTGCTACACAATAATCAGGCTCAGTAAACGAGTGTCGATCTAGCAGATCGACGCTCATTTACTATGATGATTGGTCCATGTAATACGGCCCTTACACAAGACCCCTTCCATGCTTTGCCACCCCTCCCACCTGTTATGTAATGAGGGTGTTCATCGGTAAGAAGTTGAGGATCTCTGCAAAATCTGTGACTTTTTCGCCTCCGTACACCATGCGCAGGGTTGATACCCACATTTATTAATCTGCCTGAAACCAAAACTGTCTGTTTTTTTTTTTTTTTTTTTTTTTAAATTCTTTATTTAAATTGACGTCAGGCAAAGAACATCGGAAACAGCTCCGACAGTAGACATGGGTGAGAGACAATACTGCAATAGAGCTATTACATCAACATGTGACAGAATAAAAAGCGCAGCAGAAAGTGAAACCTCAGTTCCACTGAAATAAGGCCGACTGAAGGAGAAGTTCCAACCTCCCCGTCCAACGAACAACATTTCTTAGTGTATTATAAACAACATGTACACCACAAGCTCCAGGATCAAGATCTAGAGCCGTAGTAACGAGAAAAGAGAAAGATGGTCCCGAAAAGGGGAAGTAAGATAGGACAAGGTAAAAAGAGCAGATTAGCAAAAGAAAAAGGAAAGAAGAAAAGAGAAAATAATTAAGTAAAGGCAAGGGAAGACTGAGAAACGAGGACGGGGATGGGGGGGGAAGGGGGGGGGGGATAGAGGACAGCCCGGGGCGGGGGGGGGGGGGGGTCCTAAACCCAGCGACCCAAGGGGCCTTCAGAGCCAACAGCGAGCAAGGCCTCAAGCTGGAGTGGAGTCTCTCAGTAGGTCTTTATAGGTCTCAGTATCTTGAAATTGCATCCACGTAAACCAAATGCGTTTGAAGCGATCTTCGTAGTGTAGAACACTGGAAGTCAGGTCCTCCATGTACATCAGGTCATTAACTTTGGACAGCCAGAGGGAGGGGGATGGGGGACCTTGCTTTTTCCATAACAAGGGAATACAAGAGCGCGCTGCCATCACCAGGAATTTAAGGAGGGAGCGCTTATACTCACGTAGAGGAATCTCGCAGTGATGGAGGAGAAAAAGCGCCGGGCCCATGGGCAGGGTGAGACCAGTCACTTCTCGTATCACCCTAATAACTGTGTTCCAGAATGGAGAGAGAACTGGGCAGTCCCAGAATATATGCATCAATGTACCCTCAGCAGTCCCACATCTCCAACACAACGGGTCTACTGACGGAATTAGGGCATGAAGCTTTGCAGGGACTCTGTACCAACGAGATAACAGTTTATAGCCAGCTTCCTGGAATCTGGAGCTGATTGACAACTTATGGGCCAAACAGAAAATACGCGTACGCTGTTCCGCAGTAAAGGTAATCTGCAAGTCCGCTTCCCATTTAGCCATAAAATCAGGGATGGGTTCTTCGGGCGAGGACAGTAAGAGCTGGTACGTGATTGAAAGGGTATGTCTAAGAGGCCTCTTTTCAAGACAAAGAGTCTCGAAAGAAGTGAGATCCCTAGTGACCTGCGGGGGTGTAGGGAGAGAGGAAAGATAGTGACGAAGTTGCGCGACCCGAAAATGACCCAAAGGACAAGGGTCATCCCATGTCAAGAGCGTGTTGGCATCAACCCATGAGTTCCCAGATAGGAAATCTGTAATCCTGCATTTCCCTGCCGCTACCCACCGTCTGAAAACCGGATCAGTAAAGCTCGGCGGAAAATTTGGATGGCCCAAGATGGGAGCCAAGGGGGAATGCACATCAAAGAAATACTGTCGTAACACCCTATCCGCACAAATTTTCAAGGTGGGTCCTATGGTCGGGTGTGTCTTCAGAGAGGAAATGGCCGGGCAAGTGATCCATGGGATCACCTGAAGGGGAACCTGAGAGGACGCCTGTTCTATCCAGATCCAGGGTTTCGTATTCGAGTTCCTACACCAGTCTAGCACATGTGTCAAGTGGGAAGCTAGGTAGTAGCGTCTAAGGTCTGGAAGTCCGATCCCTCCCTGCTCTTTGGGTCTAAATAATGTCTTCCTCTTAATTCTAGCAGGTTTATTTCCCCAGATAAACCGGGTTTGAATGGATGTGAGAGAGCGAAGGAAAGCAGTCGGGAGAAGCACTGGCACACATTGAAATAGAAAGAGCAACCGTGGCAGGATGTTCATTTTATATATTGCACATCGGCCAAACCAGGTGTGCAAGCCTTTTGACCACTTTGCACAATCAGCAGCAATCCTAGAGAGGAGTGGGGGATAATTGCGACGATATAAGTCTGCGACATTGGGGGTCAGGATAACCCCTAGGTATTTAATGGCATCGTCTGACCATTTAAAACTGAATTTAGGTCGAAGCTGAGTCACCATAGCATCCTCTAAAGTGATATTAAGGGCTTCCGATTTGGAAAAATTTATTTTAAAATTGGATAGTCTCGCGTATGTATCAAACTCCGTCATGAGATTAGGCAGGGATATCAAGGGGCTGGTAACAAAGAACAATAAATCGTCGGCGTAAGCCGCCACTTTGTAATGCTGACCTCGAATACACATACCCGAGACATTTGGATTCGATCTAATGTAGCACAAGAAAGGCTCCAGGGTCAAAATAAAGATCAGGGGAGAGAGGGGACATCCCTGCCGCGTGCCGTTGTGTATGGTCAAGTCACCAGAGAGAATGCCATTTGCCCTAACTTTAGCGGTGGGCGAGGCATATAGGGACAGTATCCAAGCCAGGAAAGATGGGCCCAGGCCCAGGTGTTTAAGGGTCTCTTCCATGAAGGTCCAATTAACTCGATCGAAGGCTTTTTCTGCATCGGTTGAGAGAAGCAGCAAGGGGGATTTGGAAATGGTCGCCTTGTGGATCAAGTTAATGGCCTTCATGGTATTGTCTCTGGCCTCACGACCAGGCATAAAGCCAGTTTGGTCAGGATGGACCACCCTAGAAAGAAGTGGTACAAGACGGGAGGCAAGAATTTTGGAAAATAATTTCAGATCTACATTGAGCAGAGAAATTGGCCTGTAATTGGCACATTCTGAGGTATCTTTCCCCGGCTTGGGTATGACTGCTATATGGGCTCTAGTGGCATCTAGCGGCAGGGAGGCCCCCTGAGTTAAAGAGTTAAATGCACTCAGAAAATGTGGGCTCAATTGTTCCAAGAAGATTTTGTAGTACAACAGACCGAATCCATCAGGACCCGGAGCTTTCCCGGTTTGTGTCTCTTTAATAGCTACCGCTAACTCACCAGCCGTGATAGGGGCTTCAAGTGCTTCAATGTCCTCATCTTTAAGTGGCTGCATACCAGATTGCGACACATACTGACGTATTTTATCACGGAATGCGGAGTCCACTGTGGCAGGGTTAGTGGCGTCAGTGGCGTATAGACGAGAATAGAATGATCTAAAGACCTCTGCTATGTCTAGGGAGGAATGCACCTTAGCACGAGAAAAACTGTCTGGTTTTGTCCATAGTAACAAATCACGAGTCCCACTTCCATTTTACCAGAGATCAATAAGAAATACTGAAGAACTAAGCTGTGATTGGTTGCTGTGAGCAAAACCAGACAGTTTTGTTTTCATGGAGATAGATAAATCTGAGCCAGTAAGTCCATGTCATTGTCATAGAACTGAACGCTCCAGTATGTCCAGAGCCATATTTACAGCTGGTGCTGCCCTAGGCCCTCGGACTAAATACACCACATTTGGGTGTTTCCAGAAGCCATAGAATTTTTTCATGCAGAACTGTCTCAGTAAAAGGCACCAAAACTACAAGTTACATGTGGATTTCCTTGCAGATTCAACATAAATCTCATTACTATACGCAACACTATGGTTCACACTATAAACAACATAATCAGAATGCTGCGGCTGCAAATGTGCAAGTAAATTTCACATCAGTTCTTATCCATGTGGAGTCAACCAGTCAACCAATAGGAGATCATATTAGCATGGAAGTATTTACATGAAAAGTATTTACAGTATCTTTTTTTTCTCTATGGGGAAGGGAGGGGTAAGCCACAGCCAGAAAGCTCTGGCGGCGGCTTATCTTTCTTAGAAATTTCACATCTGACACAATACACTTTATACTGACATGAATTTTAGATTAAGTTATGGGTTGCTTACATCTTACGTGTATTGTCAGCATTAAAAAAAGGAACTTTTAGTATAATGTTCACCATCCACTTGGTATCAGTTAAATGGTAAGCCATGTAATACATTCTTCCTAAAACATGGCACTGATCATCATGGTGACTGGATAACACTGCCATACCAGACGTGATTAATACCGCCATACTGTGACTGGATAACAACGCCACACTAGACCTGACCAATACCGCCATACCGTGACTGGATAACACCGCCACACTAGACCTGACCAATACTGCCATACCGTGACTGAATAACACCACCATACCAGAAAAAAAAAAAAAGACAACAGATTTACTGGCAAGTCTTAACGGGAGGAGGGCGACTAAAAAAATAAAAACAAAAATAAGTTGTTTCCTTCCTCCTGCTCCCTGGTGCTGCCCCTGCATAGTGCTGTCCTAGGCACCGGACCACAGGTGCCGAGCAGAGATGAGCGAACCGGGTTCGGGTTCAAGTCGATCCGAACCCGAACTTTCGGTATTTGATTAGCTGGGGATGCTGAACTTGGATAAAGCTCTAAGGTTGTCTGGAAAACATGGATACAGCCAATGACTATATCCATGTTTTCCACATAGCCTTAGGGCTCTATCCAAGTTCAGCAGCCACCGCTAATCAAATGCCGAAAGTTCGAGTTCGGCTCGACTCGAGCATGCTCGAGGTTTACTCATCTCTAGTGCCTAGTGGTAAATATGGCCCTGGCTGGGGGTGGATCAGCATACTGGGGGGTAGCCCAGTGAACATGGATACAGCCATGACAGGTTCGCCCAACACTAATCGGCAGGTTAGAAACCTGGTGATAGTTTCCCTTCAAAGGAATCAACTGGAAATATGCAAGCTATATGTATATGCCTAGCTTGTACATGGTCATCAACATGTTACATACACATGAATAAATATATATATATATATATATATATATATATATATATATATTTGTCATCAAACCAGAATGATTTCTTGATCTACAAATCCTACAGGAAATATCTTACGGCTTTCTCCGGAGCAGTGCCTACATCATCATGTATATGTCCAAATGTCACAGCTTGATTGACTTAATTTTGTAGCCGCATAAACAGTTTACACTCCCTAGACCGTGTGATGCCAATGGCTCACAACATCACGCCGCAGAAGTGTACAGCCAATTTCTAGACAAACACAGAGAGGCCGGGGTTAATACTGTCTGGTCTGTAATGATCCAAGCTAAATATACAATACACCGTCAAAATGAACTAACAGAGTCCTGGCCAAGTCGTAGGCACTGCAATCTTGGTTTAAAGCCCATATCACATTAGAAGGATGTAAGGACGGCTGCGTCAGTTCACGTTTTTTTGATATTTGATATATGTTTTATCGGTATGTTAAGGCTTTTATGATATCAATAATCCAGACTGTGTGATTTTTTTTTTTTTTTTAATTCCATACGAATCTCTTATTCTTTAATTTTTCCTAGCACCTTGCGATGGCGAGATATGCAAATGAACACACATTCCTAGATGTCTTGAGGTTCACGATATTATTAATATTCCGCTCATGTTATGGAGCCTAATGTAAACTTTATTTAACAGATTCGCGCAAAGAAAAAAAAAAAGAAGACGGTAAAGAGATGTGACATATGGTTTGTGTAATGTAATTATCATTGGTATGCGTACTGCTGTCATTGGTATGCATAGGACTATTTCCTTAACCCTTCGAAAGGCTGCGTATATATAGCTGCCCTCTGCAAATTGCAGTCATCGGTATTTAAAGGGAATTTAGCCGCAGAAAATTTCACCGATATCTTTATATATTTCTGGATGATACGGTAACTCTGCAAACAGATTATGGCCCCTGATATATAGCGAAGCTCTGCCGCTCCTCTAATACAGGAGTGAATTACATCAGAGACTGTCATGGCAACACAGATGCTGTTGCCATGGAGAAGCACTTTAAGGGGGAGAGCGAAGAGCCCCCCAATAACTGCATCATGTCTCCGTGATGGAAGAATTCTCAACACATGGATTGCAACGGGGAGGTGGGGAAGAGGATATGGAGAAGGAATGAAGGGAAGGGTAGGAAGTGGGGGTGGGGGAAAATGGGGAGGAGGGAGAGGGACATGGAATGCAGGACGGAGGACATGAATTTTACAGACAGGGAATCGAATGAGGGGGGAGGGTTGGAAAAAAAGACTTCTACAAAGAGACAGAGAGGTGTCCTATAGGGAGACAGGTAGGGGAGAGGACAGGGGGAATTACAGGCTAGAGAAGGAGGGAGGGGAGGAAGGGAAAAAACTGGAGGGATATGAAGAGATGTGTAGTGAGGATGCTCTGCTCCTGACCAGTCGCCATAGCAACAGTTTTCTCTCTACAGCTCAATGAAATCAACTGCAAAAATCCTAGTGGTGAGGCGCAAAGTCACCCTAGAAAATGCCACGTATAACGTATACATCTCCTGCACCCAACACATTACATGCATTATATATTACACAATGTATCAGGACACCATTATATTACACAGAGAAGGAAACCAATGGACGCCTCGCGAACATGGTGATACATATGGTAATAGACAAACATAAGTGTGTCCAGCTGATGTGTCAGAAGGCGGAAGGATTTCCCGAGGGATGTGTGCACAGCTGTATCCTGCCTGCTATGGGACAGGATATCCCTCTATCCAGCCTGGGACAGATCCAAGCTGCCCCTTCCCACCCGTAGCAGGTCACGTCACACATGTCTGTATATACTGCTAATATTTCACATACTGTCAGGGATAAACATCCTCTTACTATTAGACTGATAGTGAGGGGTGTGTGCCGAGAATGAGCCGAGCTCAGGCTGACAAACTGTGAATATGGAGGGGCAGATCTCATGAAGAACATAAGTACTAAAACTGGCACATTCTTGATGTATATAAGGTGCCAGAATGGTATTAAACTGTTACCTGTCACGCTGCACGCTGACCTGTGAGATTTATTCTGGAAACTTGTGCCGGGTCGGTACTGCGTGCCACTCCCATTCTGATCCAATTGGGGCTTAGGCACAGTTCTGACCCAACATGATGGTATCAATGATTACTTGAACTTTCAGTGGCTGAAGGAATTTAATGCCATCGGGTCAGCGTGTTTAGTGACAGGTACACGTTAAGAGAAAACTATGAGCAGGCTAGATAAATCGCTAATAGCTCCCGGGGTGCTGAGGATGAAGGTAGGTCTCTTACCTTCATCCTCGGTGCTGATTCTGTGTAGCTTGTGGTTTAACCCAGCATCTAGTAAGGTTGTTTGGAGCACTGAGGACGGGGCTACTAGTTGGGCCACGCCACTGATAATCATTAGAGGGGCAGGCCTGCCGGGATGGAACTGTGCTCTGGGGTAGAGATGGTGGAACAGTGGTAAATCTTAGGTTCTGTCGAACTCGAACCTTCCGCATTTGATTCCCGATGCCTTCCCGGTCTGTGGGGAAGGAGGAGACAGCCCGGGTACCGCCTGGAATTCTGGGATTCAGCGTAGCTAATAGGCTGAATCCCGGAATTCCAAGCAGTACTCGGGCTGTCTCCTCCTTCCCCACAGAGTGGGAAGACATCAGGAATCAAATGCGGAAGGTTCAACAAGGTTCAAGTTTGATAGAACCTAAGATTTTCTGATGTTCAATCATCTCTACTCTGGGGGTGATAGCCCCATCCTCAGTTCGCCAGGACTAGGGCCTTACTAGATGCAGGATTAGGACCCGTCCACACTGCGGAAAACAGGCAGAAATTGCGAGCGGAATCCCCACCGTTTACTATAGGGCGCCTCCGCTCTCGAATATAAGAATTAACATGTCAATTCTTTCAGCAGAGAGCGGAGGCGCCCTATAGGTAACAGTGAGGCAGGCAGAAGTCCACTTCCGCCTGTTGTCCTAAGTGTGTATGGGTCCTAAAACTACAAACTCCACGAAAACTGTGCTGCTGATGAAGGAACATACTCAGTGCTCAGTCATCCTCAGTGCCCTGTGTGCAATAGGATGCTATCAGCAGGTTAGATTTGTCTAACCTGCTCATAGTTTTCCTTAAAGTGTGCAGTTTGTGTATGTTACATCGCACCTAAAAGGAGTACTATGAAAACTACTGTCTCGGGCAGAAAAGAGGCTTTGAGAGCCATGCTGTTCTAGCATCATGTTATAGACCATGTATACTTGCAGCAGAAATGTCTTGTCTTGAACAGGCCAGCAAATCCAAGTCCAAAGCTATGGAACATGCAGATTTTGCTAAGAATTTGGACATGGATTTCACTCCTGACAAGCGTCAAGATTGAAATCTACAGCAAAATCAGGAAAACTGGTCAGTGATATTGAGCATGCTGGGAAAGTGGAAATCCATCTTTCCAATACCCTCTTCTTACTATAGAATCACGACCCCTCCTTCTATAATTTCATGAAAGTGTCTGTCAAAAATAAGGTTTGTGAATTCCGTGCAGAATGTATGTTCATGAAGCTAACATTATCCCGTCAGCATTTTTCTTTCATGCTAATTATTCTAGTATCATACTAAGTACAAATGTAACCGCTTAGTGCACACATCACATAAAAACACATTGTATATAAATACAATATACTATATGAACAAGATTCAATGCTGGCACACAGATTAGTATGTAATAAAAGGATACCCAGCAGCAATGTCAGACTAAGCTAATGGACTTTGTAAGACTAGGTTCACGTTTGCATTGCCACTGTCACAGATTCCGTGCAAAAGCTGGAAAAAATAGCACAGCATGCAGCACAATTTTTCTAGTAAAATGATAGAAACCTAAGGGATCCTATTATAGTCTATTGTGTATCCTTTAATGGATCTGGCACTATAATTTTTTTTTTTTCAGTTTTCTATTCCTATAGCAGAACAAAAAGCTGTACCTGTCATGAAAATAAACGTTTGACATGTGAGGAAGACATAACCAAACAATAGAAAGTTCAACAGCACCAAGGAACGTGGTCCAAAGTGTTTCAAAGACAATAGTTTGAATGCACACTGGAGAACCTACTATCCCAGTGTAGGTCAGGAGTAGACATGATGAATGGCCAGCAGCATCCGTAGTGAATCAAAGCTGATATTTATGCATATCAGCTTTGATTTAATAATGATGCTGTTTGTCAAAAGTTCTTATCGGTCAGGGCCCGAGTGATCACACCCTGACTGATCCCACGTGGCCCTATCCCTGCTCTGTGTCATTTTTAAGAGCTGTACCCCATAAACTTGCATTATGGAGCTGTCTCAAGGGACATAGAGCCGGGGAAGGACCATGCTGAGCACAGACTTGTCCTAGATTGTTCTTCCAATTGGTTGCACTTTAAAGGGGTAATCCAGAGGGGGGGCACTTTTGTGCTGGGACCGGGGAGGAGGTGGCCTAGGGAAAAGACGTCCACTCACCTCCCCGGTTCCAGCGGCGGGTCTCGCATCGCGGCGCTCCGGTGCCCGGTTCCCGGCCGCTTCCGGGTGTCTGACACGGGCCCGAGACGTGACGTCTCAGGTCCACTCAGCCACTCAGTGAAGGAGGCGGGATCTGAGCGGACTTGAAACTGAGTGGCTGAGCACCGCGATGCGGGACCCGCCGCTGGAACCGGGGAGGTGAGTGGACGTCTTTTCCCTAGGCCACCTCCTCCCCGGTCCCAGCACAAAAGTGCCCCCCGCTGGAGTACCCCTTTAACCTCGACCAATCAAAACTTTTGCCCTGTCTCTCTGACACACCATACAATAGGGGTGCAACGGCACCTAAGTCCAATTAGCCTTCTAAAAGTAGATGGTGGATGCACGCCAGGAGGCCTCCAATCTCAGTCAGAGCCTGTGTAACACTGGGGTCTTAATGGGTTGGTGTATGGTTTGCGCTAGTGTACTGATGGTCAGAACAGTATAATAGTGCAAACCTGTGTAAATGACCCCTTAGTCACTATGTGATGTCCACAGAACTCTGTATTCTGATCTCCCACAAAGCATCCAGTGTATAATGCACCTAGGACCCAACTACAACAGCTGCAGGAACTACAACTCCCAGCATTTACTGACAGTCTGCAGCCCTCGGCATATGCTAGGAGTTGTAGTACAATAAAGAGACTATCCTCTGATATCCGACTATCCGTCACCCACAGATTGCAGCCACCAGGAGCCTTTGCAGACAGTGATTTATTAAAGGAACATTTCCTTATGTGGGCCCCAGGTACCCCAGTCTGACACTGCTTCAGGGTGCTGTCACATTAGGCGTCAATATAAGTCTCCAAATTGGCACATGGCATTTTTTTTGGCCCAGATGTTAGTTGAGAGGCCGTATGGCAATATGTAAGGTTTTGGCATTTTGGTATTTGGCGTTTTTTTTTTTCTTCTAGAGATTATAGCGTTTTTAGAGTTTTTCAAAGTTGCAGAGTTTGGTGTCCGTCCCCCCCCAACAAATAGGGTTATATTGGAGGGGGGGGGGGACATCAGAATATGTCACATTATGATTGGTGGAGGTCTGACCTCTGAGACCCCCACTGAATGAGGGTGGCGCAGCTCTGGTGCTCCTAACCAACTAACTGCACAGTGAGCAGCAGCCAATCCCATTTATTTAAATAGGGTCCCACTGCAGTTCCCTACAAAGATACTGCTGTACATAAAAAAGAGAGTGAATGAGATCACGGCGCTACAGCAGCACTTGCATGCCTTTCAGTCTTATGGTCAGTGGGTGTCCAAGAGGTTGGGTCCCACCACCACTGATCATAAAGTTATGGCATATCCTAATGATATACCACTACATTATGAGATGGAAACATCAATTAATGACTACAATGGAGTGTACCCTTTGCTTTTTTTAGGTTTTTTTTTCCTGCAGCATAACAGGCTTAGGTTGAGAAACATTGCTATAGAGGATATGGTTAAAGTGTAAATACAGTATGGCAAACATGCACTGCCAAGTGTGTGCCACTTGTTCTATCGCCATCTGGTGGTAATAGAACAGAATTGTTATGTTGTTAAAAAGATCGATTTTTGAGAACTTGTCATACTAAGCAGATAATGGTTTGCAGTAAAGACATGTTAACTATTAGATTTGTATAATTGTATTTTTCTGCAAGTCTATAACCATACTCTTGACTGTCAGTAGCTAGAACTGTGTACAGCGCTCCGGAATGAAGGTGCTTTAAAGAAAAATAATAATAAATAAATTTATTTAAAAAAAAAAAAAAAATGTGACGACCTCTGACAGTACCATCCCATGTTGCAATTCACTACATATTCTTAGCTTCCTATGTGTTTTATTTATGCTACTAATTTTTCAACCATAATAGATAACAATTATTAGATGTTTGTAGAGAGTGTTGTGAGAAATTTACATGGTGCGTGGAATTATCTCAAATCATAAGGGTTCGTTTTAGCTAGTTTGGAGCCACTGGTCGGCTTGTGACCCGCAGCTCCATTCATTCTCTATGGAGCCACCGGAAAGAGACAAAAGCTGTGCTTGACTCTCTCCGGTGGCTTCATAGAGAATGAATAGAGCACGTTCATTCTTTGTAGGGATGAAGGAATCCGCCCAGGCATAGAATGGAGTCCATGACACGGGCAGAGACATGCGCCCGCCTCAGTCCGCCGGCGGGTGCGGGCTGTGAAATGCGCAACGGGTTATCCGTCGTCATTCTGCAGTGTGCACGTACCCTAACAGAGGATCTGTTGCCAGGAAAAGTTATACTGGGCCAACAGCCCTGCTCCAATAGCATCCAGGGCAGATGCCCCTGGCCCCCCTTCGTTGGCACTCCAACCTGCGGATAGTTCCCCTTTAAGGGGGGAGGGTTGCTTTAAAGGGGTAATCTACCGCTACAAAAACATGGCCACTTTTCCCCCTACTCTTGTCTCCAGTTCAGGTGCGGTTTGCAATTAAGCTCCATTTACTTCAATGGAACTGAGTTTCAAAACCCCTCCCAATCTGGAGACAAGAGAGGAGGAAAAGTGGCCATGTTTTTGTAGCGCTGGATAACCCCTTTAATATGAGCTATGGGCCCATGTAATGTTTCTTGCATAGGGGCCCTCTGTTTCTTTCTCCACCTCTGGTGTAGATTGTAGATGTGAAAAAAGAATATATCTGCAGTATTACAAAATGTGGAATCATCAATGTGTCTAAATCCTTTCCGGATGCTTTGTAGGTTAGTGTGAAAGACACAGTCGAGAATGGTTGTCTATGCCGGTATGTACTGCACATTCCTTTTATTTCTCATTTCCCTTTTCCCATCCCAACCTTTCATTCAGCTTATGTGTTATATGTTCAGGAGTTCAATTCTCATACTCTTCATCCTCCAACCCATTACCATAAACCTGTCATTGGAGTATGTCATCCTGCACTGTATCATAGTTGCTTCCGGCTCTAATCTTCTTTTGTAGGTTAGCAAGGTTACCACACAAATATATATTTTTTTTTCTGTACTCGTATCATTTTCCCCAGTGCAGCTGTATAACATTTGACCTGATATAACTCCGATGATGAGCTGGCAACTGTGGTAGATAGAGATGAGCGAACCAAGTTCAGTTTCGAGTCGATCCGAACGTTCGGTATTTGATTAGCGGGGGCTGCTGAACTTGGATAAAGCTCTAAGGTTGCCTGGAAAACATGGATACAGCCAATGACTATATCCATGTTTTCCACATAGCCTTAGGGCTTTATCCAACTTCAGCAGCCACCGCTAATCAAATGCCGAAAGTTCGGATTCGGATGGACTCGAGCATGCTCCAGGTTCGCTCATCTCTAGTGGTCGACAAGATGCTAGTCTGCCAGAGGTCATATTTTGAGAAGGCAATATAATTTCTGGTGTTTAATACTTTGGAATATTACCATCCCATTTTTTCATCCCCATCAATAGGATAGGGGGAAAACAAGCTGATCGTTGGGGATCTGAGGGCCTGGACCCCTGCTGATCTCATGAATGGAGACATAATTGTCACCCACAATAATTGGAGCTCTCACTACACCTGTGACCTGTATTCTTGTATTGTGTCTTGTATTATCTAAGAGGCCACCAAACGTTTCCAAGCACTAAACTCAGAGACATTTAGCACCCCCATAGAGAATAAAAGGAGCATAGGCTGCAGTGACTGCACAGAAGCAGTGAGCACACCTTTCATTGTGGGGACTCATCTGTGCAGAGTATGGTGCTCCTGTGTTAGTGTACCATATGGTCATAATGCATTCTAGTGCATAATATTGGCCCAATAGTACCCCCACTTAATAAGAATGCCTCTTGTATCCCCTACAATAATAATGACCCATGTGATCCCATACAGCAATAATGTCCCTTGAGCTCCCATACAGTAATAATTCACCATACAAAAATGAGGCCTGTGTCTCCTTATAGCATGTCACTGTCCGTCTCACAAAGTAATAATGTCTCTGTGTTCCCATATGGTAAAAATTGCCCCTGTGCCTCCATGTAGCATGTCACTGTATCTTATGAAGTAGTAATGTCTCCCTGTTCCTCCACATAGTGGGCAGTGGTTGTAGAGTAGTGCTGGTTAGTACAGAAGCCTTTTACCACACACACATATGATGGCAGGCTTTCTGGCAGGTGTAGCTTGTCTCGGATGTATTAGTGTAACATCTTGTACTTACATCACCACTTCTGGTTCTCCTTGTAGCTCAGCCAGGGCACAAGTAGAACCTTCACACTGGGCTGTTTGGGCTAATGTCAGAGCCCTGTCTCAAGCAATAGACATGGCTAGTAACGCACCCACAGGGTTGCACATTGCTGTAATGCTGTGGCATGCCAAAATGCTGCCACTTCTGGCTCCAATGACCATGTAGCAGAGTCAAGGAAAGCATTATTATCCTCTTGTGTAGAAGTTTGTGCCTGGATGTCATTGTCTAAAAGGTTCTGAGACGGTTCATACTTTTTGGGCAAGTGTGCAGGCTCCATGCTGCGTTGTAGACAAAGCTATCATTGTTTGCTGCCGCCAGAAGGTGGGCTGTGGGTAATCTGCTGTCTCCTGATCTGAGAATGGACTGCTCTCTCTTAGATGTCTTCCCCCAGCTCCATAGCAGTCTATGGAGACCCCTCTAACGATCATTTTACACATTACAGGGCCCCATATTTAAAAGCAAGCAAGTGCCAGCTTGTCAGGTCAGTGCTATTACACGCACAGACAGCAAGCAGACAGGAGCGGCTGGGGGGGTCGGAATCTAAAGATCATCCAAGTGGCCCATAGGAGTTAGTTGCGTGGAGCGACGGCCAGCAGACCTTCGCCGTCATTGACGTTTCTATCCAACCTGCTGGAAGATTAGCCAACATTGTGCATAAAAGCTGATTGGTAGAACGGAGGACCACAAATGCTCTCTCCCTCTTCAGAATTATAATGGTGCCCTATAGAACTTCCATTGGGCTCCATTATAATTCCATCCACCGCTGCTTCAGCAGTGAGACAGAAATGAAGAGGCAAAGTGCGCATCTAATCCTTTGTTCTACAGTGGGGTTTTCAGCACCCGGACCCCCGACAGATACAAACCTCTGACATGTCGGAAGTTTGTTAATATTATAGGTACGCTTTAAACATGAGGAGGAAACAAAAAAAAAAGGTGCAAAAATGAAAATTTGCCTGGCCCTTGACCCCTTCAGGGCCGGGCTAATTTTCATTTTTGCCTCTTCGCATTTAAAAAGGCCAAAGCGCTTGCATCTGAAATTTACAATGACAAAATTTTCTTCATAAAGTATGCCGTGAAACTGTAAAAAAATTATCCGAGCAGTGAAATTAAAAAAAAAGGTAATTTGTTTTATTTTGGGTTTGTTTTATTTGGGGGTTTTGTGTTTAATTAATTCCTCCTATAGTAACACTGACACGTTATACATGTTTTTTTAAGTCAGTACAATTAAAAATAAAAGTGTTCAAAATTGCTTTACTCCCATCCTTATAACTAGAGATGAGCGAACCTCCAGCATGCTCGAGTCCATCCGAACCCGAACTTTTGGCATTTGATTAGTGGTGGCTGCTGAAGTTGGATAAAGCCCTAAGGCTATGTGGAAATCATGGATATAGTCATTGGCTATATCCATGTTTTCCAGACAACCTTAGAGCTTTATCCAAGTTCAGCAGCCCCAGCTAATCAAACACCGAACGATCGGGTTCGGATGGACTCGAGCATGCTTGAGGTTAACTCATCTCTACTTATAACCCTTTTATCCTTTGGTCTATGGGGCTGGTGTCATTTTTTGTGCCATGATCTGTACTTTCCATCAGTACCTTGCTTGCGTACTGTATATGCGACTTTTTGATCACTTTTTATTACAATTTTTCTGGATTTAATGTGCCAAAAAACCCAACAATTTTGCACTTTGGCTTTTTTGCACTTACGCCGTTTACCGTGCGAGATCAAGAACATAATAATTTAATAGTTCGGGTGATTATGCACGCGAGGATACCAAATATGTTTATTTTTGTTTATACAATGTAAAAAAGGGGGGGGAAGGATTCAAACTTTTATTGGGGGAGGGGATTTTTTAAATAAAAATACTTTTTTTTTTCACACATACATTAATTTTAAGTCCCCCTGGGCGACTTCTAATACAACTACACTGATTAAATGGCTTATTAGTGGGTATGGAGATCGGACCATGCCCGCTAATAGCCACAGTCCCCGGCTGCAGATAGCAGCCAGGGTTGTGGCAGTTCAGAGTGGGGTCACCGCACCTGCAGTAGGACATACATTTATGTTCTGGTGTGGGAAGGGGTTAAGTTCAATGCCTCATTAAAAGATTTTACCCAGTGCAACTTAAGCCCAGTGAACTTTGAACCCAAAAGTTGAATTAAACGCAACATTAACTGGAAATGATAAAGAAATCCATTCAGAAGAGGTACAGGGCTGCTTAATGTACTTTATTTACTATAAAATAAAGGAGCTTTCTTTAAGATTTCTATGCAGTAAGTGTAGAGAGAATATCTGTCATCCAGCCGTTCCTGTCTTAACCTCTAAATGCAGAACTTGAATTCGGAGGAGGGTGAGGGGTGGCGGTGGGGCAAAAAGCAATTTCCTTTTTTTTTGTGTGCGTGAGATTTTCCCCAAAATGTTGCCCCTCCTCCTTGCGGCCATAATAAATAGGGAATATATATTGCACAAACAAATGACAGGACAGAAGGATAAGTTGATAATTATAAGAAAGACTAACATAGCAAGAGCCTGTACACCGGTCCCCACTGCAAAACGCCACACGCACAAACACACGTTACTGCAACTAAGAGATCATGTAAAGCACAGTTTTCTGATCCATTTGGCAAAGATTAGTCACCAGATCATCTTTTAAACATTTCTAACTTTGAATTAAACTTTTGAGTCCATATTCATCTGAAATGTTCCTTTAATAAGGAATATATACTGGAGAAGGTATAAAGCATGGCAGGTTGGACAACCTAGTCTTCTATAAACCAAGCATTCTACGGTGTTTTCTGTACTATGCTTTCCACCCAATCCAATTGACATTGAAATGAGCACATTGGAGTAAAAGGAACGGTTCAGTGTCAGGTTTCCGAATCAGAAAATGAATCTATTGAAGCATTTTACAACACAAAAAAAGCAGCTTCTAAGAAGTCCTGCCGAGAAACATCACATCCACATGCAACTGCCTCCAGATAGCAAGAAATGTCAACAGGATTGGGAATTTCATTTTTTATCCAAAGAAGAGAAGACAAGGCTGTGCAGAGAAAGGGCAGAAATACACCCAAATAATTATCTATGCCTTCAACCCTGCTATGCCATAGAGACGGACGCCTTTATTCTCTCCTGTTCAAATGATGTGCCGCTCGGTGCAGATTAGAGAAGCATGATGGATGCGTGGCAGATGAATTGGAGGAGAAAGTTTGGAGCTTTGAGTGTTGTGTCCACGTGAAACCGTGATCTCTGCATCATTTATTCCCAGTTTTCCCAGTCTTCATCTTCAAGCTGAAAAAACATATAAGAAAAATTTTTTTTACTTTCACAAAGAATCATACAAGTCAGAAGTTCAGAGTCCCTCAATAAGTGCCGTGTAAAAATACCAAGGCCGATGTATTGATTGGTCCCAGGGATCACGTGACAAGTCATTTAATCACTATGTGACACTGGAAAGCTGATGAGTGCAACTAAATCTACAGTCTGAAAGTGAACTCATCATGAAAAAAACCCTTGACATGTCAGGGAGACATAAACAGGATCTCTTCAAGTTAGTTCAGACTTCGTGCTAACCAGTATATTTATTGAGTGTAGTAAGGATGTGCAGCCGCACTATATAAATCATGCAATGGTAATGGAGAGTAGAGTAAGTGTACTATTACACGGAACGATAATCGGCTGAATCAGCACTATCCGGCCGATTATCGTTCTGTGTAATAAACACAATGATCAGCTGATGACAATGATCATCGGCTGATCGTTGACATAGGTTTGGACCTATAATTGTCAGGCACCGAGCGCGCATCGCTACGCGTAATAGCGGTGCGCAGCCGGCGGCTGACGATTAGCAAAGTGCGTACATTACCTATCCATGGTCCAGGGCTCCTACTGCTCTCTGCTTCTCCCCGAGTCCCGCGCGCTGCAGCTGACAGGCCGCTCAGCCAATCACTGGCTGGGACCGCCGCAGCCAGTGATTCGCTAAGTGGTCTGTCAGCTAAGACAGGCCGCTATGAATCTGCAGAGCACGGAACCCGGGGAGAAGGAGACCACAAAAAGAGCCCCGGACCATGGATAGGTAATGTATGCCATTTAAAGCAAGGGCTGCAAGGACATCGGTAACGATTATCGGGCCGTGTAAAAGGCCCAGTAAACAAGCGCTATTAGAGAGAGACATAGGAACGTTGTTGGCTCTATGCTACATTACTATTGAGTAATTATATAGGGTTTAAAGGTGTATTCCACTCCCATAACTTTCCATATGTTGCTGCCCATGGTGAGACTAACAATTCCTTTCATACTTGTTATTTATTCAGTCTCCTTCTGCTGAAAATAACTGTGTGTGAGCTCTTCTCTCATTTCCCCCTCCTCCCTCTCTCTTCTGAGAGGACTGACGTAAGTCCCTGATAGAGACTTGTTTACATCAGCCCTCTCGAGACTGAGAGAAAACCTCACACACAGATTTGTTTGTCTTCAGCAGAAAGCAGCAGCTCAGAACTGGGGGAAGGAGACTGAATCGATAACAGGTATGGAAGGCATCGTTAGTCTTATCATGGGCAGGAACATATTAAAAATTACTATGAGTGGAATACCCCGTTAAGTGCGTCTGCACATTCTTATTACACTCAATAAATATACTGGTTAGCACTAAGTGCAAGCTAACTTCCTGGTCAAGTTTATGGAGATTTCTTTTTACAATTTTCTAAGTTATATTTTTAATGCATATCAATAAAAATTTATATTTTAACAACAACTGGGAAAAGAAAGCTAATTCATTGGGGATCCTTCCCTTTATGTAAATAGTGTAATTTTATTTTGAACTCCCAGCCAGTCACAGATCATATCTGGAGGATTCTGTGAGAAGACTTCCCATTGACTTGCATTATACATTAGCCGGTAGAGGAACACGCTGAGCATCGACTTCTCCTGGCTCATTCTCACGATCGATCATGGTCTGAACACTCAAACCAGATTGATCAAAACTTTTGACATGTCTCTCTGAAATGTCACGTTTTTCCTTCATGACGGCACCCCTTTAACAGTAAAAATTCAGTGACAATACTAAGAATAAAACACAAATCAAAGATCAAAATTAGCAGAAGATAATTGAGAATGATACACCTATTATAGTCTCATAAGATTACAGGAATAATTGACTAGAACTCAAAAACAAGTTGACATACGTACCTGTCCTTAAAAAAGTTTTGACATGACAGACACATGTCAAAATTTTGATCTATGACATGCCAAATTTTTTTTTGTAAGGACAGTGACACCTAGTGGCCAATGTTATTACTTTAAATTACACACATAAAACCTTTTTGTTTTATAGTTTTTTTTAATGAAGTGAATTACATATTCTGTTAGATATTGCTGCCTCTGTGCAATATCTTTAAAGTAGAAGTGGCATATTTTATACAATTTTTAACAACTTAAACAGTGTTTCACATTTGCAACCATCTTTTTATTGCTCCTATGCAACTAAACAACAGTTCATGCATGAAACCAAAATAGTCTGGTACTGCCCATGGCGACCAATCACAGCTCAACTTTCAGATTTTAATGAGCTCAGTAAAATTAAAGCTAAGCTGTGATTGGTCGCTACGGGCAATACCAGACTTTTGGTTTAGGCAGGATAATAAATCTCAGCCTTTTTAATCTTTTTTTTTCCCCCCATTATGGGACATGAGTACACAATGTTTTGATAGCTCATAATATAATGCAATACTCATGTGTTTTAGTGTATTATTGCTCCCTTACTGTTTTATTAAAGGTAACCTATAACACCCTAATAAACATGACAGATATAAGGACCCATAAAGGCCATAACCTTATCATAACATATCAGCGTCATGCAAACCATATATATATGTGTCCATATGTATCTATCTACATCTATATATATTAGGTATCAAACAGTATTTACGTGACATCAGCCTTACTTCTAGCACTCACCTCACCAGATACTTCTACCCGGGACAGGGCCAGCTGTACCTCCTCCTCAGTCATATCAAAGTCTTTCTCCCAGTCCTCACTGACATCTGTGCTCGAACCTGCAAGGAGAGAAGCACAACTAAATTACACAGTGGTGTAAGGTGAGTAAAAGTCTCAGATATTTTCCTGGCCCCTACTCATAAAAAAACAGCAGTCTGAGAGTGCAAGTATGCAGAGACTGGAAAAAGTGGTATGTCAGGAAACAATGGCTAGGTATCATTGAATATGACAGGACACAGTGGCAAGGTATCATTGAATATGATAGGATGCGATGGCTAGGTATCATTCGATATGATAGGATGCATTGGCTAGGTATCACTCAATATGTTGGGATGCATTGGCTAGGTATCATTCGATTTGACTGGGCTATGTAGCATAACCTTAAAATAAAATTTTAAAAAATTCTAACCTTTCTGGCCATTGTTAGATGGCGTGGATTTTCCACTGTCACTGTTAAGCTCAAACACCCGGAGATCAGAAGGTGGCTCATCTTTATGAACTGTATTTTGGGTGTTTATTTTGGCCACAAGGTCTTCAGAGTTCTGAGGAGATTGCTCGTTTGGTTTGTCTTCTTTAGTTTCTGCAGCTGGACTGGTGGAGTCTTGAGCTGGAGCTGTAGGACCATGGTATGCTGGATTGTCAATCTGAGTGATGGGGGAGATACTTTCACTGCTCTCTGAAGGGCTAGTGACACAGACAGTTTCTTTGCCATGTTGTTCTGGCTCCTCAGAACTGGTTTCCACATTTAGAATTGGAATGGCAGAAGGTAAAATCTTTAAATTCTTTTCGTAGCTGGAGCCACGAGGTGAACCTGTTCCGACAAATTCTTCTGGGGAAAAAAACAAGACATTGTTTAAAGGGAATGTGTCATCAGAAATTGTTTCAATCAAGTTTTTATGTTAATCGTATTTTTAAAGGAGAAGTCCGACAGGCAGCAGGGGCGAAAACAACAAGCAACCTTTGCTTACCTCTCCCCATGCCCCGCAATTAACAGCGTGACCTGCTTCAGGACTCCTGATGGAAGGCATTTTCCCCCTGAATGCCCCTTCCGACTGATGGATTGGCCACTCAGCCAATCAGTGACTGCAGTGGCGTCCCGCCTCAGTCACTAGCTGAGCGGCTAGTCCATCAGCTGGGTCATGACATCAGCTCTGATGGAGATCCAGCGCTGGAGAGGCATGGGGAGAGGCGAGTTGGCGTAGTTTTTCATGTCAAACCCCCCCCCGCTGTTTGAAAATTAATTATACCTTTATATATAACTTTAATTATTTGTATTATTTCCTAATTTTCCACTCTAAAAATAAACATAAATATAAAATTTTTAAATAATATGAATCATGAAACGAATCTTACAGTTTCCATCACTTTTCAGCAGTCTCCTCCTCATCACTACAGACAGGAGTACAGTGAACTGTAATCTATACATAAAATGGGGTCACACCAGTCACAATAGCCATGATCAGAGATGAGCCTTCCTCTTTTCCTGTACACGGAACTCACAAGTCACAGAGTCTGCCTAGAATACTCTCCCTTACAAGTAACTAGGATCAGATCTAGTGTATTATGCCTTTGTATATAGTGCTTGCTGTAGATTAGAAAAAAAAAGTGTTGTTTCAGTATCTATTGTTCATGAAAGTGTAACAAGTTCATGTCTGGCTTGGAAGCCAAGATAATAATAAAAAAAATGTCCATTTTATCTTGTCTTACAATTTCCCTATCAAAGTCTACTATCTTGACTGTTACAAGGTATAAGAGAGCAGAACATAAGATGACTGATGGAAAAAATACATATATTCAATAAAGAAATGTGCTCACCCTCCTCCTCCTCCCATCTTGGATCTTCAAAGTGTACACTCTGCTCAGCTCGCTGCTTAAGAGCATCTCTCCGAGCTTCTTCCTGAGTGCAAAAACTCCACTATCATATCGACTATAACATACTGTATTACACACAAGTACTATAGTGAGCAGATCATAAGAAAACTGTGATATCATAAAACATACTAAGAGTCACTATTTGTAGGAACTTTTGAAACATCATCGGACATGTCAATCATTACAGATCACAATTGATCTCATGCATGGAGACCCGCTGCGATCCCAAGATACAGCCGAGGGCAGCGGCATCTCTCCCCAGCTGTGAGTCAAATCCCAATAGTATGCTCCATTACAGTCTATAGAGTGAAGTCAATTTGACTGACAGCAAGAAAGAGATGCATGCTGACATGCACTTCTTCCCGGCTGTATCTAGGGATAGCAGCAGGCTGTCTGATGACATGTCAAAAGTTACTAGAAATGAAACTTAAAAGGGTAACTATCACAATGATGACCAGGGCAGGACAGCGTGCAGTTGATGCCAGGACATTGCTTCTTTCTGGATACATTGCACGTCAGCAGAGATCCATGTAAGAGTTCTAATCTTATTAATAGTAGAGATTAAGGGTCCATTTACACAGAAAGATTATCAGACAGATTATCTGCAAAAGATTTGAAGCCAAAACCAGAAACAGACTATAAACAGAAATCAGGTAATAAAGGAAAGCCTGAGATTTCTACTCTTTTCAAATCCATTCCTGGCTTTGGCTTCAAATCTCTGGCAGATAATCTGTCAGATAATCTTTCTGTGTAAATGGACCCTTATAGGAGTGTGGGCGGTACCACATGACTATCCTAAATCTGGAGTGCCAGATTGCATGAACCAAAACATCAATATCAATAAGGGAATAACTTTTCATTCATTTCTGGAGGTGCAGCACTTTTTTTCCCTGCATGACCTTGTTTCTGCACTGGTATATATGGAGACAGGTACCTCTCAAGCTATAAGGGGTGAACTAAGGGGGTACTAGTGATCACTTATGGGTTCAGCACTAAAGCCAATACACTTCCCTCATTTGCCAAGATGCAGCCATCACTGTTTGTCAGTCAGTGTAAGCATCGTAGTTAGTCCAATGATAATACTGTAGTTAGCCAGTCCACAATCTGGTGGGACACTGTGTGCAATATCTATCTATCTATCTATACCTGCTTGGATTTTATTAAAGGGTTTGGCCACTTTATAGTAAAATAGGTCAGTGTACAGTATTAGTAAATGTACTCACTGTATATACTGATAGCAGCTCCCTGTGTACCTCATAGAGCTAATATCAGACTCCCCTCCTCCAGGCTGGGCTGCCCTGTTATGTGGTGTTTAGGTCCATAACATTGCTTACACGGAGGAGCATGTGACCATGCCCCGCCCCCCAGTGTCCACCACTAAGCCTGTATATGTCTGTGGAGGACACAGTGGACAGGGCCTGGTCACATGCTCCTCCATGTCAGCCATTTTATGGACTGAAACAAAACAGAGCAGGGTAGCACAGCATGGTGAAGAGGAGTCTGATTTTAGCTCTATGAGATAGACAGGGAGCTGCTGTCAGTATATACAGTGAGTACACTTACTAATACTTTGTACTGACCTATTTTACTATAAAGTGGCCAACCCCTTTAAGTTATAAAGCTGGACATTTTACAAAAGACACTGGCCCTTTTATTTTTTGCTGATCTATATCAGACTGTCCATACAGAACATTTAATAATCCATTCCAATACCCCTCTGTAATTACCTGTTCCAATTGATATACTTTGTAGAAATATCTTTGCCAGAATTCTGAGTGTGAAACTGCAGCAGGTACCTATAAAACACATACAAAAAAAGAAGAGAATATTTCTTAAACAGTTAGAAGCTGTGATCACACTAAATGTCCTTCAGCAGAAATATGTGTATGCTAACAGCAATCTTTACAAAAGACTCTAAGCAAAGTTCAGGAATAAACAACAACCTAGAGATAGTCTACAAACTAGTACCACACACAGATATATGTGACCCTTGCCAAACACAGGAATACATTGAGTTAGACCCCTATTACATGGAGCGATAATCGGCAAATCAGGTCGATTTAGCCGATTATCGCTCCATGTAAGGATCCATTTACACAGAAAGATTATCTGACAGATTATCTGCCAAAGATTTGAAGCCAAAGCCAGGAACAGACTATAAACAGAGATCAGGTCATAAAGGAAAGTAGAAAGGAGAAAGTATCCACAGCAAGCTCCAATCCCGTAAAAAATTGTGATCTTTATTTCATTCCACAGATAAAATAATCAGTCCATTAGTAAAAAAAACTGCAACGCATTTCGACGTGACCCACGCCTTAATCTTGCAATCTGATATTTTATCTGTGGAATGAAATAAAGATCACTATCAGATTGCAAGATTAAGGCGTGGGTCACGTCGAAATGCGTTACAGTTTTTTTTTACTAATGGACTGATTATTTTATCTGTGGAATGAAATAAAGATCACAATTTTTTACGGGATTGGAGCTTGCTGTGGATACTTTTCCTTTCTACTACATATGCCGTTAATCCTAAAAGTCCCTGGATGTCTACAGCCCCTCCCGGAGTGAGCATAATACAGGGGTAGGTTCAGACTAATAAGCATGGCAACAATGCGGTTGTAGCCGTGGTGTTTTCTTTTTATGTAATAAAGGAAAGCCTGAGATTTCTCCTCTTTTCAAATCCATTGCTGGCTTTGGCTTCAAATCTTTGGCAGATAATCTGTCAGATAATCTTTCTGTGTAAATGGACCCTAGTAGAGACAACAATCATCAGCTGATTGTGTCTTTTGATCCTGACTTAAAATAATCGCCCACTAGTCGTACATCGCTACCTGTAATAGTGATGCACAGCTGATGGCTGATGACAGTGTAAAAAAATAATAAACTGTGTACATTACCTCTGCACGGCCCCTGGTGTTGTTCTTCCCTCTGCTCACTTTCTGGAGTCGCCGCTGTAGCTTCAGAGCGAGTCTCTGAGCTGACAGGCTACTCAGCCAATTACTGACCATGGCAGCTCTAGCCAGTGATTGGCTGAGCCTCTTGTCAGCTCAGAAACCCACTCTAAAGCTACAGCAATGGCTCCAGGAGGTGAGTAGAGGGTAGAAGAACACCGGGGGCTGTGGAGAGGTAATGTACACAGTTTAAGGGCAAGAGCTGCATGGACATCGCTAAGAATGTCTGTGCAGCCCTTGCTAAACAATTAATGAGACGTGTAATAGGCAGATCATAGTTAGTTTACAGGAAGCATGGGGCCATCTGATACAGCCCTTACTGTACATAACTGCAAGCATACGTGACTAAGATGTAGCTGTCATACAGTAAACCTTTTCATGTGTGTAAACAGCAAGGCTGTCATATGACTGCAGCTATCACAAGAATTGTATCTTTGAAGCCTAAAACTAATGTGAAGGACTAAGAGTGACAGCATCGTCTTTCATACAGAAAAAAAACCTCTTGGATTTTACTGAAAGGGGCTTAGCTGTGATACCAAGTTCACCAGGGATGGCAGTTTTTCTGGGGCTTTTTCCCCCAAAGTGCAGTCAGCCCCTTTAAGTGAACTATAGCCTTTACAGCAAGCCCCCTGGACCTTAGGCAAAAACAGACACGACCTGTTTAAAGATCTCATAGGTCTTTATTGGTAAAAGGTATCAATATAATATCACCCTTTTTTAATGCCCTGCAGCGGTAATCGCTCTGTGTCGCTATTAGCAGTAGCTATCTTCTGCTAAATGCAGTGGTGAGCTGCTGGGTATAGAACAAGGCCGGTTGAAGGGTTATTCTAGTTAACTCTCCAAATTATTTGTTTTTAGACTCAAACTATAGAATTTTATATTATACAGCAAGACTCTTATCCTCAGTTTGGGTGTGGATTTTGCAACTCAGCTCCTTTGAAATGAATGGAGTTGAATTGTAATGCCTGACACAAGCTGAGGACAGGCATGGAGTTGTTTCAGCAACAAAGTAGCAGTTTTTTTCCCTTTTTTTAATAATCCTGGATTATATGTGACTTCATTTTAAGCTCATAGTACAAATTGAGTCTGCTCGACTCGATCCCCTGTCCTCTTTTACCATCCAGACAGCTCTCCAGTCCATAACAAGGCACCCTATGGAAAAGCATGTGACATAGCAGCCCCTCCACCTCCTCCACAGCAGTACACTATGCAGAAAAAACAAGCGCAAGCTCAGTTGAGGTGGAATGATCAAGGATGGTCATGTGCTTCTTCATAGGGCATCATATTATAGATGAGAGAGCTATTTGATGTATCTCTAAATTAGTATAGTTCATAGGGAGTATTGGAGAAACTGATCTATCTACAGAAGAGCAAGCCCTAGACTGGTGGTCAGAACTGGAATCCTATGAGACAGCTGCCCATATATTGAAAGGGTTCAAATGTATTGATGTAAACTGGGCCAAAACAGACCAATAAAACTTACATTGTAGGTAGTTCCACTCTGTTATCTCAGCCAACAAACAGGAAGATTATTCTCTAGAATAAAGGAACTATACAAGGATGTACAGATAGCTCCGGTTATAAACACTGCTAAATATGAGCCCTGTTTACAAGTGAAATGTATATGGAAATACCATTTTAGTGTATAGTGCACGGATGGAAGGGCTGGAAACTAGTAGTTCTGAGATTTCAGCTTTCCTTTCCTCTGAGTCCCATGAAGTCAACCATTCCTCAAACTGTGCCAGAGGACCTGTGGGATGAGAGACATGTTAAAGTTGCCTCCTGGTTTTAAGAAAGGAAAAGAGATATTAACACTGTACATAAGGTTTTGGTCTGTTCTGGTATGTAACAACCTTAAGACAGACATCAGTTTGGAAGAGTTTGGGCATATGCACGTGGCTGTATTATGGAATAGCATGGTATGGATACATTAGAGAGCAGCCATAAACTCCCAATTTACAAGGACTCATGCCCCACCTTACAAGGTCTGTGCACTTTGTTTCGCTGTACATGTTCCATAAACATTAACTAACAAGAGTTTTGAAATAAAATGCTAGGCACTAGAGTTCCCCTTTAAATAAGCTGATGGCATTGAATTTGGACCCATAATAAATTCAACCCTCAACTAACATTTTCCTGCTATGATATAAATATTAACTTACCGTCAGGTTCATTGCAGTATGTTGCGGGATCAGACTGCAAACTGTACAAGCGTGCCTGGAAGAGAGAGATAGAGATACATCTGTAAACAGCAAGTCCGATTTAAAGTGTCACTGTCGTGAAATTTTTTTTTTTTTTTTTTTGCAGAAATCAATAGTCCAGGCGATTTTAAGAAGCTTTGTAATTGGGTTTATTAGCCGAAAAATGCATTTTTATCATGAAAATGCAGTTTGAAGCTCTCCCCCCTGTCTTCATTGTTCTCCTATGGAGAGAGCTAAATAAAACACCAAAACAGGACAACAAAGAGTTAATCTACAAATACCTCACCCTCTATCTCCTCTGAGAGTCAACACTGACCTCTCTGAGCTCTGATTACAGCCTTCACCCAGCTCCGTGCCTGTAATCCTCTGTTATCTGCTTTCTGCTGCTGGCTAACTCCCTCCTCCCCCTCCCCTCTCCCTAGAACAGACAGAGAATGTCTGATGCAACAAGTCACTCTCCTGATTTTTTTGCAGTGGATGGAAAAGAGGAGGGGGGGGGGACCTGGGAAAAGGCTTTTTAAATGCAGATAATGGCATATTTGGCTAATAATCCCAATTACAAAGTTTCTTAAAATCGCCTGGACTATTGATTTCTGGGGGGGGGGGGGGGGGGGGAACACAACAGTGACTCTTTAAAGGGAACCTGTTATTACTTTCATGCTGCCCGGGCCACATGACATTGATGTGGTCCCCGGTGGCTTCACACAAGCCTTTATTGAAGGATGTTTCCCTGTTTGGATATAAGAAGAGATCAAGACCAGCTGGGTGGGGTGAGGACACTGATCAGCATGAAAGTGATAACAGGTTCACATTTAACTTTAAAGGGGTTATCCAGCGCTACAAAAACATGGCCACTTTTCTCCCTCTTTTGTCTCCAGTTCAGGTGCAGTTTGCAATTAAGCTCCATTTACTTCAATGGAACTGAGTTTCAAAACCCCACCCAAACTGGGGACAACAGTAGGGGGAAGTGGCCATGTTTTGTAGTGCTGGATAACCCCTTTAAGTGATTGTCTCACTACAAAAACCTGGCATGGCAATCTGCTGATTTCTGTGGGTCCATAACACTCAGTGAATAGCTCTTAAACACTAAAAGAAGAAACATTTACTGCATATAACATGGGAGCCATTCAAATAAATATCTGTCCATGAATGTATTGACAAGTCAAGTCTACCACAACTATTCTCCATTTAAGCTCATAGAAGATGTGGGGTCCTGAACGGAGGGCCACCTTCTATTATTCATAAATACCTTAACAGGTATAAGAACAGGGGTTGTATTAATGATACAACCCATTTAAT
Source organism: Dendropsophus ebraccatus (assembly GCF_027789765.1). Classification (NCBI taxonomy): domain Eukaryota; kingdom Metazoa; phylum Chordata; class Amphibia; order Anura; family Hylidae; genus Dendropsophus; species Dendropsophus ebraccatus. The sequence goes on from NC_091458.1 coordinate 135,761,551, forward strand.
AGGGGAAATAAAAGATGTATGTGGTAAAAGCAGCACATGGGTACTGGATGTATATGGACAAGGCAGAAAACCCTTGGAGGGCAGCTCGCATACACTGGAAGCTGTGAATAACTGTAGAGATAAAGAAAAGTTCACACAGCAAGCTAAAGAGTAAAAATAAAAAATGTTATGTTTTTACATTTACATCATAAAAATCCAAAATTTAAAAAAAGTTTCAAAGTATAGTAGTGTTTGACAAACTAAACCAGTCATGTCAAACTCTGGCCCACGGTGCTACTATTTTTGGCCCGCCAGGCAATTCAGAGTTTGAATTACATCTGGCCTGCCGTGGCTACTATAAACGAGACTATGGGGGAGGGGTGGCTACTATATGAGACTATGGGGAGGGAGGGCTGGCTACTATATAAGACTACTGGGGAGGGCTGGCTACTATATGAGACTACTGGGGAGGGCTGGCTACTATATAAGAGACTATGGGGGAGGGCTGGCTACAATATAAGAGACTATGGGGGAGGGCTGGCTACAATATAAGAGACTATGGGGGAGAGCTGGCTACTATATAAGAGACTATGAGGGAGGGCTGTCTACTATATAAGAGACTATGGGGGAGAGCTGGCTACTATATAGGAGACTATGGGGGAGGGCTGGCTACTATATAGGAGACTACAGGAGAGGGCTGGCTATTACATGGCTAGGGGTTTAATCATATCATATCAATTTATCATGTCACTTATCATAGTGCATTTGCGCTTCAATAGTTTTTAAGGTTGACCCGCGACTTTGTCCAATTTTTTTAATTTGACCCACTGTGTATTTGAGTTTGACACCACTGAACTAAAGGATGATTATATACTGAAATACTTGCAGATTAGACATGCCCTTTAAGCTCAACACTCCATCACGCCTCTGATAGTGGGGTTCACACTTATTGTTAGAAGTGGGAAGTAGAGGACGAGTGAGAGGTACAATTAGGACTGCGTATATTGAGTTACTGGGTGCGTGGGTTGGCCAGCAACCCCTAACGGTGCGGGCTAAGTGGAGCACTGAGGTAGGGGACTTGGATGACGCCCAGTGGGATGAATTCCTTTCCTTGACCCAGACTTTGTTTCTTAGTGAGTCTCAACATATGCCTCAATTATTCCTCCTTCATAGGGTATTTAAAACTCCACATATGCTCCATAAAATAAGATATAGACCGAACTCTGATTGCCCAAGGTGCAGGGAGGTGGGGGCATAATAGTGGAGGGGCATAATAGGATTGCTAAAAGATGTCTTCGGCATATCGATGGGTTTCACGCCTAAACACTGTATCCTGGGTCCACTTGGTGAACTGAACCTAGACAATTATACTGTACTGGGGATTCAGCAAGTCCTGTTCCAAGCTAGGAAGACAATAGCTTCAAAGTGGACTCACTCACACCCGCCTACACTGGAGGAGTTTAAAAATAGGATGAATGTGGAGATTAGATTGGAGTGGAAAATTTACATGAAGAGGAAGTGTCCACGTAAATTCGAGGACATATGGGGACGGTGGGTAGACGTACCCGGTTTGCCTTTTCCAATTTTTCACCAACTTTGTAGGAACCCGCTTCAAATGTTTATTTATGCTATATAGAAATGTGTCTGTTGGCTCGTCTGGATACGATAATTTCTTTATGAGGGGGAAATCCAGAGTGAGAAGGGGGCCGGGGGAATACTGTTTTTCTTGACAAACTTAGTGTAACACACCTTAGATGGGTAGTATTATTTTGCTGGACGTGTGCGGACATGTACAGGGTCTTTCTGTAGTCTAGTTTACCTCTGTATAGGTATTTTAGTTTCTGTTTAATTTTCTATGTACATTGTTGTGTATGGCATGGCGGAGGTTTGCGTATACCTTATGTTTTGTACTTGCCTTCTGTACACTCATTTAATTTTGCTGTCTTGCATGTTTGTATTTAAAAACAAAAAAGTTTTTTATGACTTTAATGAAAAATTATCTGATCTAAAAAAATAAATAAATATATATATATATATATTTTTTTTTTTTTTTAATTTTTTTTTTTTTTTTTTTTTTTTTCAAAAGGTGTCCATAGCCATTAAAGCACTTAACATCAGAGGGACTTTGCAACCACATTAGGTAAAAATTTAGGATCCAATACCTTAGTGCTGTCATACGGTTCTGTAGTCCCAGACGGTGTGGCCATTAATGTAATAACATCACAATCAATAGTCTTGTCAGGAGACGGAGCAAATGTGTCAGAGATCACTCCCAGGAAATCGGAAAGACTTTTCTTCACCTTTTCTGTGGTCCCTGAGGAACCTTCCACCTAAGAAGATGGACAATACACACACAAAGTGGGAACGTTTGCATTAAATTGGTTTCCAAGTCTAATATTATAGACTATGACTGGTGAATGCACCTTATCTTTCTTACATATATATCTGTACAAAGTAGAGATGAGAAAATCGCTTCTTCCACTCGGCAATCTGCTGATGAGCCTGCTGCTTTTGAAGTCCATGCTGCTCCACCCTGGGTGCCTGGAAAAGCTGGATCCAGTCCTGGGAAACTTCTTTCAGGACAGGATCCAGCTTTTCCAGGCAGCCGGGGCAGAGCGGCATGGACTTCAAAAGCAGCCGACTGATAAGCAGATTGCCAAGCTAAAGAAGCCTCTTGCTTAATTTGAACTGTAAATTCTCTCATCTCTAATACATATGGCAGCATTATACTCCTATTCTTCCTTTTCTTTCTAATTGTTTAACCTTTTACAGCATTTCCTCTATAAATCAAAGCATAAACAGTGGCTAAAGGTTATCAGGAAGTTACATGTCCTGTGTTCTGGTTATATATGGACATGGGTGTGACAAACAAGTGCGACACTGTAAGTTCTGCACAATTACGGAAGACCTATCAGATTAAAAAAAGACCCCTGTGGCAACATTAGGAGTATGAAAAACATTCTTTTATATCCTATATAATAAAGGAACATAGAAAACAACAGAACACATTTAGAGTTGAGCCATGAGATACTTTTGGTGATACAGAGGATTGGCACATCCCAGATAGGATGGTTTATCCTCAGAAAAACCCATAGATTCCAGATCAGTGCAATGTCCCTGCCGATCAGCTCTTTGGCAGAGACGTGGCCCTGGCATATACACAATGAATACGGCCAGAAGAAGGTAGCCAAGTTCATTGTGTAGTGGGCAAACTGTGTTACTGCTGCACAGCTTCAATTCACTTCAATGGCAGCTAACCTGGTGCCAGCACTACACAATGAGGGATTTATCAATGGGTTTTGTGTGAAACTGTTGCAAATGTTTGAGGAATCGCTCATCACTCTGCAGAAACTGACATTATTGTGCTTAGAAGATAGGAGGACCTGGAGTAAGAGGGGAGCCCAGGGATGTGTTCGAACTGTAACATGAAGAATAAGCAGGTAGCCATCATAAAATATCCTTATTAATCTGAAGATGGAATTCTGGTGTCTTCATGTTCCCTGGCACTGTAGCAGACCACTAAAAATATCTGGTAGCGGTGGATAGTCTGCACTCACAAAGAGTAAGTGGTCGCATTTTCCTTATATCAGAATGATAAAAATAACTAAATATCAGAATTGTGTTTTTTTGGTCACCTCAGATCTCAGATTAAAGTGATCAAAAATTCCTATCTATACCACAAGTGTAGCTGTCATTCAAGAAAGCCCCTTTTTCTACTCAAAAAGCTATTTCCCAGCATACCACTCGCTTCTTATCTGCTCATTATCAGGCAAAGCCGTCTTCATTACAAAGGAGCAAAGTGAAGACAGGTTTGCCGAGCCAATTATCTAGAGGGGAAGGAGCCGAAGGGGATGAGTGAGCAGGAAGAGGACAGAGCCAGCTACTGCAATTTGCACACTGTCTGGGCACATAAAACGCTGGATTCACAGGTCAGAAAGGTCAACGCTTGTCTGGGAGCTTAGTGAGAGAAGATTGCAGGGATGTGTTTTGCACAGCCCTTCTTTTCTCCTCTCTGTGCTCACTCATGCCCTCAATCCCTTCCGTCTCCATAGACCATAATGGGCACAGAAATCCTGCTTCTTCTGAAGTGAGGGGGTTAAAAAAACAGCTTTTTGAGTACAGAAGGAAACTCTTTTGCTTAACAAAACCTATTACAGAGTTTCTTAAAATCGAATTAACTTTTTCATTTGTGTATAGGCTGTGTAAAAAAAAAAAAAAAAAAAAAGTATGGTTGGTACCACAAAAAAAAGCCCTGGAAAAACTGAAAAGTTATGAAAGAGGCTGTGAGAAGGAAAAAAAAAAAATGCAAAAATAAAAATTTGTCCGGTCTTAAAAAATAGTATTAGTCTTACCGGTAAGACGTTTTCTCCGAAACCTTCACGACGGCACCACAGGAGTTAACTCATGCCCTAGGGACAGGAAAAGCACAAACACGAGAGGTTAAAAGCCCCTCCCCTTCCTGCTAGCACCAGTGCATTATAACAATTTCTGAGCACCACGTGAGTATTATATTCAACAATACAATATAGGGAGGGATGTTGGTGCCGTCGTGAAGGTTTCGGAGAAAACGTCTTACCGGTAAGACTAATACTATTTTCTCTCCTCACCTTCAAGACGGCACCACAGGAGAAATACCAACAATTTCCCCTAGGGCGGGGCCACAGCCTGAAGATCTTTCTTACCAAACCAGGTCTTCACTGAGCTGAAACTGCCAACCACGATGCATGGCAATAGTAGTAGACCAGGTGATAGCTCTGCAATCTGATCTAAAGATGTGTAAGCCTTCTCCGCCCAAGAAGTGAACGCAGCGCTGAATGAAAGGGCCTTGATCAATAAAGGTAAAGGTAAGTCCTATACCTATGCTTCCATACAGCATTCCGGATTCCACCAGCTAGAAACTGCTGGAAATCTCTTCAGTATATTCTTCCTCTGGAATTGAATGAAGACCAATCCAGGTGTTACAGGATTCCAGGAACTATATTACAGTTTCCCTACAGTCCAGGAATAAAACTTCCATCCTTAATCATCTTTGGAGTTGATACAGAATGATCATAAGACCAAGAAAGATGACATCACCACAGAAACAAATCGGGATCGGTGTGACACTATTTTGTCCGTCTGGAAAAGACGGGTCGGGTCTCCGATTCGTCTTATCTAAGATTATGGTCACAGGATGGCTGTCTTGTAGAACAGGAACTTGAGACTGTACTCCAAATAGGTTTTGAAGGAAGACTATTAAGGTCTTCAAGTACAATGTTAAAATCCCAAGGGAAATGTCGATTAAAGTTAGGATTCCTGTTTAGAAGCGTTCCTCATAAGTTCTAAACACATCTATGATTCATGATAAATATAATGATAAATAGCAGATATATGGATACAATGATTAATTGCAAATGATATATGATAAATGATAAATAGCAGATGATGTATCATATAATGATTAATAGCAGATATATGATATAATGATAAATAACAGATGATATATGATATAATGAGTAATAGCAGATGATATATGATAAATAGCAGATGATATATCATATAAATATAAATAGCGGATAAGGTTGCAACATGCACCTTAAAGGACAACTCCGGCGAAAAATGATTTTGGCTTATTTAACACACATTACAAAGTTATATAACTTTGTAATGTGGTTAAATACCCGGTCTGGCCCCCTTCCCCCACTTTCCGACCCCCGAACCCCCACCCCGGAAGTTAAAGAATGTATACATTACCTATTACGGTCATCACGGTCCTCTTCTCCCGGGTGGCATCTGGTGACGGGTGACGTCAGAGCTGGGGGGCGGTCCGGGTCTTCTTCCTCTTCGGCGTCTTCATTGAGAGTGAATGGGAGAGAAAAGGCTGCTGGTGCACATGCGCACCAGCAGCCTTTTCATTGGCTGGAGCGCATCACATGGCTTCCAGCTTGCTCAGCCCTGATTGGCTGAGCTTGCTGGAAGCCATGTGATGCGCTCCAGCCAATGAAAAGGCTGCCGGTGCGCAAGCGCACTGGCAGCCTTTTCTCTCTCATGGACCCGGAAGCAAGAGACATCGCTGGACGGCGGACGCAGGTGACGGAGGGATGGTGAGTATGGTGTCTGTTTTTTTTTTGGGGGGGGGGGGGGGAGGGGGTCCCGCCGGAGTTGTCCTTTAAGAGTGGCCGACTTGAGACCTTCTGATATATCCTAGAAAAGAACGGCCTCATTTTCCTAGACTGTAGGAATCACAGCCTCAGAGAGGCCTCTGCTCCTAAACATAGACTTAGGATTCAGGTCGACATCTTGAGTCTTGACAGATCCGGACGACACTGGTCCCTGAAGAAGTAGAAGGCGAAGGCTCAAATCCAAAAGTTGAAGAGCCCAGAGGCTCCAGGACCCGCCTCCGTACAAGGCCTGACTACACCTTCTGGCCGAAATGGTACCGGATAATGACAGTCATTTCCACTGATAGGATTTCCTGTAGTGTCCCAGGAAAGAGCCAAAAGATAAAGGAATGTATACAAGACTGAAAATCAAGGCTGTTCAAGTACATCCACCGCCACTGGAACATCGCTTGGAAAGAACTTCTATACCTCCTTGTACTGATAAATCTGTGAACAAATCAGAGGCAGAGGATAAAATCTGGACCTTCCTCCTTGAGACACCCTTCACTCATGAAAATGGATTGACTGCTAAGATAAACCATGTGAATCGTAAGATATGTGGATGTTGGGGATAAATATGTCGCTCCCCTAGGTGAAGATCCAATCTGAATGGATTGAAGTGGATTCTGCTCTGCACTATCCTGGTGTCTCAGATGTGCCACAGCGGTACTGTTGTCCAATAAAATGTGACTTGTTAGATTCCAAATATTATTCGCCTGCTGTAAGGCACCTGACTGCCTGCAGCTCTTTAAGGCCTGAAGACCTTGCTGCTGTCCTTGGAGATAGCAGCAACTGGCCAACGTCTGTGACTAATCTTATCTTAGGAAGAGGCATACAAAGATAACCCCTTCTTCAAGTAAGCCATGTAGGCCAGCATATAGAGACCACCAGACCTGTGGAGAAAAGGATACCTGTGCCTGATTCAGAATGACAAGTCTATTGGTTTATTACAGTAAGAATCTAGAATGAGTCTGATTCTAAGGTGTCACTGGAGAATAAGTAGTCATGGATTCCATATGGACATGGTCCTCAAGTGTAGCCAGGCCTCCTACATTGGGAACAGTCTAGTCTTCTCCACCAGAGATACCCAATCTGAGGGGAGAGAGGACATTATTACCTAGGAATCCGGAGGATCCCCAAATATATTTTGGGTGTCTGAGTCGAGATCCGATTACTGATTGTTTATCGGCCACCCCCAGGAATAAAGATCACTGGCTGTCGTTATTTTCTGAACAGCTTCTATGTGGAATCTGTCAAAGAAAGAAAACTCAAACAGACAGGCGGAAATATTTATCCCAAACCGATGAAGGTAGGGGATCAACTTCCCCATAAACTACAGAAGATGCAAAAGGGCTGATGAATCCCGAAGGAGAGAGCACTGCATTGATAATGCTGGACACAACTGCCCATGCAAACTTCTACTAAAGACAAGAGTTGAAACATAGTAGAAGCATCTCTTAAGTCGATTAACGCCCTCATAGCATCCTATAGATTAAGTTGAGTAGTAGACTACATGGATTCCATCTTGAATCCTCTGTATCAGATACATTTTGATGGGTTCCAGGTTTATACTAAGCCTGTATGTTCTGTTCAGTTACTAAATAAGGAATAGCTGAAAAGTGCCCCTTCTCTAACTCTGGCACTGGGACAGAGGTCACAACACTGGGCTTTATCAGCTTCTAGACACTGTAGAAGAGTCCTGATTAAAGGAGCTGAGAAGGTAGGTGGATTAGGAAACATTTGGGGGGAGAAGATGACTATATTGAAGTCCTGGAGAATAACGTCCAGGATCCAGCTGACTTGGGTGACACAAATCCAAGCCTCCTGAACTCCAGAATCTCCCCCCACCTCCAGGATAGTGACCTGGTGTAGTCCTGTGAGGCCTTGGGAGAGGTCCATAGACATCCCTCCTATAATGCTCCTGAATTCTATGGTGCTACATTGAACCCATACTTCTTAACTACTGAAGGTCTATTAGAACAGAAGAATTTCCCAGATCAATGGCAGACCGAAGACCTTGCATAAAATGGGATTTCAGATATTTTTTATTTTTTTTGGTGTGTGTGTGTGTGTGTGTGTGTGTGTGTGTGTGACTAATGGCAGAAAAGGTAGAACCCAATTCCTGGCAACCATATGGACCATCACTGCTGAGGAATCAGCCAAGAAGGCTAAGGAATCGCCACAAAAGAAAAGACACATCAATAATGTGCTCCCGAGGGAACACACACACACATATACATATATATATATATATATATATATATATATATCCATCTATCTTGATGGTCGTCTCTGATTGATTCCCATATGTACTGCACAAGAACACATGTAGCAGCAACATCTCTCACAAGAGAAAAGTAACAGTCTATAAGACTGATCCTCCTGGCCTCAGTTAAGGAGCCTACAAATGGCAAGGTGATTGCTAGTAACTCTAACCACCTGGGTGTCCAAATCCCATTCTTCCCAGGTTTTGTTAATCATCAGTGATGAGGCCTGAAAGGTCTGCTGAATAGGAACTAGCTTCCACATGCTAACCCCAGCAAACAACTCATCTCCAATAGATCACCCCTCTTGTGTATCCTCCATGCCCACTGGAAGTCTGACAGAGAGAAGGTAAGATCAAATGGCAAAATATATTCCCTAGACTCTGTGTATCAATCTGATAGAGCAGAGAAGCCTAGACATAAATTACTGGATTCAAATAATTGAATCAGATAAAGTACAAGACTCAAACCTAGAAGCAAAAGGACAGGCCCTGTGACTCCTAGATTTTAACAGGTACCTCTGGTACGCTGAAAGCTGCTAAAGCCATAAGAAGGTATAGCAATAGGTGTAGCAGCTGCCATATCAACCTTCATTATCTGACCGAACAGATAGGAAGGAAGATGAGGAGAGAAAAACAGCGCAGAGGATGACAGTTACATAAGTTATGCAAGTGTTTAACAGGTGAAATGCAACATCTGATTGGCCAGATCTTCCATCCATTTAAACATCCTCTATAATGATGACACTAAACAGGATATTTTATGTTCTTGTTAATAAAGGAGAGAGGCCTGCATAGTAACAGGTAAATCTCCTAAGAGGAGAAGCTCCTTCTCGCAAAATAAAGCTAGGAGCAAAACCTTATCCATACCTACATATATAAGTATATATATCACAGTCCTAAGCACCAAGGTGAATACAGCACACTGGTGCCCACACAGAGTAATTATATATCACCCTGAAAGGTATAGGGAAGAAGAGAGGGAGATAGAAACTGGGACAGTCAGAACTATACAAGCTGACCCCTAGCACTCTCCCCTAAGTGTAGCAGACTTTAGTTGGCACACTTACCACCGGCAGCGGCAGAGGAGGCTAGTCTGCAGCAGGATTCCTCATAGGTGATGCAGTGGATCAGACCTCAGAAGACTGATGACACACAACTCTGCAGATTTTCCAAACTTGCCGCCCCGCGTCCTCGGAAGACCAGGAGTTCTGTCTCTTCCGGCACATGGCGTCAGCGTGCTCCCCCCACTGAAGGCACTGCTGAAAGACTAGGCCTTAGGCCTGACCTCCGCCGAACGCCCGTACATTGCGGCCGGAAGTAGGCCACAAACGCCGACCACTAGGCCACAGCGCCTGCCACAGCACGACCAGTCCCGGGACACGCGTATACAAAGGAGAGGTCCGGAGGTTGCAGCAACGGAAACTCTCTGCGCGCCCCCGCCACGTCAGGGATGGCACGAGGAGAACCAGCAGGCCATCCCTTACCCCAGATCCGAAGATCAGCCAGCCGCCTCCATGAGAAGGAAGGAGGTTAAACCCTGATCGATCCCTGCTGGTAAGGGGAAATAAATCTTCAAACAGGGGGATCTTCTCATCTTCACCATGGATCCCCCACCTCTCGTGCCTGCCCTACAGGGACAGGAAAAGCACTGGTGCTAGCAGGAAGGGGAGGGGCTTTTAACCTCTCGTGTTTGTGCTTTTCCTGTCCCTAGGGCATGAGTTAACTCCTGTGGTGCCGTCGTGAAGGTGAGGAGAGAAAAATTAAAGCAGCAAAAGCTTGGTTGCTATGGGCAAGTACTCTGCTGTTCCTTTGAACAAGGTGTGATAAATCTCCCCCATAACATTTTATTACTCATGTATAACTCACCGCCAGCTTCTCCTTGACAACAGAAGCAGTAGCTGCAATAGTGCATGCTGTATCATGCTGCACAACTCGGGAAAACTCTGTTAGATCTCTTTTCATAAACTCCAAAGCCTCTGCAGACTGAAATGACAAAGAAGAATCTGATTAAAGTAAACTTTAAAGGGAATCTGTCAGCACCCGGGCCATAACCAAGGTGTGCTGTAGTTGAGCATGTTACCTTTCAGTAGTTTGTCAGTGGAGTGAATTATGCGCAATCTCGGGTCTCCTACCTTAATTAAGAGTGAATGAGGAGTTGTGGCTCAGTGTTTGTGCCACACCTCTGTACACCTCACCACTTCTTCCTCCTCCCTTTTCTTCATAAATAATCAATGCTGCATGGCCTCTTGCTCACTCAGCTATCAGTCAGGATCTGTCAACAGAGGACTGATCTGCAATCAGATATAGTTAAACCTCCTGTTGGAGCTGCGGTCTAGGAGTAAATCACCAGTCTAGAGACCAGCACCAGTTTGTTATCATTGGTTCAATTCCCCTCATGGCAATTATTTTTCACATTATTGTATCATTTAAAAAAAAAAAAAAGAATTCCCAATCAGACCCAAATTAATTTCTTGTTTTTTAATACAATGAGAAAAAAAATACTATATATTTTAAAACATTTTAATCACTTAAAAAATGAATTTTAAAACAAATTTGGGAATTCTTTACATCTTTGAAAATGATACAATAATAAGAAAAAATAAAAAAAGAAATAACTATTTCATTTTCATCAGGGGAATCGAACCAAAGAAAAAAAAAAACTGTTGCTGGTCTCTAGACAGGTGATTTACCCCTAGACCTCAGCTCCAACAAGGGCTAGTTGGTTCAATTATATCCGATCAGTCCTCCGTTTGCAGATACTGACTTACAGCATGAGTGAGCCGGGCAGCATTGATTATTCATGAAAAAGAGGGAGGAGTGGTGAGGTGTACTAGAGCGTGGCACAAACACTCCACAACTCCTCTTTAAATTAATTATAATCCACTCCACTGACAAATTACCAAAAGGTACCATGCTCACTAGGGGACTGCCAGCTACAGCACAGTGTCAGAACCTCAGGTAGGGCCAAGGAGCTGACAGATTCCCTTTAAAGTGCTGTTACCACCAGACTGGAGCACTGGAGGCGGGCCAACCCACCCTTAGTGGGAAGAAACTCCAGCCCCTCCATGACGTGATTCCATTAGAGTCAATGGAACCCTATCATAGAGGGGCTAGGGTTCCCTCCTACTAAGGGTGGGTCGGCCCGCCTCCAGTGCTTCTGCCTGGGCCTGGTGGTAGAGTCACTTTAAAGGTAAGACAGCAGCCAGTTAGATGAATCTAACTTGCTGCTATGTTCCCATAATGCCAGGGACGTTAAGAATAACGTTCATTTTCTTACATTTATCCTCAGTGCTGTTTTCCTACAGCCCTCCATTTTATTAACACAGTATGTTAGTATGATACACTGGGGTGGGACTGTAGCCCTCGGGTTCACAGATCTGACCACCTCTCTTTATGAATATTCAGGCAGTGGACAAACAGCACAGAGGACAAAAGATAAGAAAATGATCCTTTGTCTTGCCCTATGGGAGCATAAAAGCAGGGTAGTATACCTTTAATGTGGGGCACTACATCAACCAGTAAGGGTAGCTTCACACACCGTATCGCAGTGAATTTTTTTTTTTTTTAAAGAATTTTGCCCAGACAGCTGGTAAGAGTTTGTGACAATGAAGTCCCAGTAGGATCATGCCTTTCTGTATAATATAGTTCTGTATGCTTATTCACATGTTTCTGAGAAACATGGAACCACGGATGGCTGGCATCATGTATCAGCCGTGCGGCTCTCTCATTACAGTCCCATGAAGCTTAGAACATCTTCCCGGCTCCCGGCATCATATGGGCGGTGAGTCATTCCATATCATCACTTATCCATCCGAGGTTCCGTGTTTCACAGAAAAATGTGAATAAGTCTTTAAGTGACTGTACCATCAGGCCCAGGCTGAAGCACTGGAGGCGGGCTGACCCACCCTTAGTTTGAGGAAACCCCACCCCTTTATGATGGGGTTCCATTGATTCTAATGGAGGGGCTGGAGTTTCTTCCCAGTAAGGGTGGGTCGGCCCGCCTCCAGTGCTTCAGCCTGGGCCTGGTGGTACAGTCACTTTAAAGGGGTACTTCAGCGAATAGCTTTTTTCCAGTAATTGAAACACATTACAAAGTTATAAAACTGTAATATGCTTCAATCACCTATCTGCCCCTCTTCCCTATCTTTTCCCCTCTCAATCCCCCACCAGGAAGTGAAGTAAACTCATTCTTACCTAATGACTGTTGACCCCAGGCTGCTCTGTGGCAGCCATTTTGCGACAATGACATCATCACGAGGGAGGCGGGTCTAAGCACTGTTAGGCCAGCCTCCCTTTGCCAGATGACTCAGGTTGCTGAGCTCTTATTGGCTGAACAAGCTGTAAGCCATCTAACAATTTTACAGAGTCAGTTAGACATCACAGGAGACAAAGTGCATCATGGGAAAGCCCAAACCAGGAAGTGAAGAAAAACGAAGACACAAACTGAAGCTTCAGGGACCTGCAAACAGCAGAAAATTCAAACGGAGACAGACTCCAGAGGGATGGTAAATGTAAAAACTATGTTTATGATTGATTGATTGTTTTAAAGGACAACGCCGGTGCTAATAAAAAAAAAAAACTGAACTGAAGCTCCAGTTGGTGTCTTCATTTTTCTTCACTTCCTGGTTTGGGCTTTACGTTGATGCACTTTGTCTCCTGTGATGTGTAAGGCTAGGTTCACACTGCGTTTTCAGCATCCGTTTAACGGATCTGTTTTTTTTAATGTCAGCAACGTTTTTTTGTCCGTTTTGGTCCGTCAAAAAAAACGGATCCGTTTTTTTTTATAATGGAAGTCAATAGAAAAACGGATGCACACAAATGAATCCGTTTTTTGCAATCCGTTTTTTGCAAAAAACGGATGCGTTAAACGGATGCTGAAAACGCAGTGTGAACCTAGCCTAACTGAAAAGATGGATTACAGCTTGTTCAGCCAATTGGAGCTGAGCAACCTGAGTCATCTGACAAAGAGCGGTTGGCTTAAAGTGACTGTACCACCAGGCCCAGGCTGAAGCACTGGAGATGGGCCGACCCACCGTTAGTGGGAGGAAACCCCAGCTCCTCCATAACGTGACTCCATTAGAATCAATGGAACCCTATCATAAAGGGGCGGGGTTTCCTCCCACTAAGGGTGGGTCAGCCCGCCTCCAGTGCTTCAGCCTGGGCCTGGTGGTACAGTCACTTTAACAGGGCTTAGACCCGCCTCGCTCTTGATGATATCATTGTCACAAAATGGCTGCCACAGAGCAGCCTGGAGTCAACAGTCATTAGGTAAGAATGAGTTTACTTCACTTCCTGATGGGGGGTTAAGGGGGGAAAGATAGGGAAGGGCGGCAGATAGGTGATTGAAGCATATTACAGAGTTATATAACTTTCTAATGTGTTTTAATTACTGGGAAAAAGCTTTTCACCGGAGTACCCCTTTAAGGCCTCATTCACCTATCCGTAGTGTTCTGCAATTCACGGACCACTACATAGAAAACAGTGATCTGTGCCACAATGCGGGGCCACACTAGGTTCTGTCTTTTTTGTTTTTTGTTTTTTTTTTTGTGGACGTCTGAACGGGATCAATAAAAAACATTGGTCCGATGTTCTGGCCACAACTGCATACAGAAGTACAGACGTGTGAACAGGGCCTGACAAACATTTCCATTACCACAATACAGGAGGAGAAAATGGCTACCTACCTTCTCCCGCACACTGCTGTAACTCTGGTGTATCCAGCTTCTCCACCAACCCCCATCCTCCCTGCCAAACAACAAGATGGTCAATACAGAGACATCAATGTGCAGAGCCGTAAGGGGACAATGTGCTGTTATGTGGATGTAGCAGAGCTGTGAGGTAACAATGTGCTGTGATGTGGATGTAGCAGAGCTGTAAGGGGACAATGTGCTGTTATATGGATGTAGCAGAGCTGTGAGGTAACAATGTGCTGTGATGTGGATGTAGCAGAGCCGTAAGGGGACAATGTGCTGTTATGTGGATGTAGCAGAGCTGTGAGGTAACAATGTGCTGTTATGTGGATGTACCAGAGCTGTGAGGTGACAGCGCGTGCTCTGTATGTGGATGTAGCAGATCAGTGAGGTAACAATGTGCTCTGTATGTGGATGTAGCAGAGCTGTGAGGTGACAATGTGCTGTTATGTGGATGTAGCAGAGCTGTGAGGTAACAATGTGCTGTTATGTGGATGTAGCAGAGCTGTGAGGTGACAATGTGCTGTTATGTGGATGTACCAGAGCTGTGAGGTGACAGCGCGTGCTCTGTATGTGGATGTAGCAGATCAGTGAGGTAACAATGTGCTCTGTATGTGGATGTAGCACAGCTGTGAGGTGACAATGTGCTGTTATGTGGATGTAGCAGAGCTGTGAGGTAACAATGTGCTGTTATGTGGATGTAGCAGAGCTGTGAGGTGACAATGTGCTGTTATGTGGATGTAGCAGAGCTGTGAGGTAACAATGTGCTGTTATGTGGATGTAGCAGAGCTGTGAGGTAACAATGTGCTCTGTATGTGGATGTAGCAGAGCTGTGAGGTAACAATGTGCTCTGTATGTGGATGTAGCAGAGCTGTGAGGTAACAATGTGCTCTGTATGTGGATGTAGCAGAGCTGTGAGGTGACAGTGTGCTCTGTATGTGGATGTAGCAGAGCTGTGAGGTGACAGTGTGCTATGTATGTGGATGTAGCAGAGCTGTGAGGTGACAGTGTGCTCTGTATGTGGATGTAGCACAGCTGTGAGGTAACAATGTGCTCTGTATGTGGATGTAGCATAGCTGTGAGGTAACAATGTGCTCTGTATGTGGATGTAGCAGAGCTGTGAGGTAACAATGTGCTCTGTATGTGGATGTAGCAGAGCTGTGAGGTGACAGTATGCTCTGTATGTGGATGTAGCAGAGCTGTGAGGTGACAGTATGCTCTGTATGTGGATGTAGCAGAGCTGTGAGGTGACAGTGTGCTCTGTATGTGGATGTAGCAGAGCCGTGAGGTGACAGTGTGCTCTGTATGTGGATGTAGCAGAGCCGTGAGGTGACAGTGTGCTCTGTATGTGGATGTAGCAGAGCTGTGAGGTGACAGTGTGCTCTGTATGTGGATGTAGCAGAGCCGTGAGGTGACAGTGTGCTCTGTATGTGGATGTAGCAGAGCCGTGAGGTGACAGTGTGCTCTGTATGTGGATGTAGCAGAGCTGTGAGGTAACAATGTGCTGTTATGTGGATGTAGCAGAGCTGTGAGGTGACAGTGTGTTCTGTATGTGGATGTAGCAGAGCTGTGAGGTGACAGTGTGCTCTGTATGTGGATGTAGCAGAGCTGTGAGGTGACAGTGTGCTCAGTATGTGGATGTAGCAGAGCTGTGAGGTGACAGTGTGTTCTGTATGTGGATGTAGCAGAGCTGTGAGGTGACAGTGTGCTCAGTATGTGGATGTAGCAGAGCTGTGAGGTGACAGTATGCTCTGTATGTGGATGTAGCAGAGCTGTGAGGTGACAGTGTGCTCTGTATGTGGATGTAGCAGAGCTGTGAGGTGACAGTATGCTCTGTATGTGGATGTAGCAGAGCTGTGAGGTGACAGTGTGCTATGTATGTGGATGTAGCAGAGCTGTGAGGTGACAGTGTGCTCTGTATGTGGATGTAGCAGAGCCGTGAGGTGACAGTGTGCTCTGTATGTGGATGTAGCAGAGCTGTGAGGTGACAGTGTGCTCTGTATGTGGATGTAGCAGAGCTGTGAGGTGACAGTGTGCTCTGTATGTGGATGTAGCAAAGCTGAGCTTGTCAGCTCATCGCAATGTGTAGATCAGTGCACTAAACAAATTCAGCTGTACTACATCTGTAGAAAGGACAGTGCTGATCTGCATTACATGGTGGATGTGCGGCAGTTACACGGCAGGTATAGTATACGATGTCCGCCAGCCGCAGCGCAGACATATGTGAGGCGGGGACAGTGTGCAGGGGACAGCGGCTATCACTGTGTATGGAGAAGCAGCAGAGCTGGGCGCTTCTCCCGAGGACTGAGCTATGGGGCCTCCGCAGGGGATACAGGTTGGCCGGAGATGTCGGAAAGCAAAACACCACTCTCACCCTTCCGCCATGTCGGCTGCGTGACATCACCAATATTTACCGACCTCTGACCCGGAAGTTCCGGCAGCGCCATAGCGGAAGTGCGTATATGGTTACACGGCGCTGCTGCCTACTGTACAGCGCTGTATATACCTCCCGGTAGTAGAGACAGAGCGCCGTGTACACCCCCTGATATTATACACAGCGCCCTATATACCTCCTAAGAGTATGCACAGCGCTGTATAAACCCCCTGATAGTATACGCAGCGCCCTATATAGCTCCTGATAGTATACACAGCGCTGTATACACCTGATAGTATACACAGCGCCCTATACACCTTCTGATAGTATACACAGCGCCCTATACTGCTCCTGATATTATACACATCGCCTTATACACCTCCTGATAATATACACAGCGCTGTATACACCTTCTGATAGTATACACAGCGCCCTATACACCTTCTGATAGTATACACATTGCTCTATACACCTCCTGATAGTATACACAGCGCCCTATACACCTCCTGATAGTATACACAGCGCCCTATACACCTTCTGATAGTATACACAGCGCCCTATAGTCCCCCTGATATTATACACAGCGCCCTATATACCTCCTAAGAGTATGCACAGCGCCGTATAAACCCCCTGATAGTATACACAGCGCCCTATATAGCTCCTGATATTATACACAGCGCTGTATACACCTCCTGATAGTATACACAGCGCCCTATACTCCTCCTGATAGTATACACAGCGCCCTATACTCCTCCTGATATTATACACATCGCCTTAAACACCTCCTGATATTATACACAGCGCTGTATACACCTTCTGATAGTATACACATTGCCCTATATACCTCCTGATAGTATACACAGCGCCCTATACACCTCCTGATAGTATACACAGCGGCCTATATACCTCCTGATAGTATACACAGCGCCCTTTATAGCTCCTGATAGTATACACAGCGCCCCCTGTATAGCTCCTAAGAGTATACACAGCGCCCTATAAACCTCCTGATAGTATACACAGCGCCCTATATACCTCCTGATAGTATACACAGCGCCCTTTATAGCTCCTGATAGTATACACAGCGCCCCCTGTATAGCTCCTGAGAGTATACACAGCGCCCTATACACCTCCTGATAGTATACACAGCGCCCTATATAGCTCCTGATAGTATACACAGCACTGTATACACCTTCTGATAGTATACACAGCGCCCTATATACCTCCTGATAGTATACACAGCGCCCTTTAGACTGCAGTCACGCTATCAGCACTTCACTGAAATGGAGTCACACTATCAGCACTAGGAATTACAGTGCTCCTATATACCATGTGTTATGGTAATAGCCAGGACTAGTTAGTTCCAGGCTTCAGAATGTGCCAGGAAAATCATAGGGTGACACCTACATGTAAGACTAACTAGAGAATGTCAACTCTTAACCCCTTCAGGTCCATTCACCCACTGTTAACCCCTTCACATCCACTACAATCTTATTCATCCACTGTTAACCCCTTTAGATCCACAACACTTCAATTCATCCACTTTTAACCCCTACACATCCACCACAGTTTAATTCATATACTGTTAACCCCTTCAGCTCCAGGAATATTTTATTTTTTTTCTAACTATATGTAATTTTTAACACCTGAAAACCAGGCTCATTTTAATTTATTTCTCTTATTTGTCTTAGTTATAGAAAAATCATTTTTACTGTAGGGATTTGGATTAATGTGATGGTAAAGTGTCTATTTGGGGCTATATGCCCCACTATTTGAAGTCCAATAAAATCACTAAATCAAATTGTTATCCAATCACACTACCATATCTTAGAAGAGCGCTTACTCTCGTACAGATTCTGTGATTTTCAGACATTTTTACTGTAGGGATTCAGAGTAATGTGATGGGTAAAGTGTCTATTTGGGGTTATATGTCGAACATTTTGAAGTCCAATAAAATCACGAAATCAAATTGTTATCCAATCACTTTACCATATCCTAGAAGAGCGCTTACTCTCGTACAGTTTCTGTGATTTTCAGACATTTTTACTGTAGGGATTTGGAGTAATGTGATGGTAAAGTGTCTATTTGGGGCTATACACCTGATAATTTAAAGTCCAATAAAATTACGAAATCCAATAGTTCTCCATATTGTTCTTGTTGTTGGACGCTCTTGGTAGACGACTTCCAATCCCAGGAGGGACCAGTTTCATGGCTGTTGGAGGATAACCATTAAGAGACTTTTTTCAGGACTGTTCTTCTATTCTAGTTTAATAAGTCTATGTTCCTTTTAAGTTTAGGTTAGGGACTCGCAAGAGAATGAGGACCCTTAATGTGGCTTGCGAGCTTACGATATTTCTTGCCTATTTTTTTCTTCTAGTTTTCAACGGTAAAAGATATCTACTAATACCTCATTGAAGATTGGACATCGAGCCATCAAGGAGCCCCACTAGACTAAAACTGCTTTCACATGCTGCAGATTTTAGGCAGATTTTCTGCAGCAGATTGTCTGTTGCCAAACCAAAGTCAACCTGAAGTTTCAAATCTGCTGTAGAAAATCTACATCAAATCCGCAGTGTGTGAAAGCACCCTTACTATTCTGCAAGTCTTCCCCAGTGCATTATAGGGCCATGCAGCTGCCACTGACTGACAGCTACTTACCGCCCTAGCGCTAGTGTCTCTGCCACCTAATAAAGAGTGCTGAGGGGCCTGTGTGAGCTGCTGGCGCCTGCTGATGCCCCTCCCCCGTGCCGACTTCTATGCTTTTATAGAAGAACTCTGGCTAAGACATTTTTGTATTGTTATTGTATTTGTCACCCAAAAGTTATACAAATCCCCAATATACACCTATTATGGGAAATGCTTATAAAGGGCTTTTTTCTCTGCACTTACTACTGCATCAAGGCTTCACTTCCTGAATAACAAGGTGAGGTCACTTCCTGGATAACATGGTGATGTCACTTCCTGCATAACACGATGATGTCACTTCCTGGATAACATGGTTATGTCACTTCCTGGATAACATGGTGATGTCACGACCCAACTCCCAGAGCTGTGCGGGTGTGGCTGCCGGAGAGGATGATGGCAGGGGGATGCTCAGTGTCCCTCCAGTGCCCTGTATCCCTCAGTGTCCCCCTGCCATCATCCTCTCCAGCAGCCTCAGCCCGCATAGCTCTGGGAGTCGGGTCGTGACATCACCATGTTATTCAGGAAGTGACATAACCATGTTATCCAGGAAGTGACCTCACCTTGTTATTCAGGAAGTGAAGCCTTGATGCAGTAGTAAGTGCAGAGAAAAAAGCCCTTTATAAGCATTTCCCATAATAGGTGTATATTGGGGATTTGTATAACCTTTGGGTGACAAATACAATAACAATACAAAAATGTTTTAGCCAGACTTCTTCTATAAAAGCATAGAAGTCGGCACGGGGGAGGGGCATCAGCAGGCGCCAGCAGCTCACACAGGCCCCTCAGCACTCTTTATTAGGTGGCAGAGACAAGACCACTAGGGCGGTAAGTAGCTGTCAGTCAGTGGCAGCTGCATGGCCCTATAATGCGGATTTGATGCAGATTTTCTACAGCAGATTTGAAACTTCAGGTTGACTTTGGTTTGGCAACAGACAATCTGCTGCAGAAAATCTGCCTAAAATCTGCAGCATGTGAAAGCAGTTTTAGTCTAGTGGGGCTCCTTGATGGCTCGATGTCCAATCTTCAATGAGGTATTAGTAGATATCTTTTACCGTTGAAAACTAGAAGAAAAAAATAGGCAAGAAATATCGTAAGCTCGCAAGCCACATTAAGGGTCCTCATTCTCTTGCGAGTCCCTAACCTAAACTTAAAAGGAACATAGACTTATTAAACTAGAATAGAACAGTTAATAACAATTTGATTTCGTGATTTTAAAAATGTCTGAAAATCACAGAACCTGTACGAGAGTAAGCGCTCTTCTAGGATATAATAGTGTGATTGGATAACAATTTGATTTCGTGATTTTATTGGACTTCAAAATGTGCGACATATAGCCCCAAATAGACACTTTACCATCACATTACTCCGAATCCGTACAGTAAAAATGTCTGAAAATCACAGAACCTGTACGAGAGTAAGCGCTCTTCTAGGATATGGTAAAGTGATTGGATAAAAATTTGATTTCGTGATTTTATTGGACTTCAAATAGTGGGACATATAGCCCCAAATACACACTTTCCCATCACATTACTCAGAATCCCTACAGTAAAAATGTCTGAAAATCACAGAACCTGTATGAGAGTAAGCGGTCTTCTAGGTCATGGTAGTGTGATTGGATAACAATTTGATTTCGTGATTTTATTGGACTTCAAAATGTGCGACATATAGTCCCAAATAGACACTTTACCATCACATTACTCCAAATCCCTACAGTAAAAATTTCTGAAAATCACACAATCTGTACGAGAGTAAGCGCTCTTCTAGGATATGGTAGTGTGATTGGATAACAATTTGATTTCGTGATTTTATTGGACTTCAAATAGTGGGACATATAGTCCCAAATAGACACTTTACCATCACATTACTCCGAATCCGTACAGTAAAAATGTCTGAAAATCACAGAACCTGTATGAGAGTAAGCGCTCTTCTAGGATATGTTAGCGAAATTGGATAACAATTTGATTTCGTGATTTTATTGGACTTCAAATAGTGCGACATATAGCCCCAAATAGACATTTTACCATCACATTAATTCAAATCCCTACAGTAAAAATGATTTTTCTATATCTAAGACAAATAAGAGAAATAAATTAAAATGAGCCTGGTTTTCAGGTGTTAAAAATTACATATAGTTAGAAAAAAATAAAATATTCCTGGAGCTGAAGGGGTTAACAGTATATGAATTAAACTGTGGTGGATGTGTAGGGGTTAAAAGTGGATGAATTGAAGTGTTGTGGATCTAAAGGGGTTAACAGTGGATGAATTAGATTGTAGTGGATGTGAAGGGGTTAACAGTGGGGGAATGGACCTGAAGGGGTTAAGAGTTGACATTCTTTAGTTAGTCTTACATGTAGGTGTCACCCTATGATCTTCCTGGCACATTCTGAAGCCTGGAACTAGCTAGTCCTGGCTATTACCGTAAAACATGGTATATAGGAGCACTGTAATTCCTAGTGCTGATAGTGTGACTCCATTTCAGTGAAGTGCTGATAGTGTGACTGCAGTCTTTATAGCTCCTGATAGTATACACAGCGCTGTATACACCTGATAGTATACACAGCGCCCTATATAGCTTCTGATAGTATACACATCGCCCTATACACCTCCTGATAGTATACACAGCGCCCTATATACCTCCTGATAGTATACACAGCGCCCTGTATAGCTCCTGATAGTATACACAGCGCTGTATACACCTGATAGTATACACAGCGCCCTATATAGCTCCTGATAGTATACACATGGCCCTATACACCTCCTGATAGTATACACAGCGCTGTATACACCTTCTGATAGTATACACAGCGCCCTATATACCTCCTGATAGTATACACAGCGCCCTATATAGCTCCTGATAATATACACAGCGCCCTATATAGCTCCTGATAGTATACACATGGCCCTATACACCTCCTGATAGTATACACAGCGCTGTATACACCTTCTGATAGTATACACAGCGCCCTATATACCTCTTGATAGCATACACAGCGCCCTATACACCTGATATTATAAACATCACCTTATACACCTCCTGATAGTATACACAGCGCCCTATATAGCTCCTGATATTATACACATTGCCTTATACACCTCCTGATAGTATACACAGAGCCCTGTATACCTCCTGATAGTATACACAGAGCCCTATATACCTCCCGATAGTATACACAGCGCCCTTCATAGCTCCTGATAGTATACACAGCGCCCCCTGTATAGCTCCTGAGAGTATACACAGCGCCCTTTATAGCTCCTGCTATTATACACATTGCCCTATATACCTCCAGATAGTATACACAGCGCCCTATATACCTCCTGATAGTATACACAGCGCTGTATACACCTTCTGATAGTATACACATCGCCTTATACACCTCCTGATAGTATACACAGCGCCCTATATACCTCCTGATAGTATACACAGCGCTGTATACACATCGCCCTATACACCCCCTGATAGTATACACAGCGCTGTATACACCTTCTGATAGTATACAGAGCACCCTATATAGCTCCTGATAGTATACACAGCGCTGTATACACCTTCTAATAGTATACACTTCGCCCTATACACCTCCTGATAGTATACACAGCGCCCTATATACCTCCTGATAGTATACACAGCGCCCTATATAGCTCCTGATAGTATACCCAGCGCTGTATACACCTTCTGATAGTACACACAGCGCGCTATATAGCTCCTGATAGTATACACAGCGCCCTATACACCTCCTGATAGTGTACACATCGCCCTATACACCTTCTGATAGTATACACAGCGCCCTATATACCTCCTGATAGTATACACAGCGCCCTATACACCTCCTGATAGTATACACAGCGCCCTATACACCTCCTCATAGTATATACAGCGCCCTATATAGCTCCTGATAGTATACACAGCGCCCTATACACCACCTGATAGTATACACAGCACTGTATACACCTTCTGATAGTATACACATTGCCCTATATAGCTCCTGATAGTATACACAGCGCCCTATACACCTCCTGATAGTATAAACAGCGCACTATATACCTCCTGATAGTATACACAGCGCCCTATATACCTCCTGATAGTTTACACAGCGCCATATACACCTCCTGATAGTATACACAGCGATGTATACACCTTTTGATAGTATACACAGCGCCCTATATAGCTCCTGATAGTATACACAGTGCTGTATACACCTCCTGATATTATACACATCGCCCTATATACCTCCTGATAGTATACACAGCGCCCTATATAGCTCCTGATAGTATACACAGCGCCCTATATAGCTCCTGATAGTATACACAGCGCTGTATACACCTAATAGTATACACAGCGCCCTGTATACCTCCTGAAAGTATACACAGCGCTGTATACACCTTCTAATAGTATACACATTGCCTTATACACCTCCTGATATTATACACATCACCCTATATACCTCCTGATAGTATACACAGCGCCCTATATAGCTCCTGATAGTATACACAGCGCCCTATATAGCTCCTGATAGTATACACAGCGCTGTATACACCTAATAGTATACACAGCACCCTATATACCTCCTGATAGTATACACAGCGCCCTATACACCTCCTGATAGTATACACAGCGCCCTATATACCTCCTGATAGTATACACAGTGCCCTATATACCTCCTGATAGTATACACATTGCCCTATACACCTCCTGATAGTATACACAGCACCCTGTATACCTCCTGATAGTATACACAGCGCTGTATACACCTTCTAATAGTATACACATTGCCCTATACACCTCCTGATGTAATACACATCGCCCTATATACCTCCTGATAGTATACACAGCGCCCTATATAGCTCCTGATAGCATACACAGCGCTGTATACACCTTCTGATAGTATACACATTGCCCTATACACCTCCTGATAGTATACAGTGCCCTATATACCTCCTGATAGTATACAGAGCAGAGCGCCAAGGCGTATATTCGTAAATGTACGGCCATACTTTGTACGAAAAGACACACTGCCTTATCTTCTGTGGGATCCCGGCCGGAGCGTATACACATCGTATATGCTCCGTCCGGGACCCCTAGCAGCACCGCAAAGAACTGGGATGGTGTTTTCAGAGACTGTTTGTTTCGTGACCCGGCCAGGTCGCGGAACGGCTGGTCTTTCATGCTGTGGGAACATAGCCTGAAAGTGCATTAATTGTGCTGCAGTCTTGCATGAGATAGCATCGTAATAAGCCACCCCCCCCCCCCCCCCCAGCCTTTGGGATATATTGGGTATGATAGTATTCGACCCATGGCAATCCCTGGCCTAGGGTGCTTTTACAGTTTTATATATTATTACAAGTAAAGCATGTTTGCAGTTAAAGAAAAAAAAATAAAAGAATTACAAGCATCTCACCTGATGTTCTACAAGGCCAGCAGTAATGGTGCGTTTACACAGACAGATTTATCTGGCAAGTTTTGGAAGCCAAAGCCAGGAATGGATTTTAAAAAGGAAAAAATGTGACATGTGCTCTGTTTATAGTCTGTTACTGGCTTAAAAAATCTGTCAGATAAATCTGTCTGTGTAAACACACCATGGGGCTGGGTGCACACTACGTATATTTCAGTCAGTATTGTGGTCCTCATAGTGCAACCAAAACCAGGAGTGGATTAAAAACACAGAAAGGATCTGTTCACACAATGTTGAGTGGATGGCCGTCATATAACGGTAAATAACGGCCATTATTTCAATATAACAGCCGTTGTTTTAAAATAACAGCAAATATTTGCCATTAAATGGCGGCCATCCACTCAATTTCAACATTGTGTGAACAGAGCCTTTCTGTGTTTTTAATCCACTCCTGGTTTTGGTTGCAATATGAGGACCACAATACTGACTGAAATATACGTAGTGTGAACTCAGCCTAAGGCTGTGTGTACACACAGTGCAATTTCATTGCGATACTGAGGTACTGCAGTTTTTGCACTAAAATGACACTAATGCAATGTGTGTGTACACGGGCTGAGGTCTCAGTCACAAATCAGTTTTTTCTGTCAGTAAATCAGGATCCTGATTTATGGATAGAAAAGGGAGCAATTGATCTAAATGTAGTCATCCACACATCCATTCTGGCTGCCGATTTGTTCATCAAAAAAGTAGGACATGCTGTTTTATGGTCCCTTTTTGCAGAACAGAAGCTCTAATAGAAGAGCCACCCCCTTTGTTCTGGCGATGGACAGGGTTTTCAGCCACCAGACCCGACTGATACGCCCTTCTGACATGTCGCTATGACACGTCAGAAGTTTTTTTTAAAACAGTAGTTACACTTTAAAGAGGTATTCCAGGAAAAATTGACATTTCCCCTATAACTATATAGGCCAGATGAAGCTGGTGCTCATGAATATCGAGGACTCCTGTCTCTTTAAAGGGATACTCCAGGCAAAGAACAGACATGGGGGGGGGGGGGGTAAATAACAGACATACACTTGAGATATGTTGAGATATTTGGCCTGTAGGTGAAATTAATAAACGTAAAAGGTTCCATAGTTCCAGCTGTAGTTATATTATGTTATGACAGTAGGGCATGTAAGTAGAAACAGAAATGGTGATTTCCTAATCGCCAACTATTAATTGGAACAAAAGCCAACACCAGTGGTGGGTATACTCCAAGAAAATGTTAAAGCGACTGTACCCACAATCTGACCCCCCCCCCCCCCCCAAACCACTTGTACCTTCGGATAGCTGCTTTTAATCCAAGATCTGTTGTGGGGTCCATTCGGCAGATGATGCAGTTATTGTCCTAACAAACAACTTTTAAACTTGCAGCCCCGTGCCCAACGGGAGTATCTGTGCCCTAACCTTGCACCACCCCTCCGTCCCTCCTCCCCACCCTCTTCGTCATTAGGAATGCCACTGGAACATTTTCTCCATGCTGAACATTTGCACAGGTGTCTTAACGATCCAACCCATGTGCCGGGCTGACACAGGTGGGGAATAGGAAACAATCTGCCTGGAGCATTCCTAATGATGAAGAGGGTGGGGAGGAGGGACAGAGAGTGTGTGCCAGCCTAATGCATACGCAATCTAGGACACGGGGCCGCCAGTTTAAAAGTTGTTTTTTATAATAATAACTGCACCACCTGCCAAATGGACCCCAGGACAGATCTTGGATTAAAAGCAGCTATCCGAAGGTACAAGCAGTTTTGGGGGGGGGGGGGGGGGGGGGGGTCAGATTGTGGGTACAGAGTCACTTTAAGAGTCCAAGCTAATGGGACAACCTGTCACCCCTGGACGCCCCCCATGCTTACATGAGAAGATGAGTGGGCGGCCGTTTCTCGGGATGGGGCAAGTATGGGAGGCTGTATCCAGGGGTAGGGTGGGTTCGGGGGGGGGGGGGGGGCACGGGTGACAGGTTTCTTTTTAACAACTGTTTTAGGAGCTGGCTACTATACAAGAGTCTATAGGGGAGGGCTGGCTACTATATAAAAGACTGCAGGGGAGGGCTGGCTACTATATAAGAGTCTATGGAGGAGGGCTGGCTACTATATAAGAGTATGGAGGACGGCTGGCTACTATATAAGAGTCTATGGAGGAGGGCTGGCTACTATATAAGAGTATGGAGGAGGGCTGGCTACTATATAAAAGACTACAGGGGAGGGTTGGCTACTATATGAGACTACAGGGGAGGGCTGGCTACTATAAAAAAGACTATGGTAGAGGACTGGCTATGTGAGACTATGGGGGAGGGCTGACTACTATATGAGACTATTGGGGAGGGCTGGCTATATGAGACTATGGGAGAGGGCTGACTACTATATGAGACTATTGGGGAGGGCTGGCTATATGAGACTACGGGGAGGGCTAACTACTATATGAGAGTATTGGGGAGGGTTGGCTACTATATGAGACTATTGGGGAGGGCTGGCTACTATATGAGAGTATTGGGGAGGGCTGACTACTATATGAGACTATTGGGGAGGGCTGGCAACTATATTAAACTATGGGGAGGACTGGCTACCAAATGAGACTATTGGGGAGGGCTGGCTACTATATGAAACTATTGGGGAGGGCTGGCTACTATATGAGACTATTAGGGAGGGCTGGCTACTATAAGAGACTATTAGGGAGGGCTGGCTACTATAAGAGACTATTGGGGAGGGCTGGCTACTATAAGAGACTATTGGGGACGACTGGCTACTATAAGAGACTATTGGGAAGGGTTGGCTACTATATGGGACACTTAGGAGCTGGCTACTATATGAGACTATGGTGGAGGGCTGGCTAATATGTGGGGCGGTTGGGCAGTTTTGGTTGGGTTGGCTGCTACATGGGGCAATATTGGGGGGGTTGGCTATTACATGGGTTGGGGTTTATTCATATCATAGCAATTTATGACGCACACCACTGACAGTGTCAGGACCGCCACATTCGCGCTTCAATAATTATCAAGGTTGGCCCGCGACTTTGTCCGATTTTTTTAATTTTTGCCCACTGTGTATTTGAGTTTAACACCCCTAAATTAAATGTATTCTCCCTAAAAAATTGTCATAGGTCACCAATGGATCCTTACAGTTTATAAGAATCAATCCTTAAGAGTTCTTAAAGGGGTACTCTGGCGAAAATCCTTTTCTTTCAAATCAAGTGGTTTCAGAAAGTTATATAGTAGTATTATATAGTATTTGTAATTTACTTCTATTTAAAAACCTCCAGTCTTCCTATACTTATCTGCTGCTGGATGTCCTGCAGGAAATGTTGTTTTTTTTTAAAGTCTGACACAGCGCTCTCTGCTGCTACCTCTGTCCATGTCAGGAACTGTCCAGAGGTTTTCTATTGGGATTTGCTGCTGCTGTGGACAGTTCCTTTCATGGACAGAGGTGGCAACAGAAACCACTGTGTCAGACTGGAAAAAAAACGCCACTTCATGCAGGACATGCATCAGCTGAAAAATATGGGAAGACTTGAGATTTTTAAATAGAGGTAAATTACTAATCTATATAACTTTCTGAAACCAGGTGATTTAAAAGAAAAAGATTTTCACTGGAGTACCCCTTTAAGAAATAAACAATGATATACACTTATTTATGCTGTTTTATGAAACCAAAACAGGCACCACAACGCTCCACACTCCAGTTTTTGCAGTTTATTTACAAAATTACTAAATTTACAATAAACTATACAGGGCAGCAAGATTCACAAAGCAAAATGTATTCACATATGAGACATCACTCAAATTTAATAGTATGAGCGATAAAAGACGAAATAACAGCAGCTAAGTACTCATTTTGTCTCAGATTGTCTTTAGCATAAATACATGATGTTGGGGTCCACACCAGACACGACCAGCTCTTTGCTAGTATAATCCTATACATACAGATATATCAATGTGTCATTATTTGCCAGGTCTTGAGGCCGGCAGGTTGGTGGCAGTCCTTGAAAGCTGATGTGGTAAGTGCTGACACATAGTACATTGGCAGAACAGTCCAGAAAATTGTTGAGGAGCCGGAGCAGTATTGTGATGCACATCTGGGGTCATCAGTCCCATGTAACTGCTAACATTTGGAGATGGCATAGTGCGAAAAGCCTGGGGTAGAGGAGTTACATGCCGGGGATGCAAGGAACTGGTACAGCCAGGTAGACGGTGGGCACCATACACATCATTGACAAGTTTCTTCATCTCCTCCAGAGAGAAGGATAACATAAGGATGTAATTGCGAGCAAGCAGCAGGGTGGAAATCTTAGAGAGCTTACGTACTGATGGTCCATGAGAGTACGGCATGACTTCCCGCAGGCCATCCATTGCTTGGTTAAGGTCGTGCATTCGTTGGCGTTCACGACTGTTCACCTTTAAGCGAAGCTCATGCAGGTCTTCTTGACTCTCTCTTCTGCTGGATCGCATTCTTCCTCGAGATGGCATTCTTTGTCCATGACACAGTTTCTGGAGCATTTGGCCAGATGTGATGTTAAGGATGGCTTTTCTCTCCAGCTCTGGTGAAGAGGACCTGCTGGACTGACTATCGGAATCCATTGGCGGCAGCAATTAGTCAGTAAATGCTGAGGGCAGCGGCTTGAAGGAGGCTAGGGCAGATGCAATGTGAATTGCTAATGTCACCAGAGGCAGAAGAAGACCCTCAGTCACTAACCCTCTAGTTGTACTGGGGTCCCTGCAGTGCCTGTGTTATTTATACACTACAGAGTACAATAGATACAAAGAAAAAGCACAGGAGGTGTAACTCAATCACAAAAAGGCTCCAATGTAAGTGGTTAACATTTAGCTGGGCTTTCATACATTAACCCAGGCACTAACATTTCTTTTCAATCTCATATGACCATTGGATTCACCATTAGAAAGTTATTCAATTAGTATTACTCATTATCGGAATACACAAGTCAATGGGACTTTATTTAATATGAAGTAGTTGATTAGAATTTACTGCATTATTATTAATTTTGACATAAGTTTATGGTAAAGGTCAGCTGATGGTATATAAACAATGGCATAGGAAGACTTTCAGCCATGTTTGTTTGGTTCTATTATACTTAAAACTATACAATTCTTAGCATACAGAATGACACATCGTAAAGTAAGGCCATGGTATTAGACATCAAAATGTTTTATTTTTTTATTATATGGAAAAAGAGAAGTCCAATACCTTTAATAGGTTCAGCCAGCAGGTTGAACATTACCTAAAAAAAAAAAAAAAAAAGGACATGATGAATTGTGCTTCTTTATATATACTTTATTATTACCTTAATATATGAAACAAGCAGTGCACTATTTCATGGTTCAGTTTCTGCTCATCTAGCATTACAGAAAATCAAAAATTAGTTATTTTAAAAAACAGTTCCTCAATGTCCTTAAAGGGCAATGAAGATATGGATGAAGGAGGATGAAGGTACGTCTCTTACCTCCTCAGCGACGTTCCTGTGCAGTTAGTTGTGTTCCCCATGGTCCAGGGAAACCATCAGGAGCACTGCCCGCCTAGATAGGGTATCTAGAGATTGATCTAGATACCCTATGGCTTATAAATTAAAGGGATTCTGCCAGCATCTGTACCCAACCTGAGGTGCTGACATTGTGCATTAGGTGCAAACTCACTAGTCAGCATGTTATTTTTGCCTAAGGTGTCAGTGAAGGCAATGCTGTACAATAAAATTTCTCATACTGTAATGAAGAGTCAAAGAGGAGTCATGGTATAGCGCTCGTGCTGCACTCTGGCACCCCTCACTACTGCTCTGAATGAATGTTCGGCCTGGCCTCCTCCATCTTCCCGATCATATGATGTCATGATGTCAGAGGCCGTTCGCCTCCTGCATTTGCTGTCATCGCTGACACAGTGGCGCATGCGTAGACTGGGAAGCTTGCATTCAGTATTCATACAGAAGAGGGAGGAGGAAGGAGTGGTGAGCTGTACCAAAGCGTGGCACGTTACAGTAGGAGAAATGATACTGTGTAGCATCGTCTCCACTGACACCTAAGGCATAGGTAACGTGTTAAATAGTGAAATGTACACTGTCGGCACCTTGGGTCAGGTCAGGCTGCTGACAGATTCCTTTTAACAAAGAATGTGTCATTGCAGTTACTACATTTGTATGCTATGTTCTTTTTTGGATTGGATTGTTCAATGCAATGTTTGGCAATAACAATATGTGTAAAGCAGGGCTGTGGAGTCGGAGTCGTGGAGTCGGAGCTAGTTTTGTCTGGAGTCGGAGTTGGAGTCGGAAAAAAATGTACCAACTCCGACTTCAGCTTTAAAAAAATCTTTAAAAAATGTAGAATTGAATTTTAATATGAATTTTACAAGTTTTGCTCATGAATATATATTATGAGCAACATTCTAATAGGACACAGGCCCTATTAGATAAGGGTGTTGGGGAATATATCAGTAATAGGACACTGGCCCTATTACATAAGGGGGATCATGGAAAAGTAGTTGTTCACTATTTGGCAGTTTGTTTTTGAGCTGGAAGAGTCCATTGTGTGGGGGGAGATCTGTGCTGTTCTACTGGATGCTGGATGATTGTATATGAGCAGCAGTGTAATATGAAGATATCCTGTGTAATATAGAGGAGGAGGAGAAGACATAAGTAGTGTAGCAGTAACCTCTGTCCTTAGTGTGGTGTTTTCTCTTTGGGAGAAGATTGTGTGTTTTTCATTAGTGTTCTATGGCTGCAGCTGTGTGTGTGTGCGCGTGCTATGGCTGCAGTAGGCTGTGTGTGTATGCTATGGCTGCAGCAGGCTGTGTGTGTGTGCTATGGCTGCAGCAGGCTGTGTGTATGTGTGCTATGGCTGCAGCAGGCTGTGTGTGCGTGCTATGGCTGTAGTAGGCTGTGTGTGTGTGCTATGGCTGCAGCAGGCTGTGTGTGTGTGTGCTATGGCTGCAGCAAGCTGTGTGTGTGTGTGTGTGTGTGTGCGTGTGCACTATGGCTGCCGCAGGCTGTGTGTATGTGTGCTATGGCCGCAGCAAGCCGAGTAGTTGTGTGTGTGTGGTGTGCGCTATGGCTGCAGCAAGCTGTGTGTGTGTGTGTGTATGCTATGGCTGCAGCAGGCTGAGTGTGTGTGTGTGCATGCTATGGCTGCAGCAGGCTGTGTGTGTCAGTGTGTGTGTGTGTGTACTATAGCTGCAGCAGGCTGTGTGTGTGTGCATGTGTGCATGCTATTGCGTGCCCGCACAGTGACCTTCTATATCACTATGTGTGACCCCTCTCTATATCACTATGTGTGACCCCTCTCTATATCACTATGTGTGACCCCCTGTATATTACTATGTGTGAACCCCTGTATATCACTATGGCTGACCTCTTTATTACAGGTATCTGGCATTGTTAGCAGTGTTTAGCACATTATGATTACACATGGTGTAAAGCACATTATGATGAGTGATGTCAGACTGCATAGCCAAATTAGTGTGTTCTTTAAAGGGGTTGTCCAGCAAAAATCATTTTCTTTCAAATTAACTGGTGTCAGAAAGTTATATAGATTTGTAATTTACTTCTATTAAAAAATCTCAAGTCTTCCCATACTTATCAGCTGCTATATGCCCTGCAGGAAGTGTTGTTTTATTTTCAGTCTGACACTGTTCTCTGCTGACATTTCTGGCCGAGACAGGAACTCTGTCTCGGTTTTCTATAGGCCCTATTCCACCAACAGATCTGACGACAGATTATCTGCCAAAGATATGAAGCCAAATCCAGGAGTGGATTTGAAAAGAGGATAAATCTAGTCTTTTCTTTATGACCTGTTCTCTGTTTATAGTCTGTTCCTGGGTTTGGCTTCAAATCTTTGGCAGATAATCTGTCGTCAGATCTGTTGGTGGAATAGGGCCTTATGAATCCCCACAGAAAAGCTCTCCTGCTCTGGACAGTTCCTGTTTTGGCCAGAGATGTCAGCAGAGAGCACAGTGTCTGAAAATAAAACATTTCCTGCATCACATTTAGTAGCTAATAAGTATGGGAAGAAATGAGATTTTGTAATAGAAGTAAATTACAAATCTATATAACTCTCTGATATCAGTTGATTTGAAAGAAAAAGATTTTTGCTGAACAACTCAAAAAGTACGACCACTGCTATTGGAGCAGCTGCTTATCAGGAGAAGGAGGCAATCAAACTAGATGTGCTGGCTGACAAGTGCTCAGCAGTCTGGATCAGTCAGTCTCCCTCCAGTGTGCTAGAACACCAGAGGGTAACTCCTTGCCAAAGTTAATCAATTTGTTGTGAATGGGGTTTTTCCTAACATTGAAAGTATCAGTACCAGTCTGGCCCAGATACCAGATAGCAGAACGTGTCTTGCAGGGTTTTCCTGAACTTTTCACTACAAAAAGTATGAAAAAGGCCAGATAACAACTAAGGGTCCTTTTCACATACAGATAAATCGCTTAAGTGCTTGTTTAGCAAACGGCAAGCAACAATTTTTTTCTTTTGAATGTTAGTCGTTTAGACGGGAAGAGAAATGGCGGTAATGCAATCATAATTACGATCATAATTGCGTTTGTATCTATATGCCGTGACCAATGAGTATTTACACTGAAACAATATAAACCACAATGAAAGGAACTAGAGAAATGGACTGCACCTCAAGAACAATGTAAAGAAATGATAACAATATTTATTTATTTAGCACAACCAACAAACATAGACAGACCATATAAACCTATAAGGCTTATATGGCTCTGTGTTGTTGTTTTTTGTTTTGCATGTTTTTAACTGATTTTATATGGTCTGTCTATGTTTGTTGGTTGTGCTAAATAAATAAATATTGTTCTTGAGGTGCAGTCCATTTCTCTAGTTCCTTTCTTTGTGGTTTATATTGGTTTAGTTTTTGGACCTAGGGACTAGCACTCGAGTACCTTGATCTTTTATGGATAAGTGGTGCCCGCCTAGGTGGTTTATTTGACATTATTTACACTGAAAGACTTGGGGGCGAATAACAATGATTTTGAGTTTACCTCAAAAAATGCAATCAACGACATACAAACAAGTTTTCAATGTTTGATCGTTGCTACCTAAGGCCCCCTTCACACGTCCGGAAAAACCATCCGGATTTCCTATCAGGAAATCCGGACGGATTTCCGGACACATAGACTTTCATTAGGCACGGACACCCTTCCGGATTTTTCCAGAAGGGTGTCCGTTCCGGAAAATAGAACCGGATTTTTTAGAACCGGTCCTATTTTTGTCCATAGAAGACTATGGTAGCGCCCGAGCTCCGGACGCTTTCCTGATGCATGTCAGGAAAGTGTCCGGATTTCGGACTCTCTACGCACCCCCCACCTGTACCCCTCTGCCCCCGAACTCACCGGCCTGCACCCGGCTCCCTCGGCTGCGCTGCTCCTGGTCTGCCCCGGCTTCCGGATGGTGCCGTACCGCCACCCGCCACTCCCCCGCACATCAACGCCCGCCGCCCTCCCCCCCCCCCTCCCCAGCCGGACCACATCGCCCATCGCCTGCCACCCGTACCCCGACCCCCCCACCCGGACCTCACCACCCGCCGCCCGCAATCGACCCCCCCCCCCCCCCCGGACCACATCACCCGGCGCCTGCCGCCCGTACCCCGCCCCCCCCCCACCCGGACCTCATCAGCCCCCCCCGGACCACATCGCCCGGCTAACCCCCGGGCCTCAGCACCCGCAATGCACAACCACCCCTCTGGACATCGGTGAACTCTCTCAACCCCCCCAGCAAGCAGCGTCCAACTCCCGACCCCGACAAGCAAGAAGAAGAGGACCAGGGACGCCAGAATCCAGGACAGGTGAGATTATCCCCCTAAAACTTCTACTCCCACCATGTCTGCTGACAAGTCCATGATGGGAGTTGTAGTTTTGCAACATGTGGCCATTCAGGTTGCAGAACTACTCCTCCCATCATGTCCCACTTGACAGTCCATGATGGGAGTTGTAGTTTAGCAACATGTGGCCATCCAGGTTGCAGAAGTACAACTCCCATCATGCCTTGCTGACAGGTCATGAAGGGAGTTGTACTTCTGCTGCCTGTGGCCATCCAGGTTGCAGAAGTACAACTCTCATCATGCCTCTATTGTCAGGCCATGATGGGTGTTGTAGTTCTGCAGCCTGTGGCCATCCAGGTTGCTGAAGTACAACTCCCATTATGCCCTACTGACAGGTCATGATGGGAGTTGTAGTTCTGCAGCCTGTGGCCATACAGGTACACTAGGGGCTGTGTGGGTACCTGTGATTTATGTTGACCATATTATGAACTATTTTATTTTTTTCTCATCAGGAAATCCTGAAGGTTTTTCCTGATGGTTTCCTGATGGTAAAAACGGATTACTGTCAGGAAATCCTGATACTTTCCTGATGACATTTGAGGTCTCCTGACACGGACACGGACGTGTGAATGGGGCCTGAGTGTTGCTTAAAGGGGTACTCTGCCGAAAATGTTTTACTTTCAAGTCCACTGGTTTCATAAAGTTATAAAGATTTGTAATTTACTTCTACTTAAAAATTTGAAGTCTTCCAGTACTTATCAGCTGCTGTATGTCCCACAGGAAATTGTGTTTTCTTTCCAGTCTGACACAGCGCTCTCTGCTGCCACCTCTGTCCATGTCAGGAACTGCCCAAAGCAGGAGAGGTTTTCTATTGGGATTTGCTACTGCTTTGGACAGTTCCTGACATGGACAGAGGTGGCAGCAGAGAGCATACACCACTTCCTGTAGGACAAACTGCAGCTGATAAGTACTGGAAGACTGGAGATTTTTAAAGTAGAAGTAAATTACAAATCTATATAACTTTCTGAAACCAGTTGATTTGAAAGAAAAAGATTTTCACCAGATAACCCCTTTAAGTTCAAATGAATTAACGATTTTTTTGCACAATGATCGGTCCGTGCAAAAGGCCCTTAAGGCATGTTTGCATCAGTAGTGGCATCAGGTGTCCTCAGTCATTGAATAATAAACTGAGCCTGGTGCTCCAAACATATGTGAACCTACTACTTGCGGATACAAAAAAAGATATAGACTCTCTCCCTTTATCAGACCACTTAAATGACGGTATAAAGACCATGAAACAATAACAATGACACCCTGTTCACGGTTGTTATTACTAAAGAGAAAAGGTTAAACACCACTATTCTTTTGCTATTCAGAAAAAACTACACTTCAAAAGAAGCATTGAGCCTCCCCTATCCCTATAAACTGTGCAGCTCCTAGAAAGTGTGTCCATCAATGAAAAGAGGAAGACATTTCACGGTTACTTCAGGCAGAAATATTGGTATTCATTCATTCCTGTGCATGCTTCTCTACTAGGCCAGGATAGTAGGACACTTTTATTGTACGGCTGAAGGGAAGCGTCTAATGATGACTTGATTTACAAGGCTGCACAATGGCGCACAGTAGAGGCATGGCATACCTTCATTTGAAGTGTATTAAGGGCTTGTACTGTTGTGTCGATGAGCGACTGAGCAGAAACTTTCTTAATGAGGAAGTAATTCTACTCCCATCGTAAACAGAGGCATGGGGAAAAATGGCAGAGAAACAGCCTGACTACTATAGATGACAATACACATGAATGCCATAGTCCAGCTGATCATTTATTGTGTATGGGGGAATTCCTCAGTGGCAGATATTGGAAAGTTGGGCATCCCTTTATTATCCCAGGACAAAAAACTGCCCCCGGAGGTGTCTGACAGGGGCTAGTTCCCTTCTATGTATTAAGAACACATGCACGCTCATACAGAAATCTGTAAAGTTGCTAAACGGCACTGTGTGGCTCAAGGCTCAAGTCGGGTGCTCTGCCCCAAGGTTCCAGACCCAGGTTCCAAGGTAATTCACAAACAAGGCAAGAGGCGGCACTCCAATTTAAAGTGAACAAAAAGTGGTGTTTATTCACCCAGTATGCAACGTTTCAATCTACTCGTTGAGATCTTTGTCAAGCATCACAGTGGATCATAAGGGGCTGGTATATAACACACCATAAGACAGCCGACTAATCAAGTGACATCATCATAATTAATAATAAATACATATACATAAATACAAATCCGTGTAATACATAGTGATAAAAAGTGTCCCAGTGTAATGTAAACATGATCAAACATATAGTGTAAACATCCGATCGACATGTGAATGTCTTGATCTCTATAATATCCTCAAAACAATAACTTCACTGTTAATGGAGGGGGCCGGACTCACCGCCATGTCTAACAAGCCGATACTCCGT
Source organism: Dendropsophus ebraccatus (assembly GCF_027789765.1). NCBI lineage: Eukaryota > Metazoa > Chordata > Amphibia > Anura > Hylidae > Dendropsophus > Dendropsophus ebraccatus. The sequence goes on from NC_091458.1 coordinate 135,798,330, forward strand.
CACGCTGTCTTCCATCGATGTTGTCTTGTTTGTACACAAAGCAACTGCGCATGCGTGAGGAGCGCACCAATAGAGGGAAGTTTAGGAGTGTCATAGCGTCCGGCAGACCAATCAGAGGATAAATGGGAGGATCAGCATGACCAGTGGGCAGAGTTCCATTGTCACAGTGCAAGTAGCGCATGCGGACTAACGTCATGTCTCCCCCGCCGCCATCTTAGATGTTGGCGAAGTGTCTGGACAGCACGGGAATAGCCATCCCACAAAGGTGATATCCAGATTTTCAGCGCCTGCGCACCGTAGTGGATTTCTGTGCCATCTTTGTGTAGGGAAACCAAGCCCATATTCATATTGAAGCGGCATCGTTCTGATATTACCCGGGTACCAAGGCTGCTCCATTCTCGGGGTCCTTCTCGGTCATCCCAGGCTGGTTGATCCTCTGGCACTTATTTCAGCCATATCTCGAGGTCTCCCAATGAAATTCAGGAAGTGAGCCGCATCTTAACAAAATCAAAAAATTCTGATGATCCTCAAAATAGGTCTGAATCGGTCGTCACGGCACTCCACATCTCCCATATGTAAATAATAAAAGGTAAAAACTGTATATTGGTGAGTCATTGGCCCAGCTCCATCATCAGATCTAAAAAGAAACAAAGAAAAATATATGTTAAACATCCAATCATGCATGTTGATCGTGTGTTGTGCAAACAAAAGTTTTTAAATATTATTATATACATATATACACAATGTCAAATTCCTTTACCTAGTCAGAGGGCAGAATATAAGGGTGGAATAGGGCAAGGTCTACATAAATGCCTTCAGTGAAAAGTCAATGTTCAGTCCAGTGGGTTGTAATGTATTCAACTTGGCTATCCAATATGCCTCCTTTTGTTTAAGTAATTTACGTCAATCACCACCCCGTCTAGGTGGGGAAATCCTGTCAATAACACAAAATTTCAATTGTTGAACTGTATGTCCACATTCTTTAAAATGGCGTGGTACTGGTAGTTCAAGTTTTCCCGTACGGATTGAAGATTTGTGATTATTTAGTCTGATTCTACACTCAGTTGTAGTTTCGCCTACATAGATCCGTGGGCAGGGGCACTGTAGTACGTAAACAACGTAGTCAGATTTGCAGGTCAAATGATGCTTAAGTTTGTACTGTCTCTGTGAAATCGGATCAGTAAATGTGTCACCCTTCAACATCAATGGACAATTCTCACATCCCAGGCAGGGAAAACTTCCAGGTTTTAATTCTGATGAGAGGTCTGTCTTCTCTCGGTAATTATCAGCGTTATCACGCTCATACACATGCTGACCGGTAGTTATTGCTGAAGCGGTCTAGCGGTAGTGTTGAATGCACATCAGAAAACTGTCCGAACCCTAACGCTTGCCATTCAACTCCAGGCGTCTGGAGAAGTTTTAGGGTGTATCTATGTTTTCTCGTCAGCCACTGGCATAGCTACCATAAAGGCAGACCGCCCCACTGCTATGGGGTCCATGCAATAAGGGGGCCCGCAGGCCCCTGTCTCTCTAACTGTTAGCGTTTGTGATAAGTGCTCAGAGTAAAATACTGCAGCACTTTAGATGAAAGAGCAAAAAGCCATTGGCCTCCTGCCCTGCCAGTCTCTCCTGTGGCCAGAGACAGCACCCCCCCCCCCCATACACATTCTGTCTTGGCCAAGTGCAGTTCCCCAGCACTTGTTCTCCTAGCTTTCTGGCACATGAGTGATGTCACTCAAGCACTGGGGACCTGGGAGAACCGGCCTCGGGACCCCTGCCAGGCTCCATGATCTCCGGCACTGACGCATCATGACCAGGCTGGTGGACTGGCTGCTCAGCCAGTCAGTGACTGGAGCAGGATGCCACTTCAGTCATTGATTAACTGGGACAGGCCTTTTCCCCTCATGATATCATCACAACTTGGTGGAAAATGCCTTCTGATGGGAGTCCCGAGGCCAGTCCCGCCACTCACCCCAGGCACAGGGAGAGGTAAGTTCCTACTTGTAATCAATTTTCCACCTGCCCCTGTCGCATTTTAGAAATTTCCGGACTTCTCCTTCAAACTGTTAAGATCGGATACAGCAGGCAACCACCACATATAGTGCAGGCTCAGCTCCTGAGCTCACACTATAAGGTTATGTTCCCACTGCGTATGAGATCTCTTTTGCAGTACTGCAGTATTGCAGTACCGGCCGGATGATCTTTCGGGCCGCAGGGTTCTGATGCGGGCGAATCCGTGCGCCCCCGCATCATAACTCCCCACAGCACACTATGGAGCTTGCAGCCGGAGCCGCTCACTCCACAGTGTGCACTGACATGTGTTTCTGCAGCCGGTATTCACTGAATAGCGGCCGCAGAAAACTGACATGTCAGTTCTTTGCGGCGCTCCGGCTGGGATGCCATAGACGGTTATGTAACAAATATTTCTACAATAATCACGGACGTGGTTTTACGAAAATATACGTTGTGTGAACATAGCCTAAACTATTATACAGTATAAACAATTATACAAAAACCATCAGCCCCAGTACATTATCTACAGACAAACCCAACAGTAAACATGAATCAGATAATAATGTAATACATAAGGTTAAAAAAAAACAAAAAACACAAAAACAACAACAACACATAATGACCAATAATACAGTGTCAAAAATGGTCTTGTGCAATATAGGAAAGTATATGGCTAAATATACAGCTCTGTGGCTTAATGTAGCATGTAGCCCTTAATGTAGCATTAGTTGGCTTTTCAGGATACGGTATATAAAATGCTTCATTTCTAAGGCTGGGTTCACACTACGTATATTTCAGTCCAGTCAGTATTGTGGTCCTCAAATTGCAACCAAAACCAGGAGTGGATTAAAAACACAGAAAGGCTCTGTTCACACAATGTTGAAATTGAGTGGATGGCCGCCATTTAATGGCAAATATTTGCTGTTATTTTAAAACAACGGCTGTTATATTGAAATAATGGCAGTTATTTAGCGTTATATGGCGGCCATCCACTCAATTTCAACATTGTGTGAACAGATACTTTCTGTGTTTGTAATCCACTCCTAGTTTTGGTTGCAATATGAGGACCACAATACTGACTGAAATATACGTAGTGTGAACCCAGCCTTAGACAAACCAGAATAACTGAAGGCCCTGATATTAAATTTAGGAATATACCTTACTAGACAGTACACTAAATTAAAGGGAGACTTATTTGATTCATATTCTGTAAAGGATTTTCCAGTGTTTGCATTATATTCTTCTTCTAACAAAAGTTTTCTGCTTGGCTGAACACTCTGAAATGGGATAAGTGCAAGGAAAGACTTTTTGTCTGCAAATTTATGATCCCATCATACACAGGATAGTGCCTGCCACACTTCCAGACAACGTCTTTTTATATGACTTTTCCACTTTGAACACATTATTTCCGTTGCTCTGATTCTCCTTGGTTACTCAAGAAACAATCGGCACAAGTGCGTCTATTAAGGGACAAATCTGCAGGCATGACATCTGCCAGTACGTGGTGTTCACTTACTGGTTGTCACCGACCTAAGGTCATTCACAGTCCTAACATAATGAGTGAGTGCTCTGTTAAGCATTTTGTCACAATTAACCCCAATGCATGTGGGCCATGGAAGACGTGTGCCAAAGCATTCGGGAACAGACTAGTAACAGGTGTTAGCCTATAGCCACATCTCCACTAAGAGACCCCTTTGCAGTGCTACATCACAAACAACGGACACTTTAGCAGAACCTGATGGACTCATTATAAAAAAAAAAAAAATTAAAGGCATTTGGGTCCAATTCAAATTTTTTTGTTGTTGTGATTCAAAAAAGCCTCATGTTTGCTGTTAGTCAATAGAAAGATGACACAATGGGGGGCATTTATTAATTAAGCTGGTCTTAAGCCCCTGTTATACGGGCTAATCAGCATGAGAAAGCGAGCGCCAACCTGTCAGGTCAGCACTCACTTGCTCTTCGTTCCCCGCTCACTGCCGTCGTTATTACATCAAGCGGGTAAGTGTGGGGGGCAGCGGGAAGCGGCCAGAGGAGATAGTGGCGGTCTGCTTCCACTGCTCCTATCGCACGGAGCGACAGCAGCAGATCATTGCTATATAGTCGTTTGTCTTTCAACATGTTGAAAGACAATGATCAGGCGACATGGGCCATGTCAGCTGATCGTTGTCTTTTATTACACAAAGCGATTATCAGCCGTAATGGCCAATAATCGGTCAAATACAGCCGATATTAGCTTTGTGTAATAGGGCCTTTAAATTAGGCCCTGGCCCCATTCACTCAGCTTGACTCACTCATGGGCCGATGAAGGCCTGACCAATATTGTAAACGAGCGCCAATCTGCACTTGTCAACTAAGCCTATTACATGGTCCGATAATTGTGCAGCAAGTCCTTGCCCAAACAGTCCCGGGATGCATACAGAAGAAGACCGGGATCATGGACAGGTAAAGTATTAACTGTTTGGGCAATCGTCAGTCATCGGCCATGCATCGCTTTTTTACGTAGATGATCGTTTCAATGGCTCCTCATTTTCTCTATTAAAAAGACCAATAATTGGCCAAATCAGGCCGATTCGGTCAATTATCGCGCAGTGTAATTGGGCCCTAATACCCTGAACTAAAGCAACTATTAGAAATGTTTCTAAGGCTATGTCCACAAAATGTTTAGACGGGCGTCTTTTTTTCATCTTTTAATAATTACAGCTGCAAATTATGATCACAATCATTTGTGGCCCGTAACTATCAAAAGATGGCTGTTATTTGCCGTCAAATTAAAATAAAGGCAGCAAGGTGACAGTGTGTGAACATAGACTAAAGTTTATGCAATACTGTACAATAGTTTATCTTTAGTAAATGAGGCTTATTCATTTAACATATTGCATTATGGGAAGTGTTGAATTTGTAAAAGCAAAAAACAGGTTCTTCATACTGTTAGTCAATAAGCTTTCCTAATGAAAAATGCCTTGATACTTTCGTAAACATCATTCTATCTTCTATTTCCATGCACCTACTTTTCCTTACAGTTTGGGGGGTACGCTTACTTATACCATGGGATCATGGTATAACATTAAAGCTCTTCACTGATTGTATTACAGAAACACAGGCAGACAGATTAAAGATTTCCACAAGATGTCTCCATTCAAGATTGGCCAATCAACAAGGAGGAGAAGATATTACCGCTCTTTTCTCTCCCCTGGACCCAAGCAATGACCTTTTATTTTTACAGCCCTATACTGATCTAAAGAAGATAAAGAACCATTCGGGGGTTATTGTCTTCCAGCTTACCTCTGTGTCCTAAGTTCTAATGCAGAGCCATAAAATTAGCATCTCTGTGATTGCTTAATATGGCTTTTCAAGGCGCCTTTCACCAGCTTTTCCTTCTTAAGTTTTATGGCCCCTATGAATAGAGAAAGGATATACCTCTGGGCTCATGCACACTGGTGTCTGCGAATGATGCACAGCAGCGTATTAATAAACATTGGATAGTCTCCCTCTATGAGCCAGAATGATAGTACACTGATGGCCATTCATGTGAGTAGCCTTCATGTAAGCCTCTGTTCACACCTCTATTGTGGTTTCCATTTATGATGGATACCATAGTTCAGTGGGGTATCTGTCACACAAAGAACACTAATTGCACTCAACAGATCCAAATAAATAAAAGTGTATAGATGGTGTATTATACAAACTGCGAGGACAGTGAATATGCAGAAAATGTAATCCTCTGGCTCCAGTGTACGAGAGTAAAATCAAAAACTTATTGATAGCATGTAAAAAAATCCATGTTTAAAGGCGAATTCTGGGCAGGAAAAGTTTTAGCAAAAATGCCGTTGAGGGGGAGGATGAAAAAAATAACATGCTCTTACCTCCCCGACTCCTGTGCTGATACTGCATACCACCGCTCTAGACCTCGGGTGCTTCCTGGTGTAGAGACGGGACATGGTGTACAGAGGAGACAGCCACTCTGGTCCCTAGCCGATCCCTGTGTAGAGATGAGACCTGGGATGTGACGTTCCAGGCCCACTCAGCCAGTTAGTGGCAGAGGCAGGACCCTGCTCCACACCAGAGATCGACTAGGGACCAGAGTGGCTTTATGCGGCATCAGCGCTGGCTCGGGGAGGTAAAAGCATGATTTCATTTTAATTCTACCTGCCACTTTTGCATTTGTATTTGGACATTGATATTCAAATCCAAAATCCCAACGCCTTTCGGAGCAAGGCTCCTTCGTCATGACTAAGAAGCCTTGCTCTGAATCTCGTTGGCCATTTGTATTGGTATTTGGATATCAACGTCCTGGAACATGGAATTTTTTACTTTACTTTTTATGTTATTAATACATTTTTGATTTTACTCACATTGTAGCCAGAGAATTCATTTTTTTTGCATATGCGTTTGTTACACAGGAGTTGGCCTGTCTATTTACCTGCCATGCTTCATCATCAGACTGTGTGCACTCATCACTCACTGTGTGCATGTGGAACCAGTTAGCAGCCTTTCCTTTGTGCTGTTTTGTATATAAGAGGACAGAGAAGTTTTTCAATATTTTACTATAATACTATAGAGCGAAATCCATTTTTTTCAGATCACTATTTACAAGTTACAGTTTTACCTGACTGTGAGACTATGGCCACCTTTCTTCCATGGCTCTAATGTTTGGTAAGTCCACCCCTGAAATCAAATTTTATAACTAAGACTATACTAGCTAAAGTGTGAATAGCTATAACCTTTAGAAGGTTCAAAGGGCTGATGTACTGTGAGAATTGCACTTTGGGGGGAATTTATTAAGACTGGCGTCTCCATACGCCAGCATTTATTTATGATATTTTTCCCCCTTCTTCTCCTCATCCCATCCCTTTCTTTTTACAGCTTTTCCACTATCTCCTCCTCTTCTATATTCTCTATTACAGCGTCCCCTAAATAGCATCTTACAGTATAACTGAAGATAACGACTGGAGTTGTGGATTCATTGAACCACCACCAGCGATGGAGTAAGCCGCATCAGGGAGCGGCGACTAAGGCGTCGCTGGTCTTCACCAGAACCCACTGGAAGGTGGGTTCGATTTGCTGCGGCAGGTGACCCTCAGGTTGCTACCCCCGGCTTGGCTTGCTAGCGGTGGCGGGCAAAGCACAGCTGGAGGCAGGACTCACCAACAAGAACCAGGAGTCATGGGCAGGAGCTCATGGGCAGGAGCTGTTTTAAGATAAAGGAGGTTTTTATGATCCATATAGATGTTAATTGAATGCTTCGCCCCTTCTAGGAGATGACGCCACTCCTGTAGAGCTCACAATCTCTTATAGTGTAATTTCTAGAGATGAGCGAACCGGGTTCGGGTTCGAGTCCATCTGAACCCGATCGTTCGGCATTTGATTAGCGGTGGCTGCTGAACTTTGTTAAAGCTCTAAGGTTGTCTGGAAAACATGAATACAGCCAATGACTATATCCATGTTTTCCACATAGCCTTAGGGCTTTATCCAACTTCAGCAGCCAATGCTAATCAAATGCCGAAAGTTCGGATTCGGATGGACTCGAGCATGCTCAAGGTTCGCCCATCTCTAGTAATTTCGCTTGGGCGGAGAAAAGGTCTTCAAGAAGAAGCCACGTGTTCTAGTCCTCCCTGAAGAATCCCTCTAGGTAAGGACAGCTCTGGCTCTTACAGAAAATGCATCCACCTCTAGAGAGAGCGGCCTGGCGGGGTCTGGACAAGATAGAATAAGAGCAGAAGCAAAGGCTTACTCAGCTTCGGCCGGCCACTGCTTGAGGCTAGCGTATTACTTGGTAATGGCCACAATTGGCACGACCAGGGTGGAAAAATGTGGAATAAACTGCCGATAATAGTTGGCAAACTGCAAGAATTGTTGTATTGCTCAACAGGGTATGACCACTGAAGAAATACTGACAGCTTTGCTGGATCCATCTGCAGACCATGGTCGGACACAATGTACCCAACAAAAGGAAGGCTGAACTGGTGGAAAATAGTCTTCTCTAAGTTGGCATAGAGGCGATTGGCTCATAGGTGCCTTGGTACTTGACATATGTGTCCAACATGGATTTGCAGATCTGCTGAGTAAATCAGGATATCATCCAGATATATGATGAGAAACGAGTAAAGGAGACCTCGGAAAAATGTCATTAATAAATTCCTGAAAGACTGCTGGGGAGTTGCGTAACCCAAATGGCATCACCAGGTACTCGAAACGCCCATCCGGGACGAAGAGCAGATACACTCTATCACGAGGAGGCGCCAGAAAGAAGGTCTATCAGGCAATCGAATGGCTGATGAGGTGGCAGCATGTCAGCCTGTTTCTCATAAAATGTCCGAAAGATCCTGGTACTGGGCTGGGACACCAGGTAATGGCTTGCAAGAGTCCAATGGAGGCAAGAAGGACTGTTCATGAGAAGTCTGCAGATAGCGGTTGAAGCAATTTGGACCCCAATGCAAAAACTCCACGGTCTTCCATTCAAAGCTCGGGGCTTGGAGCTGCAGCCAAGGGAGACCCAACAGGATTGCTGAAGAGTTGCTAGGCAATGCATAGAAGGTGATCTCCTTTTTGTGTAGCGCGCCCACCTGGAGGTTCACAATTTCAGTTTGAAAGTGGACAACCTTACCTTAGGGATTCGCTTATAACGGAGGAGATGGTCAGAGGTTTTGTAGAAGTTGCCACTTTTGAACTAGGGAATCATTGATGAAGTTGCCTGCTGCTTCGGGGTCCAGAAAGGCAGAGGAGTGATGTTGCTGTCCCGAAGGTGTAGAGATCATTACAGATAGAGACAAGCACAGAGAGAATGCCTCTCCTACATTACCTAGGTGTGGGAGTTTCCCAGCCGCTGTGGACGCTCAGGGCAGTTCAGGTGGAAGTGGTCGGACTGGCACAATAGAGGTACAAGTTCTGATCCCTACGGAAAGTTCTCTCCTCTGGTGTCAGGCGAACTTTCTCAACCTGCATGGGCTCCTCGGACACTGCCAGGTCACTACCTCTGGCTTGGCTTGCTAGCAGTGGCGAGTGAGGTGCAGCTGGAGACACGTAGGCAGCACAGTAGGAAACTCAGACAGGACTCACGGACAAGAACCAGGAGTCATGGGCAGGCGTCACAGGCAGGAATCATGGGCAGAAAAGCTTGGACCGCTATGCAAGGGTTGCAATAGCAGAGGCTCCAACGGGAAGGGGGGGGGGGGGGGTTCAGACAGGTGCACACATTCATAGGGAGTGCTTGGGTACAATCAACCAAATGCCAACTGCCCCTTTAAATTTAACAGCTGTTGTGCCCTTGCCCTAGGAGGTGGAGAGCAAGGACAGGAGCATGGCCAGGTAAGTGAGGATGAAGGGGGTGGGGGGCAGACAGACCCGCGTCGGACGCAACATCTGTCACAGAGGAGCGGAGGTGGCTATGGCCTGGGGTAAGGGTTGCATCCACTACAAATTCTAATGCTTAGTTCTTAGTCAGCTCATTGTAACCAGTCTTTGTAAACGTATGCCTTTGATTATTCCATTACTTCTTTCTACTACCATGTACCCCTATGCTTTACTACTTCATCATTACCACTAATAACATCAGATTGAACATGACCAGGGCATTTGTCTTCCTCCCACACACATCAGGATCTTTCAGATTTAGGTAGAGACAGAGTTGAAAGGTTATGTGAAAGTCACCAAAGGTTACAGACTTCTCATTGCACAGATTTATCCTGTCTTCTCTTTGTAATTCAGAACAGAGCTGGTTAATATCAGAATGCCGCCATGCTGACTTATCTTGTTAGTTAATTCCTAACGTAAGGAGCCCTGCAGGAGAGAACAATACATCTAAGGGGAATGTATGCACAACAATGGAAGTGAAAGCAGAGAGAACAAAAAGAAATAGCAACTGAACATAGCTTCATGAGAGGTGGCGCTCAATGTTTGTTTTCAAGCCTGTGAAAATCGGCCTTACACATGCATCTTTTCTACAATCTACATGTTATTTATTCTCCTCAGCAGGGACTTGTCTATTAAAACCCATGAATCACTGAGGGACACTTGTTACTGTTTAATTAGCACATACCACACACTGTATACCCCATCTGGCTTTATGTATATCACTGGCCAGGGTTTTAATAATAATAATATATATATATATATAGAACAGTACCTATTTTACACATTACCGATTAGTGAGAAAGTTGCATATAGAGAAAGATTAAGGGATTGTGTATGGGCCTGTTCACAATGAGCAAAACAGGCGGAAATTCTGAGCGGAACCCGCACCGTGTTTTGCTCAGTGTGAACATACCTTAAAAGTATCCCCTCCTTTCCCCTGTTTTCATGACCATTGATCAGGACATTCATATCCTATTGTGACTGAGCATTCATCACATCACACATTTTATCCTCCAATACTACAGACAATACTGTTGAATCATAAACAATGTGTCCTTTCTCAACAATAAACATGTCGAGATAGGAGGCACTACCTGGATACCCAGTGTATTGTTGTGGCACTGAGAGGCCTAACTACTATATGGGAAAACAGAGAAATCCTAACTACTATATGGAGGTGCAGAGGGGCCTAACTACTATATGGGGGCACTGATATGCCTAACTACTATATGGAAGCGGGCAGCACGGTGGCTCAGTGGTTAGCACTGTAGCCTTGCAGCGCTGGGGTCCTGTGTTCAAATCCTACTAAGGTGAACATCTGCAAAGAGTTTGTATGTTCTCTCCATGTTTGCGTGGGTTTCCTCTGGGTACTCCTGTTTCCTCCCACACCCAAAACTTACAGATAGGTGAATTTAGATTGTAAGCCCTATTGGGGACAGGGGGCAATAATTGGCAATACAGTACTATGTAAAGTGCTGCGGAATCTGTGTGCGCTATACAAATAAAAGCATTATTATCATTATTACTATATGGATGAAACCAGAGTTCTCCCAAGTGGCATGAGGACAGATGTGGCGCTGTGTTTCAAAGAGAGCAACTCTAAGGCATTTTATTCCAACATATTTTTACTTCAGACATGCTCACAGTTGGCTAGCAAAAACTGCCTATGCCAATACACAACAGAGTGAACACCACTGGGTGCTTTTTTTTTTAGATAAAATAAAATGTGTTGCACTAAGATCTGGAACGCTAATATGGTCTTATATGAACAATCGGCTGGGTTCACGTGCAACTACTTGAAGGCGGCACCAACATAACATCTAAAAACTATGGTTGAAAATGTGCTTTAATACCCATGTACTTTAGGAGAAAGCAAAATTATGATTGGTGTCAAACAAAGCGTTTTCTGAAAGAGATGTTAGATGGACCTTTATTACTTTTTCTCCTGCTTATAGAAAATACACAGGTAAATCGGCCTTTTTTTCACATTCTTTAAATGAAATCCTTGTCAATTACATGAGCAATAAATCAGGACTTGTAATAGGAATAACAGCACACAAAACATGTATAAAAACACCAGATTTTGGTAAAAATTGCACAAAAAATTACAAGAAGCACTAAAACATTGCTGGTGTTTTCTGAGGCTTAAATGGGCACTTTCACGCTGCAGATTTGCAGGGAAATCCGCAGAGGATCCTGTGTCAGTGCATCCCTACATACTTGCAGCGGGACTGACATCCTGCTGTGAGTATGTAAGTTAACCGGCCGGGGGCCAAAGCATACATCAAGCCAGAGCGGGGAGCAGGTAATGTATGCTCCGGCCGGGTTAACTTGCATACTCAAAGCAGGATGTCAGTCCCACTGCGAGTATGTATTCTCATAGAGATGAACTGACACTGGATCCGCAGCGGATTTCGCTGCAAATCCGCAGCGTGAAATCTGCTGCAGATCCGGTGTGTGTGAAGGCACCCTAAAAGTAACTTTTGACAGGTCACCAGAAATAATACCACCTGTAGTCAGTAATACTAATGCCACCAGTAGTCAGTAATAATACACCTGTAGTGAGGAATAATACCACCTGTAGTCAGTAATAATACCACCTGTAGTGAGGAATAATACCACCTGTAGTCAGTAATAATACACCTAATAGTCAGTAATACTGATGCCACCTGTAGTGAGGAATAATACCACCTGTAGTCAGTAATAATACCACCCGTAGTCAGTAATAATACACCTAATAGTCAGTAATACTGATGCCACCTGTAGTCAGTAATAATACCACCTGTGATCAGAACCACTGATAGATATGATGCCTTCTGTAGTCAATAATAATAATGCCCCCCTGCCCAAAAGTAAATACCTCTTCCCCAGTAACAATGCCCCCGTAGCCTTTTACAATGCCCCCTTCCTCAATAATAATGCCCCGTGTCCAGATACAATTCCCCCTGTGACCAGATATAACTCCCCCTGCAGCCAGATTAGACAGAAATGCCCCATATAATCAGCTATATCCTATGTAGCAGCCCATCCAGCCAAATATGTCCCCTTGTATCCAGCTATGCCCCCTGCAGCCAGATATGTCCCCTTGTATCCAGCTATGCCCCCTGCAGCCAGATATGTCCCCTTTTATCCAGCTATGCCCCCTGCAGCCAGATATGTCCCCTTGTATCCAGCTATGCCCCCTGCAGCCAGATATGTCCCCTTGTATCCAGCTATGCCCCCTGCAGCCAGATATGTCCCCTTGTATCCAGCTATGCCCCCTGCAGCCAGATATGTCCCCTTGTATCCAGCTATGCCCCCTCCAGCCAAATATGTCCCCTTGTATCCAGCTATGCCCCCTGCAGCCAGATATGTCCCCTTGTATCCAGCTATGCCCCCTGCAGCCAGATATGTCCCCTTGTATCCAGCTATGCCCCCTGCAGCCAGATATGTCCCCTTGTATCCAGCTATGCCCCCTGCAGCCAGATATGTCCCCTTGTATCCAGCTATGCCCCCTGCAGCCAGATATGTCCCCTTGTATCCAGCTATGCCCCCTGCAGCCAGATATGTCCCCTTGTATCCAGCTATGCCCCCTGCAGCCAGATATGTCCCCTTGTATCCAGCTATGCCCCCTGCAGCCAGATATGTCCCCTTGTATCCAGCTATGCCCCCTGCAGCCAGATATGTCCCCTTGTGTCCAGCTATGCCCCCTGCAGCCAGATATGTTCCCTTGTATCCAGCTATGCCCCCTGCAGCCAGATATGTCCCCTTGTATCCAGCTATGCCCCCTGCAGCCAGATATGTCCCCTTGTATCCAGCTATGCCCCCTGCAGCCAGATATGTCCCTTTGTATCCAGCTATGCCCCTGCAGCCAGATATGTCCCCTTGTATCCAGCTATGCCCCCTGCAGCCAGATATGTCCCCTTGTATCCAGCTATGCCCCCTGCAGCCAGATATGTCCCCTTGTATCAGCTATGCCCCCTGCAGCCAGATATGTTCCCTTGTATCCAGCTATGCCCCCTGCAGCCAGATATGTCCCCTTGTATCCAGCTATGCCCCCTGCAGCCAGATATGTCCCCTTGTATCAGCTATGCCCCCTGCAGCCAGATATGTCCCCTTGTATCCAGCTATGCCCCCTGCAGCCAGATATGTCCCCCAGTAAGTCAAGTACACTCCCTGCAGCTACATATGCCCCTTGTAGAAAGGTATGCTCCTTGCAGTGAGATGTGCAGCTCCTGGAGCTGCAACCGCATATGTTCACTGCGGTCAGGTACACCCCATGCAGGCCAATATGCCCCCCTTGCAGTCATATGTGCCCCTGCAGCAAGGTACACCCCTTTTAGCCAGTTATGCCCCATGTCAGGAAGTTATGGTGGCAGGGGCATAACTAAAAATGACAGGGCCTCATAGCAAACTTTTAATAAGCCCCCATATAGAGGTTAGTCCCCTCTGTATTCATATAGTAGTCAGACCCTTCTGTGACCCCCCATAGTAGTCAAGCCCCCCTTCTGTGCATCTGTACAGTAATTAGACCCCTGTGCAGGTAGCACCCCCCAAGTAGGTAGTATCCCCTATGCAGCCATCTCCCCTGTAGGACGTGCCCCTTGAAGTAAGTCCCCCTCTCCCCCATCATAGCATCTCCCCTGGGGAAGCCAACATGTAGGATTCCCTGTTAGCATACACCCCCCCAATGCAGCCACAAGGCAGAGTGGGGAGCAGACAGCTCCTCACCTTGTCAATCAAAAACCCCCGCATTTAAAGTGAATCTACCATCAGGTACATCACTTTTTCTTTTTAACATAACCCGGTCAGTGCGGTCATTTTTGCAAAGTGCTGCCTGGTTCCCAAGCTTAGCGCTGCTCTCTTCCTGTGCACTGGCCCTTCTCTATGCTCTGGAGATGGGCCCAGCGCCTCCCAGTGTCACAATATCCCCTCCCCTGGGTGATGTGCCTCCATTAGAATCAACAGGGCCATGTCAACAAGGGGACGGGATATCACAGGCGGCAGGTCCGCCTCCAGTGCACAGAGCCAAGCAGGTGCACGGGAACAGAACAGCGAGGAACACGAGAATCAGGTGGCATTTTCAAAAAAGGATTGCGCCACCATGACCCCCATGCTGGCGCCAACCTGATGATGTTATTGAATAAAAGTAATGTGCCTAATGGTATTTTCCCTTTAACTGGAGCGTTAGGGCCGTTCCTACTATGGCATTGGCGCTGTATTTCCGTGCTTTCTCTGACATGTCAATTCTTAGAGCGGAGGCGCCGAGTCCATGTGGGGGGTTCTGTAAAGAAATTCGGTGCTGATTCCATAGTGTCAATGGGCCCTCAGTGGTTAAAGGGCTGGATCAGAGACAATTGGGAGGTCACTTCCAACACCTGGGAGGCCCACGGCTGCTGGGTGCTGTAAGTGACCTCAGCTCAGGGGGCCCAGGCCGCTACAGTACCGGACCACCGGACCCCGGATGCTGCTGATACTGGGAATATAGCGCCCCTGGTGGCCAGTGAGGGGAGATGCATGTACAGACCCTGCACAAGGAGGGCAGAGGCTAAGGGGGAGGAGCTGGAGGAGGGCGACCAATCAGCGCCCTCATCCAACAGCAACATCACCAAGCCCCGCCCCCCTTACAGAATGCTTCTGCCTGATAGTGATGCTGCGGGGGGGAGGTGCCGGGATATGCTGGATGATAGCAATGTCCCAGCAGCACCAATGCCTTCCACGTATCCCCCTCATCCTGCTCCGCGTACCCCTTGTGGTACTGTACCGCAGGCTGAGATACAGTGATATATGATACAACGTACCAGCTGCATGCCGGGATTTGTAGTCCTACGCCCGGCTAAAGAACTATTTGTGCCAAAAGAAAACTACACTTCCCAAAAGCCTCCGCGAGTAGGAGCATTTTCATTGGCTCCTCACTAACCTTTACGCATACTTGCTGGGAAGTGTGGTTGCGCCGTGCAAGAGCTGGCTAAAAGGTGAGGCGAATGGGGGTGGTGGGATTTGTATCATTTACTTGGCGACATTTAGGTAACGACCGGATACGGAGCTTCACTAACAACGTGCAGGAATCCCGGCCGGGATGGTCGGTGCCTGACTCCCGGATACAGGAGCTGTGCAGTGTACAGGCAGCATAAGCAATGCTTATCCTGTGCTCCATCTGCACAGCGCATTGCCCGGGGTCATAGAGTGCACAGTACAGACAATGTCCATGATACACTGGGGGAATCCAGGAATAGAGAGGAGGGAGTGCAGACCAGTCAAGCTCTGTCAGTCACTGCCCCCCATCCTGCATGCTGGCAATGTGTGACCTGGGTGGACACAGTGGTCACTGGCCTCCTGCATTGTATTATGCAGGTCAGAGCTCCATCATGTCAGATTACTGCGCCTTTCACCTCTCCAAATGGGGCACAGAGTAGGAGTCACCTCAGTGCTGCAGCCCCAGACCTGTGTCTTCTGTCAACACTTTACAGCAGGGGTAGGGAACCTTCAGCCCTCCAGCTGTTGCTAAACTACAACTCCCATCATGCCTGGACAGCCAAAGCTTTAGCTTTGGCTGTCCAGGCATGATGGGAGTTGTAGTTTTGCAACAGCTAGAGGGCCAAGGTTCCCTACCCCTGCTTTACAAGTACAGATAAATTACTTAAAGTGACTCTACCACCAGGCCCAGGCTGAAGCACTGGAGGCGGGCCGACCCACCCTTAGTGGGAGGAAACCCTAGCCTCCCTATGATAGGGTTCCATTGATTCTATTGACTACATTGATTTTAATGGATCACATTGAATCTGATGGAGTCACGTCACAGAGGGGAGATTTCGGCGGGGTGCCAACAGTGCTTCATGCCTGGTCGGTAATAGACCAGCGCCGTGCGCAGGAACTACGCAGCATTTCAAAAAAGGGTGCACAGAACCGGCATCCCCCGCACCAGTGCTGGACAAAAAAGCAATGTACTACTGGTACATTCACTTTAAGCGCTCCTTCAGTGAACAAGTGATTTTATTTTTCTTTTAAACGACAGACGTTACGAAAAATCATTCGTAAGATCTCTGCAAAAAAAACGAGTGTTTACACTGAAAGACTTGTGAACAATTAATGGGGATTTTGAGGTTAACTCAAAAGATCAGCGAAGTATTCTTGGTGGTTTGATTGTTGCCGCGTTTTCACCAGCAGATTATCACTCAAATTCTAACGAGGTTATTAAAACTTGTTCTGCAATTATGGTAGGTCGCATATCTTTAGGCTCCGTTCACACTGAGTAAAACTGGTGGAATTCCACGGCGGAGAATCATAGTGTCATAGTGAGAGTCTATGGGAGGCTCACGCACCTCCTCTCTCCGTGCTGAAGAATGGACACATCAATTCTGCAGCGCGGAGAGAGAAGGCGCGCTAGCCTCCCATAGACTCTCAGTATGACACAGAGGCTGGCGGGATTTGCTGCGGAATTCCGCCATTTTACTCCGTGTGGCTTTGAGAGCATAACTGTCAAGGCTTGGAGGTTTTCTGTTGGCATGTGTCCAGTTTAAATAATTACCCATGGGGCACGGGTCTCTGAAAAGATTTTAAAGTGACTGTATCACCAGGCCCAGGCTGAAGCACTGGAGGGGGGCCAACCCACCCTTTGTGTCAGGAAACCCCTCCATGATAGGGTTCCATTGATTATAATTGAGTCACGTCATGGAGGGGCTGGGGTTTCCTCCCACTAAGGGTGGGTTAGCCCCCCTCCAGTGCTTCTGCCTGGGCCTGGTGGTACAGTCACTTTAAAGTAGTGATTGGTGAACCCCTCAGGGCCTGTGCCTCATCCGCTGGTAGGGATTTGATGATTTGCCTTGTTTCTCTTACTGTGATGTCTGCATTTAGAGTTCCTTAGTCCGCTTCTGATAGCATGGGCAAGTGCAATTGAGAAAGGAAGAACTACACCAATTCTTCCATGTTGGGGGGGCACTCTCAGCCAAGTTATATAGATGGGAGATGTACGCGTGAAAACCATTGGCTATATCAGTGGGGGAGACAGATTTGGCCTTTGTAATAGGGTGGATTAGAAACTAATCCCCCCCCCCCCCAAACCACTTGAACCATCGGATAGCTGCTTTTAATCCAAGATCTGTCCTGGGGTCCGCTCGGCAGGTAATGAAGTTATTGTCCTAAAAAACAACTTTTAAACTTGCAGCCCTGTGCCCAACGGCCGTAGCTTGGAGTATCTGTGCCCTAACTTTCTACCACCCCCCCACCATCTTTCCTATTCCTCTGTAGTGAACATTGTACAGGTGCCTTAACGATCCAGCCCATGTGCTGTGCTCACACAGCTGATAAATAGGAGAATACCTGCCTGGAGCATTCCTAATGATGAGGAGGGCGGGGAGGAGGGACGGAGAGGTTGTGCCAGCCTAATGCATACACAATCCAGGCCACGGCCGTTGGGCACAGGGCTGCAAGTTAAAAAGTTGTTTTTTATGACAATAACTGCATCACCTGCCGAACCGACCCCAGGACAGATCTTGGATTAAAAGCAGCTATCCGAAGGTACAAGTGGTTTGGGGGGGGGTGAGATTGTGGGTACAGAGTCGCTTTAAGCACAAGGTTACGCAAGAGTCCTGCCTAATGGTACTTTTACACGGAGCAATAATTCGCCCGATCACACGATTAACGATTTTGAATGAACAATGTTTTTTTTTTATAACGATCAGCGTTTAGACGGAACGATACATCGTACGGAAAAATCGTTATGCGATCTTTATGCGATCACTTAAGCCCATCTCACACACAGGAGAAATCGTTGAAAGAATGTTTACATGGAACGATCTGCAAATTTTTTGTGAACGACCAACGGCGATTTGAGAACATGTTGAAAGATCAAAATGAACGATTTCTCGCTCGTGGCTTGATCGTTCGCTGCGTTTACACGTACAATTATCGTTCAAATTCGATCGTTATCGTGCAAAAACGATCAATCGTTCCGTGTAAAAGGACCATAAGTTTTCCAAGTTCTTCAGCTGTTTCAACTGTTCAGCTGAGATCCCGTTTGTTATGGTGCATAGACACGGAGAGATTTATCTGACAGATTTTTGAAGCCAAAGCCAGAAATGGAATTGAAATAGAGAAATCTTAGGGCCCTTTTACACGGAAAGATTATCTGACAGATTATCTGCCAAAGATTTGAAGCCAAAACCAGGAATGGATTTGAAAAGAGGAGAAATCTCAGGCTTTCCTTTATTACCTGATCTCTGTTAATAGTCCGTTCCTGGCTTTGACTTCAAATCTTTGGCAGATAATCTGTCAGATAATCTTTCCGTGTAAAAGGGCCCTTAGTCTTTCCTTTATGACCTGTTGTTTTCTTATAGTCTGTTCCTGGCCTTTGCTTCAGAAATCTGTCAGATAAATCTCTGTGTAAACGCACCCTTTGTTCACAAGTCTGTAATTTTGAAAGGGTTTCTGACAACTCGTCTCTAGCCTTTTTTTTTTATTTGACTACCAAACTTTATAAAAGAACCCAGTGAATAAACACTTTGTCCGAATTCCCAATAATAGAAGGGAAACATCTGAGTGTGTGTTATTGCGGGAAATATTCAGCAAGATCAGCAAGCAACTGATTACACCTTTCATTTAAGGAGATGTCCTGGCAAGTCTTTTTTTTTTTTTTTTTGCTGGGGGGGGGAGGATAAAATAATCACGGCCAGTGATTGGCTAAGCAGCCTTTCAGCTCAGAGAAGCTACAGTTTAGGGCAAGGGCTGCATGGACATCGCTAAAGATGTCAGTGCAGCCCTTGCTAAATGATAATCAAGCCGCGTAATAGGCTCAGTAAAGCATTGCTTCTAGGAGGCAATGAAGACTTTGCCAGGGCCGAATTAACGAAGGTTTACCCAGTGTATGTGCCAGATATAATATGAACAGTGCCTAAATATGTCGCTGGAAGATGACACTACGTTTACATGGATTTACCATAGCCAGCTGAACACAAGAACAAGGTTAGTTGGAGGGAAGATCGGAAGCAACATGAGAAAATATTACTTTACTGCGAAGCCCCTATTACATGGGGCGATGGAGAGGAGCAAACCAGCGCCGACCAGTCAGGTCAGCGCTTTATTGCTCCTCTTTCCCCGCTCGCTGCTGGCGCTATTACACGTTCCACGGACCGACAGCAGAAGATCGTTGCTATCTAAGTGGTTTGTCTTTCAACATGTTAAAAGACAACGATCGTCGGCTGATCATTGTCTTCTAATAGGGTCCATTTCCACAGAAAGATTATCTGACAGATTATCTGCCAAAGTTTTGAAGCCAAAGCCAGGAACAGACTATAAACAGAGATCAGGTCATAAAGGAAAGCCTGAGATTTCTCCTCTTTTCAAATCCATTCCTGGCTTTGGCTTCAAATCTTCATTTAATCTGTCAGATAATCTTTCTGTGTAAATGGACCCTTACACAAGACGATTATCAGCCGAATACGGGCAATAATCGTTTTGTGTATTAGGGCCTTAAGAGTAGTAAATACTTGGGACAAACTTGCAGCAAATGTTGTTGGTAAATCTACAGTAGATGAATCTAAACCTGCCTGGGATAAACGTATATCTACCCTAAGATAATAAGAAGGAAAATACTATGAGGGCGAACTAGAAGGACCAGGTGGTCTTTTTCTGCCGACAGCTACCTACCCCTCTGCCTTTAGGCTTCATACAAACAAAGTGTTTTCTTGTGGGCTAATAGCATATTCAGCTAGTTGTTACTTTTTTATTTACTTTTATTAATTTATTTATGTTAATATATTTTATTATCATACTATACATTGATAAAATATGGTATAAAAAAATAAAACATATAACCATTTATTTAACCATGCTTTTCAGGCCCCTTCAGAGCTCAAGATCTCTGACATTACCTATGTTTCTTGGGGAGGCGGCATAGTCCTGTGTACTTTTGCACTGTGGTTTTGCCCAGGTTCTGTTGTATATCTGCTTAAAGGGTCTGCCTGGACTCTACATACCAGCTAAAGGTAAGCATAGACACCATGTCACTTCAGTAGTAATGTTGAGCGAGCCGGTCAAAATGTGCATTATCCAAACCTGAAAAATCAGAGTTTAATTCCCCACGGCTGCAGAAGTTGAGTGCTGCTTTAGTGCTGCCAGGAAAACTTGGATAGAGCCATAGGCTGTAGGCTATATACATGTTTTCCAGGACTTCCTAGGATGGCATCCAACTTCTGCAGCCACTGGGAATCAAGCGCTCAGCGTTCGGGTTAGGATAATGCTATTCGGTAGTGTACTGCTCTCACCGTTCAGGAGCTCACTGCATTAGAATGAAAGATAATGCAGGGAGTGCCATTAGAGATAAAGTGCCAGTCTGTGTTATACAACCAGCATATAAACCGAATATGAAATTCTGCACACGGATCTGTGAATCCAGCTTTAGGCCTTATTCACACGTTCTATAAATCTGTCCATAATTGCAGATCCACAATTACAGACATATTTAGGGCCCATTGATTTCTATTGGGCTATTCTCACTATCCGTAGTTTTGCGGATCCGCAATCTTGCCAGAAAAAAAACCCAAAACATGTCCTAGTATGGGTCATAATTGTGAAACAGATTAGCCTATAGAAGTCTATGGGATCCGGATGTAACATCTGCAAAAAATACACATCACCTTAATTTAACTGTGAACTTCCCTGCAAAAAATACGGATGCACTGCGGATGATTTTATTTTAATTTTTTTGCAGATTGTGGATGAAGATTACAGACATAATGTATGGTCCTGAAAAATTACTGAGAGTGTGAATGAGGCCTTAGGGCTTATTCATTCATCTTATAAATGACGGACCCTACGGATGGGGGAGCTCTGCAATGGAATGTTTTCCCATCCAGCATGATGTATCAATATCATGCCAGAAGAGGGAAAACTCTTTGAATCTGGATGTTCTGCATAGATCTCAATGAGAGATCAATTTAGTTATAATAGAAGTAGTTAGTGTTTGTGTAAAAAAAAAAAAAAAAGTTTTCATTAATAAGAAATCCCATCATATAATAACATTTTAAATCCACCCCCTTTTCCTATTTTATAAATATAAAAAACATGTTTGGTGTCGCTGCCTGCAGAATCCCCCAAGCTAATAAATTATCACATTCCTGATCTCTCACGGTAATCAGGGTAAGCACAAAATCCCGCCAAAGTGCAAAATTGCTGGTTTTTAGTCACACCAAATTTAGAAAAATTTTAATAAAAAGTGACCAAAAAGTCACATATACACAGTCAAGGTACTGATGGAAAGTACAGATCATGGCGCAAAAAATGACACCTCATAGCCCCATAGACCAAAGGATTGAAGCGCTATAAGGATGGTAATAGAGCAATTTTAACACATTTATTTTTTTTTTTTTTTTAAAGCCATCAAATAAAAAAAAAAGTTATATAAGTTTCCTATCACTGTAATTGTACTGATGTGAGGAACATATATAACATGTCTGTTTTACCATAAGGCAAACACGGAACCCCCCCCCCCCTCCCCTAAAATGAAAACAAATTCCTTCTTTTTTTTTTCAACTTCATTGCAGAAATCATTTTTCCCCGGTTTTGCAGCAGATTTTATGGAACAATTAAGTTGGTCATTGCAAATTATAATTGGTGTCACAAAAAATAAGGGCTCATGTGGGTCTGTAGAAGAAAAGATGCAAGCGATATGGCCTTTTAAAAATGAGAAGAAGTGGCCCAGGAGGGAATGGGTTAATCAATATAAAATGAAAACAACATTATTGGGCAAAAGTGACAAAAACAATGAAAAACACCTGGTATAAATTAAAATATATATTTATTTCATGTTTTATTACTTTAATTTTCAATTCCAGAAAGCCTTTGTGTAGTATAATTTGTGCCGTGTATGTATGGTTTCTCTGATGGTGGTTGTTTTGCAGGTGCCTAGAATTCACTAGCTGTCTTGGAGCCATGGAGATGCCATCCTATTACTCCAAGCTCCTCGGAGAACTGAATGAGCAGCGGAAAAGAGATTTCTTCTGTGACTGCAGCATCATTGTGGAAGGGCGGATATTTAAAGCTCATAGAAATGTTCTGTTTGCCAACAGTGGCTATTTCCGGGCCATGCTAGTCCACTACATCCAAGACAGCGGAAGACACAGCACCGCTTCCCTAGACATTGTGACATCCGAGGCCTTCTCAACCATCCTGGATTTTCTATACTCAGGAAAGCTAAACTTGTGTGGGGAGAATGTAATTGAAGTTATGAGTGCGGCAAGCTACCTCCAGATGACTGACGTGGTTAACTTCTGTAAGACATACATACGATCTTCGCTTGACATCTGTAGGAAAATGGAAAGGGAGAGTTCCTTTGGACAAGCCGATAGTGGGAGTGATGGTCTAAGCAGTGGGAGAAGGGCAGTCGGATCAGCGCCAGAAAAAACTGCTCGAGGGGATTGTCAGAAAGATCCCCCATGCGGTGACTGTAGTAGCTGCAACTCTGTAGAAGTGATGGTAAAAGAACCTACAAGTGTACCCTCTCCGGGAGAAAAAAGTCCTTCGAAAGTGTTGGAACCTAAAGAAGAGTTTGACTCTGATGTGGTGGAAGTAACAGAAGGTATCCAACCCTATCCAGCGCAGCAAGGTCTGGAGCAAGGAGAAGAAAGTCCACAAGGTGGCTCAGGAATGGACATATCATGTAATAATTATCACATGAAGCAGTTTTTAGAGGCACTTTTGCGCAATAGCTCTTCGCAGAGGAAAGAGGACAATGTGCATCACTTTCCTCGTGACTTTGAGTCTCGGCAGGAGGAAGCAAGCGTCCCGATGAGCTCCATGATGGATATTCAAGGTGACTGGTATGGAGAGGATACAGGTAATAGAAATTATTGTAAGGTTTCTTCTGTTCTATCATTTTTAAGACCTGGACCTATTTTGATCGTTGCTCATTCGCAAATCGTTCGCATTGAATAAGAAGTCGTTCGCAGTAGTGACAAACGCATAGCGACGACAAGACGACCGCAAGAATGATCATAAGAAACGATTATCTTTCCATGTAAATGGGTGAACGATTTCAGGTCTTTCGTAATCCGGTCTTCCCCCCCCCGTGGTAAGGTCCCCATACTGTATACCTCCCTCACTGTAGTTGTTCACCCATACTGTATACCTCTGTTCCCCGCTGCAGGTAGTACCCATACTGTATACCTCCCTTCCTCTGCAGTTTTCCCATGTATCCTATGTCCCTTCTTACCCCTCCTGCCTCCCCTGCAGTTTGTATTGAGCAGGTGGGGGTGGAACATAACAAGTCTAGCAGTGATTGGCTGATGCTCAGCACCCAGTGTCATGGATCTGATTATATGACTGTAACTACGGGCTTATTTTTGGAGTAGGGCTTATATTTGAAGTCTTCGAAAAGCCTGCAAAATGAAGCTAGATTTTATTTTTGGGGTAGGTCTTATTTTTAGAGAAACAGTAGCTTTTTGAATTGGTGACACCCTTTTATCTTAGCAGAAATAATGTGTGTGCATTTTTCCCCAGGGGATGTTTTAGTTGTACCAATCAAACTACACAAGTGTCCTTTCTGTCCATATACCGCCAAGCAAAAGGGAATTTTGAAGCGTCACATTCGTTCACACACAGGAGAGCGACCATATCCTTGTGAAATCTGTGGCAAAAGGTTTACCCGTCAAGAGCACCTGCGCAGTCATTCGCTCACAGTGAGTATATGTTTATGTGTGTTACTCTATGTAATTTCTCACTTATGTTTTATAGTGTAACATATTGAATTCCATTTAGTCATGGGTACAACTGGAGCATGCTCTAGTCTGATTGTGGCTGCAGACTTATGATGCAGCCCTAGGGAGTCCTGGAAAATATGAATACAGCCTTAGGCTATGCTCATGCCTAGTAGTTCCGTCAGTCTTTTTTCAACCAAAATCAGTGGATTGAAAATCTTTCCATTATAACTTATCTCTCTCTCTCCTTAATGGAGGAGAAATAGCTGTGAGAACAAGTGCGCTGTCTCACATATTTGGCTAAAGTAAATCTGTCAGCTTCAGGCATGGATGGATAGATCATGGGGTGATAAAACAAATGATACCTTTGTATCTTAGAAGCTTAAAGCGAATGTTCCATCATCGCTTTAAGTTTTCCACATGAATAGAACAGCATTGGCACGGGGAAGCTAGTGCTGCGCTCTCTTTTTTTAAACCGTGGCCCAGTTCCCGCGCATGGTTCCGGTATATTACCGAGGACCGGCCCGGGCTGAAGCACTGGAGAGGGACTGGTCCACCCCCACTGGGAGGAAACCCCCAACCCTCTATGACGCAGCTCCATTAGAATCAATGGACCTGCAACATAAAGGGGTAGGGGTTTCCGCCCACTGGGGGAGGACCAGTGTGCCTCCAGTGCTTCAGCCCGGGCCGGTCCTCGGTAATAGACTGGCACCATGCACGGGAACCAGGCCGCCGTTCAGAAAAGGCCCAGCACCAGCTCCCCCGTGCCGATGCTGTTCTATTCATGTGCAAAACGTAAAGCAAATGTACTGATGGTACATTCTCTTTAAAGCGTATCTGTCATTATGCTTCGGTACCTGATCAACATGTCGCTGGTCAGGTTACTAAGTATATAACCACGCTGGTTAATTTCTTATCCATAGTTGCTCAATCTTCTGGCCACAGGAGCAACTGCATGGTGATCTGGTGAGGAATCAGAATGAGAGGTACTCTGTAAGAGAGACTGCGACAAACTGCAGCATGTATGCCTCCTACACCCTTACCCTTAATAGGTAGGGGTCCTAGAAAGAGACGTCTCCTATTTGTCATCCATATTGTTTTTTTCACACATTGATGATGATGTATTAAAAGGTATGAACCCTTTTAGCCTCTCTGAATGTGCGTTCTTAGGTTTATTGACTACTTCCTACTTGCTATGGAAAAGGCAGCAATTCCAGAATCCATAAACATAAAGACTTCACCAGTACCTATCTTTTTCCAGGTCCATCGCTCCAACCGTCCCATCATCTGTAAAGGTTGTCGTCGTACTTTTACCAGCAGTTTGTCTCCCGGTTTAAGGCGCTTTGGCTTGTGTGACAGTTGCACATGTGTCACCACTACAAATGAAGACTCTCAGCACCCGAGCCACGCGGAGGCTGCATCAGAGGACAAGGATGATGGCGATGGAGACTGGCCAATTTACATTGAGTCTGGTGACGAGAATGAAGTGGCAGAAGACGATGTTGAGGATAAAGAACAAATACATAGGGAGGTACTCATGTGATGCACAGAGAGTGTCATGCCGTCACCTTTTTTACGCAAGCCATCTAGGTAGCATCATGCTAGAAAGCTTTTGCCGTCCTTTCTCTGTCACTACTCAGCATCTTGGTGATCAGTGGGTTCCAAGCCTGCTTGGTTATGCACAGTGCTGCTGGTTCAGTAGCAGCAGAACATTTTCTATTTAACACTCATTTATGTTAGTGCTGTGCACTAAACTCCTTTGTTATCCAACCTGAAACAACCTTTTATTTTCAAGCTGCATCTCCGGGACCGCTCCATCATTCGTCTGCCTAAAAAAACAAATGGTTATCGGACTGGTGACCTTAGATGAGACCGACCCCGCCCTGTATTCTGGGAAAATGTTTATATACATCCGCTATCATGTTCAAGTGGACACCCTTGGATTCTTTGTTTCTTTGGTTTATGGATAGAGAGGGATAGTCTTTCTTACAACAGGCATTATGTGCCCGCTGTATGAAGTTCAGCATAAGAAATGAGATTTGATGGGTTTTCCTTGGTGATGACTGTTGTGTCTGTCGTACCAGATACAATCCTTTCCCGACCCTGAACTTTTTTAAGTAACGTTGTAAAATTCTTAAAGTTACTCATGACTTGTTTGTTCATTGCACCACAGATTGCCAAACAGCCCATGGACGTTCACTATATTGTTCTGTTTGACAGTGTGTTTCATGTGGCTGTTAGTTGCAAAGTCTTCATCATAAGAGAGTAGACTGTAGCAGCAAATATCCAGGACGTGTTTTGCAGATAAACGTGGGATGAGTGATCACGTGGAAATGAGACTTTGTGAAACTGAGGAAAGGCCAAAATTCCTGGAAGCTGAAATGGAGTTAGAATTAGATACTATATGATATAGGGTCCTACCTACATACTGATGTTGTAAAGGTTTTAAGGGTGCGTTCACACACGTTGGAATGTGGTAGCGTTAATTCAGTGAAGGACGGCAATTATATGGTCAGTTACTGTAATTTAATGATTCATTCCTATTGCATACACTCTTATACTACTAAAGTGTATTTTGCGTGTAATGCAGGGCAATAAACCATATATTGGGGAGATTTATTAAACATGGTGTAAAGTGAAACTGGCTCAGTTGCCCCTAGCAACCAATCAGATTCCACCTTACATTCCTCACAGGCTATATGGAAAATGAAAGGTGGAATGAGTGTATGCAATGGGAATGAATCATTAAATTACAGTAACTGACCATATAATTGCCGTCCTTCACTGAGCCAGTTTTACTTTACACCAGCTTGATAAATCTCCCCCATTATCTATACCCTATAAGCAGTTTTGGCCTGTCCACACACCATGGAGTGTTTTTTTTTTTTTTTCTCTCTCTCTCTCAAAAAAAAACAATTTAATTAAGAAGGTATTTTTTTCCCTTCTATATACATTGGTCTCATTTTATATGATTGTGGCCACTGTCACTAACAGGTAGTCTCAGTCCTCACAAAGATAATGTCCGTTTTAGGATAAAAACACTTGCACAGATAGAATACAAGCTGTGAATTTTTTTTCATTACCTGGTGACCAATTACATTTTCCCAAACATATGCTTTGGTGTATGCAAGAGTAAAAAGGAACAAACCTAGAAATGAGTAGTAAATGTGAACTAAAGATGGCGTGTCCTATTGCAGAACTAGCAGTGGGGGGAGGCTCCTGCTGCAGCTAGGTGTCTTAGGGCCCTATTACATGGCACGATGTGAGGAAGAACCAAGCACCGACCTGTCAGGCCAGTACTCTCTTCCTCCTCATTCCCTGCTCGCTGTCTGTTCTATTACACACACAGACATGGAGCGTGTGTGTGTGTGTGTGTGGGTGTGTGGGGGGGGGGCGTACTGGATGATCATTAGATTGTTCGGGTGGCCCACTGAAGAGATCATCAGTCTACACAGAGTGATGGCCAGCAAGACCGTTGCTGTTATCATTTTTTAACACGTTGAAAGACGAAGATCAGCCAACATTGTGCATGTCGGCTGATCGTTGCCTTTTAACATCACCTGTTAACACCAAACGATTACCGGCCGGTGATCGGCCAAGTACGGCCGTTAATCATTCGGTGTAATAGGGCCCCTACAGCCAAAGGATATCAAAGAGGAGGAAACACCATGGCTAAAAAACACACAGACAATTTCTTTGCATCTTTTTTAATTGTAACAGAAGACAAAATAGGATCAAAATCGAGAAGATTAAGGAAGAAATTGCTGGGTTTTTTTTAATTATATTTATTTTTTTGTGTATTTTCTGTGTACTGTTACGGTAAAGGGGAAATCCCACTACACACTTTTATGGTATATCCAAGACTTTTAAAGAAGAGTGAGCTTGCAGGCATGCCTGTAGTTAGGATCCTATGACGCAGGCCGATGACGGACAAAATAATGTTGTAAGCGAGCGATGATCTGCTAGATCAGCACTCATTTATTGGGCCTGTTACACTGCCTTATAATTGTTTAGCATCATCCGTGCAGCCCTTGCCCAAATAGTTAATACTTGACCTGTCCACGATTCCGGTGTTCTCCTGCGCTCTGTATGTGTCCCGGCACCACGTACTGCAGCTTCAGAAAGGCCTATCTAAGCTAACGGGCCACTCTGAAGCTGGAGCACGCAGTGATGGGACGCATACAGAGCGCAGAACTACGGAAGCGTGGACAGGTCAAATATTAACTGTTAGGGCAGTTGTCAGCTGTCAGCCATGCATGGCTATTACCCATAGCGATGCACAGTCTGCGGCCGATTTTAGGTCTGGACCTAAAGAAATGATCAGCCGATGATCAAATCCTCTATTACATGGAGGGATAACCAGCTGAATCGGGCCAATTTGGCCTATTATCACTCTGTGTAATAGGACCCTTAGACGTCATGGCTTATCCAGTTGATATGCTCTAAAAGATTGTTAACATGGCTCTGTCAGGTCTTCTATGCTGCCATACTGGAGCATAATATAGTAGAGAAATGAAAAGCTTCATAGTTAGTAGTTTTCAGTGAATTTTTTATCCTCTTTTTCTATGATTCTATCATATAGTTTTATGTGAAAACTGTTTAAATGCTGCCAGGAATCATAGAGACAACCTCCCCCACACACTATCAGTTTGTATAGATTTTAAAGTATATTCCCGCACCATGTTTTAGCTGCATGTATTTGATAAAAGTTTTGAAGCACAAAAACAAAAAAAAAAAAGCCAAAGCCTGGCCCTGGTTCAAAAAATGGACCGCGGCACCAGCTTCCCTGTGCCGCCGCCGATCTATCCATGGGTCATGTTAAAGCGAATGTACTGATGGTACATTCGCTTTCTAGTGATACTGTCACCCCCTTACTCTATGTGCGGTTCTCCGCACCATCCACAAGCTTAGATACTGCATGTTCTACATATACACCTGTATAAAACTTGTCTGTCTTCTTTCTGCTATAAAATCGCTTCATTTCATTGGTTGACAGTGTCAGCCAGGCGGGAGTTCACAGCAGTTGGACCGTCTCTTGGCAGAGGGAGCCCGACTGTAATAAAGCCCCAACTAGGTGGCACTGTCAACCAATGAACTGAAGTGATTTTAGGGCAGAACACTCAGACAAATGTTATACAGGTATATATTAAATGTGTAGCATCTAAGCTTGTGGATAGTGCCAACATAGTGTTTGGGGGAGTGACATTATCACTTTAAGTAGTGCTCTGGGATTAACATGCTTATTCATATGTAGCTGGGGGCTTACCCACCCAGAGTCCCCCACAGCTTTCGGTCCAGCTACTTCCATTCCCCCGCTGATTCCTGCTTTGTAGCTGCTTCTAAAACAACACTGGAGCAGGAACTGCACAGTCAGGCAGTGTCCCATCTAGACCAGTGATTGGCTGAGTGGGCATGTCCTGCTCTGATGTGTCATCTAGGATGCAGTTACAAGCAGCGCAGCAGCAGACGACTGGAAGTTGGGGGACCAGGGTAGGTAAGTATCACTTATTTTTTTGGCATCCCCCAGCACCATATGAGCAACTTTCAATTATCCCCTCTAGGGAATGTGTGTATGTACCGTATGTGCTGTGAATTTGATGCTGCAGGTTTCATGCTGTGTAAATTAATACAAATAGACGCATGCAGCCTTAAAATCGGCAGCCGATAGTCTACATGTGAATGTATCTTAAAGCTATTAACCACTTTGTGTAGGGGAAAAGCAAGGCTTTCTCTATGAGTGCTGTCAGCATTTAAAGGCCATCAGTAGCTTGGAATATACATATATTTTTATTGCAGTATTGTACTTATAGCATTAAAACACATTTGCAGTTGGTCTTAAAGGGGTACTCCAGCGGGGGGGGGGGCACTTTTTTGCTGGGACCGGGGAGGAGGTGGCTGAGGGAAAAGACGTCCACTCACCTCCCTGGCTCCAGCGGCGGGTCCCGCATCGCGGCGCTCCGGTTCCCGGCCGCTTCCGGGTGTCTGACGCGGGCCCGCTCAGCCGCAGGTCCGCTCAGCCACTCAGTGAAGGAAGCGGATCCGTTTCAAGTCCGCTCAGATCCGCCTCTGTCACTGAATGGCTGAGCGGACCTGAGACGTCACATCTCGGGCCCACGTCAGACACCCGGAAATGGCTGGGCACTGGAGCGCCGCGATGCGGGACCCAGCGCTGGAACCGGGGAGGTGAGTGGACGAAAAAGTGCCCCCCCCCGCTGGAGTACCCCTTTAAAGGGATCAATCACCACCAAATAGTCTCTGCAGCTATAAATACAGTGTAATAGGGCCAGTAGCACTGTTTGCAAACATAAGTACTCGCTATCTGCACTGTGACAGCTCAGTCTGCAGTCCGCTCATCTTATTTGAGTTTCCTTTATTAGATTAATCTTCTGCCATAGTATATGCTGTATAGGGTAACATAGAAGACCTGAACGTTGTTTTAGGGGGAAGATCCCTCTCTGCCATCACATGCCATGTTTATTTGGTGCCACTACAGTTTTTAAGCTAAAGCCAAAGGTTGATCCAACAGGAAGAAGAAGAATAAGCCCCTCCTTTATATTCCCCATTCCATTTTAATCCACTTTTAGTTTTGGCAGTTTTTAAACAAAAAAAAAAAAAAAAGAGCTGTGTGTGATGACAGCCTTAAAGGGATTGTCCAGGATTAAAAGAACTTTCTTGCAAAAACAGCACCACCCCTGTCTCCTGGTTGTGTGCGGTACTACAATTCAGCTTCATTCACTTCAATGGAACTGAGCTGCAATACAACACCCAAACAAGAGTGGTCCTGTTTCTGGAACAATGCAGCCATGTTTTTTCTAAGCCTGGACAACCCCTTTAAATAGTTTAATGGCCTCTTTGCCTACATTTTATACCAAATAATTAAAATGTAATACTCTTAAAACCAACAGTGACTATGAACTTCAATGGTTTCCACATCATGTGCATCCAGGGGTTCTTTTTATATTTTTATAACAATTTTTTATGTGATAGCCTTGATACTGTTTTGTGGGGCATGTGGGTCTGACAAAAATTCTTATATAAATATATTAGCCATTATTTGACCATAAGAAGTATTTTTTCGTTTTGTCCTGCCGTTTTTTTTTTTTTTTTTTTCCTGTTTAGACTAGATTTTATATGGACAGCGTCTTTACTATTTACAGATTCTGCAACTTTTTATGTAAGGTTCTCTGTGTAAGAATGTGATGTGTTAAATATCCTTGTGAACTGTAAAGGGGATAACGTTACATGTACATGAATTGTAAATATGGTTTTTAGTAAAGGAGTGCTTTTAGTGCACCTCCCATGCATGTTAAAGTAGAACAATAATGTCATTAAAGAGAGATCGATCCACTTTTATGACTGACTGGACCAAAATGTCAGCGTCTTCTATGGAATTTGAAGCAATGTAGATTTTTATTTCCAGTTTTGACAGATGAACAGTGATATATCCTCTCTATATATTTAGTACACAGCATCTTACCATTTGGAATTGTAATTTAGGGCTAAGGTTAATTATGCAAATGTAGTCCATATTTGATATTTATTATACTTCAGCACACATTGAAAAATAAATTTGTTCATTGCTGGTCTCGCTTTTGTATGTTACAACATCTATGAATTACGGTTTTGCGTGTTCTTCTAGCAGTTAGGGGTCTGCTCAACTGTTCATAGAAGGAGATATATATATATATAAATATATTTATATATATATATAGTGGTTGAGACTAATTTCTATTATGTCTTTTATACAACACACAGACACACACACATCCTGCTCCCCTGTCTCTGTATAGCACACTCGCAGAAGCTTGGAGAACATTTTAGAGTAGTTTTGAGTAGTGTCAGCTGTGCATCAAACACTGGGGTGAAATAAAAAAATTTTTTACAGGTTTGGCCAACACCCTTGATTGTTTAGTGTGTGTGTGTGTATATATGTGTATATATATATATATATATATATGTAATTATCATCCAAAATAAGCAAAAATTTATTGACAGTGTATCCTTATATACAGGGATTTTGTCCCACTCCATACAGATCTTCTCCACATCTTTCCGTTTTCAGGCTGTCATTGGGTTCAGGTCTGCGCGGCTCTGTCACTATAGTGATGTAGAGATTTGAACAGTTTCCCCACTCTCAGCATGATATTGATACATCATGCTGGGCAGGGACACACTCCATCACAGGACTTCCCCATTCATAGCCTATGTAGTATATGGGATGTGGGAATAAGCCCCTAGGGTGCCTTTACACAGAGATTTATCTGACAGATTTTGGAAGCCAAAGCCAGGGAATGGATTTGAGGAGAAATCTCAGTATTTCCTTTATGACATATTCTCTGTTCATAGTCTGTTCCTGACTTTGGCTTCAAAAATCTGTCCGATAAATCTCTCTGTTTAAAGGTACCCTTACTCCATGAAGTGAGATCTTGCATGGAGCCCCAGGCCAAGGAAGATTGCCAGCCATCCTGTTTTCTATTTTCTAATCATTGCCACACAGTTGTTGCCTTCCCACCAAGCAGCTTGCCTATTGTCCTGTAGCCCATGTAAGCCTTGTGCAGGTCTACAATTTTTTCCCAGTGTCCTTAGACAGCTTTTTTTTCTTGGCAATGGTGCAGAGTAGGAGAAGGTGTAAGGAATGTTTGAAACAGCTGGCCTGGGGTAGACATACCTGTAACTCCACCTGTCCTACCTCTCTACTTTCTATTGTGCATCAATAAAGAAGGTAATTTCTGCAATTACAGTGAGTGATGATTTCTTACCGACACTATACATCACATTCATTAGTTCACATTGGTGCACCACTGTTCTTTGACCAAATACAACCACACAATACCGAGTTTCAGTAGCAAATAAATCTTTATTATATCATATACAACAAGTGATCAGTCAGCACTAACCCTTTTGCACCCACAGAGTTGGGCACCGTGCGGAGAAGCAAAGATGGGGTGCCGAACCACTTTAAAGAGAGACAGTCTTTCCATAAATATCATCACAGAGAAGCGAAGGAGGGTGGCACTCACCATCTGATGAAATCCAAAACCTTTATTTCAGGACATACAAGATGCAGACAACAACGTTAGCAGACGCCAGTAGGTAGGTGGTATGTTTCGCGGGTTACCGCTTCTACGGACCGCCTACCGTAGAATCTCTATTACCCCGCAAAGGTTTGGGACAGGATAGACATATTACCTATGAGTCAATGACAATCACACTCCTCCGGGACACCACCACCCCAAAACACGTTTCGCAATCTTCAGGTATTAACCACTGTTCTTTGACCTAGAACTCAGTCCATCGTAGCCACGCCATCCAGTCTATAGTGGTGCCAACCGACTCTTGACTGCTCCATTCTCTTATATCTCACATTATAAGCACTAGTCTTTTCACCCATCACCAGTTTAGATGAACAAGGAAAATTAAGATGCCATAGTATGGTGGCTTTAAGCAGACAGAATTACTACCTATGCACAGTACAGCACATAGTCATACACAGATGTGCAATGTAGTTAAAAGGGTTTTTCCTATCTCCCTTGATTTTGCTTGGCACTGCGTCCCCTCTGACCTCCTGGTTTGGTGCAGATAGTGGAGTGCTCGTGGAGAGACAGAAAGGGAGTAAACACCAGCATCCAAGGCTGCCAGCCACTGCTCTCAGAGAGGAGTGGTGGACAGGATTCTAAGTAGGGATGGTCCAAAACAGATTCCTGCTGTGGGCAGATCCAGTGGGAGTAACGCCTGGAAAACTGGGATACAGCCTATAGCTATGGCTGTATCACAGTTTTCCAGGCGGTCCTCCCGCTGGATCCGCCCGCTCCATGGAGCTGGCAGACAGCGGGAATCATTACCGAGGGTTCGGACCATCCCTAATTCTAAGCAAAGAGCTGTTAACACTACAAGGAGAGAAATGGGCCAAACCACAAAAGCAATTTTGCTAGTGCAAAATTGCTTTCTTTTGCATTTTCTATCACCTAACAAAATGTTGCTGAAAATACCCCTTTCGGGTGCCTTCACACCTACCGGATCCACAGCGGATCTCACTTCTGCGGATTCGAAGCGAGAACCGCTGCAGATCCGGTATCAATTCACCCCTATGATAGCACATATTCGCAGCGGGATTGACATCCCACTGTGAATATGTGCTTTAACTCCCTGGTGCCCGCAGCCCCGCCGCCGAGAGCATACAGTACCTGCTCGGCGGCGCGGCCGGGAGCCTCATTGCAGCCGAGCAGGTAAGGTATGCTCTCGGCGGCGGGCTAATGGGGTGATGTGGCCGGAATTGGGGGGAAAGCGGGATGCTACGGCGGGGCTGCGGGCACCAGGGAGTTAAAGCACATATTCACAGCTGCGAATTCACAAACGCTGCGAATATGTGCTATCATAGGGGTGAATTGATACCGGATCCGCAGCGGTTCTCGCTTCGAATGCGCAGAAGTGAGATCCGCTGTGGATCCGGTAGGTGTGAAGGCACCCTTCGGGTAGCTTCACACGTACCGTATCGCTGCGTTTTTGGTGCTATTTTTACATGCAAGTATTGATTTTCACATGAAAATCATGTGAAAATAAAAACGCAGCGATATGGTACGTGTGAAGGCACCTTTAGGGTGCGCTCAAACGTACAAGCAGGTTCCCAGTGATAAACAGGGGTCTGGCTGTTGAGACCTCATCAGCTGTTACCACTAGGGGGAGACAAATGAGCAACCATAGAATATACTGTATATGTTGTGCATATAAGTCCTATAATGTGGACAACCCTTCTGAGCAAGGAAAAGCTCCATCTAGTGTCTGTAGCACATTATGGCCTCAGACAGGGAGAATCCTGTCAGGAATGGATCCGAACAGAACAGAAGAAAAAAAGAAAACACCAGTCCTGGTTTTGACTAACAAATGAAAAAAAAAAAAAAAAAAATCATGCAAAACTGCATGAAAACCAAGCCTAGCCCTGACACATGGAAGCAGGAGAGGGTAAATTCACAGAAACGCCTACTGTCTTAGCTGCATTCAGAGGGATGGAACAGATTTTTAATCCCAAAATTTTTTTGCATCAAAGCTGCCATGTGTGAATTCAGCCTAAGGGCCCGTTCACACTATGAGCACCAATATTCCGTGCTGAATCTTGCCTGATATCTTTTTGAATGGGAGGGTTCACGTGCCTCCACTCTCCGCTCAAAAAATTGACATGTCAATTCTTTGAGAGGAGAGGCACAGAGAGCCCTCCCATTTAAACAGATAGCAGGCAGGATTCTGCACCAAGTCCGCCGATTTCATAGTGTGAACGGGCCCTTATTGTGCCTTCACACCTACCGACTCGCAGCGTTAATAACGCTGCGAGACGGCTAGGTCCTGGCAGATCACTGTCAGTACATCGGCGTCCTGCTCTCGCACCCGGCCAATCAGTGTTTTGTCCTGCCGCAGCCTACCTCAGTGTCCCACAGTATCTCTATGCGAGGGCTCGCGTTCCTCCGCATACATTGCTCTCCGCTCAAAGAATTGACATGTCAATTCTCTGAACAGAGAGCGACGGATGCGAAGGCGTGCAAGCCCTCCCATAGAGATAATGTGGGACACTAAGGTAGGCAGAATTCTGCCGATTTTACCCCATGTGAACATACCCTTAGGCCTTATTTACGTGTTCCATAAATATTGACATTTGATTTTTATTGGGCTATTCCCACTGTCTTTAATATTACGGATCTGCAATCCGTGCCGCAAAAACGTAGGACATGTCCTAGTGCGCACTGTAATTACAGAATGGATTGGCCAGCAGAAGTCTATGGGATCCACATTTTGGGGATGTTATGGATTTAACGTCCGCATAAAATATGGAACACCTTAAAGGGGTACTCCAGCGAAAAAAGTTCTTTTAAATCAACTGGTGTCAGAAAGTGGCAGACATTTGTAATTTGTAATTTTTCTATTAATAAAAAAAAACTCAGGTCTTCCAATACTTATCAGCTGCTGTATGTCCTACAGGAAGTGGTGTATTCTTTCTAGTCTGACAAAGTGCTTTCTGCTGCCACCTCTGTCCATAATAGGAACTGTCCAGAGCAGTAGCAAATCCCCATAGAAACCCTCTCCAGAAAGCACTATGTTTAACTAGAAAGAATACACCACTTCCTGCAGGACATACAGCAGCTGATAAGTACTGTAAGACAAGATTTTTTAATAGAAGTAAATTACAAATTTTTAGAACTTTCTGACACCAGATGATATGATTTTTGTCGCTGGAGTACCCCTTTCATTTAAAACCATCACTTTCCCATGTTTTGCAGATGCGGACAAAATCTGCAGACATAGTATACAATCCTGAAAAAAAAAAAAAGAATTCCGCCTCACATCTGACATGGTGGTGCTATAGCAATTCTATGGATAAGGGTTCGGACAATCAACCATGATTAAACAACCCACACTGGGCCACATATACACTCGCTCATCTAAGGGCCCTAATACACGAAATATTTATTGTGAAAAAAATGGTTCGCATTTAAGCGACAACCTTTCCATGTGTATGCAGGTAACGGTCAAACGACTAACGAGAATTCATTCGGTCGTTGATCGCATCTTTCGAGCCAACTGTAAAATCATTGTTAATCCCAAATCTCTCGGTGTATGTAACATAGTTCATAAGGTTGAAAGACGACAAGACTCAATCAGGTTCAACCTAGGGAAACCCCACTGTGTTTATCCAGGGAAGGCAAAACCCCTATGAGGCAGATGACAATTGCCCCATCACAGGGAGAAAATTCCTTCCCGTCTCCAATGGCAACCAGAACAATCCCTGGAAATCTAATGCCCATAACTTGTAATATTATATTTTTCAACAAAAGCATCCAGGCCTCCCTTGAACTTATTTAATGAATCGGCCATGACAACATCATGTGGTAGAGACTTCCAAAGTCTTACCGCTCGTACAGTAAAAAATATAGGGAAATCCATAGTTTTACTGCTCTTACAGTAAAGAATATAGAGTTCCATAGTCTCACTGCTCTTACAGTAGAGAATATAGAGCTCCATAGTCTCACTGCTCTTACAGTAAATAAAAAGCACTCCATAGTCTCACTGCTCTTACAGTAAAGAATATGAAGAGCTCCATAGTCTTACTGCTCTTACAGTAAAGAATATAGAGCTCCATAGTCTCACTGCTCTTACAGTAAAGAATATAGGGCTCCATAGTCTCACTGCTCTTACAGTAAATAACTTTATAATATAGAGAGCTCCATAGTCTCACTGATCTTACAGTAAAGAATAAAAAGCGCTCCTTAGTCTAACTGCTCTTACAGTAAACAATATAAAGAGCTCCAGTCTTACTGCTCTTACAGTAAAGAATATAGAGTTCCATAGTCTCACTGCTCTTAGAGTAAAGAATATAGGGCTCCATAGTCTCACTGCTCTTAGAGTAAAGAATATAGGGCTCCATAGTCTCACTGCTCTTAAAGAATATAGGGCTCCATAGTCTCAGTGCTCTTACAGTAAAGAATATAGAACTCCACAGTCTCACTGCTCTTAGAGTAAAGAATATAGGGCTCCATAGTCTCACTGCTCTTACAGTAAAGAATCGGCATGTGTGAAACCTTCTTTCGTCTAGACGCAGAGGATACCCCCTTGTCACGGTTACACATCTAAGAGTCTGTACTGTCCGTTCATATATTTGTACATTGGGATCAGATCGCCCCTAAGACGTCTCTTTTCTAGAGTAAATAGCCCCCAGCTTGATAACCTGTCCCGGTCCTGTCACCCACCCATTCCCATCGTTATTACCAGAGTATACGAACAATAGTATTTATGACCATAACGAATGACTATCATCCTGTGTATTACGGTGAACGATATCAGGCCCCTCCCAAAAGCGCTCGTCCGCAAACGTTTATCGGTGAAAACGAAAAACCCAGTATAAACACCACGGTATTCGCCCTCATATTGCTTCTAGGCCCCACAGGTGTCAAACTCAGGCCCTCCAGCTGTTGCAAAACTACAATTCCCATCATGCCTGGACAGCCAAAGCTTCGCCTTGGCTGTCCAGGCATGATGGGAATTGTAGTTTTGCAGCAGCTGTAGGGCTGTAAGTCTGACCCCCCTATCTCTGTATATAACATGGTGTAGCTGTCTTTAGTGGATAACTCTGCTACATTACATGTCATTTGTTACCTTGGACACAAAAAAATTATGTATGGCATCAAAATCGCACCTTCAGTGTGTACAAGGCCTAAGGATGATGCTCAGACTACAACTCCCAGCATGCCCTGACTACACTAGTGGTTATAGTGACTATAGAGCAGTGTCTGTATGGAGATGGAGTGGCAGCAGCGCCCGGTCGGTCACGTCCATGAATCCCCTCAGCCCTCGGGTCACCACACACCCCTGCTGCAGATGGATGCCACTCCTCCGGGTGTCTTGCACACCCCCCTTAGGCGCGGCCCCTTTAAGACAGTCTCAGCCCTCGGGCGTCGTCACGTGACGGGTCTTTGTCCGAACATTCGGGCGACGGAAACAACACCGGGAGAAACCAAAAGCGGGTGAGAAGATAAGCAGAAGCGGAGAGACACCCGAAAGGGGGCGGTGTCCTCGGTATGTATATGTGCGCGCTGGCGGAAGGCTGCAGACA
Source organism: Dendropsophus ebraccatus (assembly GCF_027789765.1). Taxonomy (NCBI): domain Eukaryota; kingdom Metazoa; phylum Chordata; class Amphibia; order Anura; family Hylidae; genus Dendropsophus; species Dendropsophus ebraccatus. The sequence goes on from NC_091458.1 coordinate 135,836,958, forward strand.
GACGTAATAGTGCACCGGCTGAGGTGACCCGGGTCCGGGCGGGGGGGTGTGCATATCAGCGGAATACACGGCACGACTATCGCCGTCACTGGCACCGACTTGGTGGGCATAGACCGGAGACGAGCACGGGTGACTTCGCTTTTTCGGGTTACTGCCATCTTAAAATCGACTGGCTGAGGTAAAAAAGGCGACGAAGGAAAAATTAGATACGGCTCGCCTAGGAAGGTGGGTAATATTCGCCGTTATAGACCGGTACCGAATCTCCCGGTAAGGGTGTGGCATAAGACAGACAGCGCTGGCCACCAATTACGTTTCTACGGTGCTAAACACCCCGCCTCCCCTTGAGTGACAGAGAGCGGAGCCAATCGCTAGGCACGCTCATGAACCCGCCTTTACCGGCGAGGATTGTAGCCAATAGGAGGTGCACTTATACGCCGAGCGCTGCTGTGAGTGACAGGTCAGCGCACCAATCAGTGAGCGGTTTGGAGAAGAGCTCATTTTGCTGAGTGACAGCTATTGTGAAGTGTCAGTAGTGGTCATGGGAGGGGAGTGATCGCTGGATCCTGGAGAGTAGAGCGTGTCCCTGCAGTGTATCAATGGCCTCCTATACTAATAATAATAGTAATGCATTTCCAGCAGCTGTTCTGGGAGGCAGACCTGGAAAAGGGGGTTTGGCTTTGAGAAGCCATGTTTAACCCCTTATTCACCATCCGTAGCCTTATTATAGCAATTGCTAAGGGGAATAAACCCGGAATAACACCGAGCGCCCACTCTAATGGGCTATTGTCCCATTCTTCCATCCCGGCCTCTGAAATGCTGTGGTCAGTAGTGGCCGTGGCATGTAAGCGATTTATCTGCCATTTAGCTTTCTCATTCACTTTAAAGGGAAACCGTCAGCTAGGAAAAAAAACGTCCCAAATGGGTCACTTGGCTACGTATGCAGTGAGATGACCCGTATCTTTATTGTAGTTACGTGAGGCTGCAATCCCCTAATAAAATGCTTTTTATTCCATCTCTGAAGTGTCATAGAGGCGTGGCCAGAGAACTGCAGAACCTTTATGACACGGAGGAGGACCAATTATTATTTTTTATTTTTTTTTTAGGTGATTTCAGCCACAGCGATAAAGTTATGGATAGTGTCACTGTATACTATTGTGTAGCCACGTAAGCAGCTTGGGATGCTTTCTAGCTGACAGTTTCTGCTCTGTTCACTGTGAATGGGTGCAAAATAGGCAAAAATCCTGAGTGGAATCCTTGCTGTGGACTCCACTTGGAATTCCACCTTCCTCAGTGTCTCAATGTTAAGTATAGGGCGCCTTCATTCTCCACTGAAAGAATTGACATGGAGACACTGAGGCAGGTGGAATTCTGAGCAGAGTCCTTGGCAGGCATTCCACTCAGGATTTCCGCCTATTTTCCTCCGTGTGCACGCACCCATACACAGTGGGCAAACAGCTGACGGGGGGGGGGGGATACTGGGTGTTGGTACCTCACCAGTCGGGTAATGATGGCCTATCAATTAAAATACAATTATCATGTTATCTATATCAAATGGCAAATGCCCCCCAAAAAAGCTATGGTATAATTGCCTTATATTTTCTATCCCCTCTATCCAAAAAACTAAGTTATACAAGATAATATTTGTACCCCAAGTGGTGACACAAAAAATTAGACTTTCAATAGACGATGATATAACATCAAAAAGGTTTGAAAGACGCTACAATGCTGTCCCAGATGTGCTGTTGGCACCTAATGGGGTTTATTTAGACATTAAGAATATCAGCGCATGCCGAGGTATTCATGCCACGAAAAGTGAGAGAAACGGCAGATGGGAGGACCAAACCACTAAGGTGTATGGAAAGTGGGTGGCCTTATGAGCGTAACTCTTTAATAGAGACCTCTGACCTAACAGAGAAAAACAGAGAGGGCAGGGGGTGATGGGAATATAATAATGAAGTGACACTTATTCTGGTGCCCCTGCAGTGCCGTCGCTTATGGTCACTCGCTGGTCTCCTGGATGTCCTGATCCTGTAATACCCTGGCCATTGCAGAGATCTCTGCGCTACACCTCTACAGTCACTGACTGGCTCTGCGGGTAGTTCCTGTCAGGAAACCAGGAGATTCAGGAGACCGGAGGCTGACAGTGAACTGGTGCCTCTTTAACATGTAAGTGGGTGACTCATGTGTGCTGGGGAGATATAGATTGGGCTCCATATTCAGCATGTGTCAGTTATGAATTTACAGCTGATACCTACCAGCAGCAGCTGGGATCTGAGATAACTCCAATCCTGCCATTTAACCCCCTAGATAGTGTAGAAAATAATGAGTGTGGCATCTAGGTGGTTACACAGAGGGGGAGGGTCTCCATCACCTGTTTGGATCCCCCGCTATGCAGTCTTGGGTGCAGCTGAACTATGATGACAGCTGGGGGGCCTAGTGATTTACCATCATACCCTGCCAGTAGCATAAACCCAGGCGTATGGCCGCCATCTATCTCTGAGCTGATCTTATACATTTATAAGTCTTTATTTTCTCCATGAGATATTTTTAGCTCACCAGCCTTTTACTCTGCTACACAGTGTACTGGGAAGGATGGATTTCTCCTCTCATCATATCCGCCTCCTGCAGCAGTTGGATGAACAGAGAAAAAAAGACCTGTTTTGCGACTGTCAAATCCTGGTAGAAGGCCAGACGTTCAAGGCTCATAGAAATGTCCTGTTCGCCAGCAGCGGGTACTTCAAAATGCTGCTGTCCCAGAGTTGCAAGGATGTGACCAAGCCCACCACTGCCACCTTTGACGTTTTCTCCGCTGACACTTTCACTGCCATCTTAGATTTTGTATATTCTGGCAAATTACCCCTGTCCGGGCAGAATGTCATTGAGGTAATGTCTGCCGCTAGTTACTTGCAAATGACTGACGTCATCAGCGTCTGCAAAATGTTTATCAAATCCTCCCTGGACATCAATGAAAAGGATAGGGATGGCTTCTTTAGCCTGTTTGACAAAGACAATGGCAGCAATGGCACTGGACTATATGCAGCTGGGTGGCGGACTGACAACAGCCCAACGCACGCACATGAAACAGCAGAGCATAGCGGTTTCATCGCCGGATACAACTACCCCCCTCCTATTACCCCACGGTTACAGCGACCTTTCTCAAAACATTCCCGCAAACCTGAGCACATCCGCAAGCACCGTAGAAGGTTGATGCCCGAACCCTTGAATGCCACATGCATGTCATCAGTACCGTTAGGTGACCTAGTGGGTGGCTCTGCAGAATGTATAGTCCATGATGAAGAGAATACAATGCAGGATGAAGACCCACAATCACATGAAGAATTGGTGTGCCCAAAAGCAGAAGAAGAGGAAGAAGAAGGTGATACTGCTCAAAGCTGGCCAGAGTCTCCACAACATGTAGATTCTGGAGATCAGGACATGGCACCACGTATCTCCAAGGCAGACGAGTTGTACAAAGCAATGCCCACCATCCTAGGTGTTATGTCTGGTTGGAGCGAAGGTGAGACTTATGTTCATAGAAAATCACTGATTGTGGAAATACATCTGTGTATATAAAGTATATCTTTATTATGACCCACGGATAAAACGGCGCTGTCACGGGGAAGCCGATGCCGCGGTCCGTTTCTTGAACTGTGGCCCGATTCCTGTGTATGGCATCGTTCTATCCACGGGTACTGGGCCGGGGCTGAAGCACTGGAGGCAGGCCGGCCCACCCCCAGTGGGAGGGAATTCCCTCCCCTCTACGATGGGGCTCCTTTAGAATCAATGATGCCATGTCATAGAGGGGTGGGGGTTTCCTCCCACTGGGGGCCAGCCGGCCCGCCTCCAGTGCTTCAGCCACGGCCCGGTACCCGTGGATAGAAGTGGACCACAGTTCAAAAAACGGACTGCCGCACTGGCATCCCTGTGACGGAGCTGCTGTACCCGTGGGTCATATTAAAGAGTATGTACCTGAGGGTTTTTCTTTCAGGCTTCATTAATGATAGAGATGGGTGCAACTCGAGCATGCACAAGTCCGGTGTCTGATGTATTTGGATGCAGCCCTAAGTCTGCCTGGAAAACATGGATACAGCTAAAGGCTGTATCCATTTTTTTCAGACTTCCTAGGGCTGCATCCAACTTCAGACTCCTGTATTCAAATGCCCAACGATGGAAAAAGGTGCAGTCGTGCCGTATGCAAATACACCAAAATAATGGTTCAAAATTAATTATACATATTAATGCACCATAATAATTTTGTGAGTATTTTAGCCAAAGCCAGGAATGGGTCCAAGACAGAGGGAAAGGTACAGATGTTCCACTATAGTCAGTCCCCCCTCTGGTTTTAGTTAAAGAATGCTGACAAATAAACTTCTGTAACGTGAGGCTGAGATCACATGTAGTATATCGTTTAATTAAACGTTTTGCAGCTTTTGGCCCTTTTACATAAGCCGGGAGGAGGCAAACAACAAGGCTCAATCACATCACCAGTTTACATAGTGTGATTTATTGCCAATAGCAATTATGTAAATGGCCTTAAAAAAGATAACTACATGTCCCAGCAATTGCTGAATTTTACTAGACCTGTATTAATGCACATACTAGGAAAAAAGATGGAGGTTATGTTTCTTGTCTTCAAAACCGATCACATTTCTGTTTTAGATGACCTGAGTCCTGTGAGGTTTAAATGTCCATTTTGTACCCACACCGTCAAGCGCAAAGCAGATCTTAAGCGTCATTTACGCTGTCACACAGGAGAGCGGCCATATCCCTGTGAGGCCTGCGGGAAGAGGTTCACGCGTTTGGAGCATCTCCGCAACCATTTTCAAACTGTATGTAATGAGAATTGCCTTCCTTCATTCTGTTTCTCACTAACCCACTGCGGGGCTTTCTAGATGCATGTACTATAGAACTGGTCTGATATAACACACAGCAGGTTATCTATCTCTTTGGCAACTTCTAATCTTGTACTGGGATCCAGTACTGGGAAACTGAGGGAAGTTTTCCCAAGACTAGAAAAAGCTTTTACAGGGACCTGGAGAGGAGTGACAGACTTCAAAGGCAGCTGATAATTCGACTGCCGAGCTAACAAAGCTCTTCGCTTCATTATTAGGTTATATTCACACTACGTTAAAAACACGGCCGTATTTCATAACGACCGTAGTTGCGCAAGTAACGGCTGTTGTTATGAAATATGGCCATGTTTTTTAAGTAGTGTAAACCCGGCCTTAATGAAAATTCACTAATTTCTAGTCACCGACATCTTCACAAAGGGAAAGATAAAATAAACAAAAAACATAGGTAACTCGCCGATTCCCCCACCAATTATTTGACACCTTTCACACTTGTCTATGCTGCTCCAAGCCCAAGATTCAAACTTCCACAAATGATTCCAGTTTTACATCTTGGCACCTGGATTGAAAACATCTCCCAGCATGCACTGCACCTCAGAGTAGGGCTGGGCGGTATATCGTGAAAATACCGATACCGTCACTGGCGTCGGTTAACCGACCTCAACTTGGCCAGGACGGTATCTGCGGTATTTTCTGTATTCCCCGTCTTCCTGGCGCCGCCTAATTGCTGTCCGGACCATGCAGGAGGCATTAAGAATAATCTATTCTGCTGCTGGGGGAGGGGGGACCTGGAAGCAGTCTCTAATTAATAATGTGCTTGGCCAGCCAATCCCCCCCTACACCCGTATTGCGTCGCCCACGTACCGCCTCTGCAGCCCTCCTTTTTATTGGCTGCGTGCGGGTGGGCTTTCTTGTGTTCGCGCGGGCTGGCAGTTGGATGTGCGCCACAGGCGGTAAGATGGCAGCGGCTTGTCACCCAGGCCCGGCCCCTGTGTAGTGATAAGTGATAGAGTTTGGTGCGGGACTGCCGATGGTATGCGGGTGAGGGGGCGGAGCCGGCCGGCGCTGTATTGTACACTATTGTTCTGGATGGAAGCTGCTGCTGCTGCACTGTCAGCGTGCACCCAGGCCCCCTGTGTGGTGGTAACAGGCTGTTACATCCAGATCGACAGTGTACAGTACAGCGCCGGCCGGCCCCCGCATGGCCCCGCCCCCTCACCCGCATACCACCGACATCAAACGCTACTGCACCCATGGACCCCAAGGCTGCTATCACTACGCAGGGGCCTGGGTGCACGCTGACAGTGCAGCAGCAGTACAGCGCCGGCCTCGCCCGCATACCACCGTGGTCGGGTGGAGGTGGGGGCTAGAAAGGTGATCTTCCGATTTACCTCCCGAGCCACAAGCCACAAATACTGGTGCAGGGCAGGGGATGGAAGATCCTGCTGCGGGGGACTGGAGAGATGTGACAGGCTGCGCACAGGCGGCAGCGTCTCCTCCAGTGTGTGCTCAGCACTGCTGCTGCCGGGCAGCTCACTTCTCCTAGCTTCTCTGGAAGCTGCACGGTGAGCCCTGCCCCCCCCCCTCTCCCGCACATACAGTTGGGGTCAGGTATGGGTCAGCACCTCCATGCTTTACTGGCCACCGCACTCTGTCCCGCACAGGAATCTTCGGAGCCCTGTTATCTTTTGTCAGTGCTGGAAGAAGCCGTGTGTGTGAGGCTCTGCCCGGATATATGTGCTACATCACTAAGTGACAGGGGCCGAGGATTCCTATGCGGGAGAGAGAGAGCGGTGCCCGGGGGAGCAAGGAGGTGTCCACCTATACCTGACCCCCTGCAGCCACTGAGTGACTGGGAGTAGATAGGAGATAGATAGGAAATAGGGAGATGGATAGATAGATAGGTAGGTAGGTAGTAGGAGATAGGACTCTTATCTATCTCCTATCTATCTATCTATGTGTGTCCTATCTATCTATCTATCTCCTATCTATCTATCTATCTATCTATCATCTATCCATCTTCTATCTATCTCCTATCTATCTATCATCGGAATATATACTGTATATATAGTATATATATACAGTGGCACTTGAAAATGGCGTAGGAGACGCCAAAACATTGTGTATTACTTGTGAAGTTTGCTGCATATTGTTATATGGAATAAATTCACGTTTGTATTACCATCGGAAAATGGGGTTTTCGAAAGGGGCGTGGCTTTAAAAGGGGCGTGTCATAATTATCGTTCGATTTATCGTTACCGCGGCTACATGTACGATAAACCGCGATATTGATTTAGGCCATTATCGCCCAGCCCTACCTCAGAGCCAACGGCGGGGTACCTGCCCCTGTCTTCTAGTATGTGCTCACCTCTGTCTCCTTCTGCTTGGCACAGTAAACACGATGGGGGAGATTTATCAAACGTGCTGTAAAGTGAAACTGGCTCAGTTGCCCCTAGCAACCAGATTCAACCTTTCATTCCTCACAGACTCTTTGGAAAATGAAAGGTGGAATCTGATTGGTTGCTAGGGGCAACTCAGCCAGTTTTACTTTACACCATGTTTGATAAATCTCCCCCTAAGTCTGTTTATCTACAGTGAGGAGTTTCAGCAGCTTCAGGGTGTGAGGCAGGATGTGCTGCAAACGGCCCAAATTCATGTCATAGAAACCAATTACACACAAGCCTAGATTTTGTGTGGGGATTGAACACTTAACTTTATCTTAACCAGAATTCTCTTTTAAGCTCTGAACGTACAGCTCCCTAAGCAAGTGAGTCTTCAAAATAAAAAGTAATTCAGACATCTGCAAACAATATAATGCAGGGTGCATATAATTTGTAAAGGGAAATTCTCATTCGTATTGTAGGGGGAGAAATGTTTATTAAAAAAGGTTAAGAATCATAAAGCACATTTGTATAAGTATACTTAAAGGAGAAGTTCGGCAATTTTTTTTTATTAAAGTATTGTATTGCCCCCCAAAATTTATACAAATCACCAATATACACTTATTACGGGAAATGCTTATAAAGTGCTTTTTTCCCTGCACTTACTACTGCATCAAGGCTTCACTTCCTGGATAACATGGTGATGTCATGACCCGACTCCCAGAGCTGTGCGGGCTGTGGCTGCTGGAGAGGATGATGGCAGAGAGATGCTCAGTGTCCCTCCAGTGCCCAGTGTCCCTCTGCCATCATCCTCTCCAGCAGCCACAGCCCGCACAGCTCTGGGAGTCGGGTCATGACATCACCATGTTATCCAGGAAGTGAAGCCTTGATGCAGTAGTAAGTGCAGGGAAAAAAGCACTTTATAAGCATTTCCCGTAATAAGTGTATATTGGTGATTTGTATAACTTTTGGGTGGTAATACAATACTTTAATAAAAATTTTCACTGGACTTCTCCTTTAATGTTTTGCTGAAGTGTACAGTACCCTCCTTTCTTTAGAGAGATGCCGGTACAACTGTTACATTGAGAGCATACGATAAGCTTTATTCACACCTGTTTGTATAGTTCATGTGGTAGCTGTACATTTTGTGCAAGGATTTAATCCTGTTTTTTGAGCAAAATATACAGCTCCTTGAGACCATTCAAAACTGGGTGTGAATGAAGGCCTTAGCATTGGCTGGGACCTGGCAAGTTCTGCTATGTATGAATTAGATGTATGCAGCAGTCTGCAAATAAGTATTTTCCAATATTCTCAATCTAGATCCATGAAGCAGGAAAACTCATCTGCAGACGATGCAAATTACCGGTTACAGAGGTCACAGGTCGAGTTATTCAGGATGGGACAAGACGATACCGCCTATGCCATCCGTGTCTATCAGAAGCTGGTTTGGATAATGTCAACTTTGATTTTGGGGACGACCAGCCCCTAGTGCTACCACCTGAGAACGAGCGGGAGCAGCGTTGGAACTTTAAGGACGATACTAAAGAGGAGAATAGTAGAGATCGGCCAGAATCCGACCTTGTAATCCAAGAAGTAGAGGACAGCGAGGAGGAAGACTCAAAATCACGAATAAAGTGACTCCAAAATAAACTCCAAAGAACTGACATTAGTTTACTCCTCCTCACCCTCATGAATTGCGAGTTACGGCGTTAACACCTATTTAGTGTTGTGATATCTATGTCCATGGTTTTTACCATTTAGAGTAATTGTGCACACTTTTTTTTCTTTAGTAACAGCAGTATCATATCTTGGGAGAATTACACCATTACAATGGACGGATTCCAGTTTTCCTCCTGGATGATACAGTTTGGTGGAAATAACTATTCCCTTTCTTGTAAATATGTGGTCATAGCCCCCCCCCCCCCCCCCCCAGACACCACACCTGGCACTATGTGAAATACTCCTCTGCATGTTAAATATTTCTGAAAGTGTAATTGTAATGAAGGATTATAATTTTTACGAACACCTCGTGTTGTTTGACTGATGTTCCGCACTGATGTGTATTGCCACAAACAGCTGCCTATGGGATTCAATATAACTGTAATTAAAATAGGTTTATTATAGGTTAAGTTTCAGTGCAAACAGCAAGTGCCTAAGTATAGTCCACTATACAGTACAGATCAATTTCCCACCCTGCGCATACATTCTATTTTCCCAACCAGGTTATAAAAGTTCAGAAGGTAAGGCATCTCCGTCCTTGGCCAGTAGTGTCTCATCTGGATCCTCATTAGATATCTTAGAGGATAATTCTAGTAAACTTCAAATATCAATAATGACAAAAACCTCAGGCTTTTCCTCTTCATAGATCTGCATGGCAGAATACGTAATAGCTTTCACTTCTGTGCCCTAGAAAAAAAAAAAAAAAAAAAAAAAAAAGACAGCTTCATCTTGATACTAAGCTACTTCATATTCATGCACTAAGTATGACTTACATAGTACATTACTATAGATGGCATATGGGAAGGGAGAAGAGGTTACTAATGCAGTGGTATTGCTACGTTCTGTACCAGCAGAAGTAAAACAGTAGCACAAGCAAGGAGGAGACTACACTAGACTAAAGGGAGAGGGAAATTGGGTACAAGATGCAACAAATTGTACATACAGCAACACAAAGTCTGTGTCGGGTGTAGGAGGGACCCCCATGAATTTGAGAATGAGGACCCCAAAATCCATCCAGTCTGTTTGGCCGCTCCATAGAGAATGAATAAAGTCATGATGCCCCCAACAGTCTGACCCCCTGACCCCCAGCATGTTATAATGTTTAGGGTGAGTTGACACTTCATCTGCTGGGGAACAGATGCCTTTGTGTGCATCCACTTTTCTATTGAATTCCATTATAATAATAAAGAATGAAAACCCATTTTTTTTTTAGCATACACAAAGGCATGGTTCACCACAATTTTGTGTACGCTAAAAAAACTGATGTGTTTTTAACCTTTAATGGAAATCAATAGAAAAACGTATACACACACAAATCCGTTTTTTCCAATAAACGGACAGCAAAATGCAGTGTGACCCCCCCCCAAGCATCAATGTTAACATGCTGGGTGCTTCAGATTGTAAACAATTTGTCTAACAAAGTAAAGTAAAATTTACCTGGGGGTGTTTGGCTAAGCTAAATTCTTCTCCCCACCTGTAAAAAAATAAAAATTTGAACTCAAAAGGCTAAAATGTGAAACGCCCACATTTCCTGTATTTCACCTTGACCAGTTGATACTAGAGATGAACTGAGCAGGGTATTAAACTGCATTACTGATCAATGCTATGATGATCGCTCTCTACTTGCTGCAATCAATTGTGCTTCATATAATGTGGACTCCGCTCCATATGCAATGGCCACTGAGTTCTCCCCCCCAAAAAAAGAAGGTGTATCAATGTTGTTAAGAGGTTAACCTTTCATCCACCTGATTATATAGTAGACATTACTTTATGGGAATCCACATAGAAAACCTCTCCTGCTCAGGACAGTTCTTGTATCAACCAGAGATGTCAGCAGAGAGCACTGTATCAGACTGAAAATAAACTAACATTTCCTGCATTACATACAGCAGCTGATAAGTATGGGAGGACTTGATTTTTTTTTTATAGAAGTAAATTACAAATCTATATAACTTTCTGATATCAGTTGATTTAAAAGAAAAAGATTTTCGCAAGATTTAAGCAAAGAGATAACTTACCCAATAGAACGGATCTTGAAACTCATTCTGTCTATGTGTAGCACTTTTACCTCCTAAATAAATAGAAATGGTTACTCTCTAGTACAGAGTACACAATAAATAATCAGAGTAGATTTATTTTTATTTGTTGCAGAAATTTCTCCATGCGAAAAATTTTTCCATTCATCTAAATAGGGATGTTTCTTCGATGTGTACAAAAATTTTTGCAAAACCAATTCAGGAGAAAACAAATCTGCCTTATATATAAATGTATACCCAAAGGACTTTACTGTCAGAAAACCCAGATCCGTAGTGCTCAGGAGGAGTATTTCCTGGTCTGGAAAATTAAAGTGAATGTACCAGCTTTAAAGTGACTCTGTACTAGTGATGTCACGATACCAGAATTTTGAGTTCGATACCGATACCAGCTGTTTTATTTTGATACTCAATACCATTTCAATACTAAAGTTTAAAAAAAAAAAAACTGTAAAAATACAAATATAATGCCCCCCCCCCAGACTGCAGATATGTGCACAACACCTCCCAGCATGCCTCTATGTGCAGAAGGAGGTATGCTGGGAGTTGTTGTGTACAAGGAGGTATGCTGGGAGTGGTTGTGTACAAGGAGGTATGCTGGGAGTTGTTGTGTACAAGGAGGTATGCTGGGAGTTGTTGTGTACAAGGAGGTATGCTGGGAGTTGTGTCAGGAGGCTGCTGCTGTACAACTGCAGCTCCCAACATAACTCTTTGTGCACTACAACTCCCACCAATCAGCTAGTTATTCAGTTTCCTATATTTTGGGAGACCCCTTTGAGTTTGTGGAGGCTGCAATGCAGTTATTGCCCACAAGGTATTTAAATATGTAAAAACCTGCAACAAGTAACCATACTGCAGCATGTGAACACAGCCGCAACTGGCCAGTAACTTGTGTCATAAGAATTACAGCAAATGATCTGGATATTTATAGGATTGTTATATATATTGTAAGTGTCTGTATATATTGTGGCACTGCAGCAGGTCTATGCACAGCACCAGGGTTGGCACAATGTACATGGGGGGAGACCGCCACAGAATATTCAGACACTACAATGCCATAGATAGAGGGGGCAGAGAGAGAAAAGAGAGAGAGACAGAGAGAGTTAGATAGGAGACAGAGAGAAAGAGGAAATAGATAGATACTGTAGATAGATTGATTGATTTATATGAGATAGATAGATAGGAGATACAGGGCACTCACACTGACTGATGGACACAAGAAGAGTGGAGATAAGCCTCCACCGGCTTACAGCACAGGGAGAGGGTCCTGGACACTGCACGGGGAGGCTGTGGAGGAGGGAGTAGACACACAGGCCGGGCAGAGGTCACCACACTGCCCGGGAAGCACGGCCTGTGCTATGGAGACCGCTGTGCAGCTGCCTTACATACAGAGCAGTGATTGATGTCCTGACGACCTGTCCGGGCTATCGGGCGGCTGCAGCGTTCTCTTCAGGCCCCCTGCATCCCGGTCAGTGTGATGACATGTGATTTCCCCTGGACGCTGTCTGCACTGCAATGCCGTTCTTAATAAAATGAAGGCTGCACAGCTGGCACCGTGTGACAGGGTAATCTGTAGGTTACATCCCCCTATAGCCAGAGCCGATCACCTCCACTGATGTCCACACTGATCCAGACAGCCCCGGCCTCTTCCACCTCACAGCTCAGCTACATATATAGTGGCCGCATCTCCTCCTCCTCAGCGGGGCCGCTCCATATGCAGGAGACTCGTGCTGCCTATGGAGCGGCTCGGGAAGGGGTTAAATGCCGCTGTCAGGTGTGACAGCGGCACGTACACTGTAAAATAGCCGGCACTAGCGATCGCTGTGTGCCGGCTATTTGAATTTGCCGCCGCCGGGAGAGCAGAGAAGGTGACTGCAGGGGGCGGCACACAGAGAACACGGCCGGCGCTCAGCTAGCCGCCAGCCGTGTTCTCTGCTCTATACTTTATATTAAGCTGTGTTATTAGGCAGCATAATATAAAGTATCGATACCAGGAAATCCTGGTACCGAACCGTATTTTTGCCCGAAATATCGATAGTAGTATCGATATTTCGGTGCATCGTGCATCCCTACTCTGTACCCACAATCTGCCCCCCCCAAACCTCTTGTACCTTCGGATAGCTGCTTTTAATCCAAGATCTGTCCTGGGGTCCGTTTGGCAGGTGATGCAGTTATTGTCCTAAAAAAACTACTTTTAAACTGGCAGGCCCGTGCCCTACGGGAGTGGCCAGGATTGTGTGTGCATTAGGCTGCCGGAATGCTCTAGGCAGATTGCCTACTATTCGTCAGCTGTGTCAGCACGACACATAGGCTGGATCGTTAAGGCACCTGTGCAATGTTCAGCAAAATGTTCCAGTGGCATTCCTAATGATGAAGAGGGCGGGGAGGAGGGACGGAGGGGTGGTGCAAAGTTAGGGCAGATACGCCTGTAGGGGACGGGGCTGTAAGTTTAAAAGTTGTTTTTTCAGACAATAACTGCATCACCTGCCGAACGGACCGCAGGACAGATATTGGATTAAAAGCAGCTATCCGATGGTACAAGTGGTTTGGGGGGGGTCAGATTGTGGGTACAGAGTCGCTTTAAGATCTTTACATGAATAAACTGGCGCCGATGTGGGGATGTTGAAGCCGCGATCCTTGTTTTTAAAAAACGCAGCTCGGTTCCTGCATATGGCGCTGGGCTGTTCGCAGTCACCATCTCAGCCTAAAGCAATGGGGGCGAAACCCCCTCCCCTCTGTGACATGGCTCCATTGATTATAATGAAGCCATGTCACAGAGGGGAGGGCAGAACGTCACGCTTGGGGCGGGAAGGCCCACCTCCAGTGCTTCAGGCCGGGCTGGTGACCAGGAATAGACCAGCGCTGTGCGCGGTAATTGGGCCACAATTTAAAAAAAAGGACCGCCGCACCGCAATCCCTGTGCCGGCATCAGTCTATTTATATAATGATCTTAAAGCGAAGTAGCTGCTGGTACATTCACTTTAAAAAAAGCGCCACCTAATGAAAGCCCCACACTTTTGGAAGCTCGAACAATTACAGATGCCCACCCCCATACCTGTCTGGAATTCCAGTTGCTCACAATGGGCTTATTGGTGCTGCAATTCCAGATAAAAATAGGACATTCTATTTTTCCCCGGAATGGACACATTTCAGTAAAAACACTGAAGGTTGTACATGGCCAATAGACCACAACGGGTCTGGAAATTTATCAGTATTTCCAGATCAGAAAATGCTGATAAACCTCACAGTCGCGTACATGAGGCCCGATTTACTTTATCATGGAATACTCACCCGAGGTATGAAGAACTGATCAGCACTGAACTTATACAGCCACTCGTCTAAGAAGTTATACAGTAAGGATAGCAAATCACTCCCTAACAAAAAGAGGGACATTAAAAATCACAATTTATAAAAAGTCAATACATTCTCTAGCATTCTACCGTCTACCGGCAGATCGGCCGTCTGGGAGCAGGGCAGTGCTTCAAGTGGCCTTACCATATGGAGCACTGCATTAAAACTACATGGGACAAGCGCTGAGGATGAAGGTAAGAGACAAACTTTCATCCTCTCAGCCCTAAACACTATAAGCAGCTATCAGCAGGTTAGATTCTTCTACCTTGATGACAGTTTCCCTGATCAAATATGCTAATCAGCTCCTTAGAAGCACTGGAGGGGTTCTTGGCCTCACACAGCACCTCCTTCTGAGTCAAGTTTAAACAGCCGCAGCTCCTGCCTTTCTCCCCCAGCTGGGAGACACCTCCCCGGCATGCCCACCCCACTTAGTGGTCTGCCAATCCAGCACTTACTCTTCTTTGAGTGCCCCTGATGAATACATATAGAAGGTAGCACTGAAAAAGGCGTCGGGTGGACCTAGAGGGTGCTCTGTGGTGCCAAGGAAAGCCCCCTCTGCTTCAGCAGGTTAGTTTGCACACACTTACTAATAGTTTCCCTTTAGGGTATATTCACACGAACGGGCTCGCAACGAGATTCTCGCTGCGAGCCCGGCAGGTCCTGGCAGTTCCCATACACTACATACTTGCCGCGGTCTAAACGACCGCAGCGAGTATGTAATTCTACCGCCCTTAACCCCTTCTGCTCCCGGCCGGCTCCCCCGCTGTAAGCATACATTACCTGTCTTCGCTGCACGGGTCCGGCGTCCTGCTCTCCCGTCCGGCCAATCAGTGGCTGCGGCTGGGCAACACACTAATTGGCCGGACGTGAGAGCAGGACGCCGGACCAGTGCAGCGAGGACAGGTAATGTATGCTTACAGCGGGGGAGCCGGCCGGGAGCAGAAGGGGTTAAGGGCGGCAGAATTACATACTCGCTGCGGTCGTTTAGACCGCAGCAAGTATGTAGTGTATGGGAACTGCCAGGATCTGCCGGGCTCGCAGCGAGAATCTCGCTGCGCGCCCGTTCGTGTGAATATACCCTTAAAGAGGTTATTTGGTGCTAGAAAAACATGGCCACTTTCTTCCAGAGACAGCACTACTCTTTTCTCCAGTTCAGGTGTGGTTTGCAATTAAGCTCCATTCACTTCAATGGAACCGAGTTGCAAAAACCTGAACCCAAACTGGAGACATGAGTGGTCCCATCTTTGGAAGAAAGTGGCCCATGTTCTTGTAGTGCTAGATAAATCCCTTATAGGTTAAATGTTTAAAATAAAACCCAAAAGTCTTGCACAACGACTGAAAGGTTCTTTCGAAACAATTAACATTCTGGGGCTACATATCTGTAATTTGTCAAGAGTTGGGGGACAGATTTCGGTGGTCAATCTATAACTGTGAGCAATTTACATTGACCCATTGACGGAAATGGGTGATCCGTGACGTAACTACGTATCACGGCCCTTTAAAGGATCTGCAACTACTATGGATGTGTATATGGGGCCATGGAAATCAATAGGTCTGCAATTGCAAACACACTATGCAGATCTGTGTAACTGTATAAGACTGATTGATAAACCTCCTTTATTGATTAACGTGTAACACAATTCTTACCTTCTGTTTCCACCTCGACTGTATCTAAAGGCTCTACTGTCTCTATATCGGTCATGTAGCCGAACATGGCCATTGCACATTGTTCAAATGCTTCCTCCAAAGTCTCACCCCAAGCATGAAGCCTGCAGAAAAGCATGACCACCTGCCCATTAGTCAAGTGTTGTACACCAAGGCATTAGAGATACATGTTCCCTGAAATACATTGTTGCCTTTACTAGATTCTCTATAACAAGTAGAAACTTAAAGGGTCACTGTTGTTTTATTTTTTTTCTTTTGCAGTAATCAATAGTCCAGGTGATTTTAAGAAACTTTGTTATTGGGTTTATTAGGCAAATATGTCATTATCTGCATTCAAAAGACTTTCACCAGGTCCCCCCTCCCTCCTCTCTCTCATTCACTGCTTATTATCAGGAAATCTCAACTCATCAGTCGGCCCTGTGTAACCTATGGAGAGGGGAGGGGAGAGAAGGAAGGAGCAAGATTAGTTGCCAGCAGAGAACAAAGGATTACACAGCGGGAGCTGTGTAAAAGCCGGGATTCAGAGGTCTGTGCTGACTTCAGAGGAGATAGCCCGGTGATGTAGCTGTAAATTAACTTTGTTGTCCTGTTTTGGTGCCTCATCTCCCTCCACCCCTCCCCCAATTAAAGTTTCTAAAAATCACCTGTACTGCAAAAAAATAAATAAATAATAATAATAATAATAAAATAAGTGACACTTTAAAGTTCATCGCTACAATCTCATTTATGCCCAGATGCTTTGCTGATCCTTCTCCTTTATGAAATACAATGCAGAGCTGGCTGGGTGGTCTACATACAACACAGCTACCACCTACAGGCAATCACCTCGCTCCTATATGTTTGAGGTTGTCTCCAGATCCCAAGCAGCAGTGTATACTTACCATCCGTGCTTCTTGTGATCCTGCATCTGGTTCTCTGTCCGCTGCTAGAACTTCAGACCCCGCCTCCCCCAGCATGACTGACAGGTGGAGGAGGCGGAGCCTGAAGATACAGCCAGATACAGGATCACAAGCAGTCAGGATGGTAAGTATACACTGCTGCTTGTGATCTGGAAACTGACAGCACAGATATATACATCTATATACATATCTGTGCTGTATGACCGATACAAGGATCGTTCATGAAGTCCATCTGCTGGATTTCTTTTGCCGTGTAAAGGCACAGCAAATGATGTGCGGCCCCACGGACGAGAAATCTGTGTGTGTAGGGCCCTATTACACGGGAGCGTTAATCACTCCATGTACGATCAGTCAATGAAACGATCATCGGCTGATCGTTGGTTTAGGTTTCGACCTAAAATCGTCTAGCAATTTGCGGCCGACGATTGCCCAAACACCTGATACCTTTTCTCTCCCGACTCCCGGTCTCTTCTCCTGTGTTCCGCAGCTTCCCGATCCTGGCGGCTGCCGCCAGAGCTGGGAAGCTGCAGAACACAGGAGAGAAGAACGGGTTTCAGGTGTTTGGGCAAGGGCTGCATGGACATCACTAACGATGTCCATGCAGCCCTTGCTGCCTGATTATCACGCTGTCTAATAGGTCCAGTGAACGAACACCGATCTAGCAGATCTGCATTGGTTTACCAAAAAAGGACCCTTATACTAAGCACCTAGATAATGACAAGTGGCTATAAACATTCAGTACGACTCCTGTCTAGTGATCAGCAGTAAGATCAGTGATCAGCAGTACTGGAGCCTATTACCCATCATCAATGACTATAAGTATATAGAGAGAACAGCTCACACACAGGAGGCTCTGCTGCCAGACATAAGAGTAGGGATAGAATACCGTCACCATACACCTGCATGTCTACTAGGCGTAACATAGGGAAACATACTGTACGTCCGCGGTGTGATCCAGATCTGAAAGACACAAGGGTGAATAGAGTGAGTAGAGAACCGCATGGCACCATACACACGTGCAGCTCAGGGCCATAGCCGCCACCTACATTCATGTTTCTTCACCACCGCCGGGTACTTGGCTTTCACGGCCACCTGCTCCTCTGTAGGAGTGTAGTAGCGATCATCCATAGCTCACAGCGCAGGGAGCGGGCTTCCGGGTAGTGACGTCATTTCCGGTCCGGGTCCTTCACTTCCGGGTCAGTCCCGATCTCTTTGTAGGTTGTTATCTCTGTTCAGTTTTATACGGGAAATCCTGTCACTAATCCCTATAGTCCCTACATATACCCCATCCAGATTTTGTATCTTTTGCTTCCTTAGTATAGGGATGGGAAACCTTTGGCCCTCCAGCTGTTGCAAAACTACAATTCCCATCATGCCCGGACAGCCAAAGCTTCGCTTTGGCTGTCCGGGCATGATGGGAATTGTAGTTTTGCAACAGCTGGAGGGCCAAAGGTTTCCCATCCCGGCCTTACACCAGTTTTCTTCATTTTCTGTCTCTCCAGCACAACTACAGCTCCCATCATGGAGAGCCACAGGTTGGAGAACACTTTCTGCTTTACTACATTGTCGCACATTGAACCACCAAGGTCCCTTTGCGGTATGGGATTTAGACACTACCCATTTTTTATGGGCCAGTTTATTATTTAGCGCCATTTTTTCTGTGATACATTAGGTTTTATTCAAAGTCATTTTTAATTTTAATAAATTGTTATTTTTTTCTAAAATCAAGAAAAAAAAAAAAAATGAAGGAAACTGACATCAGCATTTAAAGGGATTATCCAGCGCTACTAAAACATGGCCACTTTTACCCCTCTCTTGTCTCCAGATTGGCTGGGGTTTGGAACTCAGTTCCATTGAAGTAAATGGAGCTTAAAGGGGTTATCCAGCGCTACAAAAACATAATTCACAAATAATTGAGTCCTATGGAACTTTCATAATCTCTGTACCGGAAGTTCCATAGGGCTCCATTATAAATCCGTCAACCACTACTTTAGCAGTGAGACGACATGAAGAGGCTGAGGGCGTGCTGCTATGTGCATCTGCCCCTTTATTCTAACGATCGGCGGAGGGTCTCACACCCTGGACCCTGACTGGTACAAACTGCTGACATGTCACTATGTTTAAATGATAGGTACCCTTTAAATGGCTCCCCCCCCCCCATTGTTGGTGGTATAGTGGCAGGATCACCACCCCCATGATGCGATCGTGGAGGGGTGATCCCTGCTTCTAGCCAGATGCTGATCCTGGCTCAGCACTCCATTGCTCTAGGCTCCAGCTGCCTATAGTAATGGAACACTGATCTCATGGATCAATGCAGTATGTACTGCATTGATCTCTATGAGAGATCAGTATAGTTAACATAGAAGTCCCCCAGGGGGACTTTAAACTACAGACTAAAAAAAATAAGTTTCCATTAATAAAAATATCCCATCCCTTAATATACATTTAAATCACCCCCATTTTCCCATTTTATAAATAAAAATAAATGAATAAACATATTTGGTATCGCTGCATGCGTAAACGCCAAGCTATTAAATTTTCACTGATCTCGCACGGTAACCAGCATAAGCACTAAAAAAAAAGCCAAAGTGCAAAATTGCTGATTTTTGGTCGCATCAAATCCAGAAAAATTGTAATAAAAAGCCATCAGAAAGTCGCATATATGTAAACAAGGTACAGATAGAAAGTACAGATCATGGCACAAAAAGTGACACATCCCACAGTCCCATAGACCAAAGGATAAACGTTATAAGGATGGTAATAGAGCGAACATCTAATTTTTTTTAAAAAAGCTTTAATTTTTTAAAAGCCATGAAATAAAATAAAAGTTGTATAAATTGCCTATCATTGTAACTGTACTGACTTGAGGAACATAAATAACATGTCAATTTTACCATAGGGCAAATGGCATAAACACAAAACCCCCTGAAATAAAAAAAACAAAACATGTTTTATGGAATAATTAAGTCCTTCTTTGCAAAGTACAACTGGTGTCTGAAAAATAAGGGCTCATGCGTAACCGTAAATATGTTGTTGCAAACTTGCGGTCTAGCTGTGAGAGATCCGACAAAGCTATTTTATTTATTAAACATTTACTGGAAGTGGGTGGTAGTTGGAATGCCAAATTGTTGCCAATATGAGTTTTAGGGTATGTCCACACTAGCCAGCGGATCACCCGCAACGTATTCCACTGCTCGCGGCCGCGCACATCTCCACTGGTCCCATAGAGTTCATTCTATGGTTTGGCAGACTCCACCGTATGCCCATAGAACAAACCCGCTCTGCCAAACCATAGAATGAAGCCAATGGGACAAGCGGAGATGTGCGCGGGGGTGAGCTGCGGAATCCGCGGCGGGTAATCCGCCGTGATTCCGTAGTGTGGACCTCTTCAGCCCTCTGAATAGCTCCCCCGCTGAGCAATCCTTTGTTCTTTCACCCCATCCAAGATATAAATGGTATGTTGAGGTTTGAAAGGTTTTTTTTTAATTATTACTATTTTTTATTTTATTTTAGTCAGCTAAGAATAATTTGGTCTGGCCCGGGTCGATATGGTTGCCTATATTATAGACGTCTTAGCCCAAGTGAAGGGGAGCGAGGTTTCATGTTTGGCTACTGTGTTTGGGAGGGCCATAATATTCATAGCCTCAGATATGGTAAAGTAAGACACTTGTTTAACTTGTTAAATATATCAATTTAGTGTAATAAATAGGAGCAAATCTTCTGTGAACGTGGCTGTTTTGTGTTTAAAGGGGTACTCCAGCAGGGGGGCACTTTTGTGCTGGGACCGGGGAGGAGGTGGCCTAGGGAAAAGACGTCCACTCACCTCCCCGATTCCAGCGCTTCCGGGTGTCTGACGCGTGCCCGAGACATGACGTCTCAGGTCCGCTCAGCCACTCAGTGAAGGAGGCGGGATCCCTTTCAAGTCCGCTCAGTCCCACCTCCTTCACTGAGTGGCTGAGCGGCCTTGAGACGTCATGTCTCGGGCACGCGTCAGACACCCTGAAGCGGCCGGGAACCGGGCACCTGAGCGCCGCGATGCGGGACCCGCCGTTGCAACCGGGGAGGTGAGTGGATGTCTTTTCCCTAGGCCACCTCCTCCCCGGTCCCAGCACAAAAGTGCCCCCACGCTGGAGTACCCCTTTAAAGTTTCCTATCTTAAGGCCAGTGACCTCTGGATTTAGCCTTATTTTTTGGATTAGGGTCTCTAACGTTAGACAGGGGGCAGCCCCGCCGTGTTCCATCACTTATATGATAGCATACCAGTAACCCTGATCCTGGCATGTGGGGAGGAATAAAGTGATAGAATAGCCGAAATGTAAGAAGGGAAAGAAGTGGAATTTTTGCAATGTGGCGGTCATAAATGCTCAATTTACCCTATCATATGTGTCAAGGACTATCTATGGTTTTCAATTAAATCTGAGTTGTTCACTGTATTGCAGTCTATGAAGCTGAAGTCGGATCTTTGGCTGGCTGGGGAGTGGAGTGCACTGCTGTATCTCAGGATGGCAGCAGGTCTTTTGGCGGAGACACCCCGTGCGATCAATATCACATGATCCGATGACATGTTAAATGTTACAACAAATAACAGCATCACACTCTCTAAGCAGGGCCTGCACTCCCAGCCTATCACTACCTAGCGCAGGGGAACAAGAGCCGTGGAGGCCGGGATAGGTGAGTATCACCTTTTTTTCTCTTAAAAAAAAAATCCATGGATCAGGCATTTGGCCCAGGGAGTATAGCAAAATTAGTTCAGCAGTCCAATTCCAGCAAGTTTGCTCTTCTTTAGTGATCATAAGCAAATTCCATAAGAAGTACTTAAAGGGGTTATCCAGTGCTACAAAAACATGGCCACTTGCTTCCAGAGACAGCCCCTCTCGTCTCCAGTTCAGATGTGGTTTGCAATCAAGCTCCATTCACTTAAATGGAACTAATTGGCAAACCCCACCCAAACTGAAGACAAGAGTGGTGCTGTCTCTGGAAGAAAGTGGAAATGGATAATTTATTGAAGTTTTACTGTCATCTGAGCACAATTCAGGTTTCGTTATAGATCCGGATCAGTAGCGCCCTCTGCTGTACAAGGAGGGGATAGCGGCGGTCACCTTTCCCCCCTCAGATACTGTATACCACATGCGTCAACATGCGGCCCTCCAGGTGTTGCAAAACTACAATTCCCATCATTCCTGGACAGCCAAAACTTTAGCTTTGTCTGTCCAGGCATGATGGGAATTGTAGTTTTGCAACACCTTGGAGGGCCACGAGTTTGACACCCGAACTGTTGATCAGCTCTACTGCGTGTCACATGACAGCCCCGCCATGTCTTCCTCCCGCCTCGTCCTCTACAGACTTCCCAATCCGGCAATCCCATGCAGCCTCACTTCACGCTCTCTCCATGTGTTGTCATGGATACAAAGTAGACCACACCCACTAAGGGGGCGGTGCTCTAAATTTGGAAGTCGGGCGCGCGTAGTTTTTACAGAGGCCCCGCCCCTCGTGACGCGGGCGTCTGTGATTGGCTGCAGGCGGAGCTCCTGTACGATTACGATTGGCCTGGGTTGGCGCGAATGTGCGCGACTCTGAGACACGGGGGAGGCGGGAAACAATAGCGGGAGGAGCAGGCCGGACACCGGGGGGACGCAAGGGAGGAGTTGGTCCTAAGAACCGGGACGGTCAGCGGCGGAACCAGTTCGGAAAACGAGGAGCTGCCTACTAAGCCTAGAAGGCCGCAGAAGCGCTTATCGTAGGGTTTGAGCGAGCACCATGGCGGATAAGGAGGGTAAGTGTGGAGAAAGTTGTCGGCTCCTGTGTAGTGAGGGATGAGGAGCCGGTACGAGGTGTGAGGCTGCTCCTCTATGTGCTAGGTATTGGTGTGTGGCTGTGGTTGCCCTATACCAGGGATAGGGAACATTTGGCCCTTCAGCTGTTCAAAACTACATTTCCCATCATGCCTTGGCAGTCAAAGCTATAGTTTTGGCTGACCAGGCATGATGGGAATTGTAGTTTTGCTACAGCTTCCCTGTCCTATACGGCTAGTCTCAATGTTTTCTACCCACAGCTGCGTTTGACGATGCGGTGGAGGAGCGGGTCATCAACGAGGAGTACAAGATCTGGAAGAAGAACACCCCCTTCCTGTACGACCTGGTGATGACGCACGCCCTGGAGTGGCCCAGCCTCACAGCCCAGTGGCTGCCAGATGTCACCAGGTCAGCCTGCCGCACTGACCGCCCCTTACCTTCACCTTGTGTGTGACTCCTGTATGATGATGATGACGTTTCTTTTACAGGCCAGAAGGGAAGGATTTCAGCATCCACAGGTTGGTTCTTGGAACGCACACGTCCGATGAGCAGAACCACTTGGTCATCGCCAGCGTGCAGCTTCCCAATGATGACGCCCAGTTTGACGCCTCCCATTATGACAGTGAAAAAGGAGGTGAGGTGTGAGATGGCTCCAAGGTTATAGTAGACAGGTGTACACAGGAGCGGCTCGTGGGAATTAGAGAGTTCCTGTCACTAGAAAAAAGTTTTGATTGTCTAAGACTACATAGATACGATGTTTCAACCCCTCCTGGGGTCTTTGTCTAGTGGGAGGGGTCGAAATGTTGTATCTATGTTGTCTTGGGCACCAATAAATTTTTGGATTAATACTTCTGGATGCTGTTGGACTCTTTCGAGGCTGGTAACAATTGGGGAAAGTGGGTACACCAGCAGGCATCCCAAAGGAACACACTTCACAAAGGGATCATTGGTGCTGCTGAAACCTGTTTTGATTGGTTGGTTTCTGAGCATTTATACTGGCCTGTTGGAATGATTTGAGATGAGTCTGCACTCATCTTGTTCTCTCCTGACTCACGTGTCACATGACTGAGATGGCTGCATATGGAGCTGTTAAACTCACACAGAACGGGGAGAACAGTGTTGTGAGAATCTCCAGATTGGTTGCATTCTGAACTCTCAGACCTTAACCAATCAATTTTTGACTTGTCAAAAGTTTTTCTAATGACAGGTACGCTTTACAGCAGGGGTGGGGAACCTTCGGCCCTCCAGCTGTTGCAAAACTACAACAAGTTGAAGTTTTGCAACAGCTGGAGGGCTGAAGGTTCAGCTTTCTAGGCATGATGGGAGTTGTAGTTTTCCAACAGCTGGAGGGCCGAAGGTTCCCCACCCCTGCTTTAAAGCACACCTGTCACTACAAATAAACTCTAAAATGTTATCAGACATACAAAAACAGAAAAATCCTGCAAGGGTCAGGACTTACCGTATGTTTTCTCCCCCAAAACGCTTGCACCATTGGATAGCTGCTTTTAATCCAAAATCTGTCCTGGAGTCCGTTCGGCAGGTGATGCAGTTATTGTCCTAAAAACAACTTTTAAACTGGCAGCCCTGTGTCAAACGGCCGTGGCCTAGACTATCTGTGCCCTATCTTTGCACTACTCCTTTTTATCATTAGGAATGCTCCAGGCAGATTTTGTCCTATACATCACCTGTGTCAGCACAGCACATGGGCTGGATTGTTAAGGCACCTGTGCAATGTTCAGACAGGAGAAACTGTTCTAGGCGCATTCCTAATTAAGAGGGTGGGGAGGAGGGATGGAGCCGTGGTGCTAAGTTAGAGCACAGATATTCTAGGCCATGGCCGTTTGACACAGGGCTGCCAGTTTAAAAGTAAATTTTTAGGACAATAACTGCATCACCTGCCGAACGGACCCCAGGACAGATCTTGGATTAAAAGCAGCTATCCGAAGGTACAAGTGGTTTGGGGGGGGGACAGAGTCGCTTTAAAATTAGAGTGTACCATCTCCCCACGTTTAGGTGAACTCCGAGATGGTTCCCAACACTGGCCTCTCGGACTATGGGGGAGATTTATCAAACGTGGTGTAAAGTGAAACTGGCTCAGTTGCCCCTAGCAACCAATCAGATTCCACTTTTCATTTTCCAAAGAGTCTGTGAGGAATGAAAAGTGGAATCTGTTTGCTGGGGGCAACTGAGCCAGTTTGACTTTACACCATGTTTGATAAATCTTCCCCTATGAGTCTACATAACTGGGTATAAAGGATTTAACTAAGCTCTGTTTAAGACACTCACAAGAGATGGCTGGTGTGCTGGCCACTTTTTTTTTTTTTTGTTAGTTCATCAGACATATCAAATTATAGATCACAGTGGGTCTCACAGTTCAGACCCGCTGTGATCAGAAGCTATAGCCGTGGAGAGATCACGGCAGCTCACTCTGTCAATATTTTCAATGTAAGTGTATAAGAAAATATTGATGTAATGAGTGGCCAGCCATGGAGTGGATCACCCTGACGTGATCTTACCAGTTATATCTTCTGATCACAGCAGGTCTCAGAAGTGAAACCCGTGATAATCAATACCTTTTGACAGTTTCCCAGGACCGGATTCATCTTTTCCCAGCACTCAGGGAGAAGTGGCAGAGAGCGGAGTAGACTTCAGAGCCCTGCAGACTGATGAGCAAAATTAGGATAGGAATGAAGTGCTTTGTTCCTACTGTAGACTTGCTTATCTCTAATCAACTGCATAAAAATATTTAAGACATCACTACCTGTATCCTGCTTGTGTCCAAGACTGGATACCCCACAACAAGGCAGACTCTGGTGCACTACGTGGAACGCTCACTCAAGTAACAAGACTGAGAAGAAATATGAATGCGGTATGCACAGCAAAAAAAATTATATTTTCGGTGTGCATACCACATTATTGACCTTTTTTTTCTCAGTGTATTTAGTGAGTTTTCCATGTAGCGCAATAGGGTCTATGTTGTGGGGTATCCAGTCTCAGATGCAGTTGATCTATGGAAGAGGCTTTTTTCCCAAATTCTGCTGCTTTTTACCTTTTTGTAATAATTAATCTTCAATAAAGTTATTCTTGATGTGTAGCCTGCTGGGTTTTTCTTTTGGTATCCAACACATCAGACATCTTGATCAGTGGGGATCCAGGTAATGAGCTCCTCAATCTCTAAAATAGGTAGAAGCAGTAAGCTGTGCCAATTCTTTTATGCATTGGAAGCTTTGGAAGCAGTGCGTGTGGAGTCCATAGACTTTCTTTTTTAAATAAGATTTATTTGGTTGAACCTTTGCAAAGTGACAGTTTATAGTCTTTCTATAAATGCATACACTGTTCACACTGCTCTTTGGGCAAAAAGAGCATGGGGTACAGCACACAGCTGAGTGCCTCTGTCTGTTAGTGACTGACAGAGATCTCCGTATCTGATCCTTCACTGATCCGCACTTCTGACTGTCAGAAGTTTTTTTTTTTTTTTTATACTTGATCACTCTAACAGTGCATCCTTGTAGCAGATCTGTCATCCTAGGTGATCTGTTGTCACTAAGGGCCCTATTCCACCGGACGATTATCGTTCAGATTATCGTTAAATCGTTCGAATCTAAACGATAATCGTTCGGTTGAAATGCAGTAACGATTAACGACCGAACGAGAAATCGTTGATCGCTTTATAAGACCTGGACCTATTTTTATCGTTGCTCGTTCGCAAAACGTTCGCAAATCGTTCGCATTGAATAAGACATCGTTCGGTCGTTTGCAATAGATACGAACGCAATAGCGAAGAAATACGGAAGAAGAAACGATCGCAATTACGATCATAAGTAACGATTATCGTTCCATGGAAATGAGTGAACGTTTTCAGGTCTTTCGCAATAGCGGTCGTTTGAGATCGTTAATCGTTAACGATTATGCTAACGATAATCGTCCGGTGGAATAGGGCCCTAAGAAATCCTCTGGGCTGCCTCATTTCCTGTAGGTACATGAAGTGAAAAAATAAGATTTGTGTGGTTTCTGGTTTGGAGGAGAGTAAAGTGGGTCTTTTATAGTTCTTATCTAAGCGCTAATAGCCAAAGTGCAGCCATAACCTATGCTGGCTACTACCACCTTACAGTGCCTAGTCTGTGATCTGGTCACTACAGTGCTTCAGAGATTCACTTATCTATTAGAACAGAAGTGAGAATTTCTTTTTTTCCTCTTTCAACTTTACTGCGCAATTTTTTTTTTTTTTTTATATTTTATCGAAAAATTAAGTCTGTAGTAATTGTTGTCGTAAAAAAATAATGGCTTATGTAGGACAGTAGGGGAAAAAATACAAGTGCCATGCCACGGGGATTAAAGAGCGAAAGCGAAAATTAGCTTGGTTCTTAAAAGGGTTAAAAATAATGCTTATGTGCTGTTTTTCCCCAACAGTCTCAGGTGAATATGCTATAAATATCCAGGATATGAATACCACTTTATGTAAATAAACTTTGTCATTGTAAAGTTTATTTTTATGACTTTTTTTTTTTTTTTTTTTATTTCAGAGTTTGGAGGCTTTGGTTCAGTAAGTGGAAAAATAGAAATTGAGATAAAAATTAACCATGAAGGAGAAGTAAACCGAGCTCGCTATATGCCCCAGAACCCATGCATCATTGCAACAAAAACACCATCCAGTGATGTCCTTGTGTTTGATTACACTAAACACCCATCCAAACCAGGTGAGTATACGTTACTTATGGTCACAATCACACCCTGTTTCTTACCATAGCTACACCAAAATACAGATGATACATAGTTTTTTTTGTTTGCTTGTTTTTACAGTAACCCTTCAATGTCATTTATGGCACATTCAAAACCCTTTCCCATAAAAAAAAAATAGAAAAAAAATGTATATATTTTTAAACAAGTACAGACTGCCACAGTATGTATTGTTTATTTATCTCACATGGTGAGTGCTTATAGAATTTTATGCACCCCCGGGTGGTAAAGAGGGAGGGAATTGCTTCACATAGCTCCATACTGTATTCTGTGCTTCTAATACTGATGCATGCAAGAAAGTCAGGATTTATATTTCTTGTTCTGTAGATCCTTCAGGTGAATGCAACCCTGATCTCCGGCTTCGTGGTCACCAAAAGGAAGGCTATGGATTGTCCTGGAATCCTAACCTTAGTGGAAACCTACTTAGTGCATCTGATGACCATGTGAGTTCTAGATTTAACAGGAGAACCCACTGAATAGGAGACAGAACTGTGGCTGGTGTTGTGGCCTTTTGGAACTGTGTGTTCTGTGTTTGAACCTGTCTCACGTGTGTTGACATATTCTTACATTTGTCTGTAATTGCACATGTACGTATACAGGCAAATTTAGAACCCCCCCCCCCCCCCCTTTTTTTTTTTTTTTTTTTTTTTTTTTTTTAGTTTGTGTTTTTCGGTACACTTTATTTTAAAAGTACTTTATGACCAAATTGGACACAGTTAACCTGCGTTGTTTGTTTTGTTTTTCTTTTCACTTTGCAGACAATTTGCTTGTGGGATATCAGTGCAGTGCCCAAAGAGGGCAAGGTGGTTGATGCCAAGACCATTTTTACAGGTCATACTGCAGTGGTGGAAGACGTTTCCTGGCACTTACTACATGAATCCCTATTTGGATCCGTAGCAGATGACCAAAAGCTCATGATGTATGTGTAGTGCTCACTTGGTAATGTGTGCTTTGGATTAATTCCCTAATCTTTTACCTATAATTTTTTCCCCACCTTTTTCTTTCTGGAACTTGCATTATACTTTAGGGTATGTGCACACTATGGAATCTGCGCTGATAACTTCCCGCAGATCCTACACCCCCCCTCCGCGCACGCTTCCACTTGACATGTCAATTCTTCGGGCAGACAGCACAATCTGTTTGCCCATAGAATGGAGTCTATGGGAAGGGCAGAGATTCAAGCGGGGACAAGCGGCTGAATTGGCAGAAATTTATCTGCGTGGATTCCGTAGTGTGCACATACCCTAACTTTGCAATGTAAAAAGTCCATGTTGATTTCCAGGAAATCTGAGTTTTATTTAATTTTTTATTTTTTTCACTTATTATGCAATGTATAGCTTTGCTCTACTTTTCCTGTTATCTCTTTTGTAGATGGGACACACGATCAAACAACACATCAAAGCCAAGCCATTCTGTGGATGCTCACACAGCTGAGGTCAACTGCCTCTCATTCAACCCCTACAGTGAGTTCATCTTAGCTACTGGGTCTGCAGACAAGGTAAGGTAATGTTGTCTGGCACACAACCATTTTTTTTCCATGCAGTAAAATTTGATGCAGTTTGTCAGAATGGGATGGTATTCAATTTTAATGCTTTTAATCTGTTTAACAAGTTGAGGATAGTAGCATAAAAATAAATGTGCCATTATATACATGGAGTACTCCTAACTGTTTGTACTGGCCCATACTGTATTCCTTTATTTTCCGTATAGATTCTAGTTTTATTTCTGGTATGTCAATTCTGGTTAGGATTGTGTATGCTCCTTGTCACCCTGACTAGAAATGGATGCAAAGGCACATATACAACTAAATAGAATAGGACTTTGCACACGGCATTATTTTTATAAATTTGCAAATTCAACTGAGGTTAAAGGAAAAGTCCGGCAAAAATACACACTTATTACGGGAAATGCTTATAAAGTGCTATTTTCCCTGCACTTACTACTGCATCAAGGCTTCACTTCCTGGATAACATGGTGATGTCACGCCCCAACTCCCAGAGCTGTGCAGGCTGTGGCTGCTGGAGAGTATGATGGCAGGGGGATGCTCAGTGTCCCTCTAGTGCCCTGTGTCCCTCAGTGTCCCCCTACCATCATCCTCTCCAGCAGCCACAGCCTGCACAGCTCTGGGAGTCGGGTTGTGACATCACCATTTTATCCAGGAAGTGACATCACCATTTTATCCAGGAAGTGAAGCCTTCATGCAGTCGTAAGTGCAGGAAAAAAAAGCACTTCATAAGCATTTCCCGTAATAAGTGTATATTGGTGATTTGTATAACTTTTGGGGGTAATACAATACTTTACTAAAAAAATTTGCCGGACTTCTCCTTTAAAGCTTCAGAGCAAGACTGTTGATATTCATTGTGTTTTGTAGTACTCTGCAGTATTTCAGTTTAAAAAGTGGTGCGTTTTTGTGCATTTACTCCCCATTAACGATTGTCCTTTCTCTATCCAAAGACTGTAGCATTGTGGGATCTGCGAAATCTGAAACTGAAGTTACATTCATTTGAGTCCCATAAAGATGAAATTTTCCAGGTAAAAATAAATAACAGTTTTCCAATATATCATGCAGCATAAAATGCTGTTTAATCTGACATGAACAAAACTTGATGGACACAACAGATTAAATTCAACGTTAACTGGCAAGTCTAGAAGGAAAAAGAAATGACTCGAGAAAGTGTAAGGAAAATACTGCCGTATGAAAAAATCTGATTTATCCCATTTTTGACTTGGCTTGCACCTTTGTACAGGACAACTTAATGTCAGCATCCTAATTTACATGCAGGTACAATGGTCTCCGCACAATGAAACTATCCTGGCATCTAGTGGTACTGATCGGAGGCTGAATGTCTGGGATTTAAGGTAATTTTCAGAATCTTAGCCATTTCTTATCAAGTGTAGTCTCTCTTTAAAAGCATGAAAATAAAATTAAAGTAGTATAAGTTGCCTATTGTAATTACTTGAGGAACATAGATGACATTATGAAAAGTGGCCGAGGATAGAAGGGGTTAATGTCAATAGAAGTATATGGAGAGGGCAACGGGGAGAAGTTAGCTGCAGATTAAGACACAGACTATGCAGAAAGCTCTAAGTGTTAAATCTCACCCTTGTACCAGTTCATAGCTGTCCAGTACTCTTTAATGTCCTCCATGCTTCTGAGGATGTGCAATAGAGATATAGGGGAGCAGAATCCCTGTGTGTGTACAAGGGTATATGACATAACAGCTAGACTCCACCCACTAACTCAAGAACTCAAAATCTTAAAGGGATGTACCAGATGGTACATTTGCTTTAAAGGGTATGGCTCTGTTAAGGTGCTAGTTTTCTTAAATGGCGCCCTGTTCAACATTTTATATAACATAGAACAACTCTGTATCTTATGTCTTTCATTTTTCCCCCTTAGTAAAATTGGAGAAGAGCAATCTCCAGAGGATGCTGAAGATGGGCCCCCTGAGTTATTGGTATGTATCTGTATAGATGTTTTATTATCGATAATGTGTATTTTTATTTTGTAGTAATTTCTTCATGTATCCCTTAGTTTATTCATGGAGGTCACACTGCGAAGATATCTGATTTTTCATGGAATCCTAATGAGCCATGGGTTATATGTTCAGTATCTGAAGACAATATTATGCAAGTTTGGCAGATGGTGAGTTCTGGCACTTAGTGTGATAAAGCAGCTACTACAGTTTAGTATAATACAAAACTGTAAATTTGCATGTAGAAAATACTTTCTAAAAGGTGTAAGGGTAGCTTCACACGTAACGGATCCGCAGCTGATCTCGCGCTGCAAGTTTGCAGCAAAATCCATCCAAATTTTCATTCTGCTGAGGGTATGTGACCCGGCCCCTTTAACCCCCCTGCAGCATACATTACCTGCTTGGCGCCGCGGCTGTGTGTGAGGCTCCCAGCTTCCCATCAGCCAATCGGTGCTGCCGTGCAGGAACATAGAGGGATAAGTACCCCATATGTGACAGTAAACTGCCGTTTGGATTCACAGAAGGGCTGAGAAGGAACAGAGCACCATTTTTAGTGCAGATTTTGCTGGAATGGTTTTTACAATGCGCCTGTGATATGAATACAGTAAAACCTCCCCAAAAGTGATCCTGTGGGCACCATTTATAGTTCAGATTGTGGTGGACTAGTTTTAGGGCACCATGTAACATATGTACAACCCCTAAAATGCCAGTAGAGTGGAGACCCCTGTCAAGTGACTACATTTTGGAGGCTACATCGTCATGAAATCTATTTATGGGTGTAGTGAGCATGATCCATCACTCACTGGTATTTTCTAGAGCCTAATGCGCATCAGATGGTGCAAAATGAAAATTGCAATTTTTCCCAATGTGACAATTCATTGCATCATATGTTGCACACTGCTTATGCTACCAGACTCGCATCCCATTAATTTACAGCTATATTTTTATTTTCTATCATTTTACTTCATTATTTTGCTACATTTGACACACTAAAAACAGTTAAAGCGGTTGTCCAAAGACTCCAGCTTACCATCCATATACAGCAGGGGTAGGGAACCTTGGCCCTCCAGCTGTTGCAAAACTGCAACTCCCATCATTCCTGGACAGCCAAACATGGCCACTTTCCCCCTACTGGTGTCTCCAGTTTGGGTGGGGTTTTGAAACTCCGTTCCATTGAAGTAAATGGAGCTTAATTGCAAACCGCACCTGAACTGGAGACAACAGTAGGGGGAACAGTGGCCATGTTTTTGTAACTCTGGATAACCCCTTTAATAATCAACCCCACCAAGTACAGGGTTCCATTATTCCCTTGTATGAGGGAAGAACCTCTGTTGGATTTCGTCTGTGTTTGTGACATTTTTACCATGAAACTAAAAGAAGAGATGCTACGGTTGGTTTACCTTTTTTCCCTTTTTTTTTTTTTTTTTGCAGGCAGAGAATATCTACAATGATGAAGACACAGAGGGAGGTGTAGATGCAGAGGGGCAGGGCTCCTAGTTTATATATTTTTCTTTTCCCCAATTTCCCCCAGTGCAATCTAGTGGCGTCTCACTCCAGATATGTCCCTTTATCCAGCACTTGGACATTGACCTTTCTGTGCTACAAGCTATCACTCCTCTTATTCACCTCAACTTGCTTTTATTCCTCTTAGTCAGAAAAATCCATTCAGTTTTATTTTATATATAAATATTTTATACAAGAAATGTCACTTTTAACTGTTACGTACAAAAGCGGTTTGTTTCATTTTGATTTTAACAAAGCAAGAAGAGGAGTAGAAGAGTCGGCTTGGCAGACACTGTGCCTTCAGCTGCACCTCTTTAAGTTGAAGAGTCTTGGACCAGGCAGTTTCATGCAAACATTCCTTATATTTTTTCCACTGGAAAAGTAAACTTTGCTCCTATTACTGTCTAGGATGAGCTCCTTAAGCCCTTTTCCCCCTGTATATTCTTTTTTTTTTTTTTTTTTTTTTTTTTTGATTGAAGTATATATTGTACTTTAGCCTTATTTCTTGTCATCCACTCTTTAGTTGTGCTTAATTTTTACGGGGGGCGCAGTAATATCCTTTGTATTTGTGTGGATTTTGCTGTCTGTGTTGCACATCTCCTATTACAGTGGATGAGCAAATCATGTGAAATAAATAGATTTAAATTGTTTTTCTACACTGTTTTATTTAACGTTTTTATTTCGCGTGTGTGGATAAATGGGTTAGAGTGGGTTCACACTGAGGAATCCGGACAGATAACTCGTCGCGGATTCCGCCACTCGCCCCCGCGCACATCTCCGCCCATGCCATAGACTCCATTGGTGGACGGCAGAATCCTTATAACCATAGAATGGAGTCTATGGCACGGGCGGAGATGCATGTGGGGGCAATCGGCGGAATTTGCAGCAGGTTATCTGCCCAAATTCCGTAGTGTGAACGCGCCCTAACTTGACACTATTGTCAATTTGAAACCATTACAAAAGAAAATGTCAACATTTGTATTGTAAAAAATCTGTATTTCATTTCGTATAAACGGTGATAGGGAAACTTTTGCTGAAAACACGACTTGTCTTGTCTGAAAACACGACTACATAGTTTTACTAGGCACTTCTACAAGCACTGGATAGAAGTGTACATCTTTTGACTTTCACAGCTCCTCTTTGACAAATAGGTAGGTTGAAGATTTGCACTGGTCACTGGTCATTTTTTTGTTACCGTCTTGAATAGCTCCCCATAAAGTTCGAGACAACTTCTGTAAAAGAAATACAGATTGGCGCATATTTTAAATCTATACATAAAGTTATGTATATTATGCAGTCCTCACATTGGCCACTAGATGGCACTACTGTTAGTAAGTGCATATCTGTAGGTATAAAATTCTCTTCTAAATCGTAGGTTTTGCCAGCTGCCCGTTATGCACTTAATCAACAAATGTTTTTCACGGTGCAAAACTGACTAGCTGACTGTTCCTGTAATTCAGAGTAAGCACACAGCAGCTGCCGTATTACAGAGGTGTGCTCCTTTACAGAATGGTTAGTCCCTGTTTTAAGAAATCAACAGGTTGGTGATCGCAAGTAGTTTTGCGATATGCTCACTTACATATGTGTATATATTTTTACATTTTCTATATTTAATGCGAGCTTTACATGTACTATATCGTAGCGGATTTTCTGCTGCAGACCCGCAGCAGATCTGACTACATGAATGAACACAGCATTAAATTCACACTGTCAAATCTGCTGCGGATTCGATGGTGCATATTTGATGCTGTATTCATTTATTTAGTCAAATCTGCTGCGGTACGGTATGTGTGAAGCTACCCTAAATCAACGTTACACATTATGGCGACTGGGTGTCTCCCTTCACTTCATATGTGTGCAGCTGCTGTGTGTACGCATTCAGTTGCAGAAAATCTTGGGGGTGCTTGCATTGTTTGGTCAGCTCTCTTGTCACATCACCAAAACCTCTGTAATCACACTGACATAATGCTAACTGAATCATTCGAATTGTCTCCTGATAAGCATGCAGTATTGATATAATTTATGCTGCGTTTACACCAAACAATTATAGTGCGAATTTGAACGATAATCGTGCATGTAAACACAGCGAACGATCAAGCGACGAGCGAGAAATCGTTCATTTTGATCTTTTAACATGTTCTCAAATCGCCGTTGATCGTTCGCTCAATTCGCAGATCGTTCCGTGTAAACAGTCGTTCAAATCGGCATATCAGCAGGTTCTGCCGAAAGAACCTTCTGATATGCCGCAAGAGCCCTTTACCTGAGAAGGTGATAGCCGTTAAAACTGCGCCTCCATAATCTTCTGAAAATCGCTAATTGTCCCAATGCAAATTAGGGGCCAAAGACCCCTAATCAGCCCATGCTGCTCAGCCTGCCCCCTGCCGTATGTGAGCCGATCAGGAGCCCAGGACAGGAGGCTGCTATCTGCTACATTTTGCATATAGCAGCAGTGTGATCGCCACTGGGAGCCTGGGTTGAGCTGGATGGCGTTCTTGCTATATGCAAACTTTCTTGGGCTCCTGATCGGCATTCAAGCGCCAGAAGAGTGTCCCCTGCACTGTCCCACCCGCTCGGCCCGCCCCCTCCCAGGGGACACTTCTGGCGCTTGAATGCCGATCAGGAGCCCAGGAAAGTATGCTGCTCACTGCTATAGTTTGCATATAGCAAGAACGCCATCGGTGCTGGAAGCCTGGGCTGAGCTTTACCATCCAGCTCAACCCAGGCTTTCAGCGCAGATCACACTGCTGCTATATGCAAAATGTAGCAGATAGCAGCCTCCTGTCCTGGGCTCCTGCTCGGCTCACATACGGCATGGGAGGGGGAGGGCTGAGTAGCATGGGCTGATGCTGCCTATGTGAGCTACACTGGAGCGGGGGTATGGGACAGATGGGAGGAGGCTATGCTGGCTGAAATGGACTGGAGGGGGCGGACTGGGCGGGACAGAGTGATGCTCCGGACCCAAGTGACACCCCAAATGGTCTTCGTCCCCTAATTTGCATAGGAGCAATTAGCGATTTTCGGAAGATTGCGGAGGCGCAGAGGTGCGGTTTTAACTGCTACCAACTTCTCAGGTAAAGGGCTCTTGCGGCATATCAGCAGGTTCTCTCAGCAGGACCTGCTGATATGCCGCTTTCAGCGATCGCAAAACTATTTTTCCATACGATATCGCTCCGTCTAAACGCTGATTGTTATGGAATTGCGAAATTATTAATCGGGCCAATTATCGCTACGTGTAAACCCAGCATTAATCACATAATTAGCCTAAGTTAATTGCTGTCAGGTGATATGGACTTGCTGATGTGGTGTTTTTCCTTGCATGCGTGTGCAAAGGACTGGGACTTCGTGTTTGGTCTTTAGAGCAGACGCGCAAGGGAAATCTCATTGAAGCAAAAGGACAAGCGGAATCTGCCCCAAAGACTGCTTGTAAATTCCGACTCTTTTTACTCGGTGTGCATGGACCCTATCTATGTAGAAGGATATGTGGCCCAGGGTAAGGGCCCTATTCCACGGACCGAGCAACAATGTAAATGAGCGCTGATCAGCTAGATCAGCACTCGTTTGCTGGGCCTATTCCACGGCCCCGATCGTGAAACAAGGGTTGCAAGGACATAATTACCAATGTCCTTGCAGCCCTTGCTTCATACATTACCTGTCCAGGCTGCAGGTCTTCTTCTCCCGATCCTGCGCGGCAGCCATCTGCTTCGGAGCGGGGCTGTCTGAACTGACAGACTGCTCAGCCAATCACTGGCCGCGGCGGTCCCGGCCAGTGATTGGCTGAGCGGTCTGTAAGTTCAGACAGCCCCGCTCCGAAGCCGATGCGCGGGATCGGGAGAAGACCTGCAGCCCGGACAGGGAATGTATGGTTCTGCTGAAATTGTCGGTCGCCGCCGTGCACCGCTATTCAAGCGTAGCCATGCGCTGGTGGCAAACAACAACTTTAGATCTGAACCTAAATGAACGATCAGACGATGACACTATCGTCTGATCGTTCTCTCTATTCCATGGAGCGAAAATCGGCCGAATCAGGATGGAAATGCTTGGAAATGTACTTTCCTGGCCAGCGCCATCTTTGATATAGACTGGCTTTTAGAAAAACTGGTAGCTGAGGAATGGCGGCAGCTAGAAAGATGGGATACGTCTTAAATTACTCAGGGGGACTTGATGGGTAAAGGCCCTACTCCACCAACAGATCTGACGACAGATTATCTGCCAGAGATTTGAAGCCAAACCCTGGAACAGACTATAATCAGAGAACAGGTCATAAAGGAAAGACTGGATTTCTCCTCTTTTCAAAGCCACTCCTGGCTTTGGCTTCAAAAATCTGTCAGATAAATATGTCTGTGTAAAGGCTCCCTAAGGAGGTTTTCACATGTTCTGTGATTACGGTCTATGCACGGAAGATGTGCTACGGACTAGAACCACTGAATTTCTGACATGTATCATCATGATGCTAGGAGCTCTGAATGTCATTCTGTAGCACATCAGGCCTATTATTGGACTGTGCACTGAATGTGTGACTGCCCCCTTAGAAGGTGTTACAGCTTGCTACACTCCAGGGGCTCAGAAAAGCCTCTTTGACTTTTTTGCTATATAATAAAAGCATTTTTCTATCTTCTGGAAGCACAGACCGATATATGAAAGGTACAATGTGTCTCCTTGTCCTAACAGCTATCTAACAGTGTCAGCAGTTTGGAACATGGATTGCAACTGGCATTTTAAGTGGGCCCTTTTCTATGGGCAACGTTTGAGCTTGTTCTCAAACTTGCTTTAAAGGAGACCTGTCACCACCCGTGACGGGGTTACAGGCTCCCGACCCCCAGCTAGGTCCCCTTCTACTGACCTCATCTGACCGAGTCCTGCTCCCAGAGCCGGTCCCAGGACAGAGATATCCCGGTCAGAAGCCGGCGTGCGCTGTGGAAATAGGTCCAGCGTCCATAGAGAATGAATGGAGCCGGACTCATCTCCACAGTGCGCGCGCCGGCTTCTGACCGGGATATCTCCGTCGCGGGACTCGGCCAAAAGAGGTTAGTATAGGGGATCTAGCTGGGGGGTCGGGAGCCTGTCACCCCAGGTCCTCTTTAAAGTGAATGTACCATCAGGCCTGGGCTGCAGCACTGGAGGCAGGCCGACCCCCCCCATGATGCGGCTCCATTAGAATGAATGGAGCCGCATCATAGAAGGGCGGTGGTTTCCTCCCACTGAGGGTGGGTCGGCCCACTTCTAGTACGTCAGCCCGGGTCTGATGGTACTTTCACTTTAAGCTATTGTCACACACTGTACAACAATGGTTGTTGTTATACCGGCCTAACACCAGGTGGTGTTTGTATGTTCCAAAAATGAGATGTGAATGGTCTATAGCAGGGTTACACCTTGCTAGGCTGCAGTGGTGTACTAGTTCTATCTGGATTGTGTTCATACTTTAGACATGTTTTATAATATGGATAATGCCTAATGCTAGACCTGTTTGTCTAGCAACGTGGTGTATACGCGCCATGCATATAAGTAACATTAACCATACAACTTTTTTCCCTTTCATATACCAGGACTTTAGTTTGGTTTTGTCACCCTGATAACTTGTCTGATGTAACTTACTTGTAAATTGCAAGCTCTTGGGCTAAACTTTTCCGTAATTCTTCCATTTCGTTATTGTGACGTTGCTGTAGCTGGACTGAAATCTTGATCTCCCTCCTCCTGTCTTCTAGTTCTTGCAGCTGTTCCTGGATTGAGCATAAGAAAATGTTCAGATATCACCTCTAAACCAGGGTGGGGAACCTTCGGCCCTCCAGCTGTTGCAAAACTACAATTCCCATCATGCCTGGACAGCCAAAGCTTCGCTTTGGCTGTCCAGGCATGATGAGAATTGTAGTTTTGCAACAGCTGAAGGGCTGAAGGTTCCCCATCCCTGCTCCAAAGCAGTGACCACACATCAAGTCTGGTATGAGTATACGGCATATACACAGATGCAGTAGAGCATTTAGTATATGAAAGTATACAGTGAGAAATTGCTGATCGTGACTGCTGTTTAGAAATAGTTTTATTAGTGCGCTCTTCTCTCCACTCTACTATGAATAGACTTGGCATCAGATACTATTTTCATAAGGAATATAATGAGTCTATACTTGGGCTTTCCTGTGTCATTTGAGCTGAACCCCAGTTTTGCCTATGGCACATGTTGAGTGGGTCGGAGTGCCTCAGATCTATGCCCATGAATAACACTGTCCTATAAATAGGTTATTCCTCTAAGAGTTTACAAGATAGAAACAGTGTCAATGTAAGGGCCTATTAGCGGCCAGGTACATTGCTGAAAATGCTCCTGCGGCTGATAAGTGGCCCATGTAAAAGTGACAACGATCGGCCAAAATGTGGGCAAATGCCTGATCCTCGGCTGATCGTGTCTTTTGAGCCTTCTTTAAAAATGTATTCCTATATGTATATAGCCAGATTTGCCAGTTTCCAGATCAGAAGCAGCAGTGTATACTTATATCCACACTGCTTGTAATCTGGCGTCCAGGTCTCCAGTCCACTGGCTGTATATTCAGGCCACGCCTCCTCCAGAATGATTGACATTTCGTGGAGGCAGGGCCTGAAGATACAGCCAGCGAATTGTAGAGGCACTGCAAACAAGCACCGTTCTCGCTGATCAGCGTTTGTTTCAGCCGACAAATCGACTACTGTAAAAGAACCCTAAGACCTTTAAAGATGTTATATTTGAATAAAAACGTATGTAGGCTCTCTAGGAGTAAATCCTGTATATCAGATGTTTATGGGAGCAAATTAATTATATATTAGATATCTGGTGTTTATGAAGGCGAATTAATTACAGGAGATATTTAAATATAACAATTTTTATCTTTTAAAAAATAAAAAATTCATAGTAATATACATAATTATATAGAATAAATCAAAACAAAATAAATGGTTCAGTTTATAGATAAAATAAACAATAAAATTCAACGTTTTATTGTGTAGTTCACTGGAGATAGAACGTCCGCGCAGGGCCCTTGCGCTGGTTGTCCTAACAATATAAATCACAATTTACATATGGAATGAATGTTCTTATGGTATTTGAACTCTCTGGCCTCTTGCCCCGTACCGCTTTGGAACTAGATGATATTTAGTTGTAGTTCTGTGGTATTATTATAATATTTAGATGGGGCTTAGTTTGTTTGCCCTCTATCTGATTGTACACTTTGTCCGCAGAATGTCCCATATATACTAGATTCGTAGATCTCACTTTATGTGCATAAGAGAGAAGGGACAATCCGTTACGTTATGTAACGGATTGTCCCTTCTCTCTTATGCACATAAAGTCTACGAATCTAGTATATATGGGACATTCTGCGGACAAAGTGTACAATCAGATAGAGGGCAAACAAACTAAGCCCCATCTAAATATTATAATAATACCACAGAACTACAACTAAATATCATCTAGTTCCAAAGCGGTACGGGGCAAGAGGCCAGAGAGTTCAAATACCATAAGAACATTCATTCCATATGTAAATTGTGATTTATATTGTTAGGACAACCAGCGCAAGGGCCCTGCGCGGACGTTCTATCTCCAGTGAACTACACAATAAAACGTTGAATTTTATTGTTTATTTTATCTATAAACTGAACCATTTATTTTGTTTTGATTTATTCTATATGATTATGTATATTACTATGAATTTATGAAATGTAAAATTTTTAAAAGATAAAAATTGTTATATTTAAATATCTCCTGTAATTAATTCGCCTTCATAAACACCAGATATCTAATATATAATTCATTTGCTCCCATAAACATCTGATATACAGGATTTACTCCTAGAGAGCCTACATACGTTTTTATTTTGTTTTATAAATATTCTTGGGCGTTAGAATAGTAGTGCACTCGGAGTATATATCCCCCAACGCCTTCCAAATTCCGTAGTAAGGTGCAGCGAACATATACTGTACACTGTTATATTTGAAGTTATCCATTTAAAGTGACTCTGTACCAACAATTTGACATCTCCCCCCCCCCCCCCCCCCAAAAAAAATAAAATAAAAATCTCTGGTACCACCAAGTTTTAAAAAACAGCCCTGTGTCAAATTGGCATGGCCTAGAGTGTCTGTGCACTAGGATTGCAACACATCTCCGCCCTTCCTCCCCGCCCTCTCCATTATAAGGAACGCCCCTGGGCAGGATTTTTTCCTATTCATCGCCTGTCTGACCACTGCACAGGTGCCTTAATAATCCAGCACATGTTCAGTGTTTAGACATGTGATGAATAGGAGAAATTGTTCTAGGGGCGTTCCTAATGGTGAAGAGGGCGGGGAGGAGGGACGGAGGGGTCTCACAATCATAGGGCACGGGTTTTCTAGGCCACGCCAATTTGACACAGGGCTGCAAGTTAAAAGTTCTTTTTTTTAGGACAATAACTGCATCACCTGCGGAACGGACTCCAGGACAGATCTAGGATTAAAATCAGCTATCTGAAGGTATAAGTGGTTGATTGTAGGTACAGAGTCGCTTTAAAGAAATGTTCAAATGGGTTTAATAAAATCAGAAAAGAAACCAGCTAAGTTTATCTAAAGTTATACAATCTTAATGCTGCTTTTCATCTTCTAACTTGTTATAGAAAAAAACTGATGTTTCTGTACCCTAGGCAAAAACATGAGAGATCGAAATAGGAATAGGTGGTGAGCAGGATATACACCAGGCCATGTTCACACAATGTATTATTTTTTAAAAGAACGGCTGCTGTTTTAAATAAAAACAGCAGCTGTTCTTTTCAGCCTGGACAGAATCAATGCAATGCTGCCCGTTCCATGCACATGCCGCAC
This sequence comes from Dendropsophus ebraccatus, assembly GCF_027789765.1. Taxonomy (NCBI): domain Eukaryota; kingdom Metazoa; phylum Chordata; class Amphibia; order Anura; family Hylidae; genus Dendropsophus; species Dendropsophus ebraccatus. The sequence goes on from NC_091458.1 coordinate 135,878,175, forward strand.
CATCAACAGCCGTTGTTCAGTGCGCCGTGCAAAAAATGAGCATGTTAATGAATAATGGCAGCTGTTCCATCTTCTGTGCATGAGCCAAAGGAGGGCCCAATCAACGATGTAAACGAGCGGCGATCTGCTAGATCGCCGCTTGTATAGTGGGCCTATTCCACAGCCCGATGATCGTTGAGCGAGGGCTGTAGGGATATCATTACCGATGTCCTTGCAGCATACATTACCTGTCAGTTCTCCTTCTCCGCTCTGTCTTCCTCCCCGGGTCCCGCGCGCTCTAGATTCAGAATGGCCTGTCAGCTGACAGGCCACTCAGCCAATCACAGGCCGCGGCGATCCCGGCCTGTGATTGGCTGAGCGCTCCGTCAGCTGACAGGCCACTCTGAAGCTAGAGTGCGTGGGACCCGGAGAGGAAGACAGAGCGGAGGAGAAGCCCTGCAGGTAATGTATTGTGCTTCTCAAATCTTCGGTCGCCCGCCGCGCACCGCTATTCCACAGTAGCGATGCGCGGTGGGGGAACGATGATTTTAGGTCTGGCCCTAAATGAACGATCAGCCGATGACACGATCATTGGCTGATCGTTCTCTAATCCACCGAGCGATAATCGGCCGATTTGGCCGATTATTGTTCCTGTGGAATAGGGCCCTAAGGGTGTCTTTACACAGACAGATTTATCTGACAGATTTTTGGAGCCAAAGGCAGAAACGGATTTGAAAAGAGGAGAAATCTACCAGACACACCCCGAATGAGCTGTATGGAAATAAATGTTCCTGTGTCTGTCAGGGCTCTGATGGCTGCAGGAACATGCAAACATCGGCCGTTGTTCAGCTAGTTGCTAAGCAATGGCTGTTGTTATACAGTGTGTGAACATAGCCCTGTGTCTTCCAGCTATTTAAACTTCAGACTAGCTTTACTATCATAAAATTTCCCAACACGTTATACTTTGTTCACGCAACATTTCAACAAAACAATAACAAAATACTGTTATCAGGAAAACAAATGTAAAGGTTTGCTATACTTAAAAAGGAGTTAATTACTTTAAAGGACAACTTAGGCCAAATATATATATACACTAATTATGGAAATCACATATAGTGCTATTTCCCTAGATCAGACAGGCTTCAATTTCTCTAAAAAAAAAGTGACATCACAACCCGGTGTATACCTAAAGGGTCCAGCAGGGGGCGCATTATATGTAGAAATTACATGTAAAAAAAATTATAACAATTTTTTTCATGTAATGTCTACATTTACTGCGCCCAAACACATTTTTGTCGGGGTTTACCTATAAGTGTTATTAATTCTATTTTTCAGTTCACCATATAATGTACGTGGGTTAGTATGATTACAGCAATAACACATTTATATAGTTTGTATAGCTGATTTACTGCTCCGAGTAGTTTAACTCATTATATGCCTCGGTCAAGCCATGACAGCGGCATGTAATGGGTTCTGGTGGGGTGCGTGCCCATACTCACCTGAGTGAAGGTCACCCTTCAGGATTTTTCCTTTTTGCGACTAATGTAACCCTATAGGTCCAAAAATCTGGACAGATTTTCCTGACGTGTGAAGGGGGCCTCAGTCTCTGTGTAACTCTGTAAACTCGCTGAGATTCATGACCTATTTATAACAAAATCTATCAACATGCTGGCTGTCACAGAAACATGGCTACAGCCAGCTGATGCTTCCTCCCGCGCTGCTCTAACATATGGCGGTTTCTAACATCATCTTTCGGCCTCTTGCAGTGTATTATCCAATGCACAAGGATGGAAATTCCCTTGACTTGGTCTTCCCTGCTCTTCTCTCTTACTAGCACTCTTTTCAAGATCTCTGACCAAAATTGGTCTCTACTAGAGATGAGCGAACCGGGTTCGGGTTCGAGTCCATCCGAACCCGAACGTTCGGTATTTGATTAGCTGGGGCTGCTGAACTTGGATAAAGCTCTAAGGTTGTCTGGAAAACATGGATACAGCCAATGATTATATCCATGTTTTCCACATAGCCTTAGGGCTTTATCTAAGTTAAGCAGCCACCGCTAATTAAATGCCGAAAGTTCGGGTTTGGATCGACTCGAGCATGCTCCAGGTTCGCTCATCTCTAGTCTCTACCTCTGGACACTCCTAAACAACACCTAACAAATTATAGACACTCTATAGTCCCCAATCTCTTTCCTCTCCTGTGCCAACCTGGCTGCCAAATATTACCACAACAACTTCAAAACCACCCTGGACGGAGCAGCACCTGCTACACTTCAAACTTCTTGAGGGTACAAACACACACACCATATACGCAGCATATTTACTGCTGCGATACGCAACAAATACGCAGCAGATTAGATCTAAATAACTGAACACAGCATCAAATCTGCACCATCGTATCTGCTGCGTATTTGCTGCGTATCTGCTGCATATACGGTGTGTGTGTTTGTACCCTGAGGCAGATGGCTACAACCTTGGCACGTGTCAAGAACGTTTTCTTTTCAGCAGTTCTTTTTTCTTTTGTCTTTTTTGTAGTTGCACCAAAAATGTCAGCAGACTTTCTCCATTCTAAATTCATGCTTCAAACTTACTACACTGGCCTTTACCCTGTCAAACAAAACTATTATACCTCCTATCACTGACCTCTGTGCATGCTAAAAACCTGGACAGCTATTTTAAAGGTAATTTAAAGGGGAATGTCGGCACAAGCAGGAGAAGAAAACATTTCACAGCTTCCAATGTGATTCCTAGTGTTGGAACATATATAATGTCCCCAGACCGCAGTCTATACGGCTGGGCCTAGGATTGTACCTATCTGTTTACATGTTGTTTATTTAAAGGGGTACTCTTTCCAGTCTAACAGTGCTGTCTGCTGCCACCTCTGTTTGTAACAGGAACTCTCCAAAGCAGGAGAGATTTTCTGCTGCTCTGGACAGTTCTTGACATGGACAGAGATGGCAGCAGAGAGCACTGTGTCAGACTGGAAAGAATAAATCACTTTGTGCAGGACATACAGCAGCTGATAAGTACTGGAAGACTTGAGATTTTTAAACTTTATGACACCATTTGATTTGAAAGAAAAAAAAAATCATTTTGCTAGAGTACCCCTTTAATGAATGATGATGTAAATTATCTCACAGTCCCCAAATAGTATTGATTCCATTCTCTCCAACATTTCATTTTAAGCACTCTCAGCTTCTGACAATCAGTAACAGAATGGTATCTGCTGGCTCTTCACCCTAACTAGTACTGAGCAGAGATGCCAGACTCTTCGGGATCAGCAAAGTTCTCCGAACCTTAACGCTTAGCATTTTACTCCCTGTGGCTGCAGAAGTTGGATACAGCCCTAGAAAACAGGAATACAGCTATGGCTACAATTTCAGCAGCTGCAGGGAGTCAAATGGCAAGCATTCACACTAATTTCTAACAACTACAGTTTTCAGCCTGCCTCAAAGGGAAACTATCAGCAGGTTACATGAATCTCCCTTTTGTGCATGGAACACCGAGTATAAAGGTCAGTCTCTTACCTTCCAATCCCAGCACACCGATCCACCCCTCTAGTAATGAAAATCAACATAGCGGGCCTGCTGAGGGTGGGCCGGACCGGTGCTCTGGGGCAGAAGCCCCGCCCCCCAGTGCTCCAAACTGTCTCCAAGGATCTAACTCCTAACTACATGGGAATGGTGCACATGTACTGCAGCCCAGCTGATCACAAGAATCAGATCCCCACAATCTATAGATCCATAATCTATTCACCTTTCATAAAAGAGAATTAGTCACTTTTAGTACCAAAAAATGACAGAAACCAAGTACAGTCCATTTTTGGTCATGTCATGTATAAAGTGGCTTTTGCTCTTTTCACTTAAAGGGGTATTTCCCCCAAGAGCTAAAAAAAAAAAAAATTGCTCCCAAACCTAGCTGGTCTTACTTATCAAGTCCCCCTTGAGCCATCTCCCGTCTATCTAGCTGCTGCTGTTCCATATCTATGGCTGCCGATCTATATCCAACATGGCGCCGGCCAGAAAACTACATCTCCCATCATGTTATGCTTATGCCCGATTGGTCCATGATGTAGCAGAGCTGATATCCTCAAGATATTGCAGAGTTGAGGCAGTGACATGACAGAGTTGATTGAGGGCGTGAGTGAGCGCCGGGGGGGGGTGTTTGCTGCGCAGGTGAGTTTCGTCATAATCGGGGGGCACACAGTGGGGGCAGGGCACAGTGTGGATGAGCACTGGGGGGCACAGAGTGCGGGCAGCCTTGGGTGAGCTCCAGGGCTGGGGAGGGGGGGGGGGCTGCAGTCAGAGGGGGACAGTGGCAACTGTCACTGTCTCAGTAGAACCACTAACCCAGCCCATTGAAGAGACTGAGGACACGTGATGCCGACTCGGAGGGTGGGGGCCAGGAGTAGGGAGCGGTGTCTGGTTGGACTGAGATTTGATGATTCTATGCGTTTAGTGGGGTGAATGCAACTAGATAACAGCAAAACTGTGCAGAATCCATAATAACTTTATATTGGAAAGATGGAAAGCTACGGGTGGGCAACGTATTAATGCAAAAATAATTTTTTGGGGGAATACCCCTTTAAAACTTCACTTAAAACTTTCTACATCGTAGGGTCAGTTAACACAAATTAAATTTGACGGAATTCTGTGGCAGAACTCTCCACCTTGGAATCCCACCTGCTTCAGTGTGACACTGTTTCTGTACGGGAGGGCTTCCACACCTCCGCTGCTGTCCGCTCAAAGAACTTACTCAATGTGAACTGGCCCTTAGAGTAGAGATGAGCAAATCATGAGCATGCTCAGGTTCATCCAAACTCAATCGAGAGGTATTTGATTACCAGTGGCTGCAGAGCTTAGATGTGGCCCTAAGGCTGCTTGTGGCTATATTCATGCTTTCCAGGACTCTCTAGGGTTGCACCAAGTTCTGCAACCACCAAAGAAACATATACATACTTAAAAAAAAAGCTAATATATGTAAGCCTTGTCCTTAAAGAGATTATCCCACAATTATAGGTGGTTCTGTATCCATAAGGTAGGGAATAGATAACTGATCAGTGGCTTTCTGAATGCTGGGACCCCCACCAATCAAAGAGGTGAAATGTCCCCTAGACTCAAGTGCACCATACATGTGCTCCATTCATTGTCTATAGGGTTTCCGAGCATTCCCAAGTGCTGAGCTTGGCAAGGTTTGGAAGCCCATAGATAATAAATGGAGCCCTGGAAGTGTGCTCTGTTCATTCTAGGAGCAACTTCACTACATTTGCCAAGATCAGTGGGAGTCCCATTAGTTGTATTTCCACCGATAAGTTAGTTATCGCCCATTGAACTTAGTGGGATAACCTTTATCACAGTCCGTACCCTGTATAGAAGCACTTCATCATCCCTCTTTTTCTTCATGAAATTAATTTGCTCTTGTAGACTGCACTTTTGAACCTGCAGTTTGCAGGCTTCTCCTTGGAGGGGCCTTAGTTCCTCTTTCAGCGTTAGCAACTCTTCCTGCGTCTTTCTTAGAGCCTGTGCTCCTTTCTCAGCACGCTCTAAGAGTTGAAGAAGTCTGGGTCCATAATGCTCTTGCAGGGTACCATGTTGTTCCTCAGTTAAGCTTTGTAGCTCTGCAGAAAGCCGCCTTCTTTCCTGCAGTTCATGTGGGATTTGTCTTCTTCGTGGCGCTCTAAGTCGCTGCTCCTCTTCCTGTCTCTGTTGAGTGAATGTATTCCGCAGTTGGGAAAGCTCCTCTGTCAGTCGAGCCGCAACAGTTTTTAGTTCCTCTTGTTCTGCTGATTTCTGGGTTAATTCCTGACGCCGATTTTCGAGTTGGTATTGGTATGCCACACATTCTTTAGTCACTCTGAACAATCTGCGGCGTATTCCTCGTATTTCTTCTCTTAGTGTGTCCCTCTCTAGTTCTGCTCGAGCTTTCTGTCCATAAGCTTGCACTACATCTTCATGTGCCTGCTGTACAGCTTCCAAAGAGGGCTCCCGAAGCACAGCCAACTCACGTATGAGCTCATCTCGTTCCTTTTCCAAGTCTTCCACAGCTGCAATACAATACTGGAACCTTACCCCTATGTCCTCTAGGGACAAAAGTTCAGGAATGACTGATGAAGAGGGACTGGACCCTGCATGCGCCCTAGAGAGACAGGAAAAATGTAATGCATGACTTTTCATAAATAATCTAATCATTTTTTTTTAAAACTCTTTTTCCTATGAATCACTCTAAAATTAAAGGTTTTTGCTGCCTTAAATGAGAACATCATAAATTAGTGACAGAAATGCTGAACAGATCTGCGTATTACTTCGTATATCATTCTGTTCAGCCATTCTCCTAATATGCAGGAGAATGGGCTTTGTGCTGTGCCACTTTCTCCACCCAGCAGATGTTGATTGATAGCTGTCTGCCTATACACAGTATAGACAGACAACTGACAGTCAGCTGCAGTGTGCTGGTGCTCATAAATATCCAGGTCTACTGAGCACATGCACATAATAGAGAGGATAAGTTTACCATGCTCAGAATCCTCATTATTCTGGAGGATATCTCATTGTTCAGCTACACAGTAAGTGAGTGATACATCATTCTGTTCATCTTCTCTGTCATTACTTTCTGTTACCCTCAGATAGGACAGCCTAAACCTACTGACAGAGTTTCTTTAACTGCAAAAAAATAGTGCAAATAACAAAACTGTAGCAATAGCATACTAAAAAAAACTAATTCTGAAGAGCTCCAGCATTATTTAAGGAATAAAATCATCTGATTTAAAACCAAGAGCAAGATATAGAATACTGTTTGTGTTTTTTAGATTATATACTGCTCAAAAATATTAAAGGAACACTTACAGGTAAACTAACAGCAGGTGTTGAACAATGCCTGGCCTCATCTGGCCATTATGTGTAGGCATTTCCTGGACGATGAAGGCATTCACTGCCCCTCATGTTTCCCAGACCTGAATCCAAGCGAGAACCTCTGGGACATTATGTTTAAGTCAATGCATCCAATGCCACTATGTCCACCATACTATCCAGGAGCACATTGATGCCCTAATCCAGGTTTGGGGTGCACCAAAGTGTAGCTCCGCCCCAAGTGCACCAAAGTGCATAATTAGCCTAAAGATTAAACTCCTAATAGAACAGAAACGGCATTGAGGATGAAGGTAAGAGGCGCAACAGAAAGATACCAGCAGGTTAGATTCTTCTAACCTGCTGGTAGTTTCTGTTAAAGAGACTCTGTCAGTAGGTTTATTGTGTCCTATCTAAGGGTAACATAAACCAGTGACATGGACAATAAGTAGTCCTCTCCATTATGTACGTGAGCTCAGTAGTCCTGGATATTCATGAGAAGCAGCTGGAGGGAGGGAAAGAGGTGTGACAAGAATCCTATTCTCCTGCATATTAGGAGAACGGCTGAACAGAATGAAGTAACATACCGATCTTTAATTACTGGTGGCTGAAGAAGTTGGATGCAGTCCTAATGCTGCCTGAAAAATATAAATACAGTCATAGGACAGAAGCTAAAATTATTATGTTAATTTGTTTTCCCTAAGACCCATTGGCATCACAACATATGGGGGTAAATTCGCCCCTGCGAGCCCCTGGGACGAAGGAATATTTAATGAAAAAATAACAATTAAATTTTAATCCCCTCCTCCATGAGGTATAAATAGGCTCCACCTCCCCCTAGACCTCAGTCTAATTATAAAGAAACATAAAACACAGGGAGGGAGTCTTGTGATGCCAATGGGTCTTAGGGAAAACAAATTAACATAATAATTTTAGCTTCCCTTACGTCCCATTGGCATCACAACATATGGGGAATTAGCAAGCATTATCCCCAATGGGCGGGTTATTTATTACGTCCGCATTAAGAACAGATCTTGCAAAGGTTGTTCTTGACAAGAAAGAAGTATCCAGCCTGAAATATCTCACAAAGGTAGTCAAAGACGACCAGGTAGCTGCCTGGCATATGTCCTCAAGTGGCACAGCGGCACGCTCTGCCCAAGTGGAGGCCACAGCTCTAGTAGAGTGAGCCTTGGTAAATTCTGGTGGATCCAGATCAGCAGAGGAGTAACATAAGGCAATGGAGTCACAGATCCATCTGGATATTGAAGGTTTTGAAGCCTTCCTCCCCTTGTTCTTTCCTGCGAAAGGGATAAAGTAATTCTCATCTTTACGAAAATCACCTACTCTATGTAGATAGATCTTGATAGCTCTGGATACGTCCAATAAAGAAAGATCCAAGTCTTCTTTAGATGATCCAGTAGGAGAAAATACAGGCAATACTATTGGCTGGTTGATGTTGGCAAATGAAGCCACCATAGGCAGGAATCCTGGAAGGAACCTAAGGATAACTTTGTCTTGGGAAAAAATCACGTATGGAGGTGCGGAGCCAAGGGCTTGAAGTTCTCCAACTCTCTTAGCAGAGGTAATGGCTAGTAAAAGAGAAACTTTCAATGTTAACTTGAAGTCTACTTCCTCCCAAGGCTTAAAGGAAGGAAGACACAGGCGTCTCAACACAAAGGATAAGTCCCATGGGTCTACCTGCTTTACCAGGTTAGGCCTAGTCTAGCCTTAACAAAATTCTTTACCTCCAAGATCTGAAAGAAACGTGAGTTTAGGTGTGCAGAGAGGGCTGCTCTCTGCACCTTGATGGAACTAGGTTTTAATCCTTTATAGAAGCCTTCCTGTAAAAACTCCAATGACTGTGGAGTAGAAGGTTTAAGTCCATCAATACTCCTGCTTGCACACCAATCTTGAAAATCTTCCAAATACGTGCATAAGATTTATTTGTAGTGCTACTACGAGCGTGAGAAAGAGTATACTATACCTTCTCAGAAGAACTACAGTCTAATATGGTCCTCTCAGTCTCCAAGCTGTCAAGCTGAGGCTGGAAGATTCCTGCACAGATGTTGACCCTGGAATATTAGATCCGGATGCAGAGGTAATCTCCAAAATTCCCCTCTGCTCATATTCCTGGGCAGGGTGAACCATGACCCCTTCGGCCAGAAGGGAGTTATTATTATTACTGACGACTGATCTAGACTGATCTTCGTCAAACTCTGGGAATCATGGCTATGGGAGGAAAGATATACGCCAGCTGGTATGTCCATGGTATTGTCATTGAGTCCACTACCGTGGGATTGTCTGCCCTGTAAAGGGAACAGAAATTCCTCAGTTTGGCATTGCTTGCTGATGCCATGAGGTCTCTCTGAGGAAGCCCCCACCTCTGGGTTAACTGAATGAACACTCTCCTTGAGAGAGACCATTCCCCCGGTAATGTCAGGCCTCGACTCAATCCGCCAATATATTGTCGACACCCCTGATATGAATCGCAGAGAGTCTGGTTTTTCTGGTTTCTGCCCAACAGAAAAATCTTCTCTACTTCCCTGAGGAGAGAAGGGGATCTGGTACCTCCCTGTTTAGGTACGCCACACAGGTCCTGTCGTTCATCCGGATTCTGACTGCTCTCTGTAAAATAGGAGGAGAAAAATGAAGAAGAGCTAGGTAAATCACTCTGAGCTTCCTCACGTTGGAGGGCAGAGCGGATTCCTGTTGACTCCAAGATCCTGCAGTCGTGATGACTGTCAGATGAGCTCCCCAACCTGTTCCTGAAGCATCTGTCGTGATGGTTATCCAGTGTGGTTCTGAAAATAAAACTCCATGTTTGACTTGTCTCCACCACATTAGAGAAGGTCTTGTAGAACATGCATCGCATCCAAGTCCTTCAGTCCTCGGTTCCATACTGTTAGTGCTTCTCTCTGAAGAAATCTCATGTGCCATAACGCCCATGGCACCGCGTCTGCAGCTGAGGCAAGGAGCCCTAGAAAGCGCATTTATGTTCTTATGGATACCTGACGAGGAGGAATTAGGAATTAAGTCTGATTTCTCTATGTTGATAAGCCAACCTAATTGTTGAAGTATGTCCTGGACATAGTTCAACTGAACTCTCAGAAGATCCTGAGTCTGAGTCATAATCAACCAATCGTCCAGGTAAGGGATAACTTTAACCCCTGTAAACGGAAGCGAACCATCATGGTGACACTACCTTTGTGAAAACAAAGGGTGCGGAGGTATTCCTGATGGAAGGACTTTGAATTGTAAGTGTCTTACCTTCCCCTGGATTTGGATGGCGAAGGCTCTCCTGTGAGCCTTCAGAATCGGTACATGAAGATATGCATCCGGTAGATCTATGGTGACCATAAAATCTCCTTTTACCGATCTTATGTTCTCCATGTGGAACGTCTTCTTTACGATGCACCTGTTGAGATATCGCAAATCTATAATAAGCCTCCAATTTCCGGATGGCTTCAGCACTAGTAACACAGGGGAGTAAACTCCCTGACCGATCTCAGATAGAGGAACATCCTCTAGAGCCTCAATGGAAAGGAGGTAAAGAATTTCTGTCTCTAGGACTAAGTGTCTTTCTGGCTTAAGATTTCTTGACAGAAGAAATCTTGGAGGAGGAAGAGATGATAAATGAAGGACATAACCATTTTGAATAATATTTAACATCCAGTGATCTTTTCTTAATTCTTCCCAGGCAGGGAGAAACAAACTCAGATGTCCCCCACTGGACCGCTTCTGCGTCAGAAATCTGGTTTCTTGTTGGTGTCCTTATTCTGCTGCTTCCCGGAACCTCTTCTGGAATAGTTTCTTCCTCGACCTCTGTACTGGTATCTCCCTTTGCCTCGCTGAGGAGATTTTGCTCTGCGAAAGGAATCACCGCTCTTATAGGACAATGGTAGGGACTTCCCCTCCTTGTCAGACAATTCCTCCATTAATTTATCCAGCTCAGAGCCAAACAGCCTACCTGGCTGGAACTCCATATTACAGAGCTGAATTTTGGAGTTAGCATCTCCAACCCAGGGTTTTAACCATAGCGCCCTTCGGCAGCGGTTGAGAGTGTACTAGTTTTTTTACGCTAACCTGGTTCCCTGAGATGCATCATCGCAGAGGAAGTCAATGGCCATAATGACCTTTTTAAGGAGCGAAGGACCTTGTCCCTGCTAGCTCTACCTTCCAAATTTTCCTGGACCTTGGTCAGCCCTCTTCTTAGGCTTCTAGAAACCTCAAAGAAGAAATGGAGACTGCCCCTTGGGCTGCCGCTGCCGTATATGATCTCTTGAGGGCTACCTCCACCCTTCTATCCATCGGATCCTTAAGATTGGATCCGTCCTCCGCAGGCAGCACAGTACATTTTGACAGTTTGGCTATGGCCGGGTCCACCTTTGGCGGCTCAATCCAGTCCTTACATTGTTCTTCCTTGAGAACATATAAGGTCTTAAACCTCTTGCTCAAACCCGGAGCCTTTTCCGGTTCCTTCCATTCCGCCTGTAACATAGACACTGAAGTCTTACCCACAGAAAAAGCCCTAGGCTTTTTTGAGGAGGACCAATCCTATCCTCTTCTATTTCCTCAGGGTGTATTTCAGCTTGCACAGCTTAGCAGAGCTTGTGAATTCTATCAGCTGTGAAATACCCCCTGAATAATTCTTTCTCATCTTCAGAAGTAGAAGAGGTTTCAGAAGAAGATGATGAGTTAACTTCATCAATCACAGTAAAACTGAAAATGACCATAATCCTACAGCCATAAAGTAATATACTCAGAGGCTGGGAGTAGAGAGAGAAATACTCCATTTGGTCTTTAACTTAGGACACGGGCGGCGAATCTCATTAGCCGCTAAAGTCTTTTGCACATAGTCCTTGACCCATACAACTACCTCCTGAACATCAGGCTCCTCATAGGTTTAGGTCTGCATGAAGGACAGCGTACTTAGGCATTATAAATATTTTTAGGCATTATAAATATTTTTAGGCATTCATAAATATTTTTATGAAAGAAAGGATGAATCTTATCTGGAAAAAATGATCCTCCTACGGTATCCATAGCCGTCAGGTAGAGGAGTCTCACACTCGGCACATGAAGTGCTCCCTTAGAAGGTCTTTTACCAGCAGCAGGACTGGTCTCCATTTCAGACATCTTCTGCCTTGAACACACAGCTAATCCGGCATGCAGAGAGACGCGCCGCTGATGCCACAGTGCTGAGACGCACGCAGCGCCGATGCGTTCCACAGTCGAACGCGACTGGAAGAAAAGCCAGCGGCTCCGGTGACACGCAGAGTGCGTTCCAAGACGCACTAGGTAAGAAAAACTTAAAAGCTAAGACCTGCAGAAGCAAATATCAGGATACTACCTGGACACCGGCTCCAGCGGCATCCCAGCAATCATTACCTGGAGAGAAAACCTGAATGCAACAGGTTAACAAAGCATAAAAACGGAGGAGGGACAAAGTCCCCTAGGGCTAACAGCAACGAAGTAAAAAAAGACTGAGGTCTAGGGGGAGGTGGAGCCTATTTATACCTCATGGAGGAGGGGATTAAAATTTAATTGTTATTTTTTCATTAAATATTCCTTCGTCCCAGGGGCTCGCAGGGGCGAATTTACCCCCATATGTTGTGATGCCAATGGGACGTAAGGGAATCTATGTTTTTCAAAACTCCCTAGGGCTGCTGAGAATTTCTTTAGCCACTGGCAATCGCAGGATCGGAACAACCTGAACGTTCTTGAAGTTTGCTCATCTCTAAAGACCATCCATAAATTTTGATTTGAATATTAGCGACTGTAAACAATAAAAATGGATGAACCTTCATAAGATGGGAGCAAACACCTTATAGAGGGAAATTCACACTGTATAAAAATGGTTGTCTACCTCAGGATTCATGCAGCTGAAAGCCACAGTGGAATACAATGGCAATCGATATTTGTAAAGTCTTTTCCACATGCTTCAAACTGACTTGCAGAACGAATTTTGAATCCCAGCATGTATATTTCTGTCGCAGATTTTACCGCTGATACATATATATGAGGAGTCCAACAAAATCTACATATGGACCTACCCTTAATATGTAATGTCCCAGCAATCTGACCCCCAGTGATCACAACTAGGCCCCCACCAGTCCTAAGAACAGAGGTGTCCCCTAAATAAATGGCACTACAACACGTCTGTGCGACCAATGCTTTATCCATTTTCTATGCGGTTTTTAAAATACTCCTAAGCCCCTTTAAGCATCTTAATATTTTCTTCCTGTCCAGTTTCTAGCCCAAATCAATTAGTTATATATCCGTATCATACAGTATGGCCAAAAACCCTATACATAACACTTTTCTCACTTCCGACTATTCTAATTTCTTCCTGTGCTGCCTTCTAAATGTGCTGCTGCATCTTCTTTATCGGCGTGCCGTTATGTAAACTATTAGTGCAGCCCCTTGAAGGTAGTCACCCTCTCCTCATCCCTAATGATGGAATTGTATGCCGTAGTCGGACATGCCCTTCTCATCCCTGTATTGTTTCCCCTTTGTATCACTTACGTCTGATCTACTTAAGTATCACATGTAATTTTCTGAAAAAAAATTCGAAAAAAAAAATCCGCCATGGTGATTTTATAGTCCTTGACCCTGTTCCAATACTACTTCCTACATCTCTAAAAGTAGCTGCTATACTGCCATATACTATGATATGTAGAATCTTACCTCCCTTCTTGGGAGCCTTCTCCTTCCTCCTCTGGACTGGACATTTCATCTGCACAAACTGACTCCTCTGTTATTAATAAACGGTGCACAAGAGCCTGTGGGTAATGTTTCCCCCCTTCACAGTCTGGGTGAGACTTGTAAGCTGTCACTTTATCTTCCACATGCTTCACATAGAACTTGGGCCCTTGATTCTTAGCTGGGCACGCCTGAGATGACACTGCAGCTCTTTTCCCTGGCAGAGCTAGAGTTTGCCAAGGGTTAATTTATACGGTGCCAGAAATGCAAGGATTGGCTAATTCAATGTGAGCCTGTCAGCTGCACCCAGCGTTCTTGGTCAGGCCCTGCCAGATGCCTGCTTTAGATGCAAGTACCAGCTGCAGCACCATCTCACATAGCTTTTCAGTGGAATTGGAAGGAAAATCAAAGCTGCTTTATAGATTAGTTGTACGGTAAATGTATAACATCAGAACCAATAATTATTATACTAATCATTAGTACAGGTGTAGGGATACTTGGCTCTCCAGCTGTTGCAAAACTACAATTCCCATCAGACTGTCCTATCCAAAATATCTGCAACCGGTCATGTTAGTTATGCTACGTTTACACGGAACGATAATTCGCCCAAACGTACAATTAACGACTTCGAAGTAACGATTTTTCTTTTATAACGATCAGCGTTTAGACAGAACAATATATCGTAAGGAAAATTCGTTTTGCGATCGCTTAAGCCTATCTCGCACATAGGTAAAATAAGTGAACGACTGTTTACACGGAACAATCTGAGAATTTTTTACGAACGACGATTTAAGAACATGTTCAAAGATCAAAATGAACGATTTCTCGCTCGTTGTTCGTTGCGTTTACATGTACCATTATCGTTCGAATTTGATCGTTATCGTGCAAATTCGCACGATAATCGTTCCGTGTAAACGCAGCATTAGTCATGTTACTTCCAGAGTAGGGCTATGTTCACTCACCGACAAAGTGTTTTTATTGGATGTCCATCATGTTACAGCAATTAACGGCCAATATTTTATACTGATGGGTGTCATTATGCAAACACGCCCGTTATTGCAAAATGACGTCCAATTAAGAAACGGCCCTCATTTTGATAATGAATAATGAATAGCCATAATGAATAAGGCTAGGTTCACATCACGATTTGCAATCCGTCTCACTGTTTCCGTTTAGCAAAACGTACAGAAAAACCTGGTCAACCACGTTTTTGTGTACGTTTCAAAATGTAAAAAAAAAACGGATCCGTTTTGATCCGGTTATTTTTTTTAAATGTAAGGCAGTAACTAATGGATCAAAACGGATGGCATGCAACGGCATCTGTTTTTACCATCTGTTTTTTTTTCCAAGAACGGATACATTAAACGGATAGCAAAATCGTGATGTGAACCTATTGATCAGTATAGTAATACATATTCCATGGTGTCTTTTTTTTTATTGTTTGCCACAAGGTAAGTCGACTGTTTCGAAATCATTGGCTTTTTCTGTCCATTTCAGGCCAGATAACAGCTGTTATTTGGCTTGAAATGGCCAAAATAAGGGCCCTGTTACACGGAAAGATTATTTTGCGAAAAATCGTTCTAACGTTCTAATTTAAGCAATATTCTTTCCGTGTATATGCTGGCAACTAATAAACAACTACTGAAAATTTGATCATATGGCGTTAATCACATCTTTTGAGCTGACCATAAAATCGCTGTTATTGTTCTCTAATCGTTAGCAAATCTTTCGATGTATGATACACACCGTTTGTTCATAATTACGATCGTTTGTATAGAATTGTAATTGCAATGGTAACTAACGACTATCATTCTGTGTATTATAGGGAATGATTTCAGGTCGTTCCCAGAGAGCTTGTTTGTAAAAGTTTATCATTAATCAGAGAAAACAAAAAATTGCTAATATGACCAGTGTGGTAACATAGCCGTATACTGATCATACAGTTCCAGTCACTCCTCCAAACTGCAGTGCTCTGCAACACAACAGATAATCACCACAGATCCAAGCATAGAAAAAGAGACATCCATGGCACTCACCACCTGTATAAAAACATCTGGTTTTATTAGATATCATAGAACAGTGAAAAATGAAAACTCACAGCAACAATTGTTTCACACTAGACATGCTTCTCCCAGGCTCCACACAGTACAGTGGTACCTTGGTTTAAGAGTAACTTGGTTTAAGAGTAACTTGGTTTAAGAGCGTTTTGGTTTAAGAGCTACAGTTTTTCAAAATTGTGACTTGGTTTAAGAGCATTGCTTTGGTTTAAGAGCTGCCTGTACTGGGTGGGAGGGGGAGTGGAGGAGGGACATGGTCTTCATAGCGGGGTCTACAGCACTGTACTCTGACCCAGGAAGTCTCCCTCACCTTCCAAATCATAGCAGATCCACTTCAGGCTGGGGCTCACATCAGAGGACAGGACTGTGGAGGTAATCTCTTCATAGCTGTAACCCCTCTCTCCCCGGACAGAGAGTGCTGCATGTATGTGCCCACATATGTCCTGCTCATTCCTTCATGCTCCCTGCAGTCTCTGTCCTCCCTTGTGTTTCCCATCCTCTCCATTACTGTACAGTAACTTATAATATCACATATTCTGCTGTTTCTGAATGTTTGTTTCATTTGTTTTACACGTTCTTTAGAATAACAAATAATTATTTTTGGGTGTGGAACCAATTGTCTGCATTTCTATGATTTCTTATGGGAAAATTTGCTTTGGTTTAAGAGTGATCAGAGTCTCCCACTTTTCTTCTTGAGCCATCATGAAAACTTCTCTGGTGATGACTTCTCCACAGAATCTGCCACACATTTTAGGCTCCTAACTCCAGCAGCAAATCTGTATTGCTCCACATGGTAACAGTACTTAGACCCTATATAGACGTTAGGCCCCACTGTGTCTCCATATATTAATTAGGCCCCATATGTGCCTCACTATAGTAGTTAAGCCCCCCTTTGCCTTCCTATAGTAATTAGGCCCCTCTGTGTCTCAATATAGTAGTAAAGCATTTATAAGGTAGTTAGACCCCATGTCTCCATTTAGTAGTTCGGCCCCTCTGTGCCTCCATATAGTAATTAGGCCCCTATGTAGGTAATTCCCCTTGGAAGTTAGACCCCCCCCCCCCAGTAGGTAGGGGCGTAGCTAATAGGGGGTGCACAGGGTGTGGTTGCCCATGCGCCTGAGGTGGGGCATAAAATCTTCCTTTCCAGTCCGTGAAGGTCAAAACTATGAATAAAGCATTTTAGTTGTAGGGCCCTGTGACAGATTTAGCACTTGGGCCCATGGGCTTCAAGTTATGTCTCTGGCAATAGGTATTATGTAGGTATCCCTCCTGTAGGGAATGACCCTAGTATGTTGTTTACCCCTTACAAGTAATCCCCCCCCCCAGTAGTCAGCGACCCCATACCCCAGCAGACAGTATCCCCTATCTAAGTATTCCCCGAGACTAACTTGGTTCTCACGCTGTCCACTGGCATCTCCTCCTCTTCAGGCAAAACGCAGGTTGGCTTTATACAATTGTTCTGCGTTAAAATACGCAATTGCGTGTTTTTGAAATGTGAGAAGCTACATGCGTTTTTCGCACAGGTTGTTAACAACTGATGCTTTGCTAACAACAAGCTTCACGCTTCAAAAATACGCAATTGCGTATTTTAACGCAGAACAATTGTATAAAGCCAACCTGCGTTTTGCCTGCTTATTTTTAAGACTGATTCACGCAGCAAATACGTCAAGTGGGTTTGTACCCTTAAAGAGAACCAATCATGGCTGAAATTTTACATTTTTTTTTTTGCTAATTAGCTGTAAATTAATATTTTATTAATATTTGTAATTGGAATTATGTACTTTTATGCCCGTGATTTTACAATATACACATTCTCTTTTCCTGTCTCGCGCCGGCTCTTTTGAAAAGAGCCGGCGCGAGACAGGAAGCTCCCGGCATGCCGAGCGGCGGGAAGGGCTCCCATGAGCCTTTGCCGCCGCTCTGTAAATACACAGTGATCCCGCGCTATACAGCGCGAGATCACTGTGTATGTCTATTCTAACTGGGCCTATTAGTATGTCCCTGAAGATACAGACTGCCTGTGCAGTCTGCATCTTATGCGTTTACCTAATCCTGTATAGCGGAGCAGTAAGGGCGGCGGCGGCCATCTTGATGACGTCACTGGTGCGTTCCAGCGCTGGAACGCAAGGGACGTAATCAAGATGGCGTCCGGGTTAGCTGCACCGCTACAGAGGACTGGGTAAAGTATAAGATACAGACTGCACAGGCAGTCTGTATCTTCAGAAATAAACTACATGAAGATACAGACTGCCTTTGCAGTCTGTATCTTATACTTTACCCAGTCCTCTGTAGCGGTGCAGTAAAGCCGGGCGCCATCTTGATTACGTCCCTTGCGTTCCAGCGCTGGAACGCACCACTGTGACGTCATCAAGATGGCCGCCCCCGTCCTTACTGCTCCGCTTTACAGGATTAGGTAAAAGCATAAGATACAGACTGCACAGGCAGTCTGTATCTTCAGGAATAGATTTAGGGACAGATAACCTTTTATTATAGGGACAGTTAATTTTAGGTGATTGGTTCTCTTTAAGCCTAGAGTTGCTGTGTAGCTGAGAAATATCTTGCAAACTATCTTAAATTGAGTATACATTGTATTATAAAGGAAGTGCTAGGGTTAAAACCGCTATGTGTTTACCACACCTAGTGACCACATGTCAAGGAAGTAAGGATTTTGGTCACATGACCTTCCCTCAGACAGCTTCAACCTGAAGTGTGCTCTGAGGGAGGAGTCTCCCAGGTTCAGCCACTGTCCTGGTTAGGAACAAACCCTGGAAGATTAAGGGGCCTATTCCACAGAAACGATAATGGGCCGAATCTGCCCATTCAGCCCGATTTGGCTGATTTTCGCTCCGTGGAATAGAGAGAGAATGATCAGCCGATGATCGTGTCATCGGCTGATTGTTCATTTAGGTTCAGACCTAAAATCGTCGTTTGCCACGAGCGCATCGCTACGGTTGAATGGAGGTGCACGGCGGCGACCGACGATTTCAGCAGAACCATACATTACCTGTCCAGGCTGCAGGTCTTCCTCTCCCGGTCCCGCACGGCAGAATCGGCTTCAGAGCGGGGCTGTCTGAACTGACAGACTGCTAAGCCAATCACTGGCCAGAACCGCCACGGCCAGTGATTGGCTGAGCGGTCTGTCAGTTCAGACAGCACAGCACAGCTACGAAGCTGATGCTGCCGCGCGGGACCTGGAGAAGAAGACCTGCAGCCCGGACAGGTATTGTATGAAACAAGGGCTGCAAGCCCTTGTTTCACGATCATCGGCTAGATCTTTCTAGTTAGTCCTGGATTGATCAGGGTGGTGAGAACATCTACCTCTGTCTTCCATTTGCAAGGCCTGGTACCAATCCTAAGGTCTAGGCAGTTTCCACTGTAACCTACTAAAAGCCCAAAACGAACTAATTAAACACTTATATGCTACAAAGCCGCACAAAATCCTGTTCCACTTGCTACCTTCACCTAAAACAAATCTGGGTAATATACACAGGAATTACGGCATGTCAGCGTGCTCGGTGGTATGATTGACAGGGAGAAAGGTCAGTAACTGGCATCTATGCTTGTCAATCATCCCCACCGAGGGCGCTGACAGGCAGAGAGCTGTAACTAGACACGGGCTGGGAGCCGTTAGATTACTTCTGCCTGCCACGCGCCCTGGTGATAAAACCTCTTTTTCTCCTGTATACAGCTTCTGCTGCAGCCGTGGCTGGTATGTGCCGTGGGCTGCTCAGGAGCTGTATACAGTGCTCCGGGAGTCCAGGGAACCATATCAGCCCAGTTGGGCTGATTGGTTCCCTTTAAAATTAAAGGGGTAGTGCATTGTTCAACATTTATTAACTAACTAACACACATTACAAAGTTATACAACTTTGTAATGTGTGTTATTTAAAGCGACTCTGTACCCACAATCTGTCCCCCCCAAACCGCTTGTACCTTCAGATAGCTGCTTTTAATCCAAGATCTGTCCTGGGGTCCGTTCGGCAGGGGATGCAGTTATTGTCCTAAAAACAACTTTTAATCTGTGTCTAACGGCCAGGGCTTACATTTGTATATGCATAAGGCTGGCACCACCTCTCCGTCCTTCCTCCCCACCGTCCTCATCATTAGGAATAATCCAGGAACATTTACTGCTGTTTGAGCTTTGCACAGGTGTATTAACGATCCAGCCCATGTTCATTATACACACAGGTGGGGAATAGGAAGCAATCTGCCTGGAGAATTCCTAATGATGAGGAGATACAGAGAGGTTGTGCCAGCCTAATGCATATACAAATGTAAGCCCCGGCCATTAGACACAGCACTGCCGGATTAAAAGTTGTTCTTATGACAATAACTGCATCCCCTGCCGAACGGACCCCAGGACAGATCTTGGATTAAAAGCAGCTATCCGAAGGTACAAGTGGTTTGGGGGGGGCAGATTGTGGGTACAGAGTCGCTTTAAGTGAATGGCCCCCTTCCCCCCACCCTGGAAGTGTGGTGCATTATACTCACCAAATCACTGTTGACCCCAGCCGCCATCTTGGGATAATGACGTCATCTTCAGAAGGCTGACCGGACTGCTCCAGCGCTCCCTCATGCCGGCCCCCCTCCAGCGCGTCATCAGCTGCTCAGCCACCATTGGCTGAGCATAACTTTGCAGATGGTGGCGGGGGTCAACAGTGATAAATTGCACCACACTTCCGGGGTGGGGGGGAACACGGGGAAGGGGGCCATTCACTTAAATAACACATTACAAAGTTGTATAACTTTGTAATGTGTGTTATTAAGGGAATAAATGTTGAACACTGCACAACCCCTTTAAGACCAAATCTTGACTATCCATTGCAAGTCTTGTAACCTTACATTGGGCTCTGTATCAGAACTTTTTACCGGGATTATTGCACAAAAACTTTTAGTCGAGTTAAAGTTGATTCACAGAATCCAACTATTTTGACAAAGGGTGATACTGGTCTCACAAAGGACCACTGGGTTAGGCTCCACAATGGGAAATGTAGGCTGCATTACAAAACTATATCAGAGGGAAAATAGGAATCAAGATGGCAGACAACCCTTGCATGCCACATCAACTAGGCATGTCATTCTGTAATATTCAGCCTATGCTGCACTATATGAGGAATCCAATGATATACTACTTCATTAAACCTTCCATAGCATAAAAACTTTCTGCTAAAGAACATCATGGTGGAATGGGGCCCAATTTCATGTTTAGCATGGGGCCACATGGTTACTTGATATATCCCAGCAAGCTTTGTATGTGCCTAATAATAATAATAATTTTATTTATATAGCGCCAACAGATTCCGCAGCACTTTACAATTCTGGGGTACATACATAGACAAAAAATAGACATTACAGAGAGATACATATAATTATCCATACATGAGGAGTAAGGTCCCTGCTCGCAGGCATGAGCTTACACACTTCACACATCAGGAGGGGGTGCGAGACAGAATGGCAGAGGGGCAAAGTGCATCATTGTTCTTATGGTCCGGCCATCATTATAAATAAGGCAGCGCAGGTAAGGGTGGATGAACCTGTCACCAGCCAATGCCTGCATGCACAGGTCTAAGTGCTTAAATGCTTGGTGTGTTTGTGTGTGTGTGTGTGTGTGTGGCTGTGTGTGCGTGGTGGAGGTAGGTGTGTGTGGGTGGGGGGGGGGGAGGTTGAGGGTAACAGTCAAAATTAGGGAACCTGGTAAGCCTGTTTGAATAGATGAGTTTTGAGGGCACGTTTGAAGCTTTGGGTATTGGAGGTGAGCCTGACAGTCTTGGATTCCATAGAACTGGTGCAGCTCGGGTGAAGTCCTAGAGACGGGAGTGAGAGGTGCGGATCAAGGTGGATGTTAATCGTAAGTCATTAGAGGAGCGTAAGGCATGGGGAGGGTGGTAGACAGAGATGAGGGAGGAGATGTAGGGAGGTGCAGCACTGTGGGGAGCCTTGTGGGTGAGCAGGAGGACTTTGTATTGTATCCTGTGTTTAATAGAGAGCCAATGTAATGACTGGCACAGGGGGGAGGCATCAGTATAACGGCTGGACATGGAGATGAGCCTGGCCGCTGCATTGAGAATGGACTGGAGAGAGGAGAGTTTAGAGGAAGGAAGGCCGATTAGTAAGGAATTGCAGTAGTCTAGGCGGGAATGAATCAGAGCGACAATAAGAGTTTTAGCAGATTCAACAGTAAGGAAGGGACGGATTTTAGAGATGTTTTTTAGATGCAGATTACAGGTATGTGAAAGAGATTTAATGTGAGGAGTGAAGGACAGATCTGAGTCAACCATAACCCCAAGGCAGTGGGCTTGCTGAGCAGGAGTTATGGTCGCACCACAGACAGAGATGGAGATGTCAGGTGGAGGGTGTTTAGCAGAGGGAGGGAAGACAAGAAGCTCAGTCTTAGAAAGGTTTAGTTTTAGGAATAGGGAGGACATAGCGTTAGAGACGGCAGACAGACAGTTACCGGTGTTCTGTAGAAGAGCGGGGGTGATATCACGGGAGGAGGTATACAGCTTGGTATCATCAGCATAGAGATGGTATATAGCGGGGGTGATATCACGGGAGGAGGTATACAGCTGGGTATCATCAGCATAGAGATGGTACTGAAAACCCAACTTCCTCATGATTTCTCCGATGGGTAAAGTGTAAAGTGAGAAAAGGAGAGGGCCCAGGACTGATCCCTGGGGAACCCCGACTGTAAGGGGGAGAGAAGATGAGGTGGAGCCAGAAAGTGATACGCTAAAGGAGCGGTCAGAGAGATAGGAGGAAAACCAGGAAAGAGCAGAGTCCTTGAGGCCGATAGAGCGGAGCGTGGAGAGGAGGAGCTGGTGGTCTACAGTGTCAAAAGCTGCGGATAGATCCAGGAGAATGAGCAGAGAATGGTCACTATAGGCTACGTTCACACAGAGCAAAAGGGCCGGATTACGCGAGGAAATATTTCCGCCTGAAATCAATTGACACTGAATTCCGAGCAGAATATAAGTAGAATGTAAGCAGAATCCCTGCGTATTCCGTTAGGAAAGTGTTCAGCTCGTAATCAGCTCTAGACAGATTCAGCACGGAATACTCAAGGAATCCGCGCTGAATCCGCATGCATTCAGCGCTGAAATTCAGCGAGTATTTGGAGAGTAAACTAGACTATACCAGAATATATACTAGAATCCTCCTCCCCCCTTTTTTCCATTTCCGCGCTGATTCAGCATGTAATTTCCGCTTGTATTCCGCGCTGAATACGCGCGCATTCCCCGCTGAAACAGAAAATCAGAGCCCCATTGATTTGTATAGGCTTCCGCTAGCGGAAGAATTAACATGTTCATTCTTCTGGACGGAAAGCGGATTAGTTCAGTGCGGAAATCTCACCGTGTGAACTGCAAAGCAGAACACAATGGAAATTAGCTCTGCACCCATTTTAATGGCTGAAATTTCAGAGCTGATTCAGCGCAGAAATTCAGCTGCTTTTGCTCTGTTTGAACGAGCCCTTAGATTTGGCAGTGAGGAGATCATTAGAGACTTTAGTAAGGGCAGTTTCTGTAGAGTGGTGAGGACGGAAACCAGACTGAAGGCGGTCAAGTAGAGAGTTGTCAGAGAGGTAGCGGGTTAGGCGGGAATAGACCAAACGTTCCAAGAGTTTAGAGATTAAAGGGAGATTAGAGACAGGTCGATAGTTGGCAGCACAGGAGGGGTCTAGAGAGGGTTTTTTCAGTAATGGAGTGATGGTGGAGTGTTTGAAAGTCGAGGGGAAGATGCCAGATACTGTGATTATTGTGCCAATGTTTCTATGCAGTTTTGCAGTGCAGTTTTATGTCAGCTGTTTCTTTATCCCTTTACAAAGGTCAAATTCCATAATCCTCACTTAGGGTCCGATTACACCGGACTCTAGAATACATACAGATAAACAGATGCACTAAAGCAAAGGCCCGAAAAGATTTAACCTAAGACAGAGTTTGTCTTATACATTTATACATCTACATCTTATGTGGTGTTATTTATTATACTATTATGCTATTTTCTGTTGTAGCTGCAGACAACCAGAATCATATCCTTCACCTCTCTCTCTATAATATAATAACATTAGTATAACGAGAAAAGTGGTATAAGGATTTTATTGAGAAAATCCACTGCAAACAGTGGCTCCGGCACTGGCCCAAAAAGCAAAAAATGGCCAGCGCTCCAATATGGCCTCGTAGAGATTGTTCTAACACTGGCCTCTAGGGCTAATACTAAGCCTACAAAACTGGGCATAAAACTAAACTCTGTTTAAAACACCTATAGGAGATGGAGTGCAAGCCTGAATGAGGTAACCACCTACACATAACACAAAAAGCCACAGCAGCATGCAACCTGCACAGCATGAACAATGATATTGGAGTGCTGGCCATTTGTTGTTGTTTTTTTGTGTCGTTTTAGTACAATCCAGTCCTTTATAGTTCTTTTTCATTGTCTGACAACCTAAGACGGTTTACTGTGCTTGTGTGGAGAGATGTTTGAAGTCGTCCGCAATTGAGAGTCACCAACTAGTGGGACTTTAGCCTGACAAGGGAGCCTTCAGACAAGGTTTAGCCCCCAAAGGAAGCTAACTAAGAGGGGTCTTTAGAAATTTCTATGGGAGCTTTCTGGCTAGGTATTTAGGTATTGCAAACATTTATCGTTAAAGGGAACCTGTCACCCCCGTGCCGGGGTAAAGGCCGCCCGACCAGAAAGAAGGATGAAGCTACTTTACCTTTACGGGATAAAAATGTTCTGTTTAGTTTTCAGGACTTTTAATCCCCCCTATATTTATTAATAGACCTCTTCCCAGTTGTGTCTATAACTCTTTTGACTCAGTGTTTTAGGAATGCAATTAACTTACAAACGGCAGAGCGATGTTTAATTGAGAGATGAGCTGGCAGCCGGCTACACTCGCTTCCATGTATGGGATAAAAATGAATAAAATAAGGTCACTTTTGTGCCATGTGGAGTCATCTTTTCCATGCTTTAATAAATAATATAAAATTGTAAACTAGTCCTCCTTGTGAACTGAAAATTAACTTGCAAAGGAGCTTTGCTTTTGGACGACCTTGCCTATTCAGTAAAACAAACAAAAAAGGTATTTACTAATATACAACACAACACCAAAATAGACACCCTATTTAAAGGGAACCTGTCACCAGGGACGCAGGCCTGACCCCCCGTTGCAGCCCCTGCATACTTACCCTTTCCGACGAGTCCCGTTCCTGGAGCTAGTCCCGGGACAAAGATATCAGCACCCGAAGCCGAGATGAGTCTGACGCCCATAGAGAATGAATGGAGCCGTCATTCTCTATGGGCATCGGACACATCTCTGCAGCGCGCGCGCACGGCTTTGGGCGTTGATATCTTCGTCCCGGGACCAGCTCCAGTGCCCACGTCCCCGGTGACAGGTTCCCTTTAATATATATATATATATATATATATATATATATATATATATATACACACACACCTGGGTCATTGGTTTCCACATCACACAAGCAGTGTATACTTCAGCACTGCTGTGTGACCCAGCACTGTCAACTCCTGTCCTGCTCTGTGGCTGCAGCTGTGTTCTCAGGCTACCACCCAACCTCCTTCCGCTGTCAATTGTTCTGGAGGAAGCGGGGCGGTGGCCTGTAGTTACAGAGGCAGCAGGACAGGAGCTAACAGTGCCGGATCACACAGCAGTGCTGATGGTAAGTATACGCTGTTTGTGTGAACTGGAAACTGACAGCATGGATATATGCATATCTGTACTGTCAGTTTCCATGACTTGCATGGTTTTCAGTGCCTTTACACAGCACAACAAATCAAACTGCAAAGCTGCACAAACTATCCTTGTATTGTTCATGCAGGCCACTCTATTTGTTGCGCATTGTGTAATGGCAGCAGATAGCACAGAGAATGTCAGGCTGGAAAGAATACACTACTTCCTGCAGGACATACAGCAACTGATATGTACTGAAAGACTGATTTTTAAATACAAGTAAATTACAATTCTGTATATATGTCTGAAACCAGTTCCCCCTTTATTTATTTATTTATTTATTTACTATTTATCTTTGTGGAATGTGCTGGAAAAACAAGGCTATATTCTCAACCTGCAGGACTTGAACGG
Organism: Dendropsophus ebraccatus; assembly: GCF_027789765.1. NCBI lineage: Eukaryota > Metazoa > Chordata > Amphibia > Anura > Hylidae > Dendropsophus > Dendropsophus ebraccatus. The sequence continues at coordinate 135,903,853 of NC_091458.1, forward strand.
CAATACTTCATATGGCCAGTTCACACTGAGGAATCAGTGCTGAATTTCAGTGCTGAATTTCAGTGCTGATTCCTCACTGATAATTCCGCTTGAAAATTTAGTGCACAGCCAAATTCCATTCAGTTCAATGGAATTTTCTCTCTGCAGTTCACATAGCGGAATTTTCCGCTGCAGATCCGCTTTCCACCAGAAGAATTGACATGTTAAAGGGGGTTATCCAGCGCTACAAAAACATGGCCACTTTCCCCCTACTGTTGTCTCCAGTTTGGGTGGGGTTTTGAAACTCCATTCCATTGAAGTAAATGGAGCTTAATTGCAAACCGCACCTGAACTGGAGACAACAGTAGGGGGAAAAGTGGCCATGTTTTTGTAGCGCTGGATAACCCCTTTAATTCTTCTGGCGGATTCTGCTGGTGCAATTCCATTGAAATGAATTAGGCAGTAAGTTTCTGCTCTGTATCAGAGCGGATTCTGCGCGGAATGCTTGCGGAAATTCAGTGCGGAATTGGAAAAAATTAATGAATTTGATTAACTGAAAAATGAACTGATTCTCACTCATACCTCAGTGTGAACTGGCCCTAAGGCAAGTAGTTTGATTTACTGTTATAGCCGATCCTTGGATTTGGCCATGTAGTAATCTCTCACAGGAGTATGAAATTGCTAGTGCCTGATTTATAGGCAGATAACCGGTGACTGCCGGAGCCGTGCAGTGAGTAAATAAATAAATTGCTGATCCCAAAGAAAGAATTTGTAAAATGTATCCAAATATAGCAGCTCTGGAAAAGGAGTGTGTTAAAGTTTATGCAAATTTATGAAACTGGATTATAGTACTTTCCTGCAAAATATAAACCATCAAGTGCTGTGTGAGGAAGAGACTTAAAGGGGTATTCCGCTCAAACATAACTTTTGATATGTTTCTGCCCATAGTGAGACTAACAGTTTCTTCCATACTTATTTCCTATTCAATCTCTTTCCCCTAGTTCTCAGCTGCTGCTTTCTGCTGAAGACACCAAAATCTGTGTAAGCCTTTCTCTCCATCTTCCCCTTCTCCCTCCTCCCTTCTGAGACAGCTGATATAAACAAGTCCCTGGCAGGCTGTATCTGCAACATTGTAGCTTATTTGTAATGCTGGGAGGATCACAGTGAGGTCATAAGCAACTTGACATCAGAATAACCCTCCCAGCATTACAAAGAAGCTACAATGTTGAAGATAAAGCCTGCCAGGGGCTTGTTTACATCATCTCAGAAGGGAGGGGGAAGAGGTGGAGACAGAAAAGCTCACATACAGATTTTTGTGTTTTCAGCAGAAAGCAGGAGCTCAGGACTGGTAGAAGGAGACTGAATATATAATAACAAGTATGGAATGAATTGTTAGTCCCACCATGGGAAGCAACATATCAAGTCATGTTTGAGTGGGTTACCACTTAAGTTTTGTGTTCACTTGTAATGGCTCACATTAAAAGTACTTAACATGCAAGCAAAACTTAAAAGGGTTATCTTGAAATCCTGTGTATAGGGAATAACTAGCTGATCGTTGGGGTCTGACCATAGCTAGGTATCCCTTATACTGTAGATAGGGTATATCCTATGATAGAAAGATAGCCCCTTTTTGGTAATTACATTGTACTCAAAGCCTCTACTGTTGGTTGCTGTAGTCCACGACCAAATATCAGGCCAGTCAAAAAACGCATTGAGGCTATGTTCACACGTCGTAAGAGACCGGCCGTTCTGCAACCCAGCCGGTCTCTGAAAAGATCATCCCGGCCGTTACTGCAGTACCTGCCGGGTGATCTTTAGCGCCACAGAGTTCTGATGCGGCCGCATCCGTGCGCGCCTGCATTACAACTCCCCACAGCACACTATGGAGCGTGCAACCAGAGCCGCACGCTCCACAGTGTGCACTGACACGGTTTTCTACGGCCGCTATTCACTGAATAGCGGTTACAGAAAACTGACATGTCAGTTGTTTGCGGTGCCGCTAGGGTCCTGGCCGGAGGAGCGTATACTATGTGTAGACGCTCTGGCTGGGATCCCATAAACAGCAATGCAACGTATATTCTCGTAATAATCATTTTACGAAAACATACGTTGTGTGAACATAGCCTGAATGTGCAAACTTTTCATGAAGATGACATGTCCTACAATTAAACAATGGGGAAAAAAAAGAAAGAAAAGTAAAAAAAAAAATAATAATAATAAATAATATCCAGTTTGTATGTTCTTTTTGATATGTGGATTTAGGCTATGTTCACACTACGTATGAGACCGGCCATTCCGTAACCTGGCCCGGTCACGGAACGGCTGGTCTTTGCTAGGATCATCTTTCTGGCCGCAGCGTTCTGATGCGGGCGCATCAGCGTGCCCCCGCATCAGAACCTCCCATAGCACACTATGGAGCGAGCGAGCGAGTGAGCATTGTGTGAACTGACAGGGTTTCCTACGGCCGCAATTCATTGAATTGTGGCCGCAGAAAACGGGCATGTCAGTTATTTGCGGCGGTGTATATGCTCCGGCCGGGATCCCATTGAAAATAAGGCATTGTTCCACCCCGCAAAAAGTACGTAGTGTGAACAGAGCCTAACTCTGAGTACTCAGGTTTCCTACCACATTCCAAAACATACTGATTGATCAATTGTATTTAAATGGCGTTTTACACAGGTTGATTAACAGCCAGAAGCAACGCTAGAAACGCTTGTGTGGGCAATAATCGGCCCATGTAAAAGTAACCGTGATCAGCCGAGGATTGCGAAAACGTCTGATCCTCTGCTGAGCGGGTCTTATGAGCAGGCTTTAAAATTTATTGTTATCGGTCGCACATCTTCCTGTGTAAGCAGGGTTATGTGCAGCCAATAACAATAAAGGGAAACTGACTGCACAGATAAACGCTGCTTGTGATTCGTCATGGATACACTGCTGCTTGTGATCTAGAAACAGCACAGATCCAGGGTTGCACGAACGATACAAGGATCAAATCTTTAGGTCTAAAAGGACCTTAACGTTTCTGTGTATGAGAAATAGGGAAATTAGAGGTATCCATTAGTATCGCACCAATAAAGCAATGCTGACATACAGAGGTTCACTGCCGTGATGTTCTGACCATTTCCCACTAGTATACGCCAATTTACAGGGACAATAGGACAGCAGATCAAACTATGGTGTCCCATTAAATTAGTATATAGCAGCAGGAAACATCTAGAACATTATTATTGGGTGACTGCATTTGGGCCATAGAAATGAATGGATCTTGCTTTAGTATGACATGCTGATTGAAGTCCCTTTCTTAGTAGGGTGCCAACATAGCCTTTGTGCAACATAGCCATAGCCTTTCACAGACTGAAATGATACCCATAGACTGTTGGGGCATGTTTTTTGAACTGGGTTGGCACCAGAGACTCTCCTTGTTGAGGATTGGATGGTGGTGATCACCCATGAGACCGTCTAGGGCCTCTTGAGTATATTGGGTACAGACTGAATCCCAGCTTTTGTAAGCAGGAAAACCCTCAGTCAAAAGAACTTTTTGGAGACACCTTCCAGGATTACAATAAATCTACCGTTCTCTTTCTAGTGGCCAGTATTTTCGAGAGCAACCACTGGAGGGCACCCTTCTCCTTTACAGAACTATTTGTTTGCCTTGGCACAGGTCACCGACCACTCCTGTATGACAAGAATTTGTTACTGCCTGGTACCTGGGACTGAGCAGTTGGGGTGGCTGTGGAAGGTGACATCCACCCTGAACTGGTTATGCTGGGCAAAACTGACTTTTGTTGTGTGGAAGGAGAGTTTAATGGGTATGAAAGTAAAACAGAAACAACACCACTATCCAGATGAATAAAACCTGCCTTTAACAAAGGTAAAGAAACATATACAGTTTTATTTACTGGATTAAAAGATAGCCTAAAGGAAAACATAGTATATGAGTGTCCTTTATAAAGGCTATTCATTATTATGGGAAAAACAGCTGGAAACGGGCCTTTAGGTTCTTAAAAAAATACATGATAATTTTATGTATTTTCTGTTATTAGAGCAGTCATTTAGTTTTACATCAGGGGTGGTCACAGAGGGGAGGGAATATGGTCCCATTGGGGGAGGGGGGGCTGCCAGTGCATAGAGCCTCTGAAGTCAGCACTGACCTCTCTGACCTCCGCATAACAGCTTTTACACAGGTCCCTCTGTGTAATCCTTTGTTGTCTGCTTTCTGTTGCCGACTAATCTCCCTTCTCCCCCCTCCCCTCTCCATAGGTTACACAGGGCTTAACTGATGTAAAAGAGTTGTGATTTCCTGATAATGAGCAGTGGATGAGAGAGAGGAGGGGGGGGGGGGACCTGGGGAATGTCTTTTTGAATGCAGATAATGGCATATTTGCCTAATAAACCCAATTACAAAGCTTCTTAAAATCGCCTGGACTATTGATTTCTGCAAAAAAATAAAAAATACAACTGTGACACTTTAAAAAAGGCAAACCTACATGATATAAGGCATGATATATTACTTAGGCTCTCATTTTAGGTTCTGTTGACCCGGCCTTAGGCCACATCCTCTTGCCCTGTTATTCACACCCCTTTCTTGGATGAGATGCAAAACTGCCCGAAAAGCATGGTGCAAATGGTTAACCCAGTTTTTTGGTGCAAAGTCCACTAGAATTCTTTTATATCTGCACCATTGTCTTAACTGAAAGTCAAACAACATTGTCAGACATGCTTTGTAGATAGGACCTGTGGCCCAACCTGACCTCTGTTTTAGTAAACAGTTTTTCCACATGAAATAACAATTCTTAAACATCTTTTTCATGTGATGTATATACAAAATAAATGGTGCGTACAGTAGCAGGATAAATAGCATATAAAACAGTGTGAATGGCTGAGTGAAAGTGCAAGCACATTATAGCAGCAGTGTGTATAGCTGAGTGTGAGTGCAGGCACATTATAGCAGCAGGGTGTATAGCTGAGTGTAAGTGCAGGCACATTATAGCAGCAGTGTGTATAGCTGAGTGTGAGTGCAGGCACATTATAGCAGCAGGGTGTATAGCTGAGTGTAAGTGCAGGCACATTATAGCAGCAGTGTGTATAGCTGAGTGTGAGTGCAGGCACATTATAGCAGCAGCTGTGTATAGCTGAATGTAAGTGCAGGCACATTATAGCAGCAGTGTGTATAGCTGAGTGTGAGTGCAGGCACATTATAGCAGCAGGGTGTATAGCTGAGTGTAAGTGCAGGCATATAACAGGACTGGACCGGAAACACAAGGGCTGACAGAGACTGCAGGGAGCAGGGATGAATGAGCAGGGCATAGGGTGAGTACAGTATAGTAGCACTCTTTATCGGGAGAGAGAGGGGTTACAGCTATGAAGAGATTACCTCCACATTCCTGTCCTCTGATGCAAGCCCCAGCCTGAAGTGGATCTGCTATGATTTGGAAGGTGAGGGAGACTTCCTGGGTCGGAGTACAGGGCTGTAGACCCCGCTATGCAGACCATGCCCCTCCCCGACTCCCCCTTCCATCCTGTACAGGGAGCTCTTAAACCAAAGCAATGCTCTTAAACCAAGTCACAATTTTGAAAAACTGTGAGCTCTTCTTGCAAAACGCTCTTAATCCAAGTTACTCTTAAACCGAGGTACCACTGTATTTGAAAAAAAGACCACGTGTGATAGCAGCAGAAGAATAGTTGTCAATTAGCTCTGTAGACAGTTATGTCCAGTTGACATGAGTAACTGTTCTCACTGGTCTATATATTTAATCACGGTAATGCTAACAAATATTGATTCAATAGCATGGATTCTGGAAGGGATATAAATAGGAAGAGAGGGCAGTTATTTGTGGGAACCATAGAAACTGCACCGATTAAGATTTTCTCAGTTATAGAGGAAGTGAGATGTTGCTATCCTAGACTTTGCAGAGAAAATATTTGTTTCATTAAAGGGGTTATCCAGTAAAAATCTTTTTCTTTCAAATCATTTGGTTTCAGAAAGTTATATAGACTTGTAATTTAGTACTATTTAAAAATCTTGTCTTCCCATACTTATCAGCTGCTGTATGTCCTGCAGAAAATGTTTTCTTTTCAGTCTGACACAGAGCTCTCTGCTGCCACCTCTGTCTATGTCAGGAACTGTCCAGAGCAGTAGAGCTTTTCTATGGGGATTTGAAGAAAAGAATATACCACTTCCTGCAGGACATACAACAGCTGATAAGTATGGGAAGACTTGAGATTTTTAAATAGAAGTAAATTACACATCTATACACATCTGGCTCCAATTTTTTTTTAATATGTCTAGGGATGATTTACAAACCAAAACAGATTAAGGGATGAAGGATGTGTGATCAGAGTTTCTTAAAGAGGACCTGTCACCCCCCGTGCCGGGGTGACAGGCTCCTGGCCCCCAGCTAGATCCCCTTATATTGACCTCATCTCGCCCAGTCCCGCTCCCGGAGCCGGTCCCGGGAAGGAGATATCCTGGTCAGAAGCCGGCGTGCGCGCTGTGGAGATAGGTACGGCATCCATAGAGAATGAATGGAGCCGTGCGCGCGCTGCAGAGATGAGTCCGGCTCCATTCATTCTCTATGGACGCAGGACCTCTCCCCACAGCGCGCACGCCGGCTTCTGACCAGGATATCTCCGTCCTGGGACCGGCTCCGGGAGCGGGACTCGGCGAGATGAGGTCAGTATAAGGGGATCTAGCTGGGGGCAGGAGCCTGTCACCCCGGCACGGGGGGTGACAGGTCTCCTTTAAAGGGGTGAACCAAAATGTAAAGATCTTACTGTATAAGCAATGAACATGGATAATGCATTGCTTGTTATGTACTATTATATATGGAGATAATGTGTAATAAAATGCTCATCTTGTTAACTGCAAAATAAAAAGCACCTACCAATATGCTGGTGTTTAAGAGGGCTGCCTGGGTGTTCCTTATGTGAGAAGCTGTGGCAGTATTATTATTATAAACAGGCAGTCACTCTGTGTACAGATAGATTTGTTGCCAGCAGCCATTCTGGGCCCCACAGCACCTACATGACCACATAGGCCGCTGTTACTGTTTGTTTCTTCTCATTCTTTGTACTAAAAATTTGAAGTGCTACTGATATTAGCAGGGAGGCTGCCCGTGAAACACCCTTTCAGAGATACTGTGTGCAGAGGGGGCTTGGTAAAATAAAAATTCTAAACGTAATAAAATATGTCCCATAATATTGGGTAAAAGCGGCAGTCCTGTAACATAGACTGCTGCTAATAATGACCATGTAACTAAGGCTCTGTAGCCCTTGAAGGTGTAGTTCAGCAAAAAAAAATAATTTCAAATTAACTGGTGTCAGAGATTTGTAATTTACTTCTATTAGTTGTCACTGTCGCTATAACTTTAAAAGTCTAAATCAACAGTAGATGTGATATAAAGAAAGTTTGCAATTTACATTCATTTTTTTTTTTAAATTATCATGGAAAACATGGCACTTCCTGTTTTCGGACTCTTTTTTTTTTCTCAAAAAAAAAAAACAGGAAACTGCCAGAAAACAGGAAGTCCTGTGTATCCCAGGCCATCTGAGCGCTCACAGAGAGAAGGCAGTCATGTGATTGATGGACACATTAAGCCATTACTCTCTGTACTGGATGGAATTCCTGTGTTTAATCTGTTTTTTTTTTTTTTTTCAACCAGCAAATCTGCCTTCAGGAGACTGGACCTGGATTTCTGGTAAGTACAGCTTTGTTTTTCAGCATGATAACAACAAAGAAATAATGAATGTATATTGCAAACTTGCTCTTACAATACTTATGAGCTGCTGTATGTCCAGCAGGAAGTGGTGTATTCTTTCCAGTCTCACACAGTGCTCTCTGCCCTACTTCCTTCATGTGACATAGCTCTTTATAGGATAGGGCTTTCCTGTTTAGTTAGCTCTGATCCAGTCAGGATAGTGAGAGGAGTTCTAGTTTGTAAGAGAGATTGAGACTACAGTGTGCAGTGCTAGATCGTTACATGTGGGGTAGCCATGAGTTAAACCTTTGTCTATGCCTTGGATCCTTCTTAACGTCAGGACAGTCACCCCATAAAGGAAAGGAAGAGGGATTGATCCCCAGCAGAACAAAGTTGCTGAGAGCCAACGTATTCTACTTATTATGCTTGACTACCTTGGGGAGTCTTGAGGAGTAAAGGCCCTATTCCACGGAACGATTATCGTCCGTATTCGGCCGATATCGGCCGCTAATCGTCCCGTTGAATAGAGTGCAACGATCAGCCGACATCGTTCATGTCGGCTGATCATTGCAGTCGCTTGTTTTTCAACATGTTGAAAAACAAGCGACTGATATAGCAGCGATCTGCTGCCGTCGCTCCGTTGAATAAGAGCATCGGCAGCAGACGCTGCTATATCCTATGGGCTGCCCGGACGATCAGCGATCACCCGGGCAGCCCCCCCGCAGCTCCCTGCCGCCCCCTCCCACACTCACCCGCTTGCTGTAGCCGCGTTGAATAGCGGCGGCAGCGAGCGGGGAACGAGGAGCAAACGAGCGATGAGAGCTGCTCGTTTGCTCCTCTAAACGACCTGTGGAATAGGGGCTTTAGCTATGCCTAGAGACAAAGACCAGGGAGTTGTATTAACTAACCTAGCAGACTCTGAGCTGGTTAGAAAAAAGGCGGTCATATACTGTATACAGAAGTTATACACATATACGCAGTGGCGCCGCAATGATGAGGCGACCTGAGTCGTCTGCCTCAGGTGGCGCCACCAGCTGTTATCATGGGGGCGGCATTCAGTGGCGTAGCTACCACGGTCGCAGCGGTCGCCGCCGCGACCGGGCCGCTACTGTACTGTCACTGTACTGCTCCCATCCCACTCCCTCTTGTGACCGCAAGCAATGTTTTGCCTGCGATCACAAGAGGCAGGCTGGGACGGCCCCTGGCTGACTTGCGGGGCTGGGAGCATCTTGAGGGCAAAAAAACAGGTCCCGCGAAGCTCCGCCCCCTCCGCTGGAAGCCCCGCCCCCAGCCGCGGTAAGCCCGCCAGCGCGCGTGACAAGAAGACTAGAGGAACCATTCAGGTGAGTAAAGATTTTTTTGTTTTAAAGGGCATGATGGGGGTGTAGTGGTATGATGAAGGAACAAGAGGATGATGGGTGTAGTGGTATGATGATGATGATGGAACAAGAGGATGATGGGGGGTGTAGTGGTATGATGATGGAACAAGAGGATGATGGGAATGTAGTGGTATGATGATGATGGAACAAGAGGATGATGGGGGTGTAGTGGTATGATGATGATGATGGAACAAGAGGATGATGGGGGGTGTAGTGGTATGATGATGGAACAAGAGGATGATGGGGGTGTAGTGGTATGATGATGGAACAAGAGGATGATGGGGGTGTAGTGGTATGATGAAGGAACAAGAGGATGATGGGGGGTGTAGTGGTATGATGGTGGAACAAGAGGATGATGGGGGTGTAGTGGTATGATGGTGGAACAAGAGGATGATGGGGGGTGTAGTGTAGTGGTATGATGATGGAACAAGAGGATGATGGGGGTGTAGTGGTATGATGATGATGGAACAAGAGGATGATGGGGGGTGTAGTGGTATGATGATGGAACAAGAGGATGATGGGAGTGTAGTGGTATGGTGGTGGAACAAGAGGATGATGGGGGTGTAGTGGTATGGTGGTGGAACAAGAGGATGATGGGGGGTGTAAGGGTATGATGATGATGGAACAAGAGGATGATGGGGGGTGTAGTGGTATGATGATGGAACAAGAGGATGATGGGGGTGTAGTGGTATGATGATGGAACAAGAGGATGATGGGGGTGTAGTGGTATGATGATGATGGAACAAGAGGATGATGGGGGGTGTAGTGGTATGATGATGGAACAAGAGGATGATGGGGGTGTAGTGGTATGATGATGATGGAACAAGAGGATGATGGGGGTGTAGTGGTATGATGATGGAACAAGAGGATGATGGGAGTGTAGTGGTATGGTGGTGGAACAAGAGGATGATGGGGGTGTAGTGGTATGGTGGTGGAACAAGAGGATGATGGGGGGTGTAGTGGTATGATGATGATGATGGAACAAGAGGATGATGGGGATGTAGTGGTATGATGATGATGATGGAACAAGAGGATGATGGGGATGTAGTGGTATGATGATGATGATGGAACAAGAGGATGATGGGGGTGTAGTGGTATGATGATGATGATGGAACAAGAGGATGATGGGGGTGTAGTGGTATGGTGGTGGAACAAGAGGATGATGGGGGGTGTAGTGGTATGATGAAGGAACAAGAGGATGATGGGGGGTGTAGTGGTATGATGAAGGAACAAGAGGATGATGGGGGGTATAGTGGTATGATGATGGAACAAGAGGATGATGGGGGGTGTAATGGTATGATGATGATGGAACAAGAGGATGATGGGGGGTGTAGTGGTATGATGGTGGAACAAGAGGATGATGGGAGGTGTAGTGGTATGATGGTGGAACAAGAGGATGATGGGGGGTGTAGTGGTATGGTGGTGGAACAAGAGGATGATGGGGGTGTAGTGGTATGGTGGTGGAACAAGAGGATGATGGGGGGTATAGTGGTATGATGATGGAACAAGAGGATGCTGGGGGTGTAGTGGTATGATGATGATGGAACAAAAGGATGATGGGGGGTGTAGTGGTATGATGATGATGATGGAACAAGAGGATGATGGGGGGTGTAGTGGTATGATGATGATGGAACAAGAGGATGATGGGGGGTGTGGTGGTATGATGATGAGGGTGTAGTGGTATGATGATGGAACAAGAGGATGATGGGGGGTGTAGTGGTATGATGATGAGGGTGTAGTGGTATGATGATTAAGGAACAAGAGGATGATGGGGGGTGTAGTGGTATGATGATGAGGGTGTAGTGGTATGATGATGGAACAAGAGGATGATGGGGGGTGTAGTGGTATGATGATGAGGGTGTAGTGGTATGATGATGGAACAAGAGGATGATGGGGGGTGTAGTGGTATGATGATTAAGGAACAAGAGGATGATGAAGGGTGTAGTGGTATAATGATGAAAGGGCAGGAGGATGAAGGGGTGGTAGTATGATGATGGAGGGGCAGGAGGATGAAAGGGGTAGTAGTATGGTGATAAAGGGGCAGGAGGAGGGGACAACATGGGGGGCATCTGTAAGGGGGATAAAATGGGGGGCCATCTATATGGGGGATAACATGGGGGGCATCTATAAGAGGGACAACACAGGGGGCCATCTATAAGGGGGAAACATTGGGGACCATCTATAAGGTGGACTACATGGGGGGTGTATACAATAGGGCATGCACAGAGGGGGGCATGTACTTTAAGGGGGGTCACATAGTGTCAGGGCTACCTACTAAATGAGGGTGTAAAGGGGACAGTACAGATGTGCAGTTTTTAGAGAGATGATGGTGTCAGTGTGAGGAGCCTAATATGTCTGTCTGGCAGATTCTGTGGATTCGTGGCCCAGAGAAGTTCTCAAAATCGCCCACAACAGATGGAGAAGATGAAAAGGGAAGAACTCCGATCAGAGAAGACGTCCCCTGTGAGTCACTTGATATAACTGCACTGTAATGTATATGGTGTATAGATCCTGTGTACAGTGCGTCCACCTCTATATGACTGTATGAAGTGATATTGGTCTATGTACAGAGGATTATATTCAGTAGCAGCGGTGGTGTTAGTCACTATGAGGTGGTATTATTTGTTACTTGTTATCTGGTACTGTGTTTTATTGGATTTAGTATACTGGATTTGGTCAGTAACAATATGGTGGTGGTGGTTGTGGTGTGGCGGTAATATTTCCCCTTGTGTACTGGTAATATTGGCAATATTGGTCTCAGTAAACAGGATTTGTTTAGTAACAGTATGGCGGTGATAATATTTCCTGTATACTGGTATTATTGGTAATATCAGTCTTGAGATATATATATATACCAATAGCATCGAGAAAGGGGGGGGGGCCAAGTTGACCTCTTGCACCAGGGCCCAAGAGACATTAGCTACGCCCCTAGGGGCGGCATTCAGTGGCAGATTATAATATGGGCGGTTCGGGCGGCCGCCCACATTATAATCCGCCACTGATTGTACCATGTACCAGAGACCCCCGCGCCCGGACAGTATCTGTAATTAGATGCTGGGAGCGGGGGAGACTGTATTCATAAGCGCCGCGGTGTAATGAATCAGCCACGCGGTGCTGTTACTACAGCGCGACGCTTATGAATACAGTCTCCCCCGCTCCCAGCATCTAATTACAGATGCTGTCCGGGCTCGGGGGTCTCCGGTACCGGCATTCCACGGAACGTGGGAATGCAGCCTTTAGTCCCCCGGCTGATGTGTGGCTGCCCGGGGTGTCCCATCCTGTCTCCGGCAGCGCGCGCATCAGAGAGCTCCCCGTGCACTGGAAGTCACAGCCACAGGCGCACGGGGAGCTCTCTGATGCGCGCGCTGCTGGGGACAGGACGGGACACCCCGGGCAGCCGCACATCAGCCGGGACCAGACCAGAGAGGCTCGACGGGGGAACGGATGGCAGGTGAGTTGTGTGCTGTTTTTTGTTTTTGTTTTATCTGCTGTGCAGGGGGGGGACCATATATAAGGGAGAGGGAAGAGGGGGACCATCTATAAGGGGGTGGGAGAGGGGGACCATCTATAAGGGAGGGGGGGGAAGAGGGGGACCATCTATAAGGGAGGGGGGGAAGAGGGGGACCATCTATAAGGGAGGGGAAAGAGGGGGACCATCTATAAGGGAGGGGGAGAGGGGGGCCATCTATAAGGGAGGGGGGAGAGGGGGACCATCTATAAGGGGGGGAGAGGGGGACCATCTATAAGGGAGAGGGGACCATCTATAAGGGGGGGAAGAGGGGGTCCATCTATAAGGGGGGAAGAGGGGGACCATCTCCTAAAAGATCAGCACCCTCCTCTCCTGACATCCTCTGTGCTGCTGGGACTTCTATAGGATTAGCACCCTCCTCTCCTGACATCCTCTGTGCTGCTGGGACCTCTCCTATAGGATTAGCACCCTCCTCTCCTGACCTCCTCTGTGCTGCTGTGACCTCCCCTATAAGATCAGCCCCCTCCTCTCCTGACATCCTCTGTGCAGCAAGGGACCAAACATTATGTTTATTGGGGACAGCAGTTGGGGGGGGGGGGCAGTAGTGGATTATAATGTGGGCGGATTGACCGGGGGGGGGGGGGCGTCATCCTATAGTTCGCCTCGGGCAGCAGAGAGGCTAGAATCACCTCTGCATATACGTGAGTACGAGGATTTCTTCTTTCAAGTTTCAAGTATCTACGCTACAAGCCTGGCAGAGTCCTGAACTTATTAGACAAGGGCCCCTACACTACCCTCTCTACACCAAGTCTTAGAGCAAGCTGACCGTACCGTGCTTGAGTCACGCTCATATCAAGTGTTTAACCTTTTTGGAGTGAGGCCTATGATCACAGCATAAACTAGTGAAAAAGAATCTTATTCCAGCCCTTTAACACTTCCAAAAGATGCAGACAGATTTCCTTTAAACCAAATGATTTCTTCTAAACATTGACTCCCCCTAGAATTCAGTGCCCTAGTGACTCCTCTATCGTAATAATGACGATTATGTTATTATTATTCATCATCAATCATTTAATAATTATGCACATGTAGACTTTTAAAGCACAGCCCTTGTGGGAAAAACAGCTTCTTGCTTAGGGCTCACTGTACTCACAAGGTACTGCATCATTACTATACCGCTACACACAACCTCCCCCACTTGCTGCCTACTATTTCTTACCCTCAAGATACACTTAAAAGGGGTTTTCCAGAGAAAATATTTTTCTTTCAAATCAGTAGGTTTCAAAAAGTGATATAGATTTGTAATATACTTCTATTTAAAAATCTTAAGTCTTCCCATACTTATCAGCGGCTGTATGACCTGCAGGAAGTGGTGTATTCTTTTCAGTTTGACACGGCGCTCTCTGCTGCCACCTCTCTCCGAGACAGAAACTGTCCAGAGCAGTAGCAAATCCCCATAGAAAACCGTTCCTGCTCTGGACGGTTCCCTTCTAGGACAGAGGTGGCAGCAGAGAGCACTGTGTCAGACTGAAAAGAATACACCACTTCCTGCAGGACATACAGAAGCTGATAAGTATGGGAAGACTGGAGTTTTTTTAATAGAAGTAAATTACAAATCTATATAATTTTCTGAAAAAACAAAGTCATCACCCTTCTTGTGAAAAAGTATTGTCATGAGTTCACAACCTCCTTAGACACGGGAGAATTTCTAAAAATATTTAATGTGCCATGTCTCTTGCATCTGTGTATTATATAAGCTCCAATATATAGAATTCTTTTGTGTGATGTCTTCTAATCCTTGTTGTACTTATTGTATTATTACATATGCTACATCTGAACTACTGTTCTTGTACTATCATTTCCAGCCTTGACAACTGGGCACTCCTGTACATGTTTTAACTTACTCAACCAGTTTGGCAAGGTATATGGCATAGGTGTGGGTTTTCTGACCTACAACCCACACAGTCACATGGGCATAGAACCAGCCTGTACTATACAGCAGTGCCAGGTATGATCACAGCAGGGTGTGTTAGAAACTCTTTAATATACAGTTGGGAGATAAATTTTGGATCAAAGTAGACAAGGGCTGCAGCAATGTTCAGACATAATTCTGTGATTGGTATAAGTTAAACTGTTCAAAATCAAATCAACTGGTGTCATAAAGTTATATAGTTCAACATTTACTAATCTCAATTCTTCCAGTACTTATCAGCTGCTGTATGTACTGCAGGAAGGGGTGTATTCTTTCCGGTCTGACACAGTGATCTCTGCTGCCACCTCTGTCTGTGACAGCAAATCCCCATAGAAAACCTCTTCTGCATGGACAGAGGTGGCAGCAGAGAGCACCGTGTCAGACTGGAAAGAATACAGAAGCTGATAAGTACTGGAAGACTTAAGATTTTTAAATAGAAGTAAATTACAACTCTATATACCTTTCTGACACCAGTTGATTTGAAAGAGAAAAAAAATCACTGGAGTACCCCTTTAACTAAAGTCCCTATTACATGGGCCGATGCAGAGGAACAAACGAGCGCCGACCCGGGGGGGAAGGGGGGGGGAGTTGGCACGGAGAGCTGCGGGTGGGCTGCCCGTGTGATCGCTAGATCGTCTGTGCAGCCCATAAAAGATAGTGGCCGTCTGCTGACGACGCTTCTATTGCATGGATATCGCTGCTATTGTCATCGTTGATGTTTCGACAAGTTAAAAGACAGCGATCAGCCAACATTGCGCATGTCGGCTGATCGTTGTCTTCTATTAACCAAAACAATTATCATCCGTAACGCCCAATATCAGACGAAAACGGCCGATGATAGCTTTGTGTAATAGGGCCTTTAGGCCTACTGCACACGACTTTAGTGGTTTTGCTGGGTGAAAAACCATTGATCTGTTGGCACTGATAACCCACAGTGTTTCATCTGTGGACCATCCACAGTCACAGACCATGCACATAATAGAGGTGTAGGAGCCAGTCATGTTTAATATAGAATAGAATGGGCCCTATATTAGGTTCTACTAGATAGTATACAAACCATTTAATATGGTCATGTGCAAGCAGCCAGGTTACAAACATGCAGTCAGGGATTGGCTACAAAAGGGAAGAAAACTAATGTCACCCCTATATGCAATTGGGAAATTACATGATGAGGAGGCTGAGGCTTATAATGGACAGGTTAACATTTGCATTTAACCCTTTAAGGACATGGCCCATTTTCGTTTTTACGTTTTCGGTTTTTCCTCCTTGTGTTTAAAAGGTCATAGCACTTGCATTTTTCCACCTAGAAACCCACATGACCCCTTATTTTTTGCGTCACTAATTGTACTTTGCAATTACAGGCTGAATTTTGGCATAAAGTACACTGCGAAACCAGAAAAAAATTCGAAGTGTGGTGAAATTGAAAAAAAAACGCATTTCTTTTATTTGGGGGAAATGTGTTTTTACGCCATTCACCCTGGGGTAAAACTGACTTGTTATGCATGTTCCTCAAGTCGTTACGATTAAAACGATATATAACATGTATAACTTATATTGTATCTGATGGCCTGTAAAAAATTCAAACCGTTGTTAACCAATATACGTTCCTTAAAATCGCTCCATTCCCAGGCTTATAGCGCTTTTATCCTTTGGTCTATGGGGCTGTGTGAGGTGTCATTTTTTGCGCCATGATTTGATCTTTCTATCGGTACCTTGATTGCCCATATACGTCTTTTTGATCGCTTTTTATTACATTTTTTCTGGATTTGATGCAACCAAAAATGCGCAATTTTGCACTTTGGGATTTTTTGGCGCTGACGCCGTTTACCGTACGAGATCAGGAATGTGATTAATTAATAGTTCGGGCGATTACGTACGCGGCGATAGCAAACATGTTTATTTATTTATTTATTTGTTTACTTTTATTTAAAACCTGGGAAAAGGGGGGTGATTCAGACTTTTATTAGGGGAGGGGGCTTTTTACTATTAACAACACTTTTTTTTTTTTTTTTACACATATACTAGAAGCCCCCCTGGGGGACTTCTAGTATATACACTTGGATCTCTCATTGAGATCTCTGCAGCATAGATATGCTGCAGAGATCCATGAGATCGGCACTCGTTTGCTTTCGGCTGCTGCAGCCGGAAGTAAACGAGTGCCGAGCCGAGGACGGCGCCATCTTGGACGCGTCCCCGGCCGGCATCAGTAACGGAGATCGCTCCTCCGGGACAAGGTCCCGGAGGAGCGATCTCCCCCACTAGACACCAGGGAAACGTTGCCTCCGGTAATCGGAGGCAGCTGTCAACTTTGACAGCTGCCTCCGATTAGCTAATTAGCGGGCACGGCGATCAGACCGTGCCCGCTAATAGCGGCGGTCCCGGGCTACACGCGGCACCCGGGATCGCGGCACTTCAAAGCGGGGCCGCCGCGCGGCCCCGCTTTGAAGTGCAAGTGAGGACATAGGACGTACCGGTACGTCCTATGTCCTTAAGAGGTTAAAGGAGAAGTTTGGCGAAATTTGTTAGTAAAGTATTGTATTGCCCCCCAAAAGTTATACAAATCACCAATATACACTTATTACGGGAAATGCTTATGAAGTGCTTTTTTTTCCCTGCATTTACTTCTGCATCAAGGCTTCACTTCCTGGATAACATGGTGATGTCACTTCCTGGATAACATGGTGATGTCATGACCCGACTCCCAGAGCTAAGCGTGCTGTGGCTGCTGGAGAGGATGATGGCAGAGAGATGCTCAGTGTCCCTCCAGTGCCCTGTGTCCCTCAGTGTCCCCCTGCCATCATCCTCTCCAGCAGCCACAGCCCGCACAGCTCTGGGAGTTGGGTCGTGACATCAACATGTTATCCAGGAAGTGACATCACCATGTTATCCAGGAAGTGACATCACCATGTTATCCAGGAAGTGAAGCCTTGATGCAGTAGTAAGTGCAAGAAAAAAGCACTTTATAAGCATTTCCTGTAATAAGTCTATATTAGTGAATTGTAAAACTTTTGGGGGGCAATACAATATTTTAATAAAATTTTTTGCCGGACTTCTCCTTTAAAGTGCTATAAATTAAAAACAGGAAAGTATACAAAAAGTTACTCGGTAGGAGGAGAAAAATGACTGAAGCCAAATGGAAGAGACAGCTGGCAGCTAAGCTCGGTGCTGTTGGCTGTTATCTTGTCAGATTTTCATAGGATTTCCATGCCTCTCATTAAACATTCACAAGATCATATCACATGAGAAAGAAGCCAAGAAGCTGCAGTGCCAGATCAGTACAGAGCTCCTCCAGACACTGAGGACGCTGCAATCTGCAGGGGTATAGGAGTGACTTTCTTGCTATACAGTAACTATGCACTGGCCAGGGCATAGCATCTCATTATTAGGACATTTGGGGGGGGCCTTGGGGTTTGGTCCTGTGACATTGGGGTTGCAGGGCCATTCTGTGGCCTCCCTTCCCTGTTTGTGCACACTTTGCGGGGATGGCGTTCACTGACCGGCACAGTGTGGTTTAGCTTAGGGACTCATGTGATCCAGGGGACCTGCACGTGGAACATGGGGCAATATGGTTTGATCAAATTATATACTAGCTTCTTATGTTGGTTTTTAATGTGGCTGAACAAGCTTTCGTATCAACCATGGGTGCGATGTGCAGCTATTTCTGTCCTCCAGGCTTGGTCATTAATAAGACATATTGTTTAATTAATTAGTGTTTTTCTAATGTCAATCTATTATATTGACTAATAAATATGGAGAAACTTTACATCCATTTCAGCTCTGCTGCAAAATACAGTACATTGTCTTCTTGTATTTTCCTGTTTAAGTGGCTTGTGTGACTTACACAAATTTATTACTTGTTTTAGGCACTTGTGCACCTTGCTCAACAATGGGGCGTGGCTTACTGCAATAGGGTGTGGCCTAGATGGGAATGGGCATGGTTTAAATGGTTAACCTAATAGTTTGCCTAACCTTAAGTCAGACAGTTTAAATGGATTTTCCAGCAAAAATCTTTTTTTCTTTCAAGTCAACTGGTGTCTAAAGTTATTTAGTTTTGTAATTTACTTCTATTTAAAAATCTCAAATCTTCAGATACTTATCAGCTGCTGTATGTCATGCAGGAAATGTTTCTTTTTCAGTCTGACACAGTGCTCTCTGCTGCCACCTCTGTCTGAAATAGGAACTGTCCAAAGCAGCAGCAAATCCCCAGAGAAGATGTTTCCTGCTCTGGACAGTTCCCTGGACAGAGGTGGCAGCAGAGAACACTGTGACAAACTGGAAATAAAACAACATTTCCTGCAGGACATACAGCAGCTGATAAGTATGGGAAGACTTTAAATAGAAGTAAATTACAAATCTCTATAACTTTTTGAAGCCAGTTGATTTTAAAGAAAAATATTTTTGCTGGATAATCCCTTTAAAGATATACCAAATGTATGATACAGTGTGAGCCATTGTCATAGATCGGGCACATTTTACATTGTTTAAACTGTTGTCTACATATACATAAAGTATTAGAAAGTATTATATGTAAATCTGTGTACTCTACAGTGGGGTCTAGAACTGACATGGTCTTCTGCTCTAAACCCCGGTTATGATAAATAATCTGCCTGTGGTCACACAACCATCATGACTCTCTTACCGAAGCCACACAGCAATGTCAATCCATTTTTAAACTAATCCCACCAATTCCTGACAAATCCTATTGACTTCTCATGGGGCATGTCAAATTTTCTCCAGGTTTCTGCCGTGTTTTATGTTAGCAATATTGCTGCAGTCAGCTCCATCCTTGCTGTAAAAACCACTAGTACCGTAACAGACTACAAAGCCAAGGGAAACAATATGTAACAATGGGGGTGGGGTGGGGATTGTGCTTTATGCCAATGTATTATTTCAGACATTGGCATCTAGTATCACATCCTTCATTTAACGGAATTCTGAAAGTAGAAACGTCTTAAGATAATCCTGAAATCTTAGGGTACTATTACACGGAACGATAATTGTCCAAATCGGCCCTATCCAGTTGATTATCGTTCCATGTAATAAACACAACAATCAGCCGATGATCGTTGTCATCGGCTGATTGTTAATATAGGTTCTGACCTATAATTGTCGGCCGCTGACCGCGCATCACTATGTGTAACAGCGGTGCGCGGCCAGCGGCTGACGATTTGCAAAAGAAATAATTACCTATCCATGGTCCAGGGCTCCTCCTGCTCCTTTTCTCCCCGGGGAGAAGAGGAGCAGGAGAAGCTCTGGACCCAGGATAGGTAATGTATACCAATTTAGCAAGGACTGCAAGGACATCGGTAACAATTAAACAATTATCGGGCCGTGTAAACGAGAGCTGATCTAGCTGTTATTATCGGGACACCATCGGCCTGTGTAATATTACTTAGAAAAAAGGTTGGCGATCTCCAGCTTCATAAAACGTAATTCCTTTATTCAATTAGGCATCAACATAAAAAAACAAACATTTAAAAACACGCCAACGCGTTGCGAGGTAGACCCTCTTAATCATGGCCATGATTAGGAGGGTCTACCTCGCAACGCGTCAGCGTGTTTTTAAATGTTTTTTTTTTTTATGTTGATGCCTAATTGAATAAAGGAATTACGTTTTATGAAGCTGGAGATCGCCAACCTTTTTTCTAAGTCATGGACTATCGGGGAATGGCCCGCAATATAGATCTCACGTGCTTCAATCCTGGAGAGCCTTCACTACAGAAAGTGAACCCCGTGTGGTGAGCTGATGCAATTTTCCTGGGTCAAGTTGACTGTGTAATATTACCCTTACAGTTTCCATCCTCTCCACCAGGCTTAAAATAAGCTAAAGGAGTGCCCCTTTTATCAAGACAGACAGGAGCACAGTGACGGGTAACAAGTGACAAATTGCCCCCCCCCCCATAGATTGGCCTCTATAAAAGGTCATTGAGCGTGCCCAAAAGCCTTTGCCATACATCTGTCTATTATGTCCTATGTTCCATGGGGCTTGGTGTAAAGCACTCTCTAAATGCTATGAAACAGCTCACGCAAGTCATGTATAAAAACATTAGGGGAAAAAATACAGTCATAAATTAAAAGCATATATTTTTCCCCCTTATATCGAGTGTGGAAACAGAGCAGCATTTCAAAAGTAGGACCGCGCCACGGGGACTCCCATGCCCGTGCCGAGTGGCTTAGGTTAAAAAAAAAAAAAAAGCAAGGTACCCGGTGGTACATTGGCTTTAAGTTGTTTGGCTGTATTGTGATTGAATTAATTCGCTATAACTTTATCACCATACCAATAATGCTTTTCACTTCTTCTTTTTTCATATTTAGGTTGTTAGGTGATTCCTTAACAGTGTGTTTCCACATATGCGTTAAGAATGTGTTCTGAAGGCAGTGGAAACCATGACCCCAATGGCCGTTAGAAAAATACGACTTTTTGTCTCCAGTTCAGGTCTGATTTGCAATTAAGCTTCATTCACATCTGTGAAACTAATGGTACTTTTACACGGAGCAATAATTCGCTTGATCGCACGATTAACGATTTTAAGTGAACAATGTTTTTCTTATAACGAAAATCGTTTTGCGTCACTTGATCATTCGCTGCGTTTACATGTACGATTATCGTTTGAATTAGATCGTTATCGTGCAAATTCGAACGATAAATCGTTCCGTGTAAAAGGACCATTAGGGCCCTGCGATAATCTGCCGAATCAGGCCGATTATCCTGACCTAAAATCATCGGCCGCCGGGTGCGCATTGCCACGTGTAATAGCAATGTGCAGCCAGCAGTGTTCGTTAATATATTGATCGGGTCGTGTAATACAGCCCTATGCGTCCTTTTACATGAACAGATAGATTAATCGAGCAATTGTTTAGCGATCGTGAAGTGACAACTTTGCTTTTTACATAATTGATGTTGAGACGAAGAGATAAATCGTGTAAAAATCTCGTTATTTCGATCGTTGAGAGATTGTTATCCTGATCTTTTTTGCTTAGAATTAATGTTTAAACAAACCGATCTGAGAAATAACACCAAACGGCCAGCGGCGATTTTACGACACATTAAAAGACCACGATTAACAATTCATTGCTCGTCGTTTGATCGGTGGTTACATTTACATGGGCAGAGAATCACTAGGTTTCGGTCATTATCACAAGTTTTTGCACAATAATCTCTCCATATAAAGGACAATACGTTTCAAAACTTAAAGGGATTATCCAGAGCTCCAAAAACATGGCCACTTTCCCCCTACTGTTGTCTCCAGATTGGGTGGGGTTTTCAAACTCAGTTCCATTGAAGTAAATGGAGCTTAATTGCAAACTGCACCTGAACTGGAGACAACAGTAGGGGGAAAAGTGGCCATGTTTTTGTAGCGCTGGATAACCCCTTTAAGGCAAGAGTGATGCTGTCTCTGGAAGAAAGTGGCCATGTTCTACTAACTCTGGATAACCCCTTTAATGTTGAACTCAATTGAAAGCTACCTTATGTACATTTTCTGTCAATGTTCAACCAGATGTAGGCATGAAATGATAGTTGGGTAAACTGAAAGATTATTTCACAAAAAGGCATATAGCAACATAGGATAGGATGGGTTAATTCAAGGCAACTTCAACATTTTTTATTTAGGAACAAAGAAGATTCAGCAATAATATTACTTAATCTAATGAAAATGGTGCAAATTACACCAAGTGTATTAAACTGAGTATATGGGGGAGGGGAAGAATCAGTCGGTTGGAACTGGTGCTGGTTAGTGGTGAGCTGATCTGTCAAAATGTTTGGGTTCTGCAACGTTATCCAAACACTCAGCATTTGATTCCCTGCAGCTGTAGAAGTTGGAAGCCAACTATTATGTTGCGCTTACACAGAGAGATAATTCCCCCGTTAATCGAACGATTAACGATTTTGAAGCAACAATTTGGTTTTTATTACGATCAGCGGTTAGACAAATAAATAGTTAGAAAAATCATTAGAAAATTTATTAGAAAAATCGTTATTGCGATTGTTTTAAGATTGCTTAAGCCTATTTCACACATAAATCGGGGTAAATCGGTGAAAGACTGTTTACACGAAGCGATCTGCAAATGTTTAGCGAATGACCAACGATGATTTGAGAACATGCTGAAAGACCAAAATAAACGATTTCTTGCTCGTCGCTTGATCGTTCGCTGTGTTTACACGAGCCGATTATCGCTCAAATGCCATCGTTACTGCGAAAATTCGACCGATAATCGTTCCGTGTAAACGCAGCATTACATGGGACAATTATCACGTGGAAAATCGTTATATCATTCTAATTTAAGCGATAATCGACCTGTGTAATTGCAGGCAACAATAGAAAAATATTTCGGGTGTTGTTGATCGTTGAGTTAGACCTGACCGTAAAATCGTCGTTAATTGTTCGCTGTAATTCCACATTCGCCCGCTGTAATTCTGTATTCGGTCACTTATCGTTCAGTGTAATTCAAAATCATTACTTCTTTTGCTGGGATCAGATGAAGTAAACAATCGTAGTAACTAACGAATATCTTTCTGTGTAATGCTAAGTTTACACGGAGCGATAATTGTCCCGATCGTACGATTAACGATTTCGAAGTAACGATTTTTTTTAATAACGATCAGCGTTTAGACGGTACGATATATCGTACGGAAAAATCGTTTTGCGATTGCGCGCCCTGCCGCCACCGCTCCGAACCCCCCCCGCCGCCGCTCCGATCACCCCCGCCGCCCAGGCCACGAGCATCCGCGTAGCAGGTCTTCGAAATCCCTGACTCCCCTTTTCAGTGCATTGATTGGCTGAAGAGGGGAGGCGGGAATTTCAAACAGCTCCTCTTCAGCCAATCAGTGCTGCCGTGCATTGATTGGCTGAAGAGGGGAGCCGGGAATTTCAAACAGCTCCTCTTCAGCCAATCAGTGCTGCCATGCATTGATTGGCTGAAGAGGGGAGCCAGGAATTTCAAACAGCTACTCTTCAGCCAATCAGTGCTGAAGAGGAGCACTGATTGGCTGAAGAAGAGCCGTTTGAAATTCCCGACTCCCCTCTTCAGCCAATCAATGCACTGAAGAGGGGAGTCGGGGATTTCGAAGACCTGCTACGCGGAGCAGGTAACGTATGCTCGTGGCCGGGGCGGCGGGGGCGATCGGAGCGGCTGCGGCGGCGGGGGGGGCGATCGGAGCGGCGGCGGCGGGTGGGCGATCGGAGTGGCGGCGGCGGGGGCGATCGGAGCGGCGGTGGGGGTGGCGATCAGAGCGGCGGGGAAGGCGATCGAGCCGGCACAGGGGGCTGCGGATGAGCGGGGGGCCGGGCGGCCGGACTATCACGCGACGACTGTTTACACGGAACGATCAGCGAATTTTTTGCGAACGACGATTTAAGAACATGTTAAAAAATCAAAATGAACGATTTATCGATCGTTCGCCGCGTTTACACGTACGATTATGGTTCGAATTCGATCGTTATCACGAAAATTCGTGTAGACATAGCATAAGGCTATGTTCACACTGCGTATGAATCCGTCAGTAGATCATACGCCGCCGTACATGTGCGGCTGAAACTACGGGCGTGGGAAAAATAGACATGTGGCCGGATGTGTACGAACCGCGAACATACGCCCGCAGTACAGTTATGCTTCCCTAGCTTGTTTCGAAGCGATCTGAAACAGGTCATTTACTTGGAAATCTACGCCCAGCCCCGTAAACCACACAGAACCTTTTGGATCGAAAAATCAAGTTCAATTTGGCTGAAATAAATACTTAGTACGAGAGCGCATGGAAATCCACGGCCGTGAGTTTCAACATTTCTGTCCTCAAACAATGGTCTTGTTCATTTTTCACGGTGCCGTATACGATCCGGCCGTAAACTCATACGTAGTGTGCACTGTGCGGGCGTATATCGTATACTTTCAAGCGAACGCATCAACCTCAAAACTACGTGCGTATATTCGCAGTTCGCACTACGGACGGATTTATACGCAGTGGGAACATAGCCTAAGGGTGCGTTTACACAGAAAGATTTATCTGACGGATTTTGGAAGCCAAAGTCAGGAATGGATTTGAAAAGAGAATAGATCCCAGTCTTTCCTTTCTGACCTGTTCCCTGTTTATAGTCTGTTCCTGGTTTTGGCTTCAAAGATCTATCAGATAAATCGCTCTGTGTTAACGCACCATTATGCTGGGTTTACACGGAACGATTATCGGGCGAATTTGCACGATAACGATCGAATTCGAACGATAATTGTACGTGTAAACGCGGCGAACGATCGATAAATCGTTCATTTTGATCTTTTAACTTGTTCTTAAATCGTCGTTCGCAAAAAATTTGCCGATCGTTTCGTGTAAACAGTAGTCGCACGATAGTCCGGCCGCCTGCCGCCCGGCCCCCCACTCATCCGCAGCCCCCTGCGCCGGCTCGATCGCCACCCCCGCCACTCCGATCGCCACCCCGCCGCCGCTCCAATCGCCACCCCCGCCGATCTGATCGCCCCCCCCCCCTCCCGCCACTCCGATCGCCCCCGCCACGAGCATCCATTACCTGCTCCGCAGTCCGCGAGCCGCGGATTACGTGACGGACTTTCCGACTGTTTTAAGCAGTGTGCACATACCCAAAGCCAGGAATGGATTTAAAAAGAGGAGAAATCTCGAGTTTTTCTTTATGACCTGATCTCTGTGTTTAGTCTGTTTCTGGCTTTGGCTTTAAATCTTTGGCAGATAATATGTCAGGTAATGTTTCTGTTTAAATGGGCCCTAATGGTGCCTTTACACAGAGAGATTTATCTGACACATTTTTAAAGCCAAAGCAAGTAACTGAGAAATCTCAGTCTTTCCTCTATGACCTGTTCAGTCTGTATAGTCTGTTCCTGGGTTTTGGCTTCAAAAATCTGTCAGATAAATCTGTCTGAGTAAAGGCACCCCAATATGATCAAAAATTTCAGGTTAACGATAAACAATCTTGTTTGCGATCGTTAATCGATAATCGTTAAAAATCTAATTGGACCCTAAGGCTGCAAGGAAAACATGGATGCGGTCTATGGCTGTATCCATGTCTTCCAGGATTTCCAATATCTGTAGCTGCAGGGAATCATATGCCGAGCATTTGCATAACGTTGCTGATCCCAAACATTTTGACAGATCCGCTCACCACTGCTGTTGGCTTATTTAGCAAAGTCTAAAAAAATGGAGACAGCGTTTGCTCGAGGGCCCTGAAGGTCGGGGGTCACACGTGGCCTTAGCCTTGTTATTGGATATATGTACATAGATAACTGTCAGAATACATTGAATAGCCAAGGGCATGCTATCAATAACAACAAAAAGATTTACAAGGTCACACTTCTGGACTAAAGCTTTTAGGGCAAATGATTTGTTGTTTATCAGGAAATGGTACTCTCTGAGAGAGTCAAGATCAAGTACAGTATGTAATCCCACACAGCTATTTTCCCATATCTCCTCGCAACCCTGTTATCAACCATGGCCCAGAGCGAGCGGGGATTACTCTCTGCACAGACATGTTACAAGGAATGAAATTGCTGGAAGGTGTGTACTATCCGCCATAGTCATATTTCCCTTCCACGTACACATGTGTCTCGCTGTCAGCAGGTGTACTAACCCTCTGCAGAGCAGACTCAGCAGGGGAACAATCACTCTCAGGGCACTCCGGTGGCTTGGAGGGAACAACTGTCCAAAGAAATTTGGGACCTGTCCTAACCTGTCTGTGTTGTAATGCAGGGAAAGTATATAAATAGGATTTTATGGCCGTGCATTCCTTTGGCAAAAACAACACAGACTTTCGCTTTTTGTACACATGGCTTCAAAGTTCAGTTCGGTTCTTCCGACATGTTACATATTGTATATAATTACACAAAGCAGCACATACGTCATACACATACGGCTGTAGGTTTCGACAATGTGCATGGGAAGACGGCTTTTCCATTACAAGAGTGGCACAAACAGCAGCGCTGTTAAATATTGACTGCAAAGATCAAGGTCTAAAGGGAAATAGGAGGAGAAAAGCTCAACCTGAGCAGCGACCTGGCAAGGCGAGTGGTTACTTATTGCCTAGAGATCAGTCGTAGACATAGTAATGTCTGGGAGAAGGTTCTTCTTACTCCACATTTGAATTGCAGTTTAGCATGGTGTGTAGCCTATATTCCAGGGGATGGGAACCTTGGCTCTCCAGCTGTTGCAAAACTACAACTCCCATCAGGCCTGGACAGCCAAAGCTAAAGCTTTGGCTGTCCATGCCTGATGGGAGTTGTAGTTTTGCAACAGCTGGAGAGCCAGGGTTCCCTACCCCTGCTATATTCATTGACATAGCTGTGTTCTATCATCGACCCAAACTATTCTACTCTTCTAGAGGAGGCAAAGGGTTAATGTTGAGTGATCTCACAGGATAAATATATCTGTATCTGGCGGGAGGCCTGCAGCCTGGGTGCGTCCTGTAATCTTGTTGCAATAAGGCAGGGGTGCACTGTATGAGACTTATATAAGGAACTGCCCTGGGCCGTGTAGTGTACACGCATGCTCTAAAGTTTGTGTTATATATCAGCAGAACGATATAACATAGAGAATAAGTACAGGACTGATTCCAATTCTTTTAGGGTTATCTCATGTTAAGCTCCCTAATGCACAAAGCAATGTTTGCCTAGGATTGTACAGAGGACGAGTGACCTCCGCCTTTCAGACCAGTCTTATTGTGACCCAGTACAATGTATGTGATACTAGAAAAAAAAAAGAAACGGGAAGATCCTTGAAAATGAGATACTGACTGTCACCGCAGTCTTGTATCATCAACAGATCATTACATAATGCAAATAGGACAGGGCGCCTCTCCCTTTCTATAAACAAGCTGTTCTCTAGATGAACATCAGGCATGCGGATCTGCTTACTAGCTCATGTTTTTTATATCAAGTAAAAATGGACATTAAAGTAAATGTACCATCAGGTACATGAACAGACCGGCGCTTTTTTTGAACCACTCCCCTCTGTGATGCGGCTCCATTGATTCTAATGGAGCCACGTCACAGAGGGGAAGGGGTTTAACTACACTGGGGGCTGGCGGGCCTGTCCACAGTGCGTCATGACCGGTGCTGTGTGCAGGAACCGGGCGGCGGTTTAAAAAAAGGACCGCACCCCTGGCATCCCGTTAATGTAAAAAACCAAAGCGATGTACCTAGTGTCACGGCCGCGGCGGCTTCCCGCGTCCCGGGTGGCCGCCGCGACCGCCTCCTGTCCCGTGCAGCCGCCGGGGTCCTTGTGTAGGGACCCGGCGCTGCTGCTGCTTCGGCCCCTGGGGCGCCTCACCTCTCCTCCGTGCATGTCGCGGTCTGTGCCGGCCGGCGCGCGCGTCCCCGCCTCCTAGGGCGCGCGCGCGCCGGCTGTCTCAGATTTAAAGGGGCAGTGCGCTCCTAATTGGTTAGTGGCACCAATCACTCCCCTATAAATCCCAGCATGCCCTGTCCTTAGTGTTGGAGCCTCTACATGCTTCCCATAGCGTTGGCCCAGCCCCCTGTTGTTCCTGTGTCCTATTCCGCTACCTGGTCCCAAGTCCCTGTTCCTGAGTCCTATCCGTTACCTGGTCCCAAGTCCCTGTTCCTGGTTCCTGTTCCCCTGTCACTCCATCTGTTCCCGTGTTCAGCCTGTCACGTGCGCTCTCACCTGCAGACCATTGCCTGTGCCATCCCCTGCCACGCCTCGCCTGCCGACACCAGCAGCCAAGCCTGGGGTGGCGACCTGGGGGTCGCCTGCCGCAGCAAGTAAATCCCGCCTTGCGGCGGGCTCTGGTGAAAACCAGCGGCCCCTTAGACTCCGCCCCCTGGTGAGGTTAGTGCCATCGCTGCTGTCGGTCCAGTGGATACACTACTCCAGGCGTTACACCTAGTGCTACATTAGCTTTAATGTAATGCAAAGCTACTTTTTCTGAGGCCCAGTATATCATGTCTCCTCGGCCCTGTTTAGGGGTTATCTGGCACTTAAAAACGTTGTATATGCTGCTGCCCTTATAACAAACTTACCTCCCCACACCCCCTGTGTCTCCAGGTCCCCTGCAGACCACTGCCACCTCCATTTCCTAGACAGACTTGTCTCGACAGTAATAGCCCGCTCACCCAATCACTGACAGAGACGGGACAGTGCAGTGGCCAGTGATTGGCTGAGTGGGCTGTCACCCTCAATCGAGTCGGTCTTGGAAGTGGAGATGCCATTGTCTTGAAGATGCTGTAGGAGAACACCGGGGGAGCGCCGAAAGGTAAGAACACACTGTTATCTCCATGGGAAGCAACATATTAATGCCTATTTTTTAGCGGAATATCCCTTAAAGTATAAATGGAATCTTTCATGTCACTGATTTCAGAGTGTGGTAGTCTTGAGGAATGCGTGCAGAGCACACAAGGGCATACATGTACAATACCAAGCACTTATGGTACTTTCCCTGTAAGCCATAGCAGCTATTTTAAATACAAAAGCCTATTATACAGGAATAGCGTATTACTGAACAGTACATTTGTAATGTAATCATTTTTTTTCACAGTGAAGTCTATCCGATTTATGAGTATAGTACAATAAAATAGGTGAAGCATTATTTGGAGCATTGTGTAGGAAAACATAGATGGGACACTGTCTCTGGCCGGGTTCACACTACGTGAGACACCAGCCGTTTTGTGAACCGGCTGTGTCACAGAACGGCTGGTGTCAGGTACTTCAGCATCCGTTTACGCCCGCAATCCAAATTCACCAAAGTCGACAATGGAGAGTGCGTCGAGAGCTGCACTTTTCATTGTGACCTGGCAGTGTTGTGCGGCCACTATTTAATGAATAGCGGCCACACAAAACTGACATGTCAGTTTTTCCTGCGGCCGCTAGGGATCCTGGCTGGAGTGTATACTATGAGGGACATTTATTAAAAGGTGAAAATGCCTTTTTTAGGCGCAGATGGGCCTGATCGGCGTAAAAATATTAACAAATGATATTTTTTTCGCATTTGACCCTTCTGCGCCACCTTCGCCAGAGGAGGCGTTATGGGGGGTGCGGCAGCACGCAGAGGGGTGCGGCTTCTGCATGAGCCACATTTATCATTTTTCCGGTGGAAAAATTATACTGAAACCTCTGAGCTCTGAGCTGTTGTAGGATTCAAAATTTTTGCACGGACAGGCTGCGTGCGTTCAGGATTAATGTAGAGGCAATGCGCCTCTAGATAAATCCCCTGAGCTGTGGAGCTGCAGGACATTTGTAAGACCGGGGTAAAAAACGCCGGACTTCATAAATGTCGCCCAATGTGTATACACTCCGTCCGGGATTCCCTCTGACAGCAGTGCATCGTAACTTTTCTATTAATCACGCCCGCTGTTGTAAATCAGCAACAATGGCTATGGTTAGTAGAAAAGTTATGTTGTGTAAACGTAGCGTCAAACTGTGAGGTTCGCCTCGCTAGTGAAATGTATCTGGTGAGGCATAAAGTCTTCGCCTGTGCTGGACAGGAGCAAAAAGCAGAGACTGCACTGATGACACAAAACCGGCATTTACAGTGGAGTCTCTAGTTAGAGTAGGTGAAGGATCTGTCATTACACTATGGTCACATGACCATGAATTTATAGGTCCTACACCCAGGAAGCAGCCAAGCAAAATCTGAGACATAGGCAGCGGTAGGGAACCTTGGCTCTTCACCTGTTGCAAAACTA
This sequence comes from Dendropsophus ebraccatus, assembly GCF_027789765.1. Taxonomy (NCBI): domain Eukaryota; kingdom Metazoa; phylum Chordata; class Amphibia; order Anura; family Hylidae; genus Dendropsophus; species Dendropsophus ebraccatus. The sequence goes on from NC_091458.1 coordinate 135,934,000, forward strand.
CAACTCCCATCATGTCTGGGCAGCCAAAGCTTTAGCATGATGGAAGTTGTAGTTTTGCAACAGCTGGAGAGCCAAGATTCATTACTCTTGCCATAGGGGAAGAATAGAAGAGGTGAGAGCTCCGGACAATGCTGTGTCAAAGGTTTCTAACCTATAAAAATAGAGCAGGACAAGAGGGCTTACGGTAATAGACTTCACCAGTGCCACTTTATAATCACTTCACATGAATGAGTCTCTACTGAACGGCCTGCTTATAAAATATACTATACTCTACATTCTGTGATTTAAAGGGGAACTGACAGCTAAAAAAAAAAAGACATCCCATGTATACATAGCTATGTAAGCAGTGAGGCTAACTATACCTTTATTGTAGCTGTCCAAGAGATCCCACACATGGTGTAATATGGTCATTAGTTGGAAAGTTGTTCTGTTGGATAAAGTAATATTAATACTCTCATAATGAACATTATAAACTATAGAAATAAACATCTTTCTTGTAGGTTCCCTGCCCCCAACACTTACCATCATCACAGCATCAGCGATGGTAGCTAAAAGCTCTGATTTCACTTCTCTAGAAATCAATAATGCATCCTCGGTATCACCCTCCTGGGATGATGCTCCATTTTATTCTGTGATGGAATTGTGCAATCTCAGTGCTGACTCACACATTCAGCATGCCTAACCCCCAGTACTCCGCAAAACAACGTATATCCGTAAACTATGGGATTAATAACTGATAAAAATCCTAAAACCTAAATCTACAGGATTCCAATATATGTATGTGTGTGTGTGTGTGTGTATATAGATAGATATGTACATCTGTATTTCTTCTTTATTTTACATTGTGTCAACCTAGCCTGAAGCCCAACTATTCCTTATAGAGATTAATTTTAGTTACAGTATTACCCCTAGCTGGATGACATCCATTCCATTACAGTACAGTACAGTATTACCCCTAGCTGGATGACATCCATTCCATTCTGTTTACGTCTTCTGATTTCTATCTGCTTGATGGAATTCACTAAAGTAACTTTAGGTAAGTCTGAAGGGAGCCCACTCTATACTGTGAACCAGCATCTAAATTTCGGTCATGTTCACATGGCATAAGACACAGGCCGGGTCACAGAATGGCTGGTGTCAGAGAAGATCATCTTCACTTCTGCTGAATTTGGATGCGGGCGCACCCTGAGCGCCCGCATCCGAATTCCCCGCTGCGCACAATGGAGCTTGCGGCCTGAGCTGCACGCTTCATTCTGTGAACTGACAGTTTCTCTGCAGCTGCTATTCAATGATAAGTCATTGTTTTGCAGGGCCCCTAGCAATCTTGGCCGGAGCGTATACTATGTGTGTACACTCCACCCGTGATTCCATAGATGGCATCAACATTGTAAGTGAAGTATTAATCACAGCTGTGTTGGAAATTGGCAACAATGTCCGTGATTAATACTTTACTTTCGTTGTGTGAACATGGCCTAACTAAGGCTGCTACTACAGAAATTTGTCCTCAAATGCAACACAAAAACCCCCCTTAAAAACAAAACAGAAACAGTCCTTCAGCCAACAAGGGGACGGGCGGAATGGGCGGAATTGCAATATTGTGGCCAAATTGAGGCGTAGGCTACATTGCAACGCCATGCGCCACAAATGATCCAAAATTGTTCTGCACTGATTTGTTGTAAATATAAAATATGTGGGTTTATAGTTTCTTTGACAATTCAGGTAGCGGTCAGATGGGCGTGAACTTATAAAGGGGCAGAATATCAGGTAATGGGTGTGACTATAAGTAATCATAGTAACATCTCATTTTTAGGGATTGGCTATAGGTAAGTCGGTGCCTGCTACATCTATAATATCTCTGTTCTGTGGGTCAGTATGATCATAGCAATGTCCTATTTTACTACTTGTAAAACAAAAAGTTTTTTTTTTTTTTTTTATAAAAAAGAATTGCACCACCGTATTCTCAACTGCAGCATCTACAGTAACTAACCATCAACCTTTTTTTTTTTTTTTTTTTTACCATATCTGCCGGGTACCATTTTACATCCATTCACAGAAGAGAGAGAAGCAGAAAAAAAAATAACAAAAATAAAAAAAACCTACAACACCAAATCACCAGAAGATGGGAAGGGAAGATAGGGGAGAGAAAAGAGCCCCAAACTCCTTTAATGGTGTGTATTCTGAGCAGAGACTGGTTACAGGTGATATGTAGAGATGAGCGAACCTGGAGCATGCTGGAGTCCATCCGAACCTGAACTTTCGGCATTTGATTAGCGGTGGCTGCTGAAGTTGGATAAAGCCCTAAGGCTATGTGGAAATCATGGATATAGTCATTGGCTGTATCCATGTTTTCCAGACAACCTTAGAGCTTTATCCAAGTTCAGCAGCCCCAGCTAATCAAATGCCGATTGTTCGGGTTCGGATGGACTTGAACCCGGTTCGCTCATCTCTAGTGATATGCCACAGCGGTCTGTTCTGGGTCCTGTTCTATATGTTTGTAAGTGATGTAGCAGAATGTCTGTGGTGGGTCTGTATCTTGCTGTTGCAGTGAGCTGTTGCATTTTTCTGTGTTTGCAATTTCAGCCATAGCAACGTGCTCCTGCCTAGTGTGAACGGTGTTCTAGGAGAGCTGACCAATTTTGTCCTTTTTTTTTTTCCTGTGTTCCAGTTGGGGGAGTGGTTGCCTCTATTTGGTCGTGCACTCCACCTGTCTCACCCAGGTGGTGCAATTATTTTTGCAGGTATTAAACGGATCTTGCATGCCCAGAGCATAGGCGTATTACACGCCATGGAGAGGCCATAGTACAGTGTAGGGTTTGCCCCGATATGAGGCCACCTTATCGTGGTGAGGCAGTTTACACTGTTTGCAAATAGTAACCAAGAGACTCATTATTTTTGTGGGAGTTTTTTTTTTAGCAGTTGGGGGGGCTGCTTTTAACTATTTTCATGTCTGTGGTGGGTCTGTATCTTGCTTTTGCGGTGAGCTGTTGCATTTTTCTGTGTTTTTGTGTGTTTGCAATTTCAGCCATAGCAACGTGCTCCTGTCTAGTGTGAACAGTGTTCTAGGAGAGCTGACCAGAGCTTTTTCTTTTCCTGATGTAGGAGAACTTTTGTCTCTTTCGGGGCAGCACACTGGCTGAGCAGGACATCCAGCTGGGAACACCCAAAGCAAGCCGGATCCTGGAGCCGGTAATGTATATGCTCCATCCGGCAGGGGTTAAGGGGGTGGTCTCCCGATGTAAATCCCGCTGCGAGTATGTCTGCCCATAGACATTACAGGGCAGGGATCCGCAGCAGATCTCGCTGGTATTGGACCAGGTGGTCTTTTGCTGCCGACTGTCTTTTGTTTCTGAGGATTTTTTTACATTTATTTCCCATTTTGGTATTGGAGCTGTCACCCAGTGACAGGCAGAACAGTTAGGATCTAGTGACCCACAGGTGACGTTGAGTTGTTTTTTTCAGCTTTTTCTCCATCCAACCCATGCCATCATGAAGACTTAGTCTCATTTTTTTTCCCCTTGGTTTAAGAGCTCACAGTTTTTCAAAATTGTGACTTGGGTCACTGGGTGGGAGAGTGAGTGGGGGAGGGGCATGGTTTGCACAGGATGGTCTACAGCACTGTACTATGACCCAGAGAGTCTCCCTCACCTTCCAAATCATAGCAGATCCACTTCAGGCTGGGGCTTGTATCAGGGGACAGGACTGTGGAGGTAATCTCTTCATAGCTGTAACCACTTCCTTCCTGGACAGAGAGTGCTGCATGTTATGTGCCCACATCTGCCCTGCTCATTCCTTCATGCTCCCTGCAGTCTCTGTCAGCCCTTGTGTTTCCCATCCTCTCCATTACTGTACAGTAACTTATAATATCACATATTCTGCTGTTTCTCAATGTTTGTTTCATTTGTTTTACATGTTCAGAATAATAAATAATTATTTTTGGGGTGTGGAACCAATTGTCTGCATTTCTATGATTTCTTATGGGAAAATTTGTTTTGGTTTAAGAGTGGATTTGGATTACAAGCGCGGTGCCGGTACGAATTACGCTCGTAATCCAAGGCACCACTGTACTTTGCCTTGCCCATTCACAGATAGGAGAGGTGTCCAATAATGTAGCGACATGGCAGAGAAAAATAACAAAGACTCCATTGAACTTTATGGCCTGTAAAGGACATTCGGGACAGGTAATAAAGAGTGAAAGTTACCTTTGTGTTCCCAGCCATGAATTTATATAGCAATTTGTATAATAGGACAATCATTTCACTATCTTTCCCTGTAGCTGTGAGATCAGGTTTCAAGGATGGTAGACTTGTGTTAACCCTTATTGACACAGCCTGGTTAAAAAGGCAGGATGACATCACTTTTTTAATTTTTCTATGAACATCCTTCCGTGGTGCAGAATCTGTTGGCGCTATACAGATAAATATATTATTATTATGAAGATTTTTTTGAGGCAAACACATATTTTTTTTCCAATGGTACAACTTTTTTTTTTTTTGTAGGGGGGGGATTGTTGACATAAAAACACAGCAATTCCACAACTTTCCTTTAGGTTTTACTAAAACCCATAACTTTGTAATTTTTTTTATTGATGTAGCTGTATGATGCATTATATTTTTAAAGGAGAAGTCCGGCCAACATATAAAATGGCCTGCAGGCAGGGGGAGAACAAAATAAAGAAACGCTACTTACCTGCCCCTGCAGCCCTGCCTTACCACTCACTGACCCGGCTGATGGATTGCCTGCTCAACCAGTCAGTGACTGAGGCTGTACTCCGTTGTAGTCACTTACTAAGTGAGTGGACAATCCATCAGCCAGGTTGGGTACTTTCTTCCAGGTCATGACGACACTGGAACCCAGGAGCAAATGTGTTTTTTTGGCACGAGACAATAAGCCTGTGACGAGGCGCTGCGGGGGCACGGGGACAGGTAAGTAGAGCTTCTTTATTATGCCTTCCCCCCCCTTCCTGCAGCCAATATAGCATTTTGGGCAGAGTTCCCCTTTAATTTCACCAGCAGCATTAGTAGGTTTTGATTACTTTTTACTCAATTTTCTGTAGGTGGGATACACATATAAAACAGCAATAGCAATGCCTTTATTGAACTTTTTTTCTGATAATTTATATAACCGTGTATTTTGCCGCTGTGTGTCAGGGTGGAGATAGGGTGACTGACAGCTGTATAATACAGCATGCATCTGCAAGTGCTCCCATAGACACAATTTTTGTCATCACTATATTAGATGACATAATGGTACAACGCAAGATGGGAAGATGTTACAATATGTGGTTATTTTGGAACAAAAAAACACTTCCAACAAATCCTGCCATGTATTGCTGGTTCGGCATACCTGCTGACAAGATGCCCTTAAACTTGTAACAAATGTAACCTCAGTTCATCAACCAGATCACACATACTACTACTAGCACCATGATAAAGATCAAGAGTAACGACTAACGATCGCAAACGAGATTCTTTATCGTTAGAGTCATTCAGTGTTAACTGGTTAAATATAAATTCCAATTTAAATACAATTGCATGAAGATCTGGGTTTATGGCCTCGGTATCTTAGTGTCAACTTATACTGCCTAGCAGAGTAGTGTGTGCAAACAGGTGTATAACTGTGTGACCCGGCCATGAGCCCTATGAGTATTAGTGTTTATTTGTGCGACCTGGTCGTGTGGTGTGTGAGTGTGGTCTGTGTATTTATCTCTGTATATGTAACTTAGCTGAGTGCTATCTGAGGAAACTGTATGTATATAAATGTACGTCTGTGTGACCTAGCAGCTGTATGCATACACATCAGTGTACTGTATTCCAGTGACCAGCCCATGTATAGTGTGTATACCCGTGTATGTTCAGGTGTATATATCAGTGCCCAGGCTGCGTATTGTGTGTATAAATACCAATGCATGTCCTAGGCCTCATTCACATGTCCGTAGTGCAGCCCGGACCTGCGACGACAAAGTAAAGCCGACTGGCCCTGTGTCTGGCGCAGGCATTTCAGCACAAATCTACAGACAAATCTCCCTTATGTGTATACTGCAGTGACCTGGCTATGTTCTACATGTGTATATTAGTGTACATTGCTGTGACCTGTCTGTGTACTACATGTGTATATTGCAGTGACCTGACAGTGAACATGTGTATATTACTGTGACCTGGCTGTGTACATGTGTATATTCCAGTGACCTGGCTGTGTACTACATGTGTAAATTGCAGTGACCTAGGTGTGCACTACATGTATATATTGCAGTGACCTGGTTGTGTACTACATGTGTATATGAGTGTATATTGCAGTGACCTGGTTGTGTACTACATGTGCATATTGCAGTGACCTGGGTGTGTATATTGAGATGACCAGTGTACATTGTAGATGCAGTGAGGCGGCAGTGCCCTGTGTACATCTCCCGGTAGCTGCAGTGCCCTGTGTACCTTCCCCTGTAGCTGCAGTGAGGCGGCAGGTCACGGTGTACATCCCCCGGTAGCTGCAGTGAGGCGGCAGTGCCCTGTGTACCTTCTCCGGTAGCTGCAGTGAGGCGGCAGTGCCCTGTGTACCTTCCCCGGTAGCTGCAGTGAGGCGGCAGTGCCCTGTGTACATCCCCCTGTAGCTGCAGTGAGGAGGCAGTGCCCTGTGTACATCCCCCGGTAGCTGCAGTGAGGCGGCAGTGCCCTGTGTACCTTCTCCGGTAGCTGCAGTGAGGAGGCAGTGCCCTGTGTACATCCCCCGGTAGCTGCAGTGAGGCGGCAGTGCCCTGTGTACATTCCCCGGTAGCTGCAGTGAGGCGGCAGTGCCCTGTGTACATTCCCCGGTAGCTGCAGTGAGGCGGCAGTGCCCTGTGTACATTCCCCGGTAGCTGCAGTGAGGCGGCAGTGCCCTGTGTACATTCCCCGGTAGCTGCAGTGAGGCGGCAGTGCCCTGTGTACATCCCCCTGTAGCTGCAGTGAGGCGGCAGTGTCCTGTGTACCTTCTCCGGTAGCTGCAGTGAGGAGGCAGTGCCCTGTGTACATCCCCCGGTAGCTGCAGTGAGGCGGCAGTGCCCTGTGTACATTCCCCGGTAGCTGCAGTGAGGCGGCAGTGCCCTGTGTACATTCCCCGGTAGCTGCAGTGAGGCGGCAGTGCCCTGTGTACATCCCCCGGTAGCTGCAGTGAGGCGGCAGTGCCCTGTGTACATTCCCCGGTAGCTGCAGTGAGGCGGCAGTGCCCTGTGTACATCCCCCTGTAGCTGCAGTGAGGCGGCAGTGTCCTGTGTACCTTCCCCGGTAGCTGCAGTGAGGCGGCAGTGCCCTGTGTACCTTCCCCGGTGGCTGCAGTGAGGCGGCAGTGCCCTGTGTACATCCCCCTGTAGCTGCAGTGCCCTGGGTACATCCCCCGGTGGCTGCAGTGAGGCGGCAGTGCCCTGGGTACATCCCCCGGTAGCTGTAGTGAGGCGGCAGTGCCCTGGGTACATCCCCCGGTAGCTGCAGTGCCCTGGGTACATCCCCCGGTGGCTGCAGTGAGGCGGCAGTGCCCTGGGTACATCCCCCGGTGGCTGCAGTGAGGCGGCAGTGCCCTGTGTACATCCCCCTGTAGCTGCAGTGAGGAGGCAGTGCCCTGTGTACATCCCCCGGTAGCTGCAGTGAGGCGGCAGTGCCCTGTGTACATTCCCCGGTAGCTGCAGTGCCCTGTGTACATCCCCCTGTAGCTGCAGTGAGGCGGCAGTGTCCTGTGTACCTTCCCCGGTAGCTGCAGTGAGGCGGCAGTGCCCCGGGTACATCCCCCTGTAGCTGCAGTGCCCTGGGTACATCCCCCGGTGGCTGCAGTGAGGCGGCAGTGCCCTGTGCACATCCCCCGGTAGCTGCAGTGAGGCGGCAGGGTCCCGGTGTCTCTGGCCGGCCTCCCCGCTCCTCACAATACCTCTATTCTCTCCTGGAGCTGGAAGCGGTTTTAGGACAAGCCCAATGTTATGACAACGGCCCCGTGTTTACCGAGGGAGGAGCGAGGGCACAATCAGGGTTAATAGGGCACTGCCCGGGACTAGTTACCCTTTCCATACACGTATATACTCCTCACACACAGGGTACGGGGATATCATTGTACCGCACTACACGTGAATACAGATTTACCGCAGACCAAACATAGTTGTGTCTAGACTGTGACTACATTAGCGTCACTCCCCTCCGTTACCGCACGGTGTGAGCAGGTGTAACGGTGAGCAGTGAGGCAGCGGCGGGCCGGGATGCAGAGCCGGGAGGATGAGGCGGCTCCTCAGCACACGGGGAGGTCTGAGGGACCCGGGGAGCAGCGGATGCTGAGGTGCCGCCACACCGAGACTCCCCGGGGCCGCGCTGTGACTGGGATGGGGCCTGTGTCCCCGGTGTCCCAGGTGTGCCGGCTCCGCCCCCGGGGCTGGAATGCGGAAGCGCTGGGAGGAGGAGCCCGGAGAGCGGCAGCGGGGAGACACAAGTCAGACAGCCCGGGACACAGGGGGCATCTGGAGCCCGCAGCTGCCGTACCGGGGGGATCACACCGCTGCCCACACACGTGGACTAACGGAGTCACCCGCATCTCTTACCGTGCAGCGGATGACGCAGCCTGGCAGCCCCGGTGGCACCATGCCCCCCACCTTGTGAGCCATGTCTACCCAGAGCGCCCTCATCCCAGACCACGGCTCCGCGCCCGCCCTGCCAGAGCCGCCCGAGCCCAAGAAGAAGAAGCACAAAGCTGGCAGCCTGCGGCGGGCACTGAGCTGGCTCCGGGGGCGCAAGAAGAAGAAGCCGCAGCCAGAGGTCAAAGCGCAGGAGGGCAAAGGTGAGAGGTGGCACAGGGGGTGGACGGCTGCCCTGTGTGTATTGGGCTCTGCTACAGGCTGGGTGGGCACCCTGTATGTGATCACTTGTCCTGTACCCTGTGTGCCATGTCTGATCACTGTACCCTATATGTGATCTCTTGTCCTGTACCCTGTGTGCCATGTCTGATCACTGTACCCTATATGTGATCTCTTGTCCTGTACCCTGTGTGCCATGTCTGATCACTGTACCCTATATGTGATCTCTTGTCCTGTACCCTGTGTGCCATGTCTGATCACTGTACCCTATATGTGATCTCTTGTCCTCCTGTACCATGTGTGATCGCTTTACCCTGTGTGCCATGTGTGATCACTGTACCCTGTGTGCCATGTGTGATCACTGTACCCTGTGTGCCATGTCTGATCACTTGTCCTGTAACCTATATATACATTGCTAGAATTTATCAGGATATTGACAGGAGGCAACAGAATCCTGAATTTTGGAGAGTGCCCATCCTCATAGCCTGTACCCTGGGAGAGTGGCGGGCATCACAGCTTATACCCCTGGGAGAGTGGCGGGCATCACAGCTTATACCCCTGGGAGAGTGGCGGGCATCACAGCTTATACCACTGGTAGAGTGCCGGCCGGGCCTGCCAGCAGTGTCCGTGTAGCTGACAAGTGCAGGGGATATTAGGATAATAATAATCTTTTATCTTATTCTGTGCTGTCAGTACTGCCAGTCACTGACCAGTTTCAGAACTTGGCATCTGGTAAGGGAAGTGGCTTCGTCTACCAACTTTGTGCCAGTGACATAGAAGAGAGGTATCAGGGATGGTGGAAGCCGTCCTATAACTAATGGAGAAGAGTCTCACCACTGCCGGAGGGCTCCGGCTTATTCATCAGCTTATCCTAAAGAGCCACCTGCTTATAGTACAGGGCACATGTCTACATGCCAGAGATCTGTGAGGGAATGCCACCATGGCACTCCGATCATCAGCTCTCACACTTCTGTTGTCTTTGTTACATAGCTGAATTCATTTGAAATTTAAAGTATGCAGAAAACTGGCACAAATGACTTCACAGGCCCGGTAGGTGACAGGCCCGAGCCGCCAGGTAGGTGACAGGCCCGAGCCGCCAGGTAGGTGACAGGCCCGAGCCGCCAGGTAGGTGACAGGCCCGAGCCGCCAGGTAGGTGACAGGCCCGAGCCGCAACGTAGGTGACAGGCTAACATGCACTAACTTTTAAAGGTCAGGCACTTCACAGTGCTCCACCAGAAGTTTCCTTATGTCGGCTGGGTTGCAGTCACATTGCAAAAGCCACAAGAAACTGGCCACGTAGTTATGTGATATTACATTGCTATTGATGCTGAACTTGGCTGTCTATTATGTCTCAGATGTGTACGCAGCAGGTTACTAACACCATATCAGCGACTCGTGTTACTGAGAAGCAGGAGTTAGCCTACCTAAGGCTATACAGGCCGCACTCAGGCTCGTACACGTTCTTCTGACTGCTGTTCTATACAGCCGTGCAGGTTGGGCTGAGACATGTCCTGTGCGCCTATACGACTCTGCTTCATATCAGTGGATGTACATTCTTTTCTGCAGGCAGTGAGTTACCAAAAAAAGACCATATCCTGACAAGTCTAAGCTAACAGGTCCGATCAGCCATGTGTCACAATATGGCGCCTACATGTGAAGTTTGCCTAGTTCTGCCACCAGAGAGTATCAGATTCCGTATTATGGCATAACTTGTAGGCAGGTTTCTCATTCAGGACTAATATATATATATATATATATATAATATTATAGTGTGTGCGCGTCGCAGATCCCTCTTCAGTAGAAGGCAGTATAATAAACAATACATGCTGACCACAGGGAGCACTTCCACCCGAGACGTTATGAAGGTTCATGGCGTTCATACACAGAAGTTCTGTCAACACAATGATACAGCCCGAGGGTGCTAGCAACCGCGAAGAGAACATACCTAGACATCCTGCTGCCTGTCATGTGGACGCGTGGCCCTGCACTCACATACAAGTAATGTGAACCTATATAGAAGCTATGCCTGTCCTGTCAATGGAAAGTTCTCCGGCAGCACCACGTCGTACAGGCACTTTTCCTTCCTGGATGTGTTACACACCCATTTTCCCGGAGTTGGGTGTATGTGTGTGATATCACAGGTCACAGGGCTGGGATATGTGTTCTGTTATCCGTACAGCTGGAAGTCAGTTTGCAGGAGTCGTTCCTCATTGAACTGGATACAACATGTTGTTTTCCATCTGCCATTGTGTGTACGGAGATTGTATAATTATGGTGTGACATGCCAAACCGAGCACAATATGTTGGCTTGGGTGGGGTTAGCAACAGTCAGCATCTGCTCCCAGCCATTGTTGTGTTGTAGGTGCTGGACACAGAATAATGGGACGTGATCTGAGGGACTGGGGCAGAATGTATAGCAGATAATGAGATGAAAACTAGGACTGCATTAGTCATTTACTGACTGTACGGTGATTGTTACACCACGCTGTATATACAGCCGTCACCGCTGTGGAAAATTACTGTGGTTATTGATCCAATCAGTGATGTGGAATGTGCACACAGTTATGAAATCTGGCCTGGCCGAGCCTATGTTCACAACAGAGAAAGTGTCTTCTCTGCCCGGGATATAATGCTTTTAATAATGCTTTTTATTTGTATAGCGCACACAGATTCCGCAGCACTTTACATAGTTTCGCCAATTATTGCTCCCTGTCCCATTAGGGCTCACAATCTAAATCCACCTATCTGTATGTTTTGAGTGTGGGAGGAAACCGGAGTACCCGAAGGAAACCCACGCAAACACGGAGAGAACATACAAACTCTTTGCAGATGTTGCCATTGGTGGGATTTGAACCCAGGACCCCGTGCTAAGCACTGAGCCACCGTGCTGCCCAATATACATTGGGAGGACTCCGACAGAAGGCTGCAGGATGTCCCATTGTAAGTGCATAGAGTGGGATATGCAGCCCCAAACCTCTTTCCTCTCTACGGATCACAAAGTCAAGTGTGATCTCTGTCTATATATTGATAGATACCATACATATATCGTAAGATGCTTGGATCTTGATTGTGTAACCTGATTCCTTTGATCGATCTTTGGGATCAAGATAGTGGAAGCTTAGGGTCCTATTACACAGAGCAATTTTCAACGATATAACGACAAACGATCACAAACGAGATTGTTTATCGTTAACTCAAAATCGTTCACCATATTACACAGAACAATGGTCGTTAGATGCGATCGTTACTTTGATCGTTTATTCTTTCTGATCCCAGCAAAACAATGCGCAATGTACACTGAACGAGTGAACAAATGCAGAACTACAGCTAACGAATGTGGAATTACAGCGAACAATTAACGATAATTTTAGGTTTAGATCTAAATCAATGATCAAAGACATAGGAATGATTTTTCACAGAACGATTATCGTTTAAACGATATAACAATTTTTCGCACGATAATTGTCCCATTCAGATCTTTGACAGATAATCTTGTCGGATAATCTTTCTCAAGGCCCTATTATTCCACGGAACTTTTTCGAACGATTATCGTTCATAAAATCGTTCAAACGACCGCTCGTTAACAATATTCGTTCTGTGGAATAGCTGTAAACGAGCAAACGACAACAGCGAAAACGTCGTTGAGTCGTTCACTATTTTTTTTTTCAACATGTAAAAAAAAAATCGTTGGTCTTTTAACAATCATTCGCTAATCTTTTCGTTGAATAAAAAAATCTTTCAGTCGTTCTTGAAATGTCTACCTACATTTCCCCAAGTTTTAAACGACCATGTAACGACCGCAAAAAAATCGTTACACTACAATATCGTTCACGTTCCCACACGTATTATCGTTCGCTTAAAAAAATCGTTAAGTGCTCGTTAACGAGCGGTCGTTGGAGCGAGTCTATGAACGATAAACATTCCGTTAAATAGGGCTATCAGGGTCCTATTAGACAAAGCCATTTTTAACAACTAACGAGAAACAATCGCAAAAGAGATTTGTTTATTGTTGGAGTCCGTTTACACAAAGATTATCTGACAGATTATCTGCCAAAGATTTGAAGCCAAAGCCAGGAATGGATTTGAAAAGAGGAGAAATCTCAGGCTTTCCTGTATGACCTGATCTCTGTTTATAGTCTGTTTCTGGCTTTGGCTTCAAATCTTTGGCAGATAATCTGTCAGATAATCTTTCTGTGTAAATGGACCCTAAATTATGATTGTTACTAAGATTGTTTGTTCCTTCTTTTGCTGGGATCAGATGGAGTAATTTGGAATTACACTGAACGATTAGTGAACTACAGCGAACAAATGTGCAGTTAGGCTACGTTCACATTAGCGTTCGTTCTTCCGGCACCATTCCGTCATCCTTTTTCGTTTTGGAGAAAGCGAAACGGAAGTTGTCGGATCCGTTGTAAAACCCCTAAGATTTCAATGATATTTTATTGTGCTCCGTTTGACCAAATATTGCTCCGTTAGCATGCAATACGTTTAAGTTCCGTTTTTCTGAACGGAGGAAAAAATTGTGTTTGCAGTATTTTTTTTTTCCGTTTTCAAAAACTGAGATTAAATGGATCGATGCAATCCGTTTTTGTTTATAATGATAATCAATGCTGACAGATAGTAACGGAAGGTTAATCCATTTGCGTCCGTTGTTTAAGTTTCCGTCCCATTCCGTTTTCTAGTTGGAGCATGCGCAGAAGGGGAGAGAAGACAGGAAGTTCTGGGAAGGAAGGAGAGAAGCTGAAAAAACAAACTGAAAAACGGACACGAACGGAATTACAAACGGGTGATAACGGAAGCAAACAGATGGCAAGCTTCCGCTAATTTTACTAAACTAAATGGATACACTAACTTTTGGCTATCCGTTTGCACCCATTGACACCCGTTAGCAAATCCGTCTTTAGCTATCCGTTTACAAAAAATGAATGGATCCGTCATTTTCATGTAAAAACACTAGTGTGGACGAGCCCTTACAGCGAGTGATTAGCGAACGATTAACAATGATTTTAGGGTCAGATCTAGATCAACGATCAATGACACACGAACGATTTTTCGATCGTTGCCTGCAGTTACATAGGACGATTACTGTTTAAATTTCAACGATATAACGATTTTTTGCACGTTAATCATCCTGTGTAATAGGGCCCTTAGGAGTTAGAGCTGCATTACACGCCCAATCACCAAGTGTAAACGAGCGCTGATCTAGCAAATTTACTGAGCCTATTACATGGCTCAATAATTGTGCAGCAAGGGCTGTATGTATAGCGTTAGCGTTGTCGGTGCAAGCTGTATAGTAATATGTTACCTCTACACGCTCCCTGGTCTTCTGTCCAGAAGCGAGAAGAACACCGGGGAGCATGGACAGGTATGTATAAGGTTTTTTTTTTTTCACACAGTCGTCAGCCGTCGGCTGTGCATCACTATTACATGTAGCAATGTGCACCTGACAACCAATTATTTTTAGGCTTGCATAAACAACGATCAGCCGATGATCAGCTGATCCTTGGCTTTATTGTATGGAGCGATAATCTACTGAATTAGCCTAATTTGGCAGATTATCGTTCGGTGTAATAGGGCCCTTAGAAGGACACTGTCACTGCAGTGGGGGCAGTAGTGGAAGCTGTACACCCAATGGAGCTTTCTCCGCTTTGGCCTCCTTCAGTCTACCAGCACCTGGAGTGCCCTCAGCCACCAACCATGCCACTAGGTAGGATCCTGTAGAGTGGTAAAGAACAGGTCCCTTGGCTGTAGGGTGCCCTGGGCATCTCTTGCGAGAACTGACTATAAATACATTGAGAGACTCCTGGGGCATCAATGTTCATATAAATAGTCTGGGGGAAAAGGGGGGGGGGTGTATGATCAAAGCCTGTAAGTATATTGGAAGGGTTAAATAGAGTTCATGAGGGAAGCATTTTAAGTGAGAAACTAAACACAAGTACAAGGGAAAATATTCTGAGATTAGTTGGGGAAAATGGGGAAGCAACAAGAGAAAATATTACTTCACTGAAAGAGTAGTAGATGCTTGTAAGAAATTTCCAGTAGATGTGGTTGGTAAATCCTAAACAAGGGAAGGTAAACCTGCTTGAGATAAACAAATATGTCTGAAGATAGTTTCTATGTATACATTTTATAGCTTATCTGTACTTTTCAATTTGTTTTGTTACATTAACACTTTAGAGTGGCGACAAGGTGGTTTAGTGCTCATACTGCTGTTACTGAGCCCCGGAGGGTCTTCTCCATGGCGCACAGTGATTTTCTATTCGCTTCATCTCACAGTACAGGCTGGTTCCTGCTCATAGCACTAGCTAAGCCCAGCCCTCACTCCCTATGTTACATCTTTATTAGGTGTCCAATCATTCAGCATTTGATTTTTTTGCAGAAATCAATAGTACAGGCGATTTTAAGAAATTTTATAATTGGGTTGATTAGCAGAAAAAATGCATTTTTTATCATGAAAAGGTAGTTTGAAGCTCTCCCCCCGGTCTTTATGATTCTCTTATGGAGAGGGGAGGGTTGGGAGATGAGGCACCAAAACAGGACAACGAAGAGTTAATTTACAGCTACATCACCGGGCTATTTCCTCTGAAGTCAGCCCTGACCTCTCTGACCTCTGAATACCAGCTTTCACACATGTCCCGCTATGTAATCCTTTGTTCTCTGCTAGCGACTAATCTCCCTCCTACCCTCTCCATAGATTACACAGGGCCCGACTGATGTAAAAAGAGTCGAAATTTCCTGATAATGAGCAGAGAATGAGAGGTAGGGGGGGGGGGGGCGACCTTGGGAAAAGTCTTTTTGAATGCAGATAATGGCATATTTGTCTAATAGATCTAATTACGAAGTTTCTTAAAATCGCCAGTACTATTTATTTCAGCAAAATAATAAAAATACAACAGTGACACTTTAACCCCGAGGCGACCCTAGACGTACCGGTACGTCCTGAGCTATGAAGCTCACTCCGGAGCGGAGCGCGCTTCATAGCAGGTAGGGGCCGGCTGCAATCAGCAGCCGGCACCTCACCGTTAATGACACGCTGCAAGTGTCCCCTGTCCCCTGTCACTTACCGATCGGGACCCTGCGGGGGTCACACTGCGGGGGTCCCGATCGGTAAAACGGACCGCCGGAGGTCTCTCACCTGCCTCCGCGTGGTCCAATCGGCGCTCTGGTCACTGAGCCTGCACAGGCAGGCTCAATCAGGAGAGTGCCGACAACACTGATCAATGCTATGCCTGAGGCATAGCAATGATCAGTGTAAATATCAAAGTACTGTATGTAAAAAAGGAACTTCAAATGTGTAAAAAAAAAAAAAAAAGTAAAAAATCACTATTACACTACCCCAAAACCCCTCCCCCAATAAAAGTTTAAATCACCCCCTTTCCCATTATATAAATAAAACATATAAAAATAAATAAACATATAATATACTGTAGCGTGCGTAATTGTCCAATCTATTAAAATATAGCAAATGTCATTGCGAATGGTGAACGGCGTAGACGAAAAGAGGGAAAAAAGTGCGCGGATTACCGATTTTATGTAAAAAATAAATATATAAAATTAATAAAAAGTGATCAAAACATCCGATCTTCACAAATATGGTATTAATAAAATGGTGGAAAAAATGACACCCCATACAGCCCCGTAGGTAAAAATATAACTGTAAAAATATAACTGTTATAAGCATCACAATTATTAATATTTAATTGCCAAAAAAAAGGATTTCATTAAAAAAATATAAATAACATTAGAGAATCTGTGTAACCTGCATATGGTTGTGTTCGGACTGACCTATAGAGTAATAGTGTCATGTCGCTGTTACCATATAGTGCATTACGTAGACACAGGAACCCCCCAAACCTTACCATATTGCATTATTTTTTACGATTTCACCAATTTATATCTTCATAAATAATATATTTGGGATTCCGTCATATATGTTATGGTAAAATGAAAGACACCATTACAAAGTACAACTATTACTGTAACAAACAAGCCATTACATGGCCTTGTAGATAGAAAACTGAAAGTGCTGGAGCTCTTAGAAGGGGAGGAGGAAAAAACGAAAGTGCAAAGATCAAAATTTGCACGGTCCACTGGGTCATTTTGGGCCTGGTCCTCAAAGGGTTAAGGGTGCCTACAAAACATGGATACAGCTATAGGCCATAGACTGTATCAATGTTTTTCAGGACTCCCTAGGGCTGCATCCAACTCCTTCAGCCACCGGTAATCCAATGCAGAATGATCGGACTCAAACATGCTCCAGTTGCCCTCCTTTCTATTTTCATGTTGTAATTAAAAGATGTTAGTATTGGTAGAAGTGCTGCCTTGGACTCTATCTTTGTAGATTCTATACCACATGTGTCAAACTCTTGGCCCTCCAGGTGTTGCAAAACTACAATTCCTATCATGCCTGGACAGCCAAAGCTTTAGCTTCGGCTGTCCTGGCATGATGGGAATTGTAGTTTTGCAACACCTGGAAGGCCAAGAGTTGGACACCCGTTCTATACAGTGGCTACTAACTCCAGAGCATAGTCTTCTTTGCCATTTCATTATTACTATTATTTTTTTTGCTGTAGCAAAAGGGATACTTTTTTGCCCTCTGGCAATGGAAGCCTATGTGTATGTTGAGAGAATACTTAGCTATTAGAATACCCTGGTCTTTCAAGTGGCTTCAGGTTACAATATTTTTAACATGCTATGGTCTTTTGTGGACTATTGAAATTAATGCCATGCCACTTACATCTGAATCTGCGACTTCTGCTAATAGATTGTAGGCCCTTGAGGGCAGGGTCCTCTTCCCCCATGTACCAGCCTGTCTTTTGCCTTCATGTAATGTGTCCTGATCTTGTACTGTTCCTGCTTGTTACCCCATCTATTGTATAGCGCTCTGGAATTAAGGGCGCTTTTTAAATAAATAAATAAATAATAATAATGCATGAGTGATACGTCATGCTAGAACCCCTGTCTAGTAATGCCTCTCTACAGTATAGTGTGGTACCACATGTTCTGTACTACTTTACCTGTGCAAGCATGAGCTCCCATTTTTTTTTCCCATTCCATTGTAAAAGTTTCTGTTCAACAGTTCAACATAAAGTGATATACAACTTCCCGCAGCTCTGACTACACGATGATTGGTTTTAGCTGTCTGCTTATTAGTCTTTAACCCCTTTAGGCCACCATTATGCACCAGTCTTGGGGCTATTATGGGTGTATAGAGGGGTTTCCCAGTGGCAGAGAACCACTGCTAATAAGTCTGTGCGGGATATTAAAGGGAACCAATCACACCGAATATGCCCCTAATGTTAAGGAAATGTGCTGGTACATCGCCCAGCACACTTCCCAAACATCCCCCTGTACCCTCCGTCCCCTCCTTGGTTATGCCGCAATCTTACATTTTTGAAGTCCCGCGCTGTATGGTAATAAGGTGTAAGTAGTCACGGTGGGCGTATGTAGTCATGGTGTGGGCGGCTGTAGTCATAGTCCTGGGCGGCTGTGAACGCTGTAATCACGCCCAGAGGGGCGTGTTAGAAGGAGCTGGCTCTGCCGACGTCACCCGGGGGACTGCGTTCACGTCGGCGGCGCTGCGCCGTCTTTATCACGCCGTGCAAGCGCAGAACATAAGCGTCTAATCCTGACGTTCTGCGCATGCGCGACATGTTAAAGATGTCGCCGCGCCGCCGACGTGGAACGCAATCAACAGGTGACGTCAACGGAGCCAGCTCCTTCAATCACACCCCTCTGGGCGTGATTACAGCTTTCACAGCCGCCCAGGACCATGACTACATACGCCCACCGTGACTACTTACACCTTATTACCATACAGCGCGGGACTTCAAAAATGTAAGATTGGGGCATAACCAAGGAGGGTATGGGGGCATGTTTGGGAAGCGTGCTGGGTGATGAACCAGCATGTTTCCTTAACATTAGGGGCATATTCGGTGTGATTGGTTTCCTTTAACCCTTTAATTACCAGCAGCATTTAAATACATTAAGTATGCATTGGGGGTTGTATAGTGGGGCAGATCAGGGGGAGCCAATATGCTATAATGAATTCCCGGGGGCCTGCATTAAGGCACCGTTGCTGCTGAAACCACAAATCTATGGTAGGCAGATTGTAGCGTTAGAATGCTTATCTGATGGATCAATGTAATGTTATATTATTACATTGATTCCTATGAGCAGTCAAGCAGATGACTATCTATTACCCACCTTATACCTTAATCACCCTGAATAGTGTATGAAAATGACAGAGTTGCAGAGTTTTTTTAAATCACACCTTTTTTAAAAAAAAATAAGTTACAGCTTCCCAGGTGCAAGAGCCCCACACAGCTCCCTAGGTGAAGAAGTAAAAAAAATAATAATTGCTTTAGTTTAAAAAGAAAATAAGTTTTCATTTTTTTTTTAAAACTAGTATGTCATGAAAAAAAAAAAAAAAAAAAAAAAAAAGCTACAAAAATTGCGTAGCATTGTAATGATATCGACCTAATGAGTTTGGTGAAGAATATGTAAGCTTTCTTTTTTTCAGTTTCACATCACAAATAAATATTTTCATATTCATGATCTTCTATGGAAAAATAAAGAGTGTCCGTAGAATTCAGATAAACTCTGTGCACTCAGGTCCTGCAGTCATACTGCTTTCATTCTAATCCATACTTCTAAATGTATCTTAGTAAGATGTAAGGCTCCTTTTACACGCAAAGATTTCTCGGCCGTGGTGGCTGCAAACGAGCGCCGATCAGCAAGATAGGTGGCTTGTGTGTGGTGCCTTTACACGGCACAAGAAATCTAGCAGATGGGCTGTATGAATGAGCCTTGTATTGTTCACACATCCCTGGAAACTGACAGCACAGATATGTATATATCTGTGCTGTCAGTTTCAGATCACAAGCGGCAGTGTATACTTACCAGCCTGTCTGTGATCCAGCATATGGCTCTCCAATCCTCACACTGGCTGTATCTTCAGGCACTGCTCCCTCTGACTGTCAGTCATTCTGAAGGAGGCAGCGGCCTGAAGATATAATCGATGTCCGGAAGACCGGAGAACCAGATGCTGTCGGATCACAAGCAGCATGGATGGTAAGTATAGACTGCTTCTTTACTGGAAACTGACTGCACTGGGGGATGTGCGGCCGCTAAAGATAGATTTTTGAGCAGGCTCAAAAGATGTGATCAGCTGATAATCGAGTGTTTGACTGGTCCTCGGCTGATTGCTGCCCCTTTTATTGTGGGTATTCCTATGCAGACCTATGTGTCTGAAAAACTTGCATATTGTCATCCTGAAGTCCTTCCACCTGTCCCCTTGGGTCCTTTTACACAGGCCGATTATCGTCCTGGAGTGTCGCTAGGGTTGTAAATGTAAAAGAACCCTAAGGGGATAGGTGGATAAGAGAAGTACCCACAGTATGGCACGTTGGATACATATAAACTACTGTGCAGGTGCGCATAGCCTACAGTCTAACAGATGCCACCTTTGGTGGTTGTTACAGCCAGTACAATGCATTGTACACCATGGATGAGGCTGGACAAATCCCAGGAGACAGGTGGACAATACAGCTAGATATTTCCTAACAACTTGTGTTGTGTTCTAATATCTACAGAAGTAGTAGGCTTTTAGAGAAATCAGATCATCCCATGGGCTCATCTGACCACTAATGTCTATAGTAGTTTGTCCTTCTCTGCCGTAGATGCACAAATATGCGCTGATACGCTTAAAGGGGTTATCTAGCATGAGAAAAAGCACCAACACTTTCTTGCAAAAACAGCGCCACCCTTGTCTCCAGGCTGTGTTTTGTATTACAGTTCAGCGTCATTTACTTCAATGGAACTGAGCTTCAAAACCCACACCCAACGGAGGACCCCTTCTGGTGTTGTTTCTGGAAGAAAGTGTACACGTTTTTTTTAAGCCTAGATAACCACTCTAAGCTAAATTTCCAACACAATTACAAATGTGTTTTTAATGGCCACAAACAGGTAGTGGCTACCAAAAACGTGCAGCACATGTGATCCATGACTGGAACTAAATATGGAGGACAGGGAGTCTCCCATTACTACCTCTATAACTTCTAACCAAATAGTTGTAATTATTTCCTCCTGGAAATCCCGGCAGTATTATTAGGTTAAGGCCTGCCAGGCAGCAGAGAGGTGGGTACAGTAAGTAAAACCTCATGCCATGAGATGCTATTATCAGCCATTGTAATAGGGCGCTGTCAGAAACAGGTTATACACTGCGCAGAGGTCAAGGTTATACACTGTTCATTGAGCTGATCCTTGTTTATATCCTTCTGACTCAGCTGTGTTTGTGGTTTAAAGAGGAAAACAGGACAGACACCACCAGGTTATCTGTGACCTACAGACTGACGTAACACCTGACAGGGTTTATATGGCAGAGCGTGCCACCCTTAACAAAACCCACAAGCATGCCAGGACTTCTGTTTTTTACTTATACGGCCAGACTTACATGCGTTCTGAGTCAGCACGGAGCTGTATTTTAGTTAGAAGTGCCCTCGTTGTATTCAGTAGATTTCAAGGTCCACAGGATGCAAGCAGTGCCATAGTGTCTATTAGGCTGGGTTCACACTACGTTTTTGCAATCCGTTTTTTTTCTTTCAAAAAACAGATGGAAAAGAAACGGATGCATGTGTGTGCATCCGTTTTTATTATTAAATCTTTATTTTCTTTATCAATGTCAGTTGTGTCAGTTGTGTATCACATAACAAAGTTTACAAAGTGTGCATCCGTTTTGATCTGTTTTTCCATTGAATTCCATTATAAAAAAATGGATCAAAACTGATCCATTTTTTTAACAGACGCAAAAATATGGTCGACTACATTTTTGTGTACATTAAAAAAAAACTATTCCTTTTTGATCCGTTTTCTTTTTCATGGCATTCAATGGAAAAACGGATGCACACACATGCATCCGTTTTTTCCATCCGTTTTTTATGTTTTTTTGCAAAAAAAAAAACGAATGACAACGGATTGCAAAAATTTAGCGTGAATAAAAGAGATTGCACCACTTTGTTCACATAAGTATTTCTTATGTGTCCCCCTTTTATTCCAATATAACAAGGTGGTATTGGGAGATGATATAGATATCAAATAGTTAAAAAAAAAATTTTTTTAAAGGGGTACTCCAGCGAAAATCTTTTTCTTTCAAATCATCTGGTTTCAGAAAGTTATGTAGATTTGTAGTTTACTTCAACTTAGAATTCTCAAGTCTTCCCATACTTATCAGCTGCTGTTTGTCCGACAGGCCATACAGCCCAGCCAGCCCAGACAGGAACTGTCCAGAGCAGCAGCAAGTCCCCATAGAAAACCTCTCCTGCTCTGGGCAGTTCCTGACATGGACAGAGGTGGCAACAGAGAGCACTGTGTCAGACTGAAAGGAAAACATTTCCTGAAGGACATACAGCAGCTGATAAGTATGGGAAGACTTGTTAAATTGAAGTAGATTACGAATCTATATAACTTTCTGACACCAGTTGATTTGAAAGAAAGATTTTTGCTGGAGTACCCTTTTAAAGTCCTTGTTTATTTTGCCCTTTTTTCTGATACGTTCCAGGGAATCCTCATATTATCCCCGCTCATGATGGAATGCAGCACTAGGCTTATGAGAGGAGAGTTGTGAGCTGGTTCCCCAAATGATATGTGAAAACGAGTACAAGGCATGATTCACTGCATCACTGGGCATAACAAGGTGGTCATTGGTAGCGGTGGCTATTGATTTCGGGGCTATTGATTTCGGGGTGTGCCAGAGGTGGTGTTTGGTTAAAGGGGTTATTCAGCGCTACAAAAACATGGCCACTTTTTCCCCTCTCTTGTCTCCAGATTGGGTGGGGTTTGGAACTCAGTTCTATTAAAGTACATGGAGCTGAATTGCAAATCACACCTGACCTGGAGACAAGATAACCCCTGGATAACCCCTCTAACAGAAACGAGTCTAGAGTTGAGCAAACCTCAAGCACGCTTGGGTGCGTCCAGCATTTAATTACCGGTGGCTGAAGTTGGATGCAGTCCTAGGGAGTCTTGGAAAACATGCATACGACCTATGGCCTTCATATTCCCTAGTGCTGCATCCAACCTCTGCAGCCACTGGTAATCAAATACTGCACGCTCGGGTTCGGACAGACCCAAGGGTGCTGGAGATGTGCTGATCTCTGATACAGTACAAAAAAAATTCAATACAATGTACATGTGTAAACTTACACTATAATGCTACTATAAATTTGCCACAAAATATGCAGCCTGCTGTACAGATAGTAAAAGTGATGCTATAGATACATACAGACGTATTCAATAGGGACGGACAAGTTGTGTCAGGCAAAAGTCAGAGACAGTTCAACCCAGTTCTGCTTCTGTTCTTTATTTGCAAAAAATGCTAAATTCAGCCTTATTCACACAGGCAGTAACTAAACCTTGCTTCTCTGAGATCCTGCTCTCATAGCTTGGCCCTCACATTAAGCAGAATACTTTAAAAGAACAGAAATTCTGAAAATGCATAGTTTTTATATTTATGTATACCGCAGCTGTCTGGCCTGAGCGTGCCGTAAAGAGAGCCTAAAGGTTGTAGACAAGTGCTTTCCTTTTTTTTTTTTTTTTAAATTTAAATTTTTCTAGTTTTTCCGCCTTTAGTAAGAAATTCTTTAACAACCCCCTGAAGCTTATGATGCACTGAAAACTAAGTAGGAACAACATGTAAGTATTTTTTGGCATCATAAACTTTCAGGCTATGTTCACATAAAAAACAGTGGCCGTTGTTTGCAGTGTCGAGCAACAGCCACTGTTTTACGTATTCCTGTGGCTGATACTGCCATATCGGCCCCAGGAACATTAGCGAAATACATTGCATTGATTCTCAGTCACACTACAGCCGCAAGACAGCCACATTGGGTAGTTTGAGAAACAACGTCCAAAAATAATTGACATGTCAATTTTTTGTTGCGACTGGGAACGACAGCCTTTGTTCTTTACAGTGTGTAAAATAACAGCCGTTGTTCCGATTCACTTCAGTGTAAGCGATCGCTGTTAGAAACGGCCGTTGTTTTGCGGAAACTTACATTGTGTGAACATAGGCCTTTAGGGTTCTTTGCAGTTTGTGTAAAACCAATGACAAACGTGGTGGAATCTCATGGATTCAATGCTGGAATCTCATAGAAACACAAGCATTCTTTAACCGACTGCTTTGTTTTCACTTGAACTACAATTCCAAGTATGAACAAATCTCCTGGAAACCTGTCTATTAGTAAAAGTAAATCCTATTGCCTCTTTGCCCACTGCTTGTACTCCAGGAAACGTGCACGTTTTTCCAGTATACAGTAGCAGGGCTGGATATGTCCCTAGAACCAGTTAACGATGTTTCTAGAACTTTGCAGGTCGTCTTCTGTTGATATCGGTCAGTTTTACATCTGGAGAAATGTCTAAAGACAGGATTTTTTTACTTGGTGCAAGTGAATTGAACTCAGTAGAAAAGACTCTGCCGGTTCATATGTTGTTCAATGCGTTACTGTCACTTTAAAAAATACAAATAATAGCATTGTCATATTGAAGCAGGCATGTCACAAATTGTGACAAATTGGGGTCTTGGTGCTCAGAGCCATACTGATTGATAGATATAGCTGGGAGAAGCACACCACAAGTCTACCGCACAGCAAGCCGGGGAGTAAAATACACAGCTGCATGTTACTCCTGGCTCTTTCTGTCGATCAGTGATGGTCTCAGCACCAACATGCCGACTGATCCAAACTTTTGACATGCTGAGATTTTTTAAAGTGACAGTAAAGGTTGCATTACATGGAGTTATGGTCTGTCAAATCAGGCTGGTTTGGGCAGATATCGCTCTGTGTAATAAGAACAGGAATCAGCTGAGGAGCCGATCATTGGCTTATTGTTGTTTTTAAAGAGGTACTCCGGGCTTGGGTCATTTTCAGTGTACGGCCGGGGAGGGAGTGGATATAGACGCCGCTGGTTACTGACCTCCCCGGTTCCAGCACTGGGTCCCAGATTGCGCCGCCCTGTTCTCCTGTCCGGCTGCCGCTTCCTGGTCTGAGCTGCAGCTCAAGGCAGCTCCGCCATTTAGCGTCCCCAGCTCGGAGTACCCCTTTAACATCTTTAAAACTCAGTGGCGCTCCTTGTAATAGGTGATGTACGGCCGATAAAAGTATATATGATGATGTATACTTACCTCTACAGCCCCTCCTTCTGATTCCTGCACTCACTTCCTCTCTACTCACATCTTAGAAGTATAAACTATGGGGAGGGGGGATTTATCCAAGCCATTCCCCCCCCCCCCCCTAGTGGGAGATTTATCAAACATGTTGTAAAGTGAAACTGGCTCAGTTGCCCTTAGCAACCAATCAGATTCCACCTTTCATTTTCCAAAGAGTCTGTGAGAAATGAAAAGTGGAATCTGATTGGTTGCTAGGGGCAACTGAGCCAGTTTCACTTTACTTCATGTTTAAAAAAAAAAAAAATCTCCCCATAGTCTTTGAATATTTTCAGCAGAATAGAATTATTTCAACGGAGACAGATGCTATGAGTGCCAACTATCATGTGATAGTGATGGGCAGGGGAGAGCTGGCGATAACAGCAAATGATCACAAGCTATAAACATGAGATGTTCTTGCAGCCCTTGCTTTAAAGAGATACTCCGGCATCGATAAAAGGAAAATAGGGGGAGATTTAGCAAAGTATGTAAAATATAGACTGATGTAAACTGCCCCCAGCAACCAATCACAGCTCCTCTTGCAGCTCAGTAAAATGAAAGTTGAGCTGTGATTGGTTGCTGTGAGCAGTTTACACCAGTCTATATTTTACACCCTTTGATAAAATCTCCCCCATAATAATTCCTCTCCACGCTCCCCCCGTGTTCTCTTGTGGTGTCTCTGGGTCCCCTGCTGACTGCAGACAAACCGGATCAAGATGGTTCCGTGGCCAGCGATTGGCTGAGCAGGCTGTCACTGCAGAGAAGTGTCGGTCAGTGGGGGACCCAAAGACATGGCAGGAGGACACTGGAGGAGTGTGGAGAGGTAAGCATTAGAGATGAGTGCAATACCTGTGCTCATCAATAACTGGCACAATGACTAAGCATGCCAGGCGGGTAAACTGCCAAAATGAAACCCTATGTAATTCAGGCCCAGAATGGTGATGCCAGGCCCATTCACATAAGCACCTCATCTGTCTGGGGCAAACAGAGCCATAATTAAATATGCATAAAACTAAAAACAAGTTGCTGAGTCCTTTATATCATACATGAACAGGTTTTGTGTCTCTAACCATAGGAATAATAGGTTGGTTTCATGCTCTAATAGGAAGGACATCTGTAATTAAATTCTCATTTATTTTTAGGATTATATACTAAGTATAGAGCTGTTTATTTCTGATACCCTACAATATAATCCTCCTAAATTCCAGTGCATTTTGGATATTCCTATCTCATCATACTATTGTATAGTCACTGGGATGTGTCATAGGTGGGGGTCTGACCTAATCCAAAGAACAAAGGGACGGAAGCCACCTTTTGTGCAGAGAACTGCAACACTGCTCCATCCAGTTTTACTTCTTTCTGTAAGATGAATAACAACTGAAATAGTTTTTATGTATTCTGTGGCTGATACATTATAGGCCTTTTTTATAGGATGGCCGTATGGTCCATTTACACCGAGCGTTAATTCACCCAAGGAATCTTTTAACGATTTTTGAAGTGACGATTTGATTTTTAGAACGGTCAGCGTTCAGACGAAGAGAGAAATTGTTTGGAAAAATTGTTTTTGCAATATTTTATAGAGCGCTTAAAGTGTCACTGTCGTTTTTTTATTTTTATTTTGCTGAAATCAGAAGTACAGGCGATTTTAAGAAACTTTGTCTTTGGGTTTATTAGGCAAATATGCCATTATCGGCATTCAAAAAGACTTTCCCCAGGTCCCCCCCCCCCTCTCTCTCTAATTCACTGCTCATTATCAGGAAATCTGACTCTTTTACATCAGTCGAGCCCTGTCTGTTCTATGGAGAGAGGAGGAGGGAGATTGGTCGGCAGCAGAGAACAAAGGATTACACAGCGGGACCTGTGTGAAAGCCAGTATTATGAGGTCAGAGAGCTTAGTGCTGACTGTCAGAGGAGATAGCCTGGTGATGTAGCTGTAAATTAACTCTTTGTTGTACTGTTTTAGTGCCTCATCTCCCTCCACCCCTCCCCTCTCCATAGAAAACCATAAAGACAGGGGGGAGAGCTTCAAACAGCTTTTTCATGATAAAAATGCATTTTTCGGCTAATAAACCCAATTACAAAGTTTCTTAAAATCGCGGTTTTAAATTCTGCAAAAAACATTTAATAAGCAGGGACAATTTAAGCCCATCTCACACATTAGCATGAATCGGTGAAACACTGTTTAGGCGAAGCTATCTGTGAATTTTTAGCCAACGACCAACGACGATTTAAAAACATGTTGAAAGATCACGATGAACGATTTGTCGCTTCATCGCTCGCTGCACCGATTATCGCTCACATGTGATCGTTATTGCGAAACTTCGAACGATAATCGCTTAGTGTAAAGGCACCATTAGTCAAACGCTTGAGATTGTTTTGCGCTCTTAACAATGAGTGGGTATACCACAGAACCTAATAAAGCCTTTCATGCATGGAAAAAAAAAGGACAAGTTTGGGTACACGTATGTCCAGTGAGTCAGAGCCATCACTGATGGGAACACCAGATGCGACAAGCTAGCTCCATGGCATGTGGTCCCATGCAGTGGTGCAGGACCTGTGGTCCTATGGCATCAGTGAATCGGATTAAAAACACACTGTAAAGTTTTTGTATGGTTTTTTTTTTTGTTTTTTTTTGATGCAGTGCAACCCACACTGGATGTCGGGTATTTCTGGTCCCTGGATATATGTGAACTAGAGATGTTTGCAACCTAAGCAGCCTATGGCTACATCCATGTTTTCCAGGACTCTCTAGGGCTGCATCTAACCTCTTCAGCCACCAGTAATCAAATGCCAAAAGATCAGGCATGCTTGAGTAGCACTCATCTTTAATGTGAACCTAGTTTAAAGGGGTTGTCCAGCGAAAATCTTTTTCTTTCAAATCAACTGGTAATTGATTTGCAATTTACTTCTGTTAAAAAATCTCAAGTTGACCCATACTTATTAGCTACTATATGCCACGCAGTGAGGGCGGTTCAGACTACGGAATTCTCGTGGATAAATTCCGCCGAATTCCGTCGCTTGAACACACTTAACGGCTGCGTGCCTTTCCGCCTGCTCCATAGACATCATTCTATGGGTCGGCTAAATCTGCTATCCGCCGAAAGAGTTGACGTGCCAATTCTTTCGGCGGAATGTGGAATCCGCCCATGCATAGAATGGTGTCCGGCCGTGAGCGCGTACAGACAATGGAATTTGGCGGAATTTATCCGCGAGAATTCCGTAGTTTGAACCCGCCCTAAATGTTTTATTTTCAGTCTGACACACTGCTCTCTGCTGACATTTCTGGCCAAGACAGGACCTGTCTCAGTTTTCTATGAATCCCCACAGAAAACCTCTCCTGCTCTGGACAGTTCCTGTCTCGGCCAGAGATGTCAGCAGAGAGCACTGTGTCAGACTGGAGAGAATACACCACTTCCTGCAGGACCTACAGCAGCTAATAAGTATGGGAAGACTTGAGATTTTTTGATAGAAGTAAATTACAATTCTATATAACTTTCTCACACCTGTTAATTTGAAAGAAAAAGATTTTTGCAGGAAAAATCCATTTAATACCGATGATCTACCAATCAAGACTGGCATCTTTACAGCCTTTCCGAAACCCTGCAGCTGGACCTTATTATCCCTGACATCCCCAAATGCGCCTGCTTTTGTCTGTTCACATCATGGAATCAGTGCGGAATTTCAAGCGGAGTCCGACATGTCAATTCTTTGTAAGAATGGCGCATTGCATATGAGTAGAGATGAGCAAACCGGGTTTGGGTTCGAGTCGACCCGAACGTTCGGTATTTGATTAGCTGGGGCTGCTGAACTTGGATAAAGCTCTAAGGTTGTCTGGAAAACATAGATACAGCCAATGACTATATCCATGATTTCCACATAGCCTTAGGGCTTTATCCAGCTTCAGCAGCCACCGCTAATCAAATGCTGAAAGTTCGGGTTCGGATTGACTTGAGCATGCTGGAGGTTCGCTCATCTCTACCCATGAGACATCCCATTGAATCAATGGGAGAGGCAGAATGGCTTGAATCACTTGAAATTCTGCGCTGATTCTGAAGTGTGAACGGACCCTTACTCAGGTTTCTTTTCTGTGGATCTTTATTTTTTCTTACAGCAGATATGAAA
The DNA here is from genome assembly GCF_027789765.1 of Dendropsophus ebraccatus. NCBI lineage: Eukaryota > Metazoa > Chordata > Amphibia > Anura > Hylidae > Dendropsophus > Dendropsophus ebraccatus. The sequence goes on from NC_091458.1 coordinate 135,963,121, forward strand.
GCTGCAGGGAAATCCCCAAAAGCAAATCCAGCTGCAATATGCCCAGTCCTGTTACTCTAATGGGATGTTAGTTGCAGCAAAAAACAAGTGTGCATTTGTATAGGGGGATCAGGAGAGATCAGGCTGCTTTTTAATAAATATGGCTAAATCTAGCAATATGGCTAAATCTAGTTTGTCTTCTGTAAATATTTTATGAAAATTTTGAAAATCACGTCTTTTATCTAGGTCAGTGGTAGGGAACCTTGGCTCTCCAGCTGTTGCAAAACTACAACTCCCATCATGCATGGACAGCCAAAGCTTTAGCTTTGGCTGTCTAGGCATGATGGGAGTTGTAGTTTTGCAATAGCTGGAGTGCGGAAGGTTCCCTACCACTGATGTAGATGATACAGAAGCAACTAGGTCTTCCTTTTGGCTAATATTCCTATTTTGTAGCAGAGACCAGTTGGCAGTGAAAGGGTTACAGAACTCTGCACATGAGTAAGCAATGTACTTTGTCCTAATAAAATCTTACACTATTTTTGTCTTCTGGAGAAATGTGATTTGCTGTATTTGCTCTTTTAAAGCTTGATGTTTACAAAGACATTTTGTATCACTCATTCACACTTAAATTGTAGGATTTGTACAATTTTTTTATTTTAATAAAAAAGGTGTGAATGAATTTAAATGGTTTATTCCTTTTTCTTGTCCGTTAGTTTTCTATATGCATTGTATTTTTTTTTTAAAACGCAGTACGTTCTAATAGATCCGTATGTGTATTGCTTTTAGCCCCATAGAAGTCAGTAGGTAACTCACTTCTGCATATTGTTTGCATATTTTACTTTGTTACATTCACATTTCAGCAGCACTGTGAAACAGCAAAATTCTTTTCATATATTTTAAACCTTTCGGAGAGAAAACAGAACAGACATGGATGAAAAACAAAAAAAATCCATGTTCTACATCTGTATTTGATCCTTATTTTCATAGGGAAGTATGACTATGCCCTAAACCATAGATTCCCCCCCCCCCCCCCCCCCCCCAAAACCATGGATTTTTCCTCCTAATTACATTAAGGAAAATAAATATTATGAGAACTGCTGTTGTAAGAAAAAGTGCAGTAATGTATCTAACCACTCACCCATGTCTTTTTATGGTGTGATAGTATGACAACTTTCTCTCAAATGATAACATATGTGAGTGTCTTTGTCATTGATGCATGCAGCCTGTTCTGGTAATCCCCATGCCTTAAGGCGTTACTGCCACCTCTATAAAATGTTTGACATGTCACAAGTTTTGATTAGTCAGGGTGTGGCTGTTCAGACCTTCACCAATCACTAGTTCCAGAAATGTTCAGCAGAGTTTAACGTGACTCTGTACCCACAATCTGCCCACCCCAAACCACTTGTACCTTCGGATAGCTGCTTTTAATCCAAGATCTGTCCTGGGGTCCGTTCGGCAGGTGATGCAGTTATTGTTCTAAAAAACAACTTTTAAACTTATAGCCCTGTGTCAAATTGGCGCGGACTACAATGCGTGTCCGCCCTAGACCTGCACTGCCCCTCTGTCCCTCCTCCCCACCCTCCTCATCATTAGGAATGCCCTGGACAGTATTTTTCCAGTTCATCACTTGTGTGAACACTGCACAGGTACCTTAACAATCCAGAACATGAGCAGTGTTCACACAGGTGTTGAATAGGAAAAAGCCTGCCAGGAGCATTCCTAATGATGAGGAGGACGGGGAGGAGGTACAGAGAAGCGGTGCACACACACTCTAGGCCACGCCAATTTGACAAAGGGCTGCAAGTTTAAAAGTTTTTTTTTAGGACAATAACTGCATCACCTGCCGAATGGACCCCAGAATAGATCTTGGTTTAAAAACAGCTATCTAAAGGTACAAGCAGTTTGGGGGGGGGAGTCAGATTGTGGATACAGAGTCGCTTTAACACCCCAGCTGACTACTCTATCTGGTTCATTGTAGAGATGGGTTCTATTGTAAGTCTATGGAGCTTGTTTTCTGCAAGAAATCAAATAGAGTAGTGAACTGGGGAGTAATGTGTTAAGCTGAATAGTTAATTATTAGGCCCATATACATGACCAGATGACTAGTGTAAGCGAGAGCCGATCTGCTGGATCAGCACTAACTTACTGAGCCTCTTAAATGAATTGTAAGTACTGTGTAAGTAAATTGTTAGTGATGTCTGTGCAGCCCTTATCTTAAGGCTGGGTTCACACTACATATATTTCAGTCAGTATATGTATATTTCAGTCAGTATATTTCAGTCAGTATTGCAACCAAAACCAGGAATGGATTGAAAACACAGAAAGGATCTGTTCACACAATGTTGTAATTGAGTGGATGGCCGCCATTTAATGGCAAATATTTGCTGTTATTTTAGAACAATGGCCGTTGTATTGAAATAATGGCAGTTATTTACTGTTATATGGCGGCCATCCACTCAATTTCACCATTGTGTGAACAGATCCTTTCTGTGTTTTTAATCCACTCCTGGTTTTGGTTGCAATATTAGGACCACAATACTGACTGAAATATACGTAGTGTGAACCCAGCCTTAAAGTGTAAAATAGTAAACCTTATACTTACTGTCCACGCTAACCGGTGTTCTTCTAGCTTCTGCCCGCTCCCTGCAGCTGCCACTGGCACTTCTGAGCTGGTCTCTGAAGTGACAGGCCTCTCAGCCAATTGCTTGAAGAAACAAGAAAATGCCATGAGCAGTGATTGGCTGAGCAGCCTGTCACTTAAGAGAGTGGCTCAGAGTGCCAGTGCATGGAGTGGGCAGAAGCTAGAAAGACACTAGGGAATTTGGACAGGTAAGTATATAGTTTATTATTCTACTATCACGTTCATCAGCTGACCATTGCTATTACACATAGCTTTGCGCCGACAATGACTTTTAACAAAGTTTAAATGTCAACGATCAGCAGATGATCATTTCTTTGGCTGATTGTTGTCTTTATTACATGGAGCGATCAGCCAGATTCAGTAGATTATGGCTGCATGTAATAAGGCCCTTAGAAGGGATCTGAACACCCTGAACCCTACCAATCCAAACTTTTGACATGTCTGTGCGACGTGTGAAATTTTTTAAATAGTTTTTTAAGTGACAGTTACAATAAGTAAATGTTGGCAGGATCAGTCAACCATCTAATGTAATGGGAGCCTCCTGCCTGTCCACTGACAACAGATATTGGAGGAGAAGGATCAGACAATTCAATTTAACCCTTTGAGGACCAGGCCCAAAATGACCCAATGGACCGCGCAAATTTAGATCTTAGTGTTTTCGTTTTTCCCTCCTCCCCTTCTAAGAGCTCTAGCACTCTCAGTTTTCTATCTACAAGCCATGTAAGTGCTTGTTTGTTACAGGAATAGTTGTACTTTGTAATGGCGTCATTCATTTTACCATAACATGTATGATGGAATCCCAAATATATTATTTATGGAGAAATAGGTGAAATCGTAAAAAAGAATGCAATATGGTAACGTTTGGGGGGTTTCCTGTGTCTACGTAATGCACTATATGGTAACAGCGACATGACACTATTATTCTATAGGTCAGTCCGAACACAACCATATGCAGGTTACACTGATACTCTAATGTTATATATATATTTTTTTTTTTATGAAATCCTTTTTTTTGGCAATTAAATATTAATAAAATGGGCCTATTGTGACACTTATAACAGTTTTATTTTTTCACCTACGGGGTTGTATGGGGTGTCATTTTTTCCGCCATGATCTCTAGTTTTGATTAATACCATATTTGTGAAGATCGGACGTTTTGATCACTTTTTATTGATTTTTTTTTTTTAAATATATAATGTAACATAAAATCGGTAATCCACGCACTTTTTTCCCTCTTTTCGTGTACGCCGTTCACCGATCACAATGACGCTTGTTATATTTTAATAGATCGGACAATTACGCACGCTACGGTATATTATATGTTTATCTATTTATTTATTTTAATATGTTTTATTTATATAATGGGATGGGGGGGTTATTTCAACTTTTATTGGGGGAGGGGTTTTGGGGTAGTGTAATAGTGTTTTGAACTTTTTCTTTTTTTTTTTTTTACACATTTGAAGTCTTTTTTGGGGACTTTTACATTCACTAGTTTGATTTGTACACTGATGATTGCTATGCCATAGGCATAGCATTGATCAGTGTTATCGGCGATCTGCTCATTGAGCCTGCCTGTGCAGGCTCAGTGCAGCAGATCGCCGATCGGACCGCACGGAGGAAGGTGAGAGACCTCCGGCGGTCCGTTTCAACGATCGGGACCCCCGCAGTCACACTGCGGGGGTCCCGATCGGTAAGTGACAGGGGACTCCCCGTGTCACTTACACTTAAACGCATTTAAGGGGTTAGTGACACGTGGCAGCGCGATCGCTGCAGCGTGTCATTACCAGTGAGGTCCCGGCTGCAGCCGCCCCCCACCTCCTATGACGCGCGCTCCGCACCGGAGCGCGCTTCATAGCAGGAGAACCACCCAGGACGTACAGTTACGTCCAGGGTCGTCTGGTGACAGACTTCCATGACGTAACTCTACGTCCTGGGTCGTCTAGGGGTTTTAAAGTGTCACTATTGTTTACATTTTTTTTTTTTTTTTTTTTTTTTTGCAGAAATCAATAGAACAGGTGATTTTAAGAAACTTTGCAATTGGGTTTATTAGCCGAAAAATGCATCATGAAAAAGCAGTTTGAAGCTCTCTCCCCAATGTCTTCATGGTTTTCTATGGAGAGGGAAGGGTGGAGGGAGATGAGACACCAAAACAGGACAACAAAGAGTTGATTTACAGCTACATCACTGGTCTATCTCCTCTGAAGTCAGCAGTGACCTCTCTGACCTCTGAATAACGGCTTTCATACAGCTCCCACTGTGTAATCCTTTGTTCTCTGCTGGCGACTAATTTCCCCTTCCCCCCTCCCATCTCCATAGGTTACACAGGGCTCGACTGCTGTAAAAGAGTTGAGCGTTCCCGATATTGAGCAGTAAATGAGAGGGAGGGGGGGACCTGGGGAAAGGCTTTTTGAGTGCAGATAATGGTATTTTTGCCTAATAAACCCAATTACAAAGTTTCTTAAAATCGCCTGTACTGAAAATCACCGACTGAAATAAGTCGTGGAGGCTCCAGTAGATTTGTATGGGAAAATGTGCTGCAATTACGGTCTGCGTTACGACATTGTTTTTTGTAGCGGAACGCAAATGTGGAGACAATAAAATGCAATAGACCTATTGAAAGCAATGTGATCTATCTTTGCCAACAAATGCGGACACTTTTTGCGGAAGTGTGGCGTCCTATACTTTTGTTTTCTTGGAAGATAAAGCTACCAGAGATGTCCGTCTTACCCCTCTTTACCCATTTAGCACTCATGCATGCCTGGTCAACCCGAGCAGTCAAGTGTATGGAGGATTGAAAGCTGTTGGCGTAAAAAGTGTTTGGTCAACAACAATAAGAAACCTATGACCAGCTTCATACGTCAGCCTGATGCTTCACAGAAACACAAGCACATCAGCGGTCCACGCAAAGGACAACAGAGCGCTAACACCCACTACGGCAAGAACGATTCTTCCATAGAGAGAGGTTGTAGTGTGACTGACACAACATATTGCACCTTTATTTGTGAATGACAGAAATGCTAAGTTAAGCTAAAAATTCTTTGTATTAATAAATCATAGGGAAAAGTATCTTTCAAGATTTGACATGTTTCTAAAAACTGAACATGTTACAGAAAATACCAAGCGAGAGGACATTGCCTTAGGAAAGCAGTTCTGTGCAGGTAGACAGCAGAATGTGGTGTCTGTATGGAGAGGTTTCCGATGTCCCATGCTCTGGTCAGGTCACCAATTCTTCATATACGGAAGAAGAAGAGGAAAGAAAGAGGGAAAAAAATTAATAAAAAAAAAAAAAATATATATATATATATATATATATATATATATATATATATATAAAAAATTATTTTTATTTATTTCCTCTTTCTTTCCTCTTCTTCTTATAGGTAAAGAGAGCGTTATCTTTACCTATATGAAACCATTGAATTTCTCAGTTATGTGTAAAGTTTGCGCTATAGCAGGGGTAGGGGACCTTGGCTCCCCAGCTGTTGCAAAACTACAACTCCCATCATGCCTGGACAGCCAAAGCTAAAGCTTTGGCTGTCCAGGCATGATGGGAGTTGTAGTTTTGCAACAACTGGAGAGCCAAGGTTCCCTACCCCTACTGTATAGAAATGTTTTCCTTCAGGTTGGGTATATAGGGCAGAGCCAGTTACACACACTTGTAAAATGTGCATATAATGCCGGACCAACTTGTTAGGAGAATGTAAATGATCCCGCAGTGATGTGTCAGGTTATAAAAAGCAATAAATAGAAATATTCTCGTCAAAGTTGTATGTTCAGAACCTCACACCTTATTTTTAGATCAGCAGGTATCAATTTTGTTACAAGGAACACAAGACTTTACAACGCTAGTGAATTCTAGCGTTCCAGATGTCTAAAAGTTTGATCAGTAAACATATCTTTGATTAAATAAAAAAAAAAAAATACTGGATTGCTATAAAACTTAAAGAGGTAGTTTGACAAAAAAATTCTTTTAAATCAATTGGTGTCAAAAAGTTATATAGGTTTGTAATTTACTTCTATTTCCAGTACTTATCAGCTGCTTTATGTCCGTCAGGATGTGGTGTATTCTTTTTTTAGTCAGTGAAATCTTTCCGTAGATGTCCATACTTCTGGAAAAGATATTTGTGTGTGGTTATTTCTTTACCTCTGATCTGCTGTAGATCTTTTTTCTCCTACTTCCTATTGTAGCCACCACTTTACATTTATATTGACTGCCAATAAATTCCCTACAAGCTTGTGTATAATCTGCAAGCTTGTGTCTAATCTATTGCCACCATGTTATAGAGCTGGAGATGCTGAGCAGATTGATATATATCTTTATGGGAAAATATTAATTATAACTTGTAACATGATGTTTGAAATCCCTGATCATTCTGTGATAAGGAGTCCAATGGGCGGAGTCACTCTATGCTCTGGACTCTTTATCATGGAAACATCAGAGATTTCAACAAATAAATTACAAGTTATACTGAATCTTTTCCCATTAAGATATATATCAATCTGCTCAGGTCCTTCCGCTCTATAACATGATGCCAATAGCATTCTTATGGTAACGGGTTCCCCTTTCAAGAGAAGAATAGCACCGCATGCATCACTGCTCTTTCTGTCAAACCCAATAGACCTCATTGTAAGTCAGTGAGTTATATCCGGTACCAACTTCCCGAAATTTATTTTTCTGCTATTAGAATGGAACTAAAAACCAGAATTGTTGATGTTGCTGTGCAGGCCTTACCCTTCCTGAATGACAGCCTGTAAGCTGCTGGTAACTTATGGAACCATCTGCCCAGTTAGAGGAGCTGTTGGCATGCAGGAAAAACTACACTTGTCATAATACAAAGGACCAGGACCGCCTCTGTATAGATATAGGGGGATATTTATCAATGCTTTCGTCAGAAGACTGGTGTAAATATTTGTTTTTAAAAAGCGCAATTTTTTTTGCAAAATTTTTCATCAAAACCTGCACAAAAACTATTGATAAATTCATAAATTTGCCCTATTGAGCCAGCAAGTAGTGTTGAAAGAGTTTAGTTGTGAAGCCAGTAGAGTTTATCTCTGAAGTATAATACAGCCTGTAACTCAAGATCAGTAATGCAATGCACATATAAAATATTTTACGGTATATAGAATGATTATGTAACCTATGAGTGGTGTGTGAATGTGCTTTAAATAAAGTTAGACAGGTATGCAATAAATCCTGCATGCTCCCGTAAAGCAATGCAGCCGCCACATGGACTGAACGCTGGCGTGTGCATGCGGTCTACGTACTAGATAGATCTACGCTGGAGAAAACATGGCAGATGTTACTTAAGTCTTCCTGGGCTTTTACCCAAGTGTGAACAGTACAATAGTTGTTTCTTATGGGTCTCCAGTATAAGTATAGTGTGGTTAGAGGCCCAGCCCTGCCTGATTCACTCTGTGCTGACACTGTACTCGTGACATTGAAACCTTGTGCGTGTCCTTCAGGCTAAGAATGACTCATCACAGGATAAAAGAGTCAACTGCCAGATAATGTGATCACATTTAACATGGCCGCCTAATGTTAGATGACGAAACAGAGAACACGTTAAAGTTGTGGTATAATAAACAAGTTTGTAATTATACATAATAGTCATAGAAAGAATGAGCCCCCAATGTGGTATCGGCAACAGATAAGACGTCATGGGGGAGATTTAACAAACTGGTGTAAATTAGAACTGGCTCAGTTGCCCCTAGCAACCAATCAGATTCCACCTTTCATTTTCCAAAGAGTCTGTGAGGAATGAAAGGTGGAATCTGATTGGTTGCTAGGGGCAACAGAGCCAGTTCCACTTTACGCCATGTTTGATAAATCTCCCCCCATATCTATCGAGAGGAAACACAAGATGATGTGACAATCCCCTTCTTCTTCTTTTTAAGATAACTCAAAACCTGATGGGGAACCCCTACCAGCTCTGTCTCAAGAGGAGGAGTCCCCCGACAATGTGTTCTTCCCCAGCGGGCGCACATCCCTTGTGGAAGAAATTCACAGCCAGGCTCAAGAGGGGCTTAAGTCTCTACAGAGAAGAGGTAACATATATCAAATAAAGTATTTTGAGATTGTTCTTTTTCAGTTCTTAAAAGGGTACTATGGTGAAAATCTTTTCCTTTTAAATCAACTGGTTTCAGAAAATTATATAGATTTAGAATTTACTTCTATTTAAAAAATCTCAAGTCTTCCTATACTTATCAGCTGCTGTATGTCCTGCAGGAAGTGGTGTATTCTTTTCAGTCTGACACAGTGCTCTCTGCTGCCACCTCTGTCCGAGACAGGAACTGTCCAGAGCAGGAGAGGTTTTCTATGGGGATTTGCTCCTGCTGTAGACAGTTCCTGACACGGACAGAGGTGGCAGCAGAGAGCACTGTGTCATACTGAAAAGAATATGCAAAAGAAGAGCCCATGGAGCCTCATCAAAGAGTCTCAAAACACAGGACTAGCCAGATATCCCTCCGGTAAGGACCCAGCCAAGGGGTCGCTCCTGTAAGGAAACCACCAAAACCACCATATTAAGTGGCCCTATAAGTCAATATAATGACAAGGGAAGAACCAAGGCCAGGTAACCATCCACTTACAGCTGTTTCGGGGTGTTGCCCCTCATCAGTGTGGAGCAGGATTCTGGCTAGGTGGAAGCAATGCCTAGTAGAGCCGTAAGAGAAACAGATCGCTGATCTCAGGGAGACCAGACTAGCAGCTGGCGGTGTTGTCATTTGGCTGGTCTCCCTGAGATCAGCGATCTGTTTCTCATACTGAAAAGAAAACATTTCCTGCAGGACATACAGCAGTATAATGAATAATGCTTTAATGTAATAAGCTGTTGGTATACCCTGGGCGACGTGTGTTATAAATATGGGTGGATATGGGTAAGAGTGATATTGGAATTACATTTATGTACACAGCCCAGCTCTCAATCACTTTGTCTTGTCTTACAGAAAAACAGCAAGTCAGACCCTTCCATGATGAAAATGATGAAAATAAGGCTCCTGAGGTATATATCTATAATGTGTCCTTACAACTTACCCAGCATCTTCTAACCCTAGGCGTCAATAGTGGTTGCTCAAAGGGAATCTGACAGCACGTATATGCATATATAAGTGCTGACAGTTACCAGTTACTTATAGACAATCAGTCTGTAATTAATATTATATCGATCCTCTGTCCCATCATCTTTGTTAAAAACTGACCAGGCCATCCCTCCCTCTTCACAGAAAGATTGACTGACAGCTCTTCTTCGCCTGTTCAGGATTTCACTGTAGCCCAAGATGAGTCGGCCGTCAACTTTTCTGTGAGGAGGCGGGGTGGTCAGAGAGTGTTAGCAGTGTCAAAGACCCGCCTTTCCGGCATCCTGTTCCCCAATCAGCCAATCACAGAGCAGGAGATCCAAAGTGGGCACAACAGGAGTAGCTAAACTTGTTAGACTCAAGTTAAATATTTTTGCAAATACATTCATTTAGAAACTGTGCTTCCCTTACGTCCCATTGGCATCACAACATATATTGGGTATTATCGCCCCTTCGAGCCCCTGGGACAAAGGAATATTTTAATGAAAAGAATAATAAATTTTTTTAATCCCCTCCTACCAGAAGTATAAATAAGCGCCGCCTCCCAAACAACACCAGTCTTTTTTCTCTTCGGTAGAAGGGGATTATTCTTGCCAGTTCCCCATATGTTGTGATGCCAATGGGGCTTAAGGGAAGCTGAAATTATTGTCAATTTGTTTTCTTTGAGACCCATTGGCATCATAAGTCTCCCTCCCTTGTTATGTATTCTTGTTATTTACTAGTGTTGTTGGTTGGTGGGAGGCGGGGGTATTGATACTTCCTGTAGGAGGGGATTAAAAAAGTTTATTATTGCTTTCATTAAAATATTCCTTCGTCCCAGGGGCGATACTATTCCATATATGTTGTGATGCCAATGCTGTGAATCTAAGTAAGAAAATTACCTTCATCCTCAGCGCCCTGTGATCTATGGAAACACAGCAGAAGGATACAGCCTTCTAACCTGCTGTTAGTTTCTCTTTAGGAAGGAAATCCCACAAACTGTAAAAAATGGCAGACAGGCAGGCAGGGGTGGGTGAGAAAAAAAACCAAGTGAACTCAGCTGTCCTCGTGCTTCTGTTGTGCCGCTCTGGGGTCCCGTTCATTGACGCCGACTGTTATCTTTTGCAGCAAACCAGGTACGTCATGTACCCGGCGCACAGCCAGTCAGTGACTGGGGTGGTGTTCACTGATTGGCTGGGCAGGGCAATGACTCAGCCGGGGTCGTGTCATTGCAGCTAGCGGAGCTGCAGGACCCCGGCTGATGTGAACGGGAGCAGCACTACAGAGGCACGACGATGGGTGAGTTCACTTGTTTGTTCTTTTCTCTCCCACCCCTGCCTGCCTGCCATTTTTAGAGTGAGTGGGACTTCTCCCTTTACTTGACAAGCCCTATATGATAAACTGTGATAGTTGAGATAGGAATCTACTATGTTACTGGTTTTCATAGTCAGTGCAAAGTTATGTTCTATTTATACCACATGGATATATGGTAGGTTAGAACACTCCTTTTTTTAAGGTGTTGTTTTTTTTGTTTTTTTTCAATATTGAATAATTTTCTTTATCCTATAGTCCACTCCTGAGACAAACGATAATGACTTCCGCACTCGCTCTCTTTCCTGCACCACGGAAAACACTGATGACGCAATGTCTGTTCGGTCAGAGATGATCCAGCGCAAAGGTGAGGGCATGAAAGCACATACCAGGGTATACCATCATTTATTATGCCTTTTCATTTTTCTCTGTGATGTGTTCAAAGCTTCACCAAACAAACTTTGTTTAGCTGTTTGTCAGATTTACCTTTTTGATTCTAGATTTTAGATCTGGTGAACAGTCCTGTTTCTTGCCCAGTGATGTTGAGAAATGGGTAAAACGTGTAAATTGCATCTGTAGTCCTAAGAGTTAGAGACTACATGGCCCCTCTGCTTCCGCTAATGGCTGTGTTGAAAGCCCTGGTCCTAGAGCAGTTACATATCACTAATGCTGGTGCGTGCATAGCAAGCTATACAGATGCTGATGTCTATTGTAATCCATATTAACATTAGAATAGACATTAGACTTGGGGAAGCTGTCTGTGTCACTAGCGCTGCTGGCACAGCTGCTGTACTGCAGGGCTGCAGTGCTAGTAACCCAGGCTGCTTTCCCCTGATGTCTCATGCAGTTCCTGACATAGCTATTGGAGGCAGCAGAGGGGCCATGTCACCTCTTACTGCTGCCACTCAATGTAAAAAAAAAAAAATGTAATAAAGTTATAATTCAGTTTTATATAGCTTTATTAAAGAAATGTAAGAAAATGCTATAAAGAGGAGAATTCATGGATAAGTTTTAATCTTACAGAATCATCAGGACTTGTAACATTCCTTTTCATTGTTTTTTTTTTCCTAGGCTCTACATTTAGACCTTATGACTCACCCAGAACTCCATCAAACAGGGTAGGAAGGAAGCGTAAGGAGAAGAGAGCCACAGTAGTGGGAGTGCCTCAGCACATTGCAGCTGAACTTGGTAGGTGTCACAGACTTCTGGTACATTTGGGTTAGCAACACTGGAATAAACAAGTCATATGTTGTGACTCCTACATTGTGCTTTGCTGTTTGAACGCAAGGAATGGAGTTAAAGGAGTTATCCAGTGCTACAAAAACATTGCCACTTTCCCCTTACTGTTGTCTTCAGTTTAGGTGGGGTTTTGAAACTCAGTTCCATTGAAGTAAATGGAGCTTAATTGCAAACCACACCTGAACTGGTGACAACAGTAGGGGGAAAAGTGGCCATGTTTTTGTAGCACTGGATAACCCCTTTAAGTTGAAATGTTGGTGTGGTTTCATAATACTCTGAGCCTAAGGCATGTATTTGACAATATAAACTGGAAGCTCCATAGCTAAAAGCCTGATGACCTGAAATAAAAGAAAAACTAGTTGGGAGACTTGTTTGTTACGATTGTAATATCTCATCAGCCAATTTGCATTATTTCTTCTGCTTGAATAAATGTAAAAAGTTTGGGCACCCCTGGTCAAAGTTATTGTTACTGTGAAGAATAAGGACAGCTGATTAATCTCCAAAAAGGCTTAAAGCTAAAGTGACTCTGTCATTGGGTTTATACTGTCCTGTCTCAGGGTAGCATAAACTAGTGACAGAGAAGCTGAACAGAATGATGCATCACTTACATTGTTCCTTGCAGCTGATTCAGAGATATCCTCCTAACATGCACAATAAGTAGTCCTCTCCATTATGTGTGTGATCTCAATAGTTGTGGATATTCAAGAGCACCAGCAAACTCCGCCCACCAGCTGCTGATTAGCAGTTATCCATCCATGCTGTATATAAGCAGTCAACTGTCAATCAGCAGCTGGCGGGGAGGGGTGCGGCACAAATCCTATTCTCCTGCATATCAGGAGAACGGCTGAACAGAATGAACATTTGCTGCATTAAAGTCATTAAAAAAAATATATAGACATAGACTAAAAACAGGTAAAGATTTTTTATTTGGACCATTTATTTGAGACCCCTACAAGGGAAGCATTTAGCCGAGTGGTTCTCTCCACTCTAATATTTTGTCTAAGCGCCAAAGACCCCGACCGATCAAAACTTTTAATATTTCTAGGACATGTCAAAATAGACCCAAAATAGGCTGCATCTTGAAGTGGTTAGTGTGCTTATAGACCAAGCATGTGTCAATTTTAGGATGTTCACTAAAAGCATACAATATTTATAATAAAAAGAGGTTTGCTTTTGTACTAGTGTTGAGAGTCCCAAGCTCACCCCTGATATAGCAGTAACTTCTTGATTTGTTTCCAATTTCTTTAAAGGCTGCTAAATTTTTTGTGTATATATTGCATATTATCCCCCTAAGGGATTTAATTAAATTTCATCATTTCACTACAACACATACACTACACAAAAACCTAAATGGATAAGGTTGGTAGTACATACACCTTGATACCCCTGGCAGCCGCAGTGGGGTGGGTAAGTATACACCTATTTTATGCCCCCCATAGCCCCGGCAGCATGATTCGTTACTGATTTATATGCCCTATACAGGCACTGTATAACTATACAGGCACAGCTATAGTACCATGTATATAGTAGATACACAAAGTTAGCAAATTTGAGCTAATTTGTTGCACTCTCTTCTTCCTTCAAAAGGACTTCATCCCACTTTCACACACCGCGGCATCCATGATGTGTTTCGTAGAGAAGATGGTCAGCTGGTTGAAAAAAAGTCTGGTGAAATTCCACTATCAAATGGAGTTCAAGAAAAGGACGCCGAATTTGTTGTTATCCCTACAGTAGATGGCAAACCTGTTTCAGTGCCACAGGGTGGCGCTCACATTTCTTTGGCTGTCATTGAGACAGAATCTGCTTTAAAACGACACATAGACAAGGTATATCAAGATGACAGCTGTATTGGTTGGAAATCTGGATCTAAGCTATCACCTCTGGTTATGCGCCCAAAGTCTTTGGCTGTCCCTGGAATGACCACACACTCACCTCAGAGTGATCCTGTAAGCCCTATTGTCATGTCCATATCTCCCCAAGCTACCTACATGTCTAAGATTATACCAAACGCAGTCCTTCCTCCTCTAGTTGATGTGGTTGCCTTAAGCCGATCCAGTGTTCGAACATTAAGCAGATGTAGTCTTGCCTCAGCTAGCCCAGCCTCGATTCGTGGCTCCGTGCGAAGGGGTAGGGGCATGTCTGACTCTAGTGATAACTGGAGCCGGTCACAGTCCACAGAGACAATAGTTTCGGACACTTCTACTATTTCCTCTAGAGGTGGTGATAATAATTTAGAAGCACATGAGAAGTCAGGATTGAGTACTGGCAGGGCATCACCTGCCCCCAGCACCGAAACTCAAGATGGTTCAGATGCAGCAAGCTTATGCAGTGGCCGCTCTTCTGTGCGAAGTGTTTCATTGCGGAAAAGCAAAAAGGCTCCTCCACCGCCTAAGCGTACCTATTCACTACAGCAGCAAAAAGAAATGGGCCTGCCCCCTAGACCTGAAAAAAAACACATCAAGACTAACCATGGCAAAGACCCTTGGGTGTTAAGAACAGAAAAGGTTACGTCATCCGATAATGATGTATTTTTACCATCTTTGGCCGGACCAAAGGAAAATTCTCCTAGTCGTTCAGATAGAACCATGTCTCCATCCAGTGGCTACTCCAGCCAAAGTGGAACACCAACTATGCCTGTCAGATCTCTTGTGGAGTCTCCAGGTTCTCGTAGAAAAACGCCTCCAAAGCCAGAAAGAGCTAGTCTTAAGTCAGCCGTAAACACGTCTGTGAGCTCGACATCTTCAGCTGAGAACAATTCCCCCGTTTTCATCAGTCCACCAAGAGCTGGTTCTGCGATGGATAACCAAGAGGTAAAAGTACTGATTCCTCCACATCCATGTGTGCCTGCACCCTCATGCCCACTACCCACTAGTGTGTTAGATCTTGTTGTGGCAGCAGTAACTCCTCCACCGTCACCACCAACTCATCATCCCACACCCCCTCCTGCAAGAAAATCTGAATCAGATGCCGATACTGCACCAGTGGTAAAAGAAGAAACCATGCAGAAAGAATCCTTGTGGCCGCCTCCTCCTCCGGAGACGTCTGATATACAGGATTTATCCATGGCAGATTTTCCTCCTCCTGACGATGAGATATTTTTGCCTCCGCCACCTTTTATAGAACCTGTAACTGAACTTGTAAACTCAGAACCAGTTAGTGTCAACACCGATGAGAAATCAGATGCGCTTATAGCAGAAACTCCTGCGTCAACATCAAACAACAAAGAATCTTTAAACGTTCATATTGCTCATCAACCTGAACCGGTGCCTTTAAATTCAGCAAAGCCTTCAGATACAGCTGAGCATGCTCTGGTAACGGAGAATACATCTGATCCTGTGCCTCCATTAGCCGCAGAGAACAAAGACTCTATTGTGCCTCCCACTTCAGAACCTATGGTAGTGCCTCCGGTGTCTTCAGATACTTCATCTACTAATGGAGAAGCTCTTATAGTGTACAAGCCACATTTTAAAACAACCTCCGCTATAAAAAGTGAGCCCAAAGAAACACTCTCTGTTGCTGTGCCACAAGAATCTGCTGGAAATCTCTCATCACTAACCACAGTGGAGGTTAACAATACCACTACATCCTCTGTAACCAGTGTGCCATCAACTACTGTGGACTCATCTCTTCCTAATGTGCCATCACCTATTGCTGTTACTAGCTCAGTTCTTACAAAAGCAATACACTCACCCTCTTCCAAACCAAGTGCATGGAAGCCAGTTAGTGCACCAGTTTCCAAAAATGAGTCTGCAACCAGTCAGAGCACTGTAACCGCACAAAAAGAAGACGCAAATTTGCCTATAGTAACCCCATCTTTGCTGCAAATGGTCCGCTTGCGATCAATACAGGCCAGAGTTCCCCAAAGTCCATTCTCTCCACCACCGTCTGGGCTTCCTGCACCCCAGAAACCTGTTCGCAAATCATTGTCATACAGATCCCCACAGGGGTCCGATTCCTCCCCATCCGAAAGCCCAACAGCACCACCTGTGTCTCCGCAGAAACCACCAGAATCCCCTTCTACACACAGATCACCAGCCTCTGCTGCTAGCTTTGTATTTGCTCGGGGATCAAAGAAATTTGTATTTGACCCTCCTGCATCACAAGATACAGAATTGTCATTAAAGAAAGACCCAGTGGCAGAGATCAAAGTACATGGGGGTCCTCGAAGTCCAGACGAAAAACCCCCATTACACAGAAAACCCAGCAAGATTCCTCCTCCTGTGGCAAGGAAACCTTCGATTGGAATACCTCGGACTCCCACAACTCCTCCGCACTCTGCAGGCAGCACAAACGGCAGTGTCTTCACGCCCAGAGACCCAGGATTAGCGACTTCAGCAGCTATTGCGTCTGGGACCCAGGATGGCCACAAACCACCACAAAAAATCCAGACAGAACAAGGTAATCTAAAAAAATTTAATATAAAGAAAAACATGGCTATATTCTTTCAGAAACAGAGCTGCACCTGTCTACTGGTCATGTGCAGTATTGCAGCTGAACAGGGCTCAGCTGACAGCTTTGCTGTATACATAGGGTCTAAACAAAAAATATGATAAAAGTTCAGAGCAGCACTCCGTGTGAAGTCAGGTGGTGCACATGAAAAGGAATATGACAGCAAACAATTCAATAAGAAATCTCGGCACTCACCAATTGCATAATCTTCAATTCTTATTAGATATCCATAACCATACAGGTGTGCGTATACTACAGAACGCGTTTCGGCCATTGCCTTTATCAACTGCCTCAACTCAGTTGACAAAGGCTGTTGCCGAAACGTGTTCTGTATGTTTACACCTGTACGGTTATGGATACCAAATGCAGATTGAAGATTATGCAATTCCGCTGTCTGTGCCTTTCCGCCGGCTCCATAGACACTATTCTATGGGCCGGCGTATTTCGCTATCTGCCGAAAGAAGTGATATGTCACATCTCTTTGGAATTCAGCGCCAGAGTAGATTTCTGAGAATTGTACATGCTTTGCCACCATAGCTCAGTGAGAGACCCAGCACCACCCTATGCAGTGGAGAGCATGGAGAAAGGAAGTCTATTCCGGCAAATTCAATATAGATAGGCATTACAGTAAAGATTTGTGCAGCGCTGTGTATTCATTTCTGTAAAATACACTAGAGGTACACTTTAAAATCAGTCAAGCTAGGATTTAGAGCTGGTGTAGATTTGAGACAGCCCGAGTACCGCCCTGAATATTAATAATAGGCTGTATCCCTGTTTTCCAGTCGGTACTCGGGCTGTCTCCACCTTCCCCACGGAACGGGAAAGCATCGGGAATCAAGTGAAGGTTTGAATTCAATCGAACCTGAAAATTCCCGATGTTCGATCATCTCCATATGGGACTGCAGCAAAGCTTCATTGAAGTGAAGGGAACTGAGTTGTTACACCACACACAACCTGAGGACAGGTGTGGCTCTAATATTAGAAAACCATGAATGCCTTCTTATAAAAGCAATTCACCCCTTTAACAATTGATACAAAACTCACTGGTAGTGTCAGAGGAAGGGGACTGGAATAACAGAGGTGCCCTGTACACCAACTTTTGTAGGTTTTAGACCCACGTAGTATAATATTTCTATTACTGAGAATCGTAGGGAAAGGCCTGCAGACCACAATAACCTGCAGGATTTTAGTCCTGCAGTCTACAATGTTGTTTGGAAGGAGCTGTAAATGCAAATGACACTTTTTTTTACTAACGCCAATAGTAAAATAAAGAATAAATATTCCTCTTTTTTTTTTTTTTTTCAGCCTAAAACGCGTCACAAGGAATATTCAGGGTTCTGCTGTCTCAGGGCTCCTCTGATGCACCACAAGACCCCTAGAAACTGCTGGAATCACAACAATTGCCTTAACTGTGTATATATCTAGTCTTAAAGCAACAACAGGTGTTGATTTAATTTTTATGACTTGCTACAATATCTTCCAACTACTGTATTGGTTGAGCTGAAGAACTTTGAATGGAGCGCCCTCTGGTGGGAAGCCAGTATCCTACACTTTGGCGACACCCAACGGTACAGCGTCTTTGAGTTTTATTCTGGTGTAAATTTTATTTAAGACAGTGATCTGCTGGAGCAGTTGGGACATTGTTCTAGGTGTAAACATAAATGTGTCATTCCTGCTGGTTCTTAGGTTTGAAGGTCTGTTGTTATGCTTTATATTCTGCACAATGTAATGTTAGAAATCAGCACTTCTTTCTATAATGCTGCAGCTACCTTGTAATCCTGTGCTAATGTCTCACACATGGAGCCATTCCAGTTAACTGATACTTTGCAAAACAGGCGGAGATTTTTTTTATTTTTTTTAAGTTAGCGAAATAGAATTAATATATTTTAGGAATTTCTACTTGGTAATATTGCAAATTATCGTCTTAGAAACAGGCATGCTATAGCTGTAACACATTAACTACTGAATCCACATTCTAATAGAAGCACACAATGGGGCAAGGTCAGGATGGAAATAATGGATAAATTCTACATTTTATATAGACAACTGTAAGGACGTGGACTTACCGACTACTGCACACTTATAGGAGAAGTCCTGCAGGGGAGTGCGGGAAAATAATGAACAAAGTAAACTCACTATCCCCGTGTCACCGCTCCCGAGTCCTCTTGATGGCCACTGGAAGTAATTTTCGGTTTTAATCCGGGTACGCCAGATACCCAACTCTTCTAGCTATAACGTCACGGCCCAACTGAGTGATTGCATGCTCAGAAAGTCAGTGACTGGGCTGGTGTCCCACTTCAGTCCACGATTGGCTGAGTGGGCAGTCGCTCAGCTGGGTACGTGACATTGCAGCTGGAAGAGATGCAGGACACTGGCAGCTGTCAATGGAACGCTGGAGCGGCGCTACGGGGCACAAGGATGGGTAAGTTTAATTTATTATTTCCCCTAACCCCCTGTCTTCCTCCCTTTTTTCTTTTTAATTTCGCAAGACTTCTCCTTTAAGGGTATGTGCAGCTCGCAGTTTGTGGTCAGGCAGATTCTGCCGTCCACCTGAAGAATGAACCAGTTCATGGGTCTCCAAACTGCGGCCCTCCAGCTGTTGTGAAACTATAACTCCCATCATGCCTGGACAGCTAAAGCTTTGGCTGTCCAGGCATGATGGGAAATGTAGTCTTGCAACAGCTGAAGGGCTGCAGTTTGGAGGCTCATGAACCAGTTCATTCTTCGGGCAGACAGCGGAATCTGACTGTGCACAGAATGGAGTCTATGGCACAGGCGGAGGCGAGTAAGGGCGAGCTGCGGGATCCGCCTGGATTCCTTAAGGCCCTATTCCACCAACAGATGTGACGACAGATTATCTGCCAAAGATTTGAAGCCAAACCCAGGAACTGACTATAATCAGAGAACAGGTCATAAAGGAAAGACTGGATTTCTCCTCTTTTCAAATTCACTCCTGGGTTTGGCTTCAGATCTTTGGCAGATAATCTGTCGTTAGATCTGTTGGTGGAATAGGGCCTTTAGTGTGCACATACCCTTAGACCCTGCTTGTCAAAATAAGCAGAAATCTTAGATCTGCTTTGCTAGGATTGGCTTTAGTATGACCTTAGATAGTATAAGTTCTAAGCTTCCCTTAACCCATTTGCGTTACAGATTAGAATACGCACCTTATGATTCAGTGTTAAGTTTCAAAGCACACTTCCACTACAATCTCCTTAAGTAAGCAGAGTGTCAGTGCATAGACCACTTGTCATCTCCATGTCTCGCTGATCTGGCATACACTAATCTCTACAGACAATCCACTAAGTGCACAATAGCGACATGGAAAGTAAGAGATGTGTTTCTGTTCACCGATCTGCTGAATTGTGACAAGCCAATTACACTATTGATTTACAACCAGAGGCCTTGTGGGCGCCCAGCGGACAGGACGGAGTCCGTCCTCTATTGTTTGAGGTCCAGTGAGTGATGCTCTCCTGAGGGGACTGGTTAAATACAAATCACCATACTGCCTTAAAGCTTATCAAACTGCCTTTATTGCCTATATACAATCCTTCAAAAATGGCTTTGTCCGTCCTGGCCTATGTATGGCTCGGATTCAAAGTAAATCTAGTTAGCACACAGTCTTTTTTTGTGGTGTTCTAGTATATAGGATTTAATTTTTTTAATGGGATCCTGTATTTAACCCTTACTCTCAGCAGGGAAGTCCTCAGCGAGCCTTAAGAGCCACTACGTAAACTGAAGAATGTTCCAGAAAGTCTCAATGAGCACAAGGATCGTTGTAACCACTACTTACCCACATGTATCTCTTTCTGTTAGAACAAACTATTGATTTTGTATAAAGATATCTAGTCTTCTGCGGGGCCTAGCCCTTATATTAGAGACCAAAATGAGGTTTTGCTTTTAGTTGATGATTTATATATATATTTGTCATATGCGTTTGACTGGAAATCTGTATAATCTT
Source organism: Dendropsophus ebraccatus (assembly GCF_027789765.1). Taxonomy (NCBI): domain Eukaryota; kingdom Metazoa; phylum Chordata; class Amphibia; order Anura; family Hylidae; genus Dendropsophus; species Dendropsophus ebraccatus. The sequence goes on from NC_091458.1 coordinate 135,983,751, forward strand.
TTTATAAATGCGGTTACCATACCTGTGTTTTTTTCTTCTTCTTTTGAAATAAGAAATAGAATAAGAATAAGAAATAGAAGATTAAATGGGATAAGTCTTTATTTCATTTGACAGTATACAATGGTTAAGACCAGACGGCAGGAATGATGTGTGCAGATGAAGCCCCAGTCACATGCACCGATCTTATAAATAGCAGGATATGTACTCTTTGTCTCTAGCCAAGAAGTGAATGACGATCGCTAAGCCTGTAGATGGAATAGGATGGGTACAATCAACTAATACTTCCCCCTCGTAGTGTTTTACATGTCACAGGCCCCAGCTTAGTCAGAAAATTCTTTTCTTTCCACCGAGCAGACAGATCCTCAGAGATTTTAAAGTCTACCTGCAGAGAGAAAGAGAAAAAAGTGTTTTGGCATTAATAGAGGTAAAATACACCAATACAGCCGCCACCTGTATTACACAAAGAGCGAGGCCGGATCAGGTGTAGCGGTTTCGACCAGTAAGGGTTTGGACTGAGTAAAACAGGCGGAAGTCTGTGGTGGAACCCCTGCCGCAGACTCCACTCGGAATCCCGCCTTTCTCAGTGTGTCAATTGGACATGTCAATTCTTTGAGCGGAGGCGCACGAGGCTTCCCGCTGACACACTAAGGCAGGTGCGAGCCCCCGCCATGAAATTCCACCTGTTTTACTCAGTAAGAACATACCCTAACTGCAGCTTAGATGCTATTCACTTGAACAGGAGAGGAGCTGCAGTTATGGATTGCCACTGCTACAGTGAGCGTAGACCAGCTGCTTCTGGTCCCGTTCAACATACAGGGTGGATGTTGATGTCTATTTTGCCTGGAAAACCCCTTTAGGGCAAGTTCACACTATAGAATCCAGGCGGATAACGCGCCACGGATTCAATCGCTCACCCACGAGCGCATCTCCGCCCATGCCATAGACTCTATTCTATGGTCGGGCGAATTCTGCCGTCCGCCCAAAGAATTAACATAGCACAGGTGGAGATGCGATGGAATCCGTGGATTCCATAGTCTGAACGCACTCTTAAAAAGGAAAGTAGTCATCACTTTCATGCTACCTGAAAGTCATCAGGGTGGTCCCGGCAACTCCTCCTAAACCCCACTAACTTGATAGATCTTGTTTAGGTATAAGGAGAGATCTATTAATCAAGGATGGCGGGGGCAGGCAGAAGCCATCAGTGACCACCAGATGACTTGTGGTTCGGGCAGCATGAAAGTAAAGACAGGTTACAATTAATAAAAGAGCTGTTGAAAGACTGATTTTTGCACAAATATGGAGAGAACATTGAAGTACCTGCAACTTTTCAAAGACTTTCTTCTTAGGTTTAAGTTCTGCCTCAGGTTCTCCAGTCTCATATCCCTCGATATATACTCGCTCTCCAGGAGCACATTCTGCAGGAGGGTCCAGCGGTTCCACCTGCTTATTCTCTCCTTCTCTGCAAGGAAGAAACAGAGGAAAAGCTTACATATAAAAATGCAACATGGCAAAATACACAAAAATATACTAAGAACACTTCAAATTGAAGTGAAACAAACAGCGGGATAGAAGACTCTAATTGTGCGTTTACACAGAGATTTATCTGACAGATTTTTGAAGCCAAAGCCAGGAATGGATTTGAAAAGAGGAGAGATTCCAGTCTTTCCTTTATTACCCGTTCCCTGTTTATAGTCTGTTCCTGGCTTTGGTTTCAAAGATCTGTCAGATAAATCTCTCTGTGCAAACGCACCATAACTTGCTGTTATGTTTTAATAGGGCAGGAGACGCGGAATACTAACTTAGGGCCCTATCCCACGAGACGATTATCGTTCTCATAATCGTTAACGATGAACAATCGCTATTGTGAAAGACCTGAAATCGTTCACCCATTTACATGGAACGATAATCGTTACTTATGGTCGTTCTTGCAGTGGTAATGTCGTGGCTATTGCTTTTGTCACTACTGCAAACGACACCTTAATCAATGCGAACGATTTGCGAATTTGATTAAACAATCAACGATTTCTCATTTGGTTGTTAATCGTTAACTGCTATTCAACCGAACGATTATCGCTTAGATTCGAATGATTTAACGATAATCTGAACAATAATCGTCCCGTGGAATAGGGCCCTTACTTTATTATCTGCGGTTCAGCTGTCACTCTGACATTCCAATCCCCACCCAGTGTGAACTGAGCCTAGAGCAAGAGTATATTTCATCCATGCTGGATGATGTAAATTAGTCATGTGTAGATCTAACATATCTAAAACCTAAATACAAATAGTTACTTTAGTAAAAGTGAGCTATAACTTGCAATACACCCAAGTGCTCTAATGCACAGTATTTTCCTGCCTGGAATAATCGTGTGTCGCTCTATGCTTACAACACAAACCTCTTCTGCAAGGCAGAAAGCCAACCAGAAATAGCACTTTAAACAAGTGTATTATTTGTTTTGCAAAGTATATTCATGTAATTAACTCGTTCAGGTTTTGCATTTTGGGGGACAAGTGTAGCGCAAAATTGGGGGGGATGGGGAAATTTAAAATTAGACATGTGCAAAAAAAAAAAAAAAAAGGTGCATAGATGAAAAAAGAAGAAAAAAGTTTCATTTTCAATGCAGAATCAGACAAGCAGTTCATGAACTTACATAGACGCACAAAGTAGCATGCCCTGGGACTCCACTCCACGCATCTTCTGAGGCTTTAGGTTGCACAGGACAACAATGGAGCGTCCCAACAGCTCTTCTGAGGACACATACTTCACCAATCCACTAACCACAGTCCGTGGACTCTCTTCCCCCACATCCACAGTTTCCACATACAAGGTTTCTGCATCGGGATGCTGTGGTGGAAACAGAAGTTTTAATAAATATCCATCCTGTTGAGCTAGAGACTTCAGTATCAGCCACCAGAATAGTAAAGATTGTTATTGGAGTAAGGCTGAGGATGATAAATGTAATCTGTCACTATGCTGCTTTAAATGAGAGAAGCATAAACTAGTGACTGATATGCAGGAGAATTGGCTTCATACTGCACCACTCCCTCCGCCTGCTGAATGACAGCTGTCTGCCTATATACTGTACATATACACAGCAGGCAGAGGGAGCTGGTGCTTATGAATATTGAGCACTATACTAAGCACACACATAATGGGGAAGACAAGGAGAGTCCTTGCTATTCAGGAGAATATTTACAGAACAGAAGGATGTCAGCGATTAGAGATGAGCAAACCGGGTTCGGGTTCGAGTCCATCCGAACCCGAACGTTCGGTATTTGATTAGCGGTGGCTGCTGAACTTGGATAAAGCTCTAAGGTTGTCTGGAAAACATGGATACAGCCAATGACTATATCCATGATTTCCATATAGCCTTAGGGTTTTATATTTAAGTTCAGCAGCCACCGCTAATCAAATGCCGAAAGTTCGTGTTCGGATCGACTCGAGCATGCTCCAGGTTCGCTCATCTCTATCAGCGATACATCGTTCTGTTCAGTTTCTCAGTCACTGCCCTTAGATCTCAGGCTTTTCTCTATGACCTGATCTCCATTTATAGTCTGTTTCTGGCTTTGGCTTCAAATCTTTGGCAGATAATCAGTCAGATAATCTTTCTGTGTAAATGGACCCTAAAGCCTGGCAGTGCTAACCACATGGCAAAGCCCAAGCAAAATTGCAGAGCCCACATAATCAATTAAATATATTTAATTATGTAAACAGAGAAATGCAACAAAAACTGCAAATGTGTGAACACGGCTTTAAATTTTAAGAAATTGCAGCAAAATGTCTTTTATTACAATGCAATTACCAATATCAAGAGTATAATATCACCATTTATGCAGCAAAATTGCGGCACAATTTTTTTTTCTTTTTAGGGTGCCTTCACACGTACCGTATCGCTGCGTATTTATCGCTGCGAGTTTCTCGCACATAAATCCACAGTGATACTGATTGCTATCAAGTCAATGTATGTGTATTAGTACATGCGAGTTTGGTGCAATTTTTACACGCGAGTTTTGATTTGCACATGATTTTCACAGGCGAGTTTAACACCAAAAAAAATGCAGCTACTTTCATGCGAGTTTTGTGCGATAAGTACGCAGCGATACGGTATGTGTGAAGGCACCCTTACAGTGAATTTTGCAATTGTGCATCAAGATAGACATGATTGTGGAGAGCATGAAAGTCTTAGTGCAAAAAACATTTCCTGTAGTCTATTGAGCCTCCTCCTGCACGTGATTTACAATGATTAAAGGGGTTATCCAGCGCTACAAAAACATGACCACCTCTCCCCCTCTCTTGTCTCCAGTTCAGGTGTGGTTTGCAATTAAGCTCCATTTACTTCAATGGAACTGAGTTTGAAACCCCACCCAATCTGGAGACAAGAGAGGGGGAAAAGTGACCATGGTTTTGTAGCGCTAGATAACCCCTTTAAATCATGGCAGATTTCTGAGCAGCTGTTGATTGCTGGAACCCCCACAATCGTTACCATTGTCTCATATAAGCTTACCCTGCTCACAGTCAGAACCTTTCCAACTCGCATATCCAGAAGAGAGGGAATAATCTCCTCCGGGCCAGTGCTTTTATTTTGAGCTTTAGGTATTGACTCTGTAGACATAAAATAAAAAAATAAATAAAAAAAAGCAGCAAGTGAATGGTTGTTCCTAGAAGACATTTTCTGCAGTACATTTGGTAGGAGAGGCATACACCAAACAGACCTTCTTGCTGACCCACTTCAAATCACAACACGTTCAATCATTTGTAAGGCTGTATAGATAACTCCACCTGGTACCTCAATGAGGACCTGAGGGGTATGTTAGGCGGTCTACAACTACCTAACTATGTTACTGGTGATATTGGGTAGCTTATTCGGAGGCTCATTCCACAACACCCCTTCCTGACTGTCTTACCCTTTCTGCCTCTCCTCCTTCCCCCCTCTTTTTTTTACCACTTTGAAAAAATAAAAAATGAGCGCTGAGATACTAAAATGGTTTGTTACCTATTCTGTCAAAGCTCTAATCTTAAAAAAAAAAAAAGTGAGTCAAGAAGCATAACACCAAAGTTATATAGATTTGTAAACTATTTAGAAATCTCAAGTCTTCCAGTACTTTTCAGCTGCTTTATGTCCTGCAGGAAGTGGTTTATTCTCTCCAGTCTGGCACAGTGCTCTCTGCTGCCACCTCTGTCCATGTCAGGAACTGTCCAAAGCAGTGGCAAATCCCCTTAAAAAACCTCTCCTGCTTTGAACAGTTCCTGTCACAGACGGAGGTGGCAGCAGACAGCACGATAGACTACCTTTCTGACACCAGTTGTTTTGAAAAATATTTTTTCTTCTCCAGAGTACCCTTTTAAAACTGCAGCTAAATGTTGTATGGAGATTAAGATTCTAGATGGTAATGGAACACACACACACAAACAAAAAGACATGGTATAACAGACAGAAATGGTAGACGTCGTTTTGACATAAGAGGAAGCACTACTCACTCTGCTTTGTGGGATCTGGATAAGCGTCATTACTTAATTTCTTCAACTCCGGGCAATTGAATTTCTCTCTGATCGGATCCAGCAATTTATTGAGAGCCTTCTCCATCGAGGCTTTCAGATCTCCGGGATGAACATTCTGCAAAAGTTGTATATATAGTTTTATTTTCAATGAAAAATGATAGCGGTATTTTGAACAGCTCGCTATATTATAAGGCTTGAGCAGTGGGTGGGGAGGGCTGCACAAACAACCCATCACTTGTCTGCTGCACATGCGAGTGTGCACACAGCCTTATAATTTCACCGGTGGTGGCGATTATCAGCATGGTGTGAATACATCTTGTAATACTAAGAAGAACATTGCAATCGCCTCCTTACCTGTTCAGCAAAGTCTTTTTCCAGTGCATCAAAGTCCGTGTAGGTTTTATTCCCACCATACTTCTCATCGCGAAGGACAACAAACTCTAAAAAGAAACAAAGGCAAATGAGACGCATGCACTCCATGGCCGGTCAGTGAGATATCCTGCTTAGGAAGCACCCGCCGACTCACCCGACTTTAGAGGGAACAGGACGTGCTTGACAAAACTTAAAATGCCATTATTCTCTATATTTCCTGGCTCACAAAAGGCTTTCTTTAGCTTCTTCTTCACATCTGAAGGAGAGTCTAAGAGATCAATTTTTGATTCCTAAAATCATAAGAAAAAAAGCTATGGATGCATCAAATCAAAATTGTAAAACAGTGTACAGTGAGGTGCACTGGTTAATGTGATGTGAGGTGGACTGGTTAATGGTTGGACTGGTTAATGTGATGTGAGGTGGACTGGTTAATGGTTGGACTGGTTAATGGGATGTGAGGCGGACTGGTAAATGGATGGACTGGTTAATGGGATGTGAGGTGGACAGGTTAATGGTTGGACTGGTTAATGGGATGTGAGGTGGACTGGTTAATGGATGGACTGGTTAATGGGATGCGAGGTGGACTGGTTAATGGTTGGACTGGTTAATGGGATGTGAGGTGGACTGGTCAATGCGGCACAGACTCCAACTCTGTTCACACAAGGAGTGGCCGTGGTCCTAGTGAAGCAATAAAGTAAACAATTTCCTTACAAGCCGACATGTCGAAAGCTTCATAAAATATATCACAATGCTGTCCCTTGAAAGTCACTTGAAGGAGGAGTCCGGCAATGTATAAAATCCAGCAGCTGGCAAGGGGGAAGTTGATTACAAGTACTATCTTACCTCTCCCCATAACCACGGTGAGCAGCGGGACCGACTGCGGGATCTCCGCTGCTGACACGTTACAACTTGGCTGATGGACTGCTTTCTGGCAGAAGTGCTTTTTGGCAGAAGTGACCAATTTCCCTCCTGCCGGATTTTATAAATTGCCGGACTTCTCCTTTAATTTGATCTCTTCTGGACCTTCAACCAGAACAGGATGTAAAGAACAGCAGGTACAAGCAACAAAACATAAATATGATTATACCAATACCATGTTCTAAGCCTAAAGTATGTCAATTTAAAAAATTTTTCCCAAGCTGGCTATATTATAAGGTTTGAGCAGTGGGTGGTGAGAACTGCACAAACAACCCATCACTCGTCTGCTGCACATGCCCTATTACATGGGGGAGATGCAACCGATGAGTGATGATTTGGCCCTAACACACAGAGCCTATTCGGCCAATAACTGTCCCATGTAATAGGGCCCTAACTGTAAGGTGCATTGGTGCTAAAGGGAAACTAACAGCAATTCAGAAGACTATGTTTCCAGCAGGTAAGAGTGTACTGGGCGTGGAGCTACAGCTTATGAATAGTGATGGTGCACTTAGCAGTAACTTCACTCTGGCTCTTTGCCACTGCACAGCGGTAGATGAACAGTCCTGCGTAGGCACAGGTGGGGTGCCCCCAGTTTCCCAAACCACCAATATACAGATTAATTAAACACAGAACAGAAGGGCAGTGCCCTCTAACCTGCTGTTAATTTCCCTTTAATTTAGATATACTGGTTCAAAAAGTGTAAGCCAAGTACACCCACTGTACAGGGCTGCATGCTGCTTCCTCCTGATTGATCAGTTGGTCAAAAAGCATGAATGACTGCGGGCTGCCCGTAAATTAGCAGAGAGACCTAAGTTCATGTTTACCCAGCCAAACCATCATGGTGTGCAGCTCCCAAAGCATTAGATTAGGTGCAGGACAGTGGGCGTTCATAGCACCTTCTAGTTTTAGTGGGTATTCCCATCTGCACATCCATGGCAAGAGTTAGAGAAACCGCATAGTTTGAGGTGCCATGCTGTCCACACAATGCCCATTAATCTCAGTAAGAGTTAAGCAAACTGCAACAAAACAACTGGCTTGACTTATTTCTGCAGCTACAGGCAGGCTGGGGGTAGTCAGGGCACCCTTGAGCTCAAGATGGGGGAACGCAGAGAGGTAAGAACTCACTGTTTGCCATGTTATGCCCATGGGCAGAAATATATGAAAAGTTATTTTAGAGTGGAATACCCCTTTAAGTGTGAGGAGCTCTTCTGAACCATGTGCCAGGCTTAGGCTATGTTCACACTACGTAAAATAACGGCCGTTGTCCACGCCGCAAAACTATGGACGTTGTTTTCAGGTTCCCTATAATGACTGCAATGCAATGTAACTACGGCCGTTGAATTCACACTACGTATCAGATAACGGCCGTTGTTTATATGGCCCCTAGAAAAATGAACATGTCAATTATTTCCGTGCGGTAATACTGCAACAACGGCCGTGGATTTCAATGCGGCCGCGAACGTAAAACTTATATCTGCCAAATTAAACTTGATTTTGATGCAAAAAATTTTCTGAGTGGTTTCTCGGGCTGGGCGCAGTATTGAAAGTAAATGACCAGTTTCAGCCCGGTTAAAAACATGCTAGGATGCAAAATTAAACAATGGCCATAGTTTCACGACCAGCCTGTACGCTCGTAATTCTACGGCCGTAGTTTCGGTCACAAAATAACGGCCGTTGAAAACAACAGCTGTTATTTTACGTAGTGTGAACATAGCCTTACAGTGTATAACTGCCCTGAGGGGCCTTGCTGTCAGAGATGCATAGAACCAGACTGTCCTTGGCAGCAACTGGGATTAACACCAAGGTCAAGTAAGAATGGATGTCTTTTTGTTTGTTTCCCACCAATACCTCTTCGGAGGAGCTCATCTTGCCACCTGTAAGCCCAGGAACCATAGGATTCATCATGTGGATGCGCTTTGTGTAACCAAGAGCTGGAAGGTACTAGATGGAGAGGTGAAAAAAAAAAGACTTTAATAATATTATGCAACATTATTCCACAATAGAATATTTTGCTTTCACTCACCAAGCATTAAGCTTTCAGCTGTCTTCACAAATACCATGCAGATGCAATGCACATCGGTATACAGACCATAGACTTAAAGGGGTTTGACCACTTCATAGTAACATAGTAGTTCAGTGTACGGTATTAGTATATGTATACACTGCACTTACTCACAGCAGCTCCCTGTGTACCTCTTAGAGCTGCTATCAGGCATCCCTCCTCCAGGCTGTGCTGTCCTGCTCTGTGGTGATTCTGTCCATAAGATGGCCGACATGGAGAAGCATGTGACCATGCCACCACTGAGCCTGTATATGCCTATGGAGGACACGGTCACATGCTCCTGCGGCTATCTTAGGGACAAAATTGCTGTTCAGCATACAGAGTAGTCTGATTTTGACAAAGCTTTCAATGCAGAGAGCTCTGGACTCTTAAAAGATCCTGCCTCCTGGGCACTTGCAGAGGCTGGGAAGCCACATTTAGCTTAAGCATGCTAGCTAAGATATCAGGTATGGATAGACTCCCCTCCCTGCTGTAATTTAATCATTTAGAGACCCTCAATTACTACCCAGAAAGTTAAAAAAATATTCAATAAAAAGAAAGTCCAGATACAAAAATGTACTGGCAGTTTTGGACTTCTGACACATCAGTAGTTTTGACATGTGTTCAGACCCCCACCAATCTCTCAAATGAAAGGGGCAAAAGTTCTCAGAAATGTTCACAAAAATGTGGCTGTATTATGGATGCAATTCCAGATGAATTTCTGATGACCCAAGCCAACAGCTGACCCGTGCCATCCACAGTGGGTCCCGGATGTCAGTGATAGATTGACACGAGCTGCAACTGTCAAGACCAGAACTGGACTCCGATCCAGTCAGTTAACCCTATAGATGCTGCGGTCAGTGCTACCACAGCATTTAGCAGGGTTAACAGGGAGAGAAATCTCCCTCCTTTCACTGTTGTGGCTCTCAGTGACAGGAGACAGTGACAAGCCTCAGTGAGAAGATAATTTATTTAATCTATCAATTATGGGACACAGAGGATCTGGATCTGAGGATACGATTTGTTGTTTGCTGACAAAGTCACGCCAAACTCAACCCAGGATGAAGTACAAGCAATACAGTTTGCTTTTGCATTAAATACAAGACATGATCTATGCGGTTAAACTGAACAGTAGACATTGGCTTCTTATCTAGAAGCGTGGAGAGCAGACCGTGGGCAACTAGGCTTATTCTCTGCTCACATGCGCCATTCACAATCTAATCTAAGCATCTTAAAGCATTTAACTAATACCATACTTTCCCAGTAACTATTGTCTATTAATCAATTACAATTCTTGCATCAATAAGCTGCTCAACCATCAGGCTGGGCGCAATCTTCTAAGTTTCATAAGCGCATAGTCATTCTATGAATATATTTAAGGTTATTACTTTGGTTATTCATTTTTCCAACACTCACTAAGGCCTCCGATCTCCTGACTATGGAAGCTGATGAGGCTCTGCCAGCTGATTTTACTATTTTTTCAGGAAATGTGGACATCTTTTTACAAGAAAATCAAGGATATCAGCCAAAATTTAGCTTTCAGACCTGTACCGATCAGGAGTTAGAGCCAGGAGAAGACGCGCTACAGTGGGTCCTCTACCAGCCCTGTGTCATGTTATCATTCGGACTGATCAGTCGGGCTCCATAGAGCTCCATTGTAAGCCGTGACAGAGAGCCGTGAGACGAACATGCTGCAGCGTGTCTTCTCCCCGATCTACCGATCTGTACAAATCAAAACTTTTGACCTGTCTCTATGATATGTCAAAAGTTTTCTGAAGTGACAGTGACACTTTAAAGTACAATGTGTCATGAAAAAAAAAAAAAAAACAACAACTATCTCAGTCGCATGGATAAAATAAAACATCACAGAACCGTCTCTGGTCCTTAAAGGGAATGTGTCATCAGATAATGACTTATTGTTTGAATAATGTTTTTATGGGGTTTTTTTTACAATTTTTGATTACTTCTTTTCTAATTTTCTATCTATATTTTAAAATATTCCTGAGATCTTGCAGTTTTCATTTTCACTACTGGGGCTAAAATTAAGCTGAGACTTCCTCTTGTGTCTGTGGTGATAAGAGGAGGCTGCTGTAAAGTGACCTGTACAGAATTGCAGCGACATGTGACACCAGCAGATAGATAGAATCGATACAAGACAATGGCAGCTCCCTGTGGAATTACTTTTTCAAAGGTCACAGAGTGTGCTCAGCATTGTTTCACATTCATCTCAAGGGGACAGACTATGTATATTGTCGTCTATGTTTATGAGTCTTGCTGTAAAGCATGTCACTAAATGCTGTTAAGAACAGCCCAGGCAAGATGGCAGCCCCCATTACAATGTATACAAGGTGAAATAAAAATAAAAGTCAGAAAATAGAAGCAGACTAGAATAAAAGAATACATTTTAGTATCTGACTCAGTAAAAGAAAATTTAGGTCACACATTTAGGCTATTTTTACACTATGTATGAGACCGGCCGTCCCGTGACCCCGGCCGGGTCACGGAACGGCCGGTCTCTAGCCGGATCATCTCGGCCGGTACTTAAGTACCGGCCAATTGATCTTTCCGGCTGCAGAGCTCTGATGCAGGCGCATCACCGTGCGCCCGCATCAGAGCTTACCATAGCACACAGTGAAGCGAGCGTCCGGAGCCGCTCGCTTCACTGTGTGAACTGACAGGTCTTTCTGCGGCCGGAATTCACTGTCAATTATTTGCGGGGCCGCACAGATCCCGGCCGGAGCGTATACGATGTGTGTACGCTCCGGCCGGGATCCCATTGCTTAATAGGCTGTGTTCAGCTGCACAAAAACTACGGCCGTTGTTGCCATCGGCAACAACGGCCGTAGTTTTACGTAGTGTTAACATAGCCTTAAAGTGTACTGTTAGAGCCTGTATTTAGGCCTCAACAGCCATGCTGTCTCTTTTAGCCACCTTAGCTATAAAAGTAAACTTTTATAGAAAACCATGATGTAAATGTAATTAAAGGAGAAGTCCGGCCAAAATTAATTTTTGATATGTTGTTACTTATGAAAAGTTATACAAATTTCTAATGTACATTAATTATGGGAAATGCACATATAGAGCTATTTCCCTTAATTTAGTAGATCAGGAAGTGTTAGAAATATCTCTGAAGAAGTGACGTCACGACCCAGGGTGTAATTCCTATGGAGTGTCCAGCAGGGGGCGCTCTCTATATAGAAGTCTACGGGACTTTATTGTTTCTATGGGTTTCTATGTAATGTAATGTAATGTAATGTAGTGTACAGTGCTTTATTGAATGAATACATCTATGGAATACTTTGGGGAGCAAGTGTCCTTGCTCCCCAAAGTATTGCATAAATGTATTCATTCAATACATAGTAAGCCCGCCGATCCGCCGCATTTCCGCCGCATTCCCGCCGATCCGCCACACGCTGATCCGCCGCATTCCCGCCGATCCGGACCATATACATTGAACTACAGCTCCCATCATCTGCTTCTAGTATGAACAGGTGATGGGAGCTGTAGTTGGGTAAGGGATATCACATGCCGCCGGGCGCAGGGGGGAGCCGCTCAGTACACAGGAGCGCTCCCCCCTCCTCCTCCTCCTCCTTCCGTGATAACTTCCGCCTATACCAATGCTGAGTCCCTGCCTGGCCGCCGCTCTCCGCTCACATATACCGGCTCCCGGCATCAGCGCGGACACCAGGATGCATCGGGAGTCGGTATGTATGGGGGGGAGAGCGGAGAGCGGCGGCCAGGCAGGGACTCAGCATTGGTATAGGCGGAAGTTATCACGGAAGGAGGAGGAGGAGGGGGAGCGCTCCTGTGTGCTGAGCGGCTCCCCCCTGCGCCCGGCGGCATGTCATATCCATTACCCAGCTACAGCTCCCATCACCTGTTCATACTAGAAGCAGATGATGGGAGCTGTAGTTCAATGTATATGGTCCGGATCGGCGGGAATGCGGCGGACCAGCGTGTGGCGGATCGGCGGGAATGCGGCGGAAATTCGGCGGAAATGCGGCGGATCGGCGGGCTTACTGTGTATTGAATGTATTGAATGAATACATTTATGCAATACTTTGGGGAGCAAGGACACTTGCTCCCCAAAGTATTCCATAGATGTATTCATTCAATAAAGCACTGTACACTACATTACATTACATTACATAGAAACCCATAGAAACAATAAAGTCCCATAGACTTCTATATAGAGAGCGCCCCCTGCTGGACACTCCATAGGAATTACACCCTGGGTCGTGACGTCACTTCTTCAGAGATATTTCTAACACTTCCTGATCTACTAAATTAAGGGAAATAGCTCTATATGTGCATTTCCCATAATTAATGTACATTAGAAATTTGTATAACTTTTCATAAGTAACAACATATCAAAAATTAATTTTGGCCGGACTTCTCCTTTAAATGTGTGTTGCTCGATACGGGTCACTGACCATAGAGACAACTAGACACCTTGGGAAAGATGATAAGAATTTATGGCCCATAAACATGTCAACATAAAGAAAAAACAAAAGTTAGTGATAATTATAAAATGTAGGGTAGAAATAGCTAAATGATGTATGTGTATTAGATACTGTGTGGAAAAGGTACTAAGACTAGCCCCGATGTTAAGAGTTAGCCTGTCAACCTGCTTGTCTGTGCTGCTTGCTCCTGTTACTCTGATGTATACTCACTGGCCACTTTATTACGTACACCTGTCCAACTGCACGTTACCACTTAATTTCTAATCAGCCAATCACATGGCGGCAACTCAGTGCATTTAGGCATGTAGACATGGTCAAGACAATCTCCTGCATCAGTATGGGGAAGAAAGGTGATTTGAGTGCCTTTGAACGTGGCATGGTTGTTGGTGCCAGAAGGGCTGGTCTGAGTATTTCAGAAACTGCTGATCTACTGGGATTTTCACGCACAACCATCTCTAGGGTTTACAGAGAATGGTCCGAAAAAGAAAAAACATCCAGTGAGCGGCAGTTCTGTGGGCGGAAATGCCTTGTTGATGCCAGAGGTCAGAGGAGAATGGGCAGACTGGTTCGAGCTGATAGAAAGGCAACAGTGACTCAAATAGCCAACCGTTACAACCAAGGTAGGCAGAAGAGCATCTCTGAACGCACAGTACGTCCAACTTTGAGGCAGATGGGTTACAGCAGCAGAAGACCACACCGGGTGCCACTCCTTTCAGCTAAGAACAGGAAACTGAGGCTACAATTTGCACAAGCTCATTGAAATTGGACAGTAGAAGATTGGAAAAACGTTGCCTGGTCTGATGAGTCTCGATTTCTGCTGCGACATTCGGATGGTAGGGTCAGAATTTGGCGTCAACAACATGAAAGCATGGATCCATCCTGCCTTGTATCAACGGTTCAGGCTGGTGGTGGTGGTGTCATGGTGTGGGGTATATTTTCTTGGCACTCTTTGGGCCCCTTGGTACCAATTGAGCATCATTGCAACGCCACAGCCTACCTAAGTATTGTTGCTGACCATGTCCATCCCTTTATGACCACAATGTACCCAACATCTGATGGCTACTTTCAGCAGGATAATGCGCCATGTCATAAAGCTAGAATCATCTCAGACTGGTTTCTTGAACATGACAATGAGTTCACTGTACTCAAATGGCCTCCACAGTCACCAGATCTCAATCCAATAGAGCATCTTTGGGATGTGGTGGAACGGGAGATTCGCATCATGGATGTGCAGCCGACAAATCTGCGGCAACAGTGAGATGTCATCATGTCAGTATGGACCAAAATCTCTGAGGAATGCTTCCAGCACCTTGTTGAATCTATGCCACGAAGAATTGAGGCAGTTCTGAAGGCAAAAGGGGGTCCAACCCGTTACTAGCATGGTGTACCTAATAAAGTGGCCGGTGAGTGTATATCCCCGTTCTGCTGCCGAAGTCCTGGAATAAACTATGCTGAATTGCTCAAGAGAAGAGTCATCAGTTTCCTTCATGTCCCTGTCATTAGAACTTTCAAAATCTAAATCAACAGTAGATGTGATATACAGCAAATTTACAACTTACATTTTTTTTTTTTAGTTCTCGTGCTCGAAAACAAAGCTAAACTTACTTGTATCCAGGTCTAGTCTCCTGAAGGTAGCTTTTTAGTTTTGTGCTGGTTAGAAAAAAAAAAAAAAAAAAAAGACTAAACACATGAAGTCCCAGCCAGTACAGAGTGTCCCGACTCAATGTGTCCATCAACCACATGACTGCCTTCTCTTTGAGCACAGATGACCAGGACTTATTTCGTTTAGTCTCTTTTTTCAACCAGCACAAGACTAAAAAGCTTCAGGAGACTGGACCTGGATACAATCAAGTATAAGCATGAGAACTAAAAAGGAAAAAAAAAAAATGTAAAATGCAAACATGCTTACATCCCCTGTTGATTTAGGTTTTGAAAGTTATAACGACAGTGACACTTTAAAGTGAATGCACCACTAGGTTAATCGCTTTTTACATTAAAGGACAACTCCCACGAAAAAATTTTGGGCTTATTTAACACACATTACAAAGTTATATAACTTTGTAATGTGGTTAAATGCCCGGTTTGGCCCCCTTCCCCCACTTTCCGACCCCCGACCCACCCCCCCGGAAGTTAAAGAATGTATACATTACCTATTACGATCGTCACGGTCCTCTTCTCCTGGGCGGCATCTGGTGACGACGACATCAGAGCCGGGGGGCGGTCCGGGTCTTCTTCCTCCTCGGCGTCTTCATTGAAAGTGAATGGGACGGAAAAGGCTGCTGGTGCACATGCGCACCGGCAGCCTTTCCATTGGCTGGAGCGCATCACGTGGCTTCCAGTTTGCTCAGCCCTGATTGGCTGAGCTTGCTGGAAGCCATGTGATGCGCTCCAGCCAATGAAAAGGCTGCCGGTGTGCAAGCGCACTGGCAGCCTTTTCTCTCCTATGGACCCGGAAGTAAGAGGCATCGCTGGACGGCGGACGCAGGTGACGGTGAGGCGTACGGCGGGCGAATGGAGTGGAGATCTTCCCCGGAGGGATGGCGAGTATGGTGTCTGTGTGTCTGTGTTTTTTTTTGGGGGGGGGGGGGGGGGTCCCGCCGGAGTTGTCCTTTAATAGACTGGAGCCGCCATGGGGATGCTGGTGGCAAAGTCCTTTTTTTGAACAGCCGCCTGGTTCGCGCGCACAGCGGCAGTCTATTCCAGCACCATTCAGGCTTGAAACTTTGGGGGTGGTCCCACCAGCCCCCAATGTGACGAAACCCCCTCCCCTCTGTGACGTGGCTCCATTTGAACCAATTGAGCCATAACACAGAAAGGAGTAGAGATCGCAACACTGGGGGCCGTCGGGCCTGCCCCCAGTCGGCCGGTGCTCAGGAATAGATTGACACCATGCGCTAAAGCTTTGGCAGTCCAAGCATGATGGGAATTGTAGTTTTGCAACAGCTGGGGGGCTGAAGGTTCCCAATCACTGACATACCTCAACCCCAGTACTATCATTCTAACATTCTACTGTTAAAACTCTTTTACATGGGCCAATTATCATTAATAAGGAACGCTCATTTACCCAATAATCAGCCAATGTAAATGGCCCAGTGGCGATGAGCCAACGAGCAAGCAAACTAGTTTTTAGCCCTTCAAAGAAGACAAGTATGTGCTAATTCACACACAGTAAGACAAGATCTTACGCAAGGTAAGGAATTGAAAATTAATTTTTTTTTTTAGAAAGCTGTAAAATTTTAAATTTCACAATAATATTTTTTATGCCAGTTTTGGTCCTGGTTTTGGCGTTAAAAAATACTTAAAATTATGTGTGAGCCTAGCCAGCTACAATTGTAACAATCGCACTCTTCGAACACACATAAATATCTGTGTGCGCGGCTTTTATCATACCGGGCTGTTCGAGAGTCTAAGAATTTGGCCTTGAACGGCAAACAGTAGAGACGGCCTGAATAGGGGATCTCACTCGTTAATGAGAGGGAGGCCGATTGGTCGTCTAGGAGAAAACAAGAGGGAGACCTTGGTTGGCGGCCAAAATACAGACAAAGACTTGAAAGACAAAACGTTGGATTTACAAGATCTCCCAGCAAATCCACTGCAAGCTGCACTGCAAGTAGGTGTCTGAGCTTAACTTTTGGGGGTCTTACATGCATGTGTATATAGCACTACTTTTGGCTATGTTTAGTAACAGCGATGCCCAAGATGTTTTTTTTCAGTCTAGACTATATTTATACAGTGAAAAGTTCGGAAACTTTCCAATATTCTTTAGATTTCTCACCAAGGATAATAGCTGCCAGTAAAACCTCTCGCATAGGGGAGATTTATCTTAAAGGGGTTGTTTCCTTACTGACAACCACTTTCAGAATGTGTCGCAGCATGCAATCAGCTAAATCACACCCGCTCTGTCTTCCTCTATAAACAGCTGACCTTGGTGGGAGAGGCCGCAGGCAGCCAGGCAAGTTCCCAACAGCGGCCATTGCAGGGGTAGTGCAGAATCACTTGGCAGCCATGTCTGGATGTCCAATTGTCCCAGTCAGGCACATTGACAGTGGCTGTCTTCATGTAATGGAGGCAGAAAGTAATTTAGGCTTCTGCATTCATTTCCATGTAAATAATCATAAGAGGGTTAATTTTTTGTGGGCTGAATTGTTCTTTGCAATTGATTGTTCCACAAAACTGAAAAAAAAATGGATTTGTGGGGTGAAAGTGAAAAAAAAAAGGCAATTATGTAATTTAGGGAGTTTTATTTTAAAGGGGTAGTGCTGTGTAAAGCATTATTTCACTAAATAACACACATTACAAAGTTATACAACATTGTAATGTGTGTTATTTAAAGGGAACCAAACAGCCCGTTTGGGCTGATATGGTTCCCTGGATCATTGTATAAAGCACCTGGAGTGGCACCGGCACGTACCGGCCGCGGCTGCAGCAGGTGCTTTATAACAGAGAAAATGACTTTTATTCCCCGGCTCGTGACTAGATACGAGCGGGGAAGTAGTCATGGTGGGCGGCTCCCTGCTCGTATCTAGTCACTGCGCTCTGCCTGTCAGCGCGCTCGGCAGGATGATTGACAGGCAGAGAGGTCCGTTACGCAGCCGGTACGTGCCGGGGCCGCTCCAGGTGCTTTATACTATGCTCAAGGGAACGATATCAGCCCAAATGGGCTGATTGGTTCCCTTTAAGTGAATGCACCCCTTCCCCATGTCCCCCCCCCCACGCTAGACCCGGAAGTGTGATACTGTATACTTACGGAATCACTTTCAACCCCGGACGCCATTTTGGGAAGATCATGTCATCTTCAGGAGGCCGGCCTGACTGCTCCATCCCTCCTTCATGCCGGCCTGCCAGCATCACACTTCCGGGTCTAGCGTGGGGTGGGGGGTTTGGGGACATGGGGAAGGGGGCCATTCACTTAAATAACACACCATATATTCTAATCAGAATAGACAGTACCCTCTGTATTAATAGCTGCGCGTGGCAGCGCAGGATCAGACCGGGTGACCAGAAATTCCTGGCGCATGTTTTAACTACCAGGGGGTGATTATTTACAGTGGAGTGCCTACATAGGGTATACTACATGCTAGTGGGCTTACTACTGGGGGTGGGGAGTTACAGGGGGATGCCTACCGACCAGGAACACTACCTACTACCTGCACAGGGAGCTCTATAAAGATGCACAGAGATGGGCACAGAAGAGTCTAACTACTTTATGGATACAGGGGGGGACTAACCACTATATGAGAGCACAGACAGGGCGATATAGATGTAGAGCAAGATTATAGTGTTTGAGTGAGGGGCCCAAAATGTTTGGCAGATTCTACAGGGACGACTACTAATGCAAGAAGTCCTCATGAAGGCGCAGGTCGGATGGAGAAAGACAGCAACCCCGATCAGAGATGCAATCCCCTGTGATTCACTCAAAGAAGATGCCCCCTGCGAGTCATTGGCTATAACTGCACTGTAATCACGTATAGTCTGCAGAGTTTGTGTACAGCTGGTATCTGCTGCTACATGGCAACTGTATGAGGCGACATTGGTCTTTGTACAAAGGATTTTATTCAGCATAAGAGTGGTGACATTAGTCAGTAATATGTGTTTCATGTAAACTGGTACTGTTTGTATTATTGGTCTTAATATACTGGATTATTTCAATAATAGTATGGTGGTCAAGGTGTGGTGATAATAGTTGACCCTTGTATACTGGTACCATTAGTAATATTGGTCTCAGTATACAGGATTTGGTCAGTGTGACTGTGAAATGTTTGGTAATAATTTTGCTCCCTATATATTGGGGCTATAATATTACTCCTGATAAATATAAACAATATAGTGTTTCCATTCGCTGACAATAAGCCGATATTCTCAGATATGGAGAATGGTAAAAAAAATTAACCAATACATAGACTTTGTAGACTAATTTTACAATGCATGGATCCTGTAGCCGCCCGTACAGATGCAGAATATAGGAAATAACCTCCAGAAAAATACTCTTATTACACAATTTGTAATGCAGCCAAGTTCCCGCACCTACATAATTTAAGGAGATTACATAAGGAGATCCTGCGGAATTTAAGGAGATTAATGGAAAATAAGGACATTCAGGTCAGTCAATAAGAGAAATCTACCTAATCCATGGTGAGGATGATAGGAAAGATAAAAAATAAAATGTGTGTGTAACCAGGACACTGACAAATCTACCGTACATAAACAGGAAAACCTTAGGTGCTCTTTACCTTTTGTGCTTTTTTTTTTATTTACAAGACCCTAAATATTTCTATAATAATACACAACTATAGGGGACTGACCTGTTCATCGGAATTCAAAGCCCCAGAGATGGACATTCCTTATTCTTACAGAAAGATTCTTTTTTTGTACAACAATTCAAAGCGACAACAAAAAGCTATGAATAGGGATGAGCGAATTTACAGTAATAGCAAAGCACAGCGGTCATCTTGTCAGCCTGCTGCCTTTGAACTGTGTGCCGCTCCTCCCTGGGTGCCTGGAAAAGCTGGATCCAGTCGTGGAAAACTTCTCCCAGGATTGGATCCAGCTTTTCCAGGCAGCCAGAGCGGCACTGATTCCCATGGCAGCAGGCTGACAAGCTGACCACCGAGCCTAGCGAAGTGTTCTGTAAATTCGCTCATCCCTAACTATGAATATAGGATACAAAGTGAATGTCAGTATACTGGACTTCCTTATTGGTCCTGAGAGGATACAAGCATCCAGAATTGGTAATTCCATGACACTGTTGCAGCAGGTACTAAGGCTGTGGAATTACTCTGTACTAGAGTTTATCCCTGCTTCAGTAATAGCCATAGTTCATTATATATATATATATATATATATATATATATATATATTATATATATATACACATACATATACACACGCATACATACACGCACAATTATAGCAATAAAGAAATGTGGCTTTACCTTAATGGCCATTCAACATATAAAAACACACATACATGAATGACATCTACTTAAAGGGCAACTATGACCTTTTACTGATACTAGATACTAAAACTTGTTCTTTTATGCCAATTTGTTTATATTTTATAACTGAAATTTTTAGTTTATTTTACTTTTAGTACATTGTTATGGGGGCGGCCATCTTGCCTGAGCTTATTTACCATCATTTAGTGACAAGCTTTACAGCAAGACTCATGGACATAGATGACAATAGACAGACTCTGCCCCCTTGAGATGACTGTGGAACATTACTGAGCGTGCTCTGTGATCTTTGAAGAGTTCATTCCACAAGGAGCTTCTATTGTCTCCTATATCTACTGGCATCACATGTTGCTGCAATGCTGTACAGATCACTTTACAGCAGCCTCCTCTTATCTTCCTCTAGACACAACACAAAGTCTCAGCTTGGTTTAGTAAAAAAAAAAAAAAAAAAAAGTTTAACAGAAAAACATCATTTAAACAATAAGTAATTTTATGATGACACATTCCCTTTAACAGATGTTCAGGATCAGAAAAGTTGTTCTTTTAAAAAAAATACTATGCCTGCCATGGCCTGGTTTTGTAACTTATTCCTATTTAAGAAGAAGGGCTGAACTCCAATACCAGACACAGCCATTGACAAAACAGAAAACAAGCAAGCCTTTTATCCCTACTTCTTCAAAGGGGTACTCTGGAGGGAAAAAGTTTTAAAACTAAACTAGTGCCAGAAAAGTTATATAGGTTTGTAAACGACTTCTATTTAAAATACTCAAGCCTCCAGTACTTATCAGCTGCTGTAAGCCTTGCAGGAAGTAGTGTATTCTTTCTAGTCTGACACAGTGCTCTCTGCTGCCATCTCTGTCCATGTCAGGAACTGTCTAGAGCAGGAGAGGTTTTCTATGGGGATTTGCTACTGCTCTGGACAGTTCCTGACGTGGACAGAGATGACAGCAGAGAGCACTGTGTCAGACTTAAAGCGACTCTGTACCCACAATCTGACCCCCCCCCCCCCCCTAAACCACTTGTACCTTCGGATAGCTGCTTTTAATCCAAGATCTGTCCTGGGGTCCGTTCGGCAGGTGATGCAGTTATTGTGCTAAAAAACTACTTTTAAACTGGCAGCCCCGTGCCCTACGGGAGTATCTGTGCCCTAATTTTGCAATACCCCTCCGTCCCTCCTCCTCACCCTCTTCATCATTAGGAATGCCACTGGAACATTTTCTCCATGCTGAACATTTGCACAGGTATCTTAACGATCCAGGCCATGTGCCGTCCTCTCACAGCTGATGAATAGGAAACAATCTGCCTGTAGCATACCTAATGATGAGGAGGGCTGGGAGGAGGGATGGAGGGGTTGTGCCAGCCCAATGTATACACAATGTAGGCCACTCCCGTAGGGCACGGGGCTGCAAGTTTAAAAGTAGTTTTTTAGCACAATAACTGAATCACCTGCCGAACGGACCCCAGGACAGATCTTGGATTAACAGCAACTATCTGAAGGTACAAGCGGTTTGGGGGGGGGGGGGGGGGGGGGTCAGATTGTGGGTACAGAGTCGCTTTAAAGTGACACTGTCACCCCCTTTTTGCATTCTGACTTCTCTACATAGGTGTAAAGGGTAAATTTAGCAGTTTTCATACCTTATTTTACATCATACGTTATGGTGCTTGTTCAAGTAAAAAGTCATCTTTTATCAACTGTGGATTGTGCTAACAGCGTCACTTAGCCCTCCACCGCTGGCCCCTCCCCTCAATAATGTCATCGTTGCATAGGCTCCGCCCCCTCACCAACCGTTGGAACAGGCTGGCCTAATTGTCTAGGCCCCACCCCCTCTAGGTCGGCCCATACCTATGGGTGTTAAGGGCCTATGTGCCGATTACATCACCAAGAGGCGGGGCAAGTGGTGCTGTTGCCATGAAGCCCCGCCCACTTACCACAATCTGCAGTTGATAAAAGATACCTTTTTACTTGAACAGGCCCCATGATGATATAAATGATATGGTATGATATAAAATAAGGTATATAACTGCTAAATTTCCCCATTACTCCTGTGTACAGAAATCAAAATGCAAAAAGGGGGTGACAGTGTCACTTTAAAAGAATACACCACTTCCTGCAGGACATACAGCATCTGATAAGTACTGGAAGACTTCAGTTTTTTTTTTAAACAGAAGCAATTTACAAATCTATAGAACTTTCTGGCACCATCTAATTTAAAAACATTTTTTTTTCTTCAGAGTACCCCTTTTAGTAAAACAGCTCTTTTACCTCAGTTCCATTTTTCTGACTGGGGATATAGTGTGTAACTGTACATATATGGTTCCAATATAATTCTTACCTTTTCAGCAAATGTAAAAATTTTCCTCTGATCGACACCCCCAAACTGTGCATCAACTTTCAGGTATTCTTCATCTAGGGCCTGAAAAGAGCAAGACAAACATATAAGAATTAAAGGGGTTTTCCCCTCCTGATGGGACCCTGACCAATTGATAGCATAAAGGGGTGAATGAGTTTTTCCCCACAGTCCTTGCCATTCAGGAAACTGGGGGTTGCCCCATTCACTTACAGAAGGTCAGCTGCTGCTCCCTACACAGCCAGGTGGCCGTGGTTCTACTGTACAAGGGAAAAAGTTAAAAGGGACAAAGTGAAACACTTAATTCCAACAATTGGTGAAGAACTCAGAGGATGAACTTCTCCAATCATAAAATGACAGCATGTTCCATCAATGTATTATCCCTCTATAAGAAGGAGATACCCCTTTAAAGAAGGAAGAACAAGTTAAAATACCCCGCCATCATTGTCTTATTTAGCCTACCTGTAATCCTGGGTACAGCAGCCCGCTGAGCAGAGGATGCTCCACTTGTTTCACTACTTCAGCTCCAGCTTTCTTAGCGTCATGTTGTGTGACTACTGAGGACAGCCTGTAAACATCTAATGTGTACTCCCTATAAAACACAGCACAGATTATGCATATACACACACATGTATATACTCACACAAATCTTCAATGCATTTTCTGTGGAGACATCTTATTGGTTTTTATACATTTTAAAAGCATCCTTAAAGCGAACCGGTCATCTCAGCATCCAGGACAAGCGCACCTGACCCCTTGTAGAGTGGCCGATACTTACCCCCTCCTCCCGGTCCGGCTTTCAACGTCCATAGGAAATCAATAGAGCAGTAATTCCCAATGGATGTCGGACTCATCTCTTCCCATTTACATATTCAGCACGACGAGCGTCGGGCGGCAATTTCTCCACGGCAGGACCGGCTTCGGAAGCGTGAGGAGGGATAAGTATTGTGGGGTCCGGTGGGCTCTGCCCTGGGTGCCGTGGTGACCGGTTCCCTTTAATTACAAAGTATGATAAAGCGATGATTTCATGATCTCTGTTTGCAATTACTTAAAGGAGTCATCCCGGATTAGGAAAACATGGCGGCTTTCTTCCAGAAACAGCAACACTCGTGTCCAGTTTGGGTTCAGGCTTTGCAGCTCAGTTCCATTTATGTGAATGGAGCTTAGTTGCAAAACAACATCCAAACTGGGACAAAAGTGGTGCTGTTTCTGGAAGAAAGCGGCCATGTTTTCCTAATCCTGGATGACCCATTTACCAGAAACAATCAGTTTTTTGTTTTTTTTAAGTGATACTTTACTCTATTCTGCCAGGAAACCCCTGCCTAGGTGACACTGTCCACCAATGAATTTGAGCAATTTTATAGCAGAAAGAAGACACAGATGAGTTTTATACAGGTATATATCATGTGTGCACTGTCTACGCATTAGGAGAGAAAAAAAAAGTAGACAAATCGGGTGAAATAGGAAGGTTTAGAGGTAGTGATCCTTTACCTTTTTTAGCATGTTGAACACTTACTACGTATACTAGAAGATAACTTCAACTATACATACAGATTCTTTCCCTTACTTCTTTTGCTAGTCACAACACAGTCCATACACCTCTATGCAATGCTGTGACATACGGCTGAGAAAGTGCACTGGACTGAAAAGGCTGGCACTATGCTGGGCTGATGATTTATTAGTTACAGTACTATAGATGGCACGTGGAGACAGAAGGCTCTGCTGCTGCACAGGCTTCCCATTCAATTGCTGGTGATAATGACAAGCTAAGTGCTTGGACAGACAGCCGTGGGTACACTAGTATTTACACAAGGGACAGCTGCCCAGAGCTTTATGGCTGGTATGAGAGGAAAGCCTTGATTTGTCTTTCAGGCACAGTGTATTCATCTTCAACAGGAAAACTGGCTCAATTTGCATGTACACAGTCCAGGTTTTCTCAGATTACCTCTCACATATAGCACAAGCTAAGCGCTGCCCTCACTTCATGTGTTCTGTCCTGATCTAGCTATTGCTGGAGATGGAATTCCCCACATATAAAGCAAATAAAATAATTACATGGAAAGGTAATGTTATCCTGGAGAGAACCTAACTTGCACATCTCCTGTCCTCAGTTTGGGTGGAGTTTAGCATCTCAATTCCATTGAAATTAATCGAGCTGAATTTAAATACCACACTCAACCTGAAGACAGGGGTGGCGCTGTTTCTGCAAGCAGCTGCGCTTTAATGCAAAGCAGGCAGAGGCATATGGATGGATTCACCTCTTAGAATACATACTTGCTAAGCTGGTACTCAGTCCCTCTAACAAAGCGCAGTTTCTCCAACGGCACGCCAATACTTTGTAGCATAGCTTTGATAACATGCTCATAATAGCGGGTGCGCAGCTCCAGCAACTCCCAAGGTGCTTTCATATTATCTAGATAGGCATGAAGGTCTGCAAACAAGATCGTTACCTAAAAAACAAAACATTGGTAGAGAGATCGTAAAGCAATACTCTCATTTAAGGGGAACTATTAGCATGTTTGAAGAGTCTAGCCTGCTAATAGCTCCCTATAGTGCACCGGGGGACTGAGGATGAAAGTATGTCTGTTACCTTCATTCTCTGAACTGTTCCCGTGCAGATTTAATGTAGTTCACCATACGGTAAGGCTGTTTGCCCTGGCCTGTCCCCACAGCACCGATCCGCCCCCAGCCGGCCCGCCCCTACTAATGACTGTCAATGGAGCGTGCCAGCCTGGGCAGGTCGGATTGGCACTCTGGGGAGGGAGCAGTGCTCCAGACAGCCTTACCGTATGGAGAACTAGATTAACCTTTAAATAAATCCTTGACATTTTATACAGACATGTGAAAAGTTCAGAACAGTCCGGCTCTCATTGCCAATGCTCCTCCCCCGGGAAACACTACGTTTTTAAAATCCGCTTTTTTTAGTTTTTTGCAAAAATGGATGGAAAAAACGGATTCAATTGTGTGCATGTTTTTTTCATTGACTTCCATTATAAAAAAAAAAAGATCAAAACAGATCTGTTTTATTTTACCTACACAAAACCGTAGTTGGCCTCATTTTTGTGTCCGTTAAAAACAAAACTGATCTGTTTTGATCCTTTTTTTTTTACAATGGTAATCAATGGAAAAACGGATTAAAAGGCATCCGTTTCTATCTGTTTTTTTTGCAAAAACGTAGTGTGAACCCAGCCTTATATTGCAGCAGTAATGTCAGTGCCTACCTCACAGCCAGCCTTTAGGAAGTCAGCAATTTTGGACATCGGCACAAAATAAGCTACATGAGGCTTTCCTGTAGTGGCTGTGCCCCAGTATATTTTCACCTCTCGCTCCTTTAGGATCTCTTTCAGCTTGTCTTCCCCAAGAACCTCCTAGGATACAAAGATTGCACAAGTTGAGGGCCGAGCACACAATATACATGAAATTCTTGACGTTAATTATTATAGAACACAATTCCAGCAAAGAAAACACCAGCAGTAAATGGATCAGAAGAGAAAAAAAAAATGTTCTAGTTGCGGATTCATAGAAGTCTTATTGTGTATTTACCATCTTCCTATCGGACTGCACTAAAATTTGGGACAAAGAAGAGTCTTACTGTCATTACTTGTTTGGATGTCATTAAAAAAAAACAACTTTTTGACGTCCTAGAGATATATCAAAACATTTGATTGGTCAAAGTCTGGGTGCCGAGACTGTCAGCATCTCAAACCTGTATAGAACGAAGTCTCATCTTAGTTTTAAGTCTTGCTGGTAGAATAAAAGCTGCAAGACTTCAGCACCATTTTATAATATGGACAGCCAAATAAAAATTTAAGAAAAAAAAAAAAAAACTCATTTATAGTGTCACTATCGTCTGAAAAAATGTTTTAGCAAGTCAGAGACAAGTCAAAATTTTAGATCGGTCTGGATCAGAGAAAGACCTTTCTGCAGCATGTAAGCTCCCCGCTCTGTCAGTGAAAGAGTTGGGCACCATAGACTTACATTAGGAGCCCGACTGCTTCCCTGAAAAAACAGCTCCACCCCAGTCCTCAGATTGTGTGTGCTATAAAAATTCAGCTCCATTCACTTCAATGAAACTGAGCTGCAAAACCACATCCAAACTAAGGACAGAAGATGTGCTGTTTCTGGAAGAAAGCAGCTATGTTTTCTAAGGCTGGACAACCCCTTTAATTTGGAAAAATCAGTTGGTGCTTTCCTGCACTTTTGCCATTTCCTTAAAGGGGTATTCCGGTCAGGTAAAATACACATTCAATCACTTCCCCCCTTGGAGACTAACAATTCCTTCCATACTTGTTACTATCTTTTCCAGTCTGAAGAATTGCTGCTTACCTCTCCTGGTGCCTCTGCAACACTGCGTCACAGGCTCCAGAATCCCCGCCAAAACTCAATCCCCCCCCCCCCCTCAGAGTTGAGATGTTGTCACGACTAGGGGGGAGAATGCCCGACCCGGCTAATGGATTGCCTGCTCAGACAATCAGTGACTGCAGCGGTGTCCTGCCTGTCACTGACTGGCTATGCAGGCAATCCATCAGCCGAGTTGTGACGTCCGATCAGAAGCAGATCCAGCAGCCCCGGAGTGGTAAGAAAGCAGAGGCACGGGGAGGGTAAAGTAGCACTTGTTTATTAAGTTCCTTGCTGCCCCTGACTCCTTGAAAATTATGATTTTAACTGGACTTTTCCTTTTAATGGTGCGTTCACACCTACAGGATCTGCAGCTGATTTTCTGCAGCAGATTTCAGTTAAATAACTGAACACAGCATCAGATTTGATGCTGTGTTCAGTTATTTAACTGAAATCTGCTGCAGAAAATCAGCTGCAGATCCTGTAGGTGTGAACGCACCCTAAGGGTATAAACCCACACACCGTATATGCAGCGTATTTACTGCTGCGATACGCAGCAAACTCGCAGCAAACTCGCAGCAAACTCGCAGCAGATTAGATCTAAATAACTGAACACAGCATCAAATCTGTACCAACAAATCTGCTGCGTATTTGTTGCATATCTGCTGCGTATATGGTGTGTGGGTTTATACCCTAAGACAATTTTTCCAGCTATGATATAACATGCACTTACCTGTAAGTTGCGTGTGATGAGCTGTAACTTTGCCTCTGGGGTCAGACAATCGCCCATTGTGACTTGTATAATGGGCCCAATCTAGTAGACAGATGCTGAAACAGGAAGAACATATCATAAATCCTCCATGTACACACAGAAAGGTAAGGCCCTTGACATATGCACTGATTCCATTCATTTGAACGGGACAGTTTAAAATATCCGGAACTTCAATTTGGCCGCTGCACACAAAGGACAGAAGAATGCATCTTGCTGCGTTCCTCTGTCTTATAAAACCACTGATGGCTTATGGAAAAGTTTCTGATAAAGTCACCAGTTTCTGTTAAAGGGGTAGTGCGGCGCTAAGAAATTATTCACAAAATAACACACATTACAAAGTTATACAACTTTGTAACGTATGTTATGTATATGAATGGCCCCCTTCCCGTGTTCCCCGACCCCCGCCCGTGTACCCGGAAGTTTAGTGCACTATACATACCTGATCCGTGTCGACCGACCCCGTCTGTAATCTTGTCAAAGACATCTTCTTCGGGAGGCCGGCCGACCCGCTCCTGCCGTCCCTCATGCCGGCCCCCCTCTACCGCGTCATAACTGTGCTCAGCCGCGACTGTGCTTGCCCGGGTGATCGCTAGATTGTCCGGGCAGCTCATAGAGGATAGAACAGCTTAATGCCGCCGCTCCTATTCCGCGGCTGATCGTTGCCTTTTATTACAGGAAACAATTATCAGCTGTAACGGACGATAATTGTTCTGTGTATTAGGGCCTTAAGGGTCCTATTACACAGATAGATCATAAACTGTAAACGAGCACCAATCTCCTAGATCTAGTTTACTAAGCTATTACACAGGCCAAATTTAAGGCAGCAAGGGATGCACGGACATTGTTAGCGAAGTCCATGCAGCCCTTGCCTTTAGTGTAAAATAAAATATTAACTCCCCTTACCACGTTCCTTGGTATCCTCAGAGGCTTTCCCCACTGTCTGCAGATCTGTCTTCTGTTCTGGTCTTTGCAGTGACAGGCCACAGCCGCTCAGCCAATTACTGGTCAAGACGGGCTGTGTCCGGTGATTGGCTGAGCGGCCGTGGACTGTCACTGCAAAGACCAAAACAGAAGGCAGAGCTGCAGACAGCGGAGAAGGCGGTCAGGTGAGTTAATATTTTATTATTTTATACTATGATCATCAGCCGTCGGCTGCGCATCGCTATTACACATATGATGATTTTAGGTTTGGACCTAAAGAAACGGTCGGCCCACGATCGTTTCATCGGCTGATCATTCTCTCTAGCGGTATTCGGCTAACAATCGCTTTGTGTAATAGGGCCCTAAGACAACAGTCACATCTTTTCCCCACAAATACATCTAAAAGTAAGAGTGGTCCTTTAAGTCCTCAAAGTGATACTGTCACCCCCCTTGCTGGGTAGAGGGGCCCAACTGCCATGAAGCCCCGCTTAGGTGACACTGTCCATATAAGAGAGGGGTCCCAACTGCCATGAAGCCCCACCTAGGTGACACTATCCATATAGGAGAGGGGGCCCAACTGCCATGAAGCCCCACCTAGGTGACACTATCCATATAGGAGAGGGGGCCAACTGCCATGAAGCCCCACCTAGGTGACACTATCCATATAGAAGAGGGGGACAACTGCCATGAAGCCCCACCTAGGTGACACTATCCATATAGGAGAGGGGGCCAACTGCCATGAAGCCCCACCTAGGTGACACTGTCCATATAGGAGCGGGACCCAACTGCCATAAAGCTCCGCCTAGGTGACACTGTCCACCGATCAAATGAAGCGATTTTAGAGCAGAAAGACGACAGACAAATGTTATACAGGTATATATATATCATATGTGCAGCATCTAAGCTTAAGGATAGTGTGGAGAACCGCACGTAGAGTAAGGGTCCTATTACACGGAGCAATTATTAACGACTAACAATAAACCCAGCAAAGCAATGGGCACTCTGCAATGACACTGAACGATTAGTGAACAAATATGGAACTTGAGCGAACGAATGTGGAATTACAGCGAACGATTAGCAAATGGTTAACGATAATTTCTAAAGGCCCTATTCCACGGAATGATTATCGTTCATAAACTTGCTCCAAAGACCGCTCGTTAACGATCCCTAAACGATTTTTTTTTAGCGAACGATAACACATAACACACGTGGGAACGTGAACGATATATGTAGTGTAACTTTTATTTTGCGGTCGCTACATGGTCGTTTAAAACATTCGCTGGGGTAATCACGACCATACAACACACCTACTTTTTTTAAAACCTTTTTACGAACGACCGGAAAATTTCCATTTTTACAAACCGATAAGCGAATCATCTTTCAAAGACCAACGATTTTTGCTGAAAAACTATTTTGAACGACTCACCAACGATTTTGCAGTTGTCGTTCGCTCGTTTGCAGCTATTCCACGGAACGATTATCGCCAACGAGCGGTCGTTGGAGAGAGTTTATGAAGGATAATCGTTCCGTGGAATAGGGCCTTTAATCAACGATATACGAATGTTTTTTACGATCGTTGCCTGCAATTACACAGAACGACTATCGTTTAAATTCGAACAATTTTTCGCACAATAATCGTTCCATGTAATAGGGCCCTAAAGAGGTGTGTGTGTGTGTGACAGTTTCACTTTAAAGGGACTGTACCACCAGGCCCAGGCTAAGCACTGGAGGCGGGCCGACCCACCCTTAGTGGGAAGAAACTCCAGCCCCTCCATGACATGACTACATTAGAGTCAATGGAACCCTATCATAGGGGGCTGGGGTTTCCTCCCACTAAGGGTGGGTCGGCCCGCCTCCAGTGCTTCAGCCTGAGCCTGGTGGTACAGTCACTTTAAAGAGGACCTGTCACCCCCCGTGCCGGGGTGACAGGCTCCCGACCCCCCGTTAAAGCCCCCTATACTCACCTGATCCCGCTTCCTGATCCGTTCGGGTCACGGAGATATCAGCGCCCGAAGCCCGGCGCGCTCACAGGAGAGTCCGACGCTCATAGAGAATGAATGGGGAGTCCGATGCCCCGTCATTCTCTATGGGCATCGGACTCTGCTGTGAGCGCGTGCGCCGGGCGCTGATATCTCTGTGACCCGACCGGCTCAGGAAGCAGGACCCGGCGGGATCAGGTGAGTATAGGGGGCTCTAACGGGGGGTCGGGAGCCGGTGACAGGTCTCCTTTAAATCTTATAGATGAGAGTCTAGAGCAGGGAGCAGGGGTTAGGGAACCTTGGCTCTTCAGCGGTTACAAAACTACAACTCCCATCATGCCTGGACAGCCGGATTGTAGCTTTGCAATAGCTAGAGAGCCGTGAAACAAGGAAAGGATCCGGCACTTCAGGATAGAACCTAGGGAATAACTTTATTGAAATTCTACAATAAGAACAGAGTCTGGTAGCCGACACATAAGTAACGCCCTATTCACACATCCTGTTCCTGTCCGCAATTGCGGATCCGCAGAAAAATAGGACCAATGTATTTCAATGGACCCATACACACATCCGTGTTGTGTACTGGGCTGCAATCCGTTCCGCAAAAAAAAAAAAAAAAAAAAAAAAAAAAAAAGGACAGACCCTAGTACGGACAGTAACTGACACACCCAATACAACTCTATGGGGTCCGTATTTTTTTACGGATGCAATACGGACTGAATTTGCGGATTGGAAAAATATACTGACGTGTGAATAAGGCAGAATACCACTGCAGAAAGCAGGTCCTATGTACTGTAATAGAACAGGGGTCTCTGATACTGACCAATCCCCTTCCCATCATGTAGCCCTGTAGAAGCCAGAGCACTGGGGTAGGGAGCCTTGGCTCTCCAGCTGTGGGAGGACTACAACTCCCAGCATGCCTGGACAGCCAAAGCTTTAGCTTTGGCTGTCCAGGCATGCTGGGAGTTGTAGTTTTCCCACAGCTGGAGAGCCAAGCTTCCCTCCCCCTGCCATAGCACCTTGTCCACAGCAGCGTCCTCCATTCACAGCCACAATCCTGCTGTATAACACACCCATACACTGTCTGACATAGGAAACTACACCGGATCGCCCTCTATCACCTCCGCCATCCCGACCCCCCGGGGTCAATCACTTACCGGTACACGTGTTTCTATCGAGCACTCAGTTCCCAGTCGCCGCTGATTGCGTCAGACGTCCGGATCGATGCGCTCGGCGCTCGGTGGGCGGGGCCATTCCTGTCAGGCAATGTGACCGTGTTGATCTTAAAGGCGCAGGCAGCTAAAGTTAGGTCAGACATGAGAGCGCTATGTCGCCGTCGCCGGCTGCACGGACGCAGCTGAGAGAAGTCGTGGTGGGGTGAGAGACCGCTGGGGGAGTTGTGTGGGCGCTGTGTATATACGCTGTCTGCTGCTGAGAAACTTTTCCCTGACCGCGGCGGCGGCGTGTGCTCCCGGTGCCCCGGCTGTTGTTCCGTTACTTGGTGCGCGCGCCACTTTGTCACGCGCGCGCCCAACTCGTTGCGTTATTTACTGTGTGTGAGGAGAATTTACCGCGCTTATTCACACCTCACTGGGTAAGAGCGGCGGAGGGGGAGAAAGTTACAGACTTGTTGTAGACATGTTCAGTACAGGGAGTCCCCTATCTAAACACTATAGTACAGGGGTAGGGAACATTGGCTCTCCAGCTGTTGGAAAACTACAACTCCCATCATGCCTGGACAGCCTTCGGCTGTCCAGGCATGTTGGGAGTTGTAGTTTTCCAACAGCACTGCACTATGGTATAGTTATTGCCAGGGTTGTCACTTGCAGCAGACAGCTGGTTCCCTAGGGGGGGGGGGGGCAGCTTTATTTAAAGGGGTTTTCTAGTTGCTTACAACCTTCAGAGATATTGGCTCTCAATTTTACAAAAGCCCTATGAGAAATAGGAGTTGTGCTGTGATGTTGTTGCTAATAGTAACCGGAGTACCTGTCTATAATGCTGCGTTTACACAAAACGATAATTGGCCCGATCGTACGATTAACGATGTCATAGTAACGATTTTTTTTTTTTTTTTCACAACGATCAGCGTTTAGACGGTACGATATATCGTAAGTAAATTCTATCTCACACATTGGTTAAATTTTCGAACGACTGTTTACACGGAACGATCTGCGATTTTTTTTCGAACGACTATTTTAGAACATGTAAGATCAAAATGAATGATTTCTCGTTCGACGTTTGATCGTTCGCAGCGTTTACACGTACGATTATCATTCGAATTCGATCGTTATCGTGCAAATTTGCACGATAATCGGTCTGTGTAAACGCAGCATAAGACGGATCGATAAGTCTTCCCCTTTAAATGGAGGCTGTCAACACTTGCCTGTTGGGTTAACCGCCAGGGGCGTAGCTAGGATTCAACAGGCCCCA
Organism: Dendropsophus ebraccatus; assembly: GCF_027789765.1. Taxonomy (NCBI): domain Eukaryota; kingdom Metazoa; phylum Chordata; class Amphibia; order Anura; family Hylidae; genus Dendropsophus; species Dendropsophus ebraccatus. The sequence goes on from NC_091458.1 coordinate 136,016,783, forward strand.
TAGCAAAAAAATTTTAAGGGACCTCCCTCCCCTACGCACAACAGAAAGCACTACACACACACACACACATATTAGGGATGGTCCGAACCTGCCGAGGTTCGGGTTCGTATGAACGCAGACTCTCGGCAATGATTCCCGCTGTCTTAAACCTCCATGCAGAGGGTGGATACAGTGGGAGGACCGCCTGGAAAACCGGGATACAGCCGTAGGCAAAAAATTGCTCTGTGTAATATGACCCTTACAGCTGAGTACTGTACTGTGGATGCTATGTGCAGTTTACACCAGTCTCTGTTTGATGGGTGGGTGTGTATGTTATCAGCAGAGCCAGGCAGGGTTTTCTAGCAGAAGGGTTGCTGCACTGTGCTGCTTCCAGCTCTGAGGTATGCTCTCCATATGAAAAGTGTAACTCTGTAACCCCTTTCTAGACAACTGAACTTCAACATAACCTTATGTGAACTTGTTTTTTTTTTTAAATTACAAATTATATTTATATTATACCTTTTTATTGCGCATGAAGCAATAGATAAATGTGTGTGTATATATATTTTATATGGGGGGGGGGGGAGTATTTATGGAATTCACTATGCAGTGTAACTTAAAGGAGAAATCATGTTGGTTTTTGTTTTTATTTTGTGATGTACTGTTTTTTAGGGGAGGAGCAGATTTAAAAAGTAAAAAAATTTATATTTATGTGTCCTGAAATGGGGCGAGTTTGAGTAAGCTGATGGAAGACTCCTCTAGTGGGGTGGCTTATGTCCCTGAGAACAAAGTATTTGGACACATGCCTGATGTTTGTTGTTAGTTGAGAGGCCTCCATACATAAAGTTGTTGGGTTTGGTGTATTGTTTTGGCACACTGCATCATGTTTAGTCCACGCCAATCTCCTGACAATCTGCTTCTTTGTCGACTAAGGTGATTTTTAACTGTTCCTTTTGGTGCAATAAATAAAATAAATGTTTACCCTGACGCCCAATGACAGCACCCCTGGAGAGGACCTCCCACCGCAGGACAGGAAACCTGTGAAGATAAAATCTTGACACACCTCTCCACACCTCAGTTCAGGTTTCCTGTCCTGCAGATGGGAAGCCTGTGTTGCATGTCCCATTCCGGGATGAAGATCTTATACCTCCTCCACGCCGGCTGCAGGTCCCCCGGTGGCTGTTGCCTTGTGGGGCTCCCTGGTGGAATAAGCCTGTCTCCGGACAGCATCCTAAAGTCTGGTGGGGGTCGGGGGTTGCTGCTACTTCTCACCGCCGCTCCCGGCTTGTTGGAGGGCTCGTGCCGGGGGAGGCATCGGTGGGCGTGGTGGAGCTAGAGGGGCCATGACCCTGTCTCTCCGGCATCCTTCTGCGCATGCGCACGCTGTCGCGGCGTAACGCGCTGACGTCGGCGCACGCGCCGTGACGTCACTTTCTGGTTTTTTTCGCCCGGCAGATTAAAAAGCCGGGGCGAAGCGGTAGACAGCGTCCCACATACCTCCAGCGTCCGAGGTGAACGGACTTCCCACCAGCCAGCCTGTTAGCTAAGCCCTGCAAGCTAACACTCCTCTTCCTCCACCATGTCTGAACACTCGGAGAGAGGAGACAAAGGACGCCATGAACACAAGTCCTCCAGATCATCTAGCCCGGTACCTGGGGGACAGGTGTCTGCAGATTGGTGAGACAAACCCTTTTATTTTCCCTTTATTGATGGGAATGTATATTTGCTTTGTAGGGCTCCCGTACAAGCTCTAGATCCGGGGGGAAAGCAGAGTCTAAGAAACGCCATAAAGAATGCGCTGAGTGCAAAATTCCCTTCAAGAGATGACTACGCCAGATCTATATGCCCATCCTGTGTAAATAATCTGGTAGCGCAAGAATCTTCTGCCTTGGCGGAGAGCATTAAGAAATTAGTAAGAGATGAAGTGCAGCTTTCTCTTAAGGGTCTTTCTCAGCCAACCCCTACATCCTCAGCCTCTACTTCAGCGGCCTTAAAGGAGAATACAATTTGCGACCTTTCTTCCTTTAAAGAACATAATACGGAGGAAGGTGAAATACAATTAGTATCCTCTCTGGACGAGGATTCAGACGGTGGCCCTAAAAATAAATCCCTATTCCCAATAGAGGATACCGACCAATTAATTAAAGCCATAAGAGTATCCATAAATATGGAAGAAACAAAACAAGCCCAGACAGCTGAAGACGCCCTTTATGAAGGATTAGCGCCTAAAAAATCTTGCACCTTTTCCTTACATGAAAGCATTAAATCAATTATTAAAAAGGAGTGGCAAAATCCTGACCGAAAATATTTTGTCCCTAAGTACTTCAAGCGCAAATACCCCTTTGAGGAGGGCGAATGTAGCACCTGGGACAAACCACCGGCAGTAGATGCTCCTGTGGCTAAAGTTGCAAAAAGCAACAGTCTTCCCTTTGAAGACTTGGGGTCTCTACCTGACCCTATGGATAGAAAGGCGGATTTCTATAACAAAAAAACCTGGGAGGCAGCTACAGGGGCCTTAAGAACCAGTGTGGCAAGTACATGTGTCGCAAGGTCTCTCAGAGTGTGGTTAAATGACCTAAAATCCACCCTTTCCAATGATCCATCCTGTGATAAAATCATAGAAGATTTCCCAATCCTTTCTAAGGCAGTAGACTTTCTGGCGGACGCCTCAGTGGACGCCATCAAGATGTCCGCTAGAGCAGCGTCACTATCAAATTCCGCTAGGCGTGCCCTGTGGATCAAGTCCTGGAAGGGAGACATAGCTTGCAAAGGGAAATTATGTTCCATTCCTTGTAACGGGGAATTTCTGTTTGGGCCAGTATTGGACTCCTTACTAGAAAAGGCATCCGATCGGAAAAAAGGTTTCCCCCATCAGAGATCTCAGGACTCCTCAGGGGGAAAAAGGCAATTTAAAAAATCCTTTCGTCCCCGACAGGATAGCAGGAAATTTAAAGTTTCAGGAAAAGGGAAAGGATTCCTATTTAACAAGTCCAAAGATGACAAACCCCATCCCTCCCAGCAATGACGGGGTCCCGGTGGCAGGCTGTCTGACTCTCTTTGCCCAGGTTTGGAGGAACATTTCCTCCAGCCCTTGGGTACTAAGCACAATATCTTGGGGGTTACTCTTGGAGTTCAAGAGTGCCCCGGGAGTCAGATATCTTCCCACCCGGACCTTGTCAGTTCAAATAAAGCAGCAAGCTATAGAATCAGAAGTCCGCTCCCTCATAGCCAAAAACGTCCTAGTACCGGTTCCTCCGGCAGAGATAGGCCAGGGATTTTATTCCCATCTATTTCTGGTAAAGAAGCCAAATGGGACCTACAGGACCATAATAAACTTGAGGGATTTAAACAAACATCTAATGTACAAAAAGTTCCGGATGGAAACGCTAAAGTCAGCAATAAACCTACTCTACCAGGACTGTTTCATGGCTTGCATAGATTTGGAAGATGCATATTACCATGTGCCCAAACATCCGTCTCATCAAAAATTCCTAAGAGTTGCAGTATGAATGGTCAGTGGGAACATCTTCAATACAAGGCCCTGCCGTTCGGCATCTCCCAAGCCCCAAGGGCTTTTACCAAAATTGTGGCAGAAATGACAGCCCATATCAGAAAGGAAAACATACTTTTGATTCCATACTTGGATGATTTCTTGATAGTAGCAAATTCAGCTTCTCTTCTCCTTCAACAGCTTTCAGAAGTGTCTTCAGTGATCAATTCTCTGGGGTGGAACATAAACATCAAAAAGTCCAACTTCATCCCATCCCAGCAGTGCATTTTTTTGGGAGTCCTCCTAGACTCACATCAACAGATATCCCTTCTCCCGTCAACAAAACAGGACGTTCTCAGATGCCGTACTCAGGACTTATTTCTAAACTCCTACCCCACTTTCAGGGAAGCAATGTCGATACTAGGCCTCCTAACATCTTGCATCCCTGCAGTCCTGTTTCACACAAGGAAACTACAAAACGACATACTGCGGAGTTGGGATGGAAATCAGTGTTCCCTGAACCATACATTCAGACTGTCTGCAGAAGCGAAACTAAGTCTCCTTTGGTGGCTAGAGCCGACAAATATCTCCAGGGGGGTCAGGTGGTCTCCGGATCATCAGATCAGAATTACCACGGACGCCAGCCCTTGGGGATGGGGAGCACACTCAAACCAACATCACCTCCTTCAGGGCCCTTGGCCTCCTCATGTCGCTCACCAGTCCTCCAATTTCAAAGAATTATATGCAGTCCTCCTAGCCTTAAAAGAGCTGTCCCCTCAGATATTATCACGGGATGTATTAATTTACTCGGACAATACTACCACAGTGGCGTACCTCAACAAACAAGGGGGAACCAGATCAGAAACCCTGTTAAACCTTTTCTTCACAGATTTTTTCTCTAGCAAAACAGACTCTCTCATCTCTGGTGGCGGTGCAACTCAAAGGCTCCCTCAATCAGACTGCGGATTATCTCAGCCGGACTCATCTCCTACAGTCAGAGTGATCTCTAAACAGCGAAGTCTATGGCCTAATCGTAAAAAGGTTTGGTTTGCCGACAATAGATCTGTTTGCAACCAAATCCAACAGGAAGCTACCCAGATTCTGTTCTCTCAACACCCGGGACCATCCGACAGCAGTCGATGCTTTTTCTATACACTGGGGAATGGAAAAAGGCTATGCGTTTCCGCCACTCAGACTAATCCCCAGAGTGATAAAGAAGGTGATGAGGGACAAAGTGACAATAATTCTTATCACCCCATTCTGGCCAAGGAGGCCATGGTTCACGGTTCTCAGACAGCTCTCCCAAACTACACCGTGGGTACTACCAGACAGAGAGGATCTCCTCTTCCAGGGTCCAGTCAAGCATCCAGGGGCGCCCCACTTGCACTTGGCAGCCTGGATGCTGAAAGGGTGATTCTAAGAGGTAGGGGGCCTGTCAGACGATGTGATTAATACTCTACTGGCTATTTAAGAGTCTGGAAGGCCTTCCTGAGATTTGCAGAGGGTAGACAGGATCCCTTAGGCAAACCAAACCCTTATCTTAAGGTTCCTCCAAGCAGGGCTGGACAAGAACCTAAGACCCAGCACGCTTAAAGTCCAGGTCTCAGCACTTAGCTCCTTCCTGGACTATAAATTGGCAGAAAACTCTCTGATTTAAAAGGTTTATTACAGGGAGTCAGATTAAATCCTCTCAAAAGTGTGACAGTGCCCCCGTGGGATCTACATCTAGTGCTAGACTCTCTAATAGGCCCACAATTTGAACCACTAGACAATCTCTCCCTAAAGATATTATCTATTAAACTGGCCTTCTTATTAGCCATCACTACCGCCCGTAGAGTGGGAGAACTGCAGTCCCTCTCAGCATATCCACCCTACACTCAAATTCTAGATGATAGAGTCATCATGAAAACCCTACCTTCATTTCTGCCCAAAGTTGTTACTGAATTCCATAAAAATCAGCAAATTGTGTTGCCCTCATTCTGTGACAATGCATCAAACAGTGGGGAGCAAACTTACCATTCACTCGATGTAAGAAGATGCCTCCTTAAGTACCTGGAGGCTACCCAAAGTTTTCGCTCCTGCGAAAACTTATTACTCCAATTCTGGGGCCCTAATAAGGGAAAAGCTGCCTCTAAACCTACCATTAGTAGATGGATCAGACAAGCCATTACTATGGCATATACAGCCCAAGATAAGACCCCTCCTGCTTATTTCACAGCCCATTCCACTAGGGCAGTAGCAACGTCCTGGGCAGAAAGGACTGATGCTTCCTTAGACCAAATATGCAGAGCAGCCACATGGTCTTCAGTCCATACATTTTTAAGACACTATAGGCTACAGTTAAATCTCATATCGGATTTGTCCTTCGGCCGAAAGGTGCTTTCGGCCGTGGTCCCTCCCTAGGGGGGATTACTATTCTAGTCCTCCAGGGGTGCTGTCATTGGGCATCAGGGTAAAAGCTCGATTACTAACCGGTAATCTTGTTCTAATTAGCCCATGACAGCACCCCTCATCTAAAACCCGACCCTATTTACTATTGTTTACCGAATATTGTTTATATATTAGTTCTTTTGTTTAACTTCCACTACCACTGGAATACTTGCCTAGAACTGAGGTGTGGAGAGGTGTGTCAAGATTTTATCTTCACAGGTTTCCTGTCCTGCGGTGGGAGGTCCTCTCCAGGGGTGCTGTCATGGGCTAATGAAAACAAGATTACCGGTTAGTAATCGTGCTTTTCAGTTCTGGCTCAACAGCCATGATAGGGGTTATTTTCACCTGAATTGATCTAATTAAAGGGAACCTGTCACCACGGATGCGGGCACAAAGCCCGTCCGACCCCCCGGTGCAGCCCCCGAATACTTACTCTTTCCGGCAAGTCCCGCTCTTGGAGCCGGTCCTGGGACGAAGATATCAGCGCCCGAAGCCGTGTCTGCGCGATGCAGAGGTGAGTCCGATGCCAATAGAGAATGACTGCTCCATTCATCATCGAACTCATCTCAGGTAATTTCCATACAGTGCAGACACGGCTTCGGGCGCTGATATCTTTGTCCCGGGACCGGCTCCAGGAGTGGGACTCGCCGGAAAGGGTAAGTATCTGGGGGGTCGGGCGGGCTCTGTGCCCGCGTCCCCGTTGACAGGGTTCCCTTTAAGTTATAATGGGTCTGTATGTTCTGTTCTGTTTTACTTGATCGACTTGCACAGAGTGCTATGTAAGTTTTCCTTTCCTTCTTGCAGGTCAGACCTCTAACTAATAACATAGATCAGTGAAAGGCAAACCGTCTTATAACCCTATAAATGTTCCTGGTAGAAAAGTGTATGTGTGAATTTTCTCGTCTATTAATCACAGGACAAGGATGATCTGAATCTAAAGCCCCTATTACACGGGATGACGAGAGGGAGCATGTGAGCGATTGCTCCTCGTTCCCGCTCACTGTAGGCGCCATTACACGCGCCGGCAGCAAGCGAGTAAGAGCCAAGGGGGCTGCCCAGGTGATCGCTATATGGTCTAGGTAGCCCATAGACCAGGGGTGGGGAACCTTTTCCATGTCGAGGGCCGGTCGGGCCTTAATAAAATCATTCGAGGGCCGCACTCAATGTAATACCGTGCGCGGCAGTTAGTAGCGGGGGTTTGCAGCACCCGAACAAGACAAAGTATTGTTCCCCTAATGCCCCTGCTATTGTAGTTAATCCTCTGAGATGCCCCTTGTACCTGATTTGAATCCTTAGTGATGCCCCTGGTAGCCTAGTTAACCCCCCAGTCATGTCCCTGGTGGCCTAGTTAACCCCTCAGTCATGTCCCTGGTAGCCTAGTTAACTCCTCAGTCATGTCCCTGGTGGCCTAGTTAACCCCTCAGTCATGTCCCTGGTGGCCTAGTTAACCCCCCAGTCATGTCCCTTGTGGCCTAGTTAACCCCCCAGTCATGTCCCTTGTGGCCTAGTTAACCCCCCAGTCATGTCCCTGGTGGCCTAGTTAACCCCCAGTGTCTGCCCCAAATGAAAAAAATAAACATCCCACTCACCTTTCCTCCGCTCCCACGCTGTCCAGGTCCTCTTCTCCCTCCTCTCTTCTGTGCCGGTCTTCTCCTGCAGGCGGCGCGCGATGAAATGACGTCATCGCGCGCGGCCCGCAGGAGTCAGAAGACGTGCGCCGCTCTGCGCCGCGCTGGTGAGGCAGGAGCCGGCATACAACACATCTTCCTGTGTGTGTGCCAGCTCCTGCCTCACCAGCGCGGCGCACGTCACAGGAGGGCAGGAGTCAGAAGATGTGCACCGCTCTGAGGGGAAGGAGCCGGCACTCACAGCATCCTCCTGGCAGCTGTCACAGACACAGGAGGGTGCCGTGTGTGTCGGCTCCTTCTCCTCCAGAGCGGCGCATGTCACAGGGGAGCTGCGGGCCACATCCGGAGGTGTCAGGGGCCGGATGCGGCCCGCGGGCCGGAGGTTCCCCACCCCTGCCATAGAAGGTAGCAGTGGTCTGCTGCCGCTGCTCCTGTTGCACAGAGCGACTGCATCAGATCGGGTTTTCATGTTGAAAAACAACAAAGCAAGGCACCATGCACGATGTCGGCTGATCGTTTTTTGCTATTATATGAGACGATTATTGTCCGAATACAGCCGATAATCGCTTAGTGTAATAGGGCCTTAAGTATTAATTTTTTGTTTTTTCATTAAACGCATGATTCCTGCGTTAACCTAGAGACAGGTGTGACTTCCTGCCTAGAAGCACAGAGAGCAGACATAGGGCAACTAGGCCTTACTTCCGCTCCCCTACGCCTCTTCACAATCTAATCTAAACATCTTTCAGATTAGTACTTAACCCATAATATAATCCCCAAGTAAATATCACCTACATTTTGATTTATATATCTTGCCTTAATTCTCAACCATCAAGATTGGACGCAATCACAGAAGTTTCAAAAGTACATAGCTATTCTATGAATATATTTTAATATTACTGTTACATTCATACTAAAGAGATTTCACCACCATGCGACTAGAACACACTCATGGCACAGTTTAGGTTGTAATACACTATTTGGTATCAATTATATATTTGGAAGCCCTAATGTAGTTCCTTTGGTGTCCAGTGTGGAATATGGTGTGAAAGGTTCCTCGGATCATTCCCCTGTTATGGAAATTACAGGGGAAGCCTCGAGCCGGATCCCATAAAGTACACTAATTGTGGTTGAAACTAAGGGCCCTATTACATGTGATGATCGAAATGATCTCTGTAAACCCGAAAAATCGTTCATTTTTGTTTTGAACATGTTGAAAAATTGTTCGTATTTCGCTGATCTGTTGCAAATCTGTTCGTGTAATAAGTCGTTCGCAGATTAAAGATGTTGTGTGGGTTGTCCTGAGGAACGATTAGCAACCGTATAACAACATAAAAATGATCGTTCATAACAGTAATCGGTAAATGTAATAGCCTCAGAATTGTTCACTACAAAATCGCTAGTTTTCACTATCGATCGTTATAGCGATTCTTTAAACGATAATCACTACCTGTAATAGGGCCTTAAGGGCCCTATTACACAGGACAATTATCGTGCAAAAAATCGTTATGGTTCAAATTGAAAGGATACTCGCCCTGCGTAATTGCAGGCAACGATCAAAAAATTGTTCTTGTGTAGTTAATCTTTGCTTTAGATCTGACCCTGGAATAATCGTTAATGGTTCACTAAACGTTTGCCATAATTCCACATTTGCTGTAATTCTGCATTTGTTCACTAATCGTTCAGTGTAATTGCACATCGTTCATTCTTTGGCTTGGATCAGATGGTGCAAACAGTCGTAGTAACGATCGCAACTTGCGACTATCGTTCTGTGTAATATGGTTAACGATAAACAATCTCGTTTGCGATTGTTTAGTTAGTCGTTGAAAATCGCTTTGCCTAATAGGACCCTCTGAGGCGAGCAGGATACCTGATCAACTGCAGGTATTTGTCTCAGATCATCAGTCCTTTGTCAATCACTCATGTGGAAAATATTTAAGTGTCACTGTCATTAAAAAAAATGTTCAGAAATCCCTGCGCTGTAATCCTTTGTTCTCTGCTCTCTGCTGCAGACTAATCTTCCTCCTCCCCCTCCCCTCTCCATAGCACATGCAGATAATGGCATATTTGCCTAATAAACCCAATTACAAAGTTTCTTAAAATCGCCTGGACTATTGATTTCTGCAAAAAAAAAGAAAAAAATTAATGACAGTGACTCTTTAAAGGGGTTGTCCGGCGATAAAAAATTATTCACAGAATAACACACATTACAAAGTTATACAACTTTGTAATGTATGTTATGTCTGTGAATGGCCCCCTTCCCCGTGTCCCACCACCCCCACCCGTGTACCCGGAAGTGTGGTGCGCTATACATTACCTGTCACGTGCCGACCACGGTCTCCGATCCTCAGCAGTGACGTCTTCTTCGGGAGGCCGGCGGATCTTCCCGAGTGCCGGCCGCCCTCTGCAGCGTCATCCGAAGCTCAGCCGCGATTGGCTTAGCATAACTGTGCTCAGCCAATCGCGGCTGAGCGGCTGATGACGCGGCCACGTCATCAGCTGCTCAGCCGCGATTGGCTGAGCACAGTTATGCTCAGCCAATCGCGGCTGAGCTTCGGATGACTCTGCAGAGGGCGGCCGGCACTCGGGAAGATCCGCCGGCCTCCCGAAGAAGACGTCACTGCTGAGGATCGGAGACCGTGGACGACACGAGATGCGGTGAGTATAATGCACCACACTTCCGGGTCTAGCGTGGGTGGGGGGAAACACGGGGAAGGGGGCCATTCACAGACATAACATACATTACAAAGTTGTATAACTTTGTAATGTGTGTTATTCTGTGAATAATTTTTTATCGCCGGACAACGCCTTTAAGGCATATCTGCCAGGATGCTTGCAATCCACTATTTCTTATATAAAAAAAAAAAAGAGAGAGAGAGAGTGCTAGGCAGAAGAGGGGGCTGGCGCAATTTTAGAATTTAAAAGAGGATACGTGACTGACCCATCTGATGATAAGAATGGGTGGCTCACAGAGGGAAGGAAATATTCACTGTGTATTTGGGAAAAGGCGGATCAGAGATTATTTTTTGCTAAACAATTCTTTTTTGAATTAGATTATCAGTCAAGCAAGCTGTTGGCTTCCTGGGTCACCGTGATTCACAGTCGCCAGCTATCATCATATACCTCTAGAGTGGATTATAGTATGGAGTCCCTATGTGAATGTGAATGAGTTGATTCTCTGTCTGATATATGAAAGGAGAAGGCTCCTGGACCCAACGGCATCCTGGTAGAAGTGTATCAAAGCCATTTTCCAAGTTTCCTGTTAATAGGCATAATCAGATCACAGGGTCCTAGGGGACTTATTTGGGCCTTAGTCCTATCTCATTCGTTCCAAATTATAGACAGAGACCGTCCCAGTTAGAGGTAAATGGGTCTCTACCATATAATGGATGAGGTTTGGCAGGATATGTCATGTTCTCATGTGTAGGTATCTCCTGCAGCTAATGACAGAATTATACAGTGGGATATTACTCATCATTTACCCGACTCTGATTCGGCTACATAGAATAGGTAGGTACCAGGTACGGAATGCCATCAGTGTCGGTTGATTCAGATTTTTGGCATATGATATGCAGATGTCTTCCAGTACAGACCTTTTGGTCTGTGATATATGATCCTATAATATGTCTGTTTGGTATATTAGATGAGGAGCAATGGACACATTACCAAAGTAACTTTCTAAAGGAAGTTTTGTCAATGGCCTGTAAGACTATTGCACTCAGATGGGTGGACCCCTAGACCACCCACAGCGGCAAAATGCAAATCCCTCACCAATGTAGTTTTACCTTATGAGTATGTGACATATTAATATAGGTGGTGTTTACATAAATTTAGTAAAGTGTGGGACTAGTGGTGCTCTTCTGCATTAATCAATACATGCGGGTGATAGGAGCTCAAAACTGTTATAGATATATTGGGAGATCTGGATCTTGACCTAATCTAGGGTTGCATGAGATGATCAATAGCAACTTTTTACATGGAGCTAGCACATAGAAAGATATAATTTTTGTGTACTAATGTCTGGGTTTGTACTTTAAACTTATGCCAAATGATGTCGGGCGCCAGCAAGTAATGTTTGAACATTGTTCGTACAAGTATTTTTGACAGGAGAATTTTCTTCATCTATCAGTTATGGGACACGGATGATCCTCTGCATCTAGGATAAGGTTTATTTGCAGACAGTCACTCCAAACTGAAACCGGAATGAAATGCAAGAAAAACCAGTTGTTCTTGCTTTAAATACATGATTCTTGTGGTTAAGAAAAAAAAGGAACTGGTGTGAACCTTGTAGCAACAGAGCAGACAGAGGGCAACTGGGCTTTAGTTCCACTTACGTATGCCTCTTACAGTCTGACCACAACATTCTTAACCCCCTTCCCCCCTGGGCTAATTTTCACTTCTGCACTTTCATCCTTTGCTCCTCGTGTTTAAAAGGCCATAGCACTTCCCTTTTTTTTTCACCTACAGACCCATATGACCCTTTATTTTTTGCTACTTGTACTTTAAAATTGAAAATAAAACACAATTTTACATAATACAGTATTGATCCATTAGATCAGTGCTGTATTACTCCGGTTTGGTTGCGACCAGATCTATTAATTACTGAGCTCAGTCGAAGTCTGAGTTGGAGTCGGAAAAAAATGTACCAACTCCGACTCCAGCTTAAAAAAATCTTTAAAAAATGTAGAATTGAATTTTGATATGAATTTTACAAGTTTTGCTCATGAATATGTATTATGAGCAACATGGACATTGGCCCTATTACATAAGGGTGGTCATGGAAAGGTTGTCGGTCACTATTTGTGTATGGGTCACTATGTGTGACCCCTCAGATTCTCTGAAATACCGTGCCGTCACGAACCGGGGGTGTAATTATAATGGAGTGTCCAGCAGGGGGTGCACTATATATAGAAGTCAATGAGCACCATATATATATATATATAGTGCGCCCCTGCTGGACACTCCATTGGGAGGTGGTATATGGGAGCAGAGAGCGGTGGCGGGATAGTTAGAACTTGTTAGCTGGGAGGAGGGGGAGTGGCGGAGGGTGCATGCTGAAGCCCTTGTGCAGCGGCGGCGTTCGTTATGGGGATAGCACACGTACTACTACCCCATTATCTGCTCATACTATGAGCAGATAATGGGAGTAGTAGTACTGTGTATATGTGGCAGCAGCACCGAGCAGGGAGGGAGGGGGGAGGTAGATGCACATCTCTGTCTCTCTGCTCGGTGCCTGTTTTGCTAACTCTTGAGCAAAAGGTTGATACGTATTTAAAGAAGGCGACCAATAAAGATACAACGCAATTTTATTAAACAGATGATTAAAAAGATCTATAAAAAGGATTATATACAGATGGTATATCAGAAATACAATACCCAGGTGTTTCTTAGTATGAGATTGCGTACACTTTTGCATAGATATGAATACAAAGGTTAAGTACTTACAATATCATTAGTGCATAGTCACATCATCTGTCCTTCTAGTATCAGCCACAAGCAAAGCCGCAAGGAGGCGAAACCAAACATCAGCCGCAAATCGGCGCAAGACAGAGAACAAATCACTACCAGGAATATAAACAATACTTCATCTGTCATAGAACTTCAACTGGGGAGAGGCTTCCAGCGATCTGACAGAGACCAAGTCCTGGGCCTACACTATGGAAGCGTCCCTACCATAGGTCCAAACCTCTCTACCAGATGGCTGCAGCTCTCAGGTTTTATACACAGTTAGAATCAATAACTTCATACACTTTAGTGCTGCACTAAGTTTAGAATACACAGGTCTCTGTGCTGTTTGTTTGTATTACCTCATGCTAAAGAATAGAATGGCCAGTTCTAATCCTTCAGAGGACAATACTCACACAAAGGGACAATGCACAGATTAATCCTAAAGCAATGATATGAGGTTTTCTTGTTTAGATGATACTATGCACTATACTTTATTCTGTTGAATCACTGAGGCTGGTCAAACGTTTTGTTGGTTCTGCAAAATATCTCCATTGAATCAGTAAAAACCTTCTTCAATCTTGTTGGATGACCTAGAAGTCTCATGTATGCAGTCATCTGGGTCATCCATCAGTGAAGGACCTTTAAAGATGTGAAATGGAGAATGACACATAAAATGGCCGCCAAAATGCTTCAAATAGCCACCTTTTATACCTAGCATTACAGTGCCCTCCAAATGTACTGATTAAATACATTTATGGATTACTTTGGGGAGCAAGGACACTTGCTCCCCAAAGTATTCCATAAATGTATTCAATCAAAAACATACTGTATATTACATTTACATACACATCCATTGTAATTCCAATGGAGTGTCCAGCAGGGGCGCACTACTGTATATATAGAAGTCAATGGTACTCTTTGACTTCTATATATAGTGCGCCCCCTGCTGGACACTCCATAGGAATTACACCCCCGGTTCGTGACATCACTGTTTCTGAGAGAATCTGAAGTCTCCCTGATCTACAAAATTAAGGGATATAGCCCTATATGTGCATTTCCCATAATTAATATACATTAGAAATTTGTCTAACTTTCCATAAGTAATAACATATAAAAAAAATTGTTTTGTCCGGAGTTGTCCTTTAATCCCTCAAAAGTCGCCCCAGGATCATGTAGGACATTAGGGAGAAGCTGCTGAGCCAGTGTGATAAATAACTCCCCTGGTATATGACCGGCCATTTATGAACGAGCATGAGTCGGAGTCGGTCCTGATAAAATTCAGGAGTCCGACTCCACAGCCCTGGGCGCGGCGGTCCCTGACTACTAATAGCAGTCTCTAATCACCCCCACCCCGGACGTACAGTTATGTCCTGGGTCGTGAAGGGGTTGCGGGAGGAGGGGGGCACAAAGAACATATGATTACGGACCTCGTGCCCGAGCTGCGCCGCTTTGCCGTGCTCCCGTACTCCATATCACTGGAGGGTGGGATTTATCCCCCTCAGCCAATCAGTGACTGCAGCGATATCCTAAGACACTATGGTTTTATTGTTTATATGATGTGCAAACTTTAATAAGTTTAAAAAGAAAAATTCCAAAGCGTGATCATATTAAAGGAGACCTGTCACCCCCAGCTTCCGGGGTGAATGCCGCCCGACCTCTGGAGCCCCTTATACTTACCCCTTCCATGAAGTCCCGGACCTCGTCCTGCCGCCGAGAAATCCACCTCAGAAGCCATGCATGCGCTCAGATGTCATTCTCTATGGGCGTTGGACTCATCTCTGGTGAGCGTGTGCACAGCTTACGGCTGGGATTTCATGGCGGCGGGACAGGGTCTGAGACTTCGTGGAAATGGGTAAGTATAAGGGGCTCCAGTGGCGGGTCGGGCGGCGAGTGGTTCTATTAGGCCTATTGTTGTACTATAAATAAAATGTTTGTTTTTTTTTCATTTGTTTTTATTCTGTAGAACGTCTGGAGAAGCGTGACCAATGAAAGGGTTCAATGATCGTCCCGTGTCCAGAGCATGCTCTGAGCGGCAGGTGTTGTTGTACTCAACAGATTGGGAAGAACCCCTTCCAGAAACAATGGAAGAAATAAAGATCAGTATTGTTAATGATCTAGCAGCTGGATCAAAACGAGGAAGAGATAATGAAGTGGCAGTGACCCCTTCTGCCAAGAGATCACGTCATGCTGTGTTTAGTTGTAGCACACCTATCTCTGCCTCTGCCCGCACTTGGGCAACTCAATCCATACTTGCTGAAGATCTGCCACAATTTCCAGCCTGGCATTCACAAGGGGAAGATGCAGAGCAAGGTGATGAGAATGATGATTCCTTACTGGAACCATCTGACAATGAAGATGACTCTGAATTGTTGATGACTTTGGATGAAATAAATACCTTGCTAGGAGTAGGGGAGGAGGAGAATGAGGAGGAGGAGAAGGATGATGATGATGACTCTTGCTTTGCTGCCGAACCTTTACAAAAAGAGACTGAAGTGACAACTTTTGTGGTCACGTTTACACCTTCAGAGTCAAAAAATGAAGTTGAGAATGGTGAAAATGCACCTTGCAAAACACTGGATGTTCCTGGCCCTTTAACTGAAGAGTCAGAGGGTGATGAAGAGCTAAGCACCTATGCTGCAATGCCTCCATCACCCTGCCATTCAGCCATAGACCCTGTAGAGGCAACTGAACCAAACCAGTCCAGTGTTTGCAATGTGGATCCACCTCGTGAATTCCTGACAGATAAAACTGATATTGACTGTGATCTCCCAACACCATTGTCAGACCTAAAGGAAGCCTCTACTTCTCTGCTTCCTAATTCACACACTCCAAAGCTTCCTCTGCAGCCATCAATCTTGTTGTCTGGGGTGGATGCTGCAGTGAATTGGAGTGAGGACCCAGACCTTGCTTTTGATTGTGACATTGACAATCTCTTGGCAATAAGTCCTGGGGGTGCGTCTTTAGTAGAAGATGACAATAATGTAAAATTGGCCACAGTCATAACTGAAGTTATCAATTCTGCAATATCAGACTCTGCACTACCTCAACAGGATGTAAAGTCTGAGCAGGTTTTAACAGATGTAGCTTCAGATGTAGCTCAGGATCTCTCCCCGCCTTCACCAGGCTTGCCCAAGATTCATCATCATCATCATCATCCTCCTGTTGAGCCAGAGCCATCAAAAGATGCTTTGCCCTCCCCAACAGCCTCTATAGTTACTGCTGAGCCCAAACTCGGCACTGAGTCATCTGTAACTTATCAAAATGTAGAGAATCAAAAGCCTCCGGAAGCCGAAGAAACCAAAGGGATGCAGAATGCCGCCAAAGCCACCTCAAGGCCAGCAGAACCAAGTACAAGTGCTGCTGCACCAAGGGCAAACGGCAATCAACCTAAGGTATGCTGCCAATGCACTATTGTCCTAAACCATCATCGTATAAAAACGTGTTTAAAGAATGATAGAGATTTAAAGGAGGAGTCTGGTAAAAATAACTCGGGGGGGGGCCACATAATAATGTATAATTACCACTCCCCGTGCCCCCGCATTGCTGTATTACCGCTCCCAGACCACTGCCAGCATCCTCCCTGCACTGTCACGACTCAGCTAATGGATTGACCGATTGACAGTCATTGGCTGGGGCAGGACATCGCTAAGCCCAATTCGAGACCTACCAAGAAGCCAGGGGAAAATGGGTTCCAGGAGCAGTAAAGTGGCGATGCGGGGGCACAGGGACTGGTAAGTATACTTTCTTTATTATGTCCCCTCTGCCTGCATCAGAGTTTATTTTATCCGGACTTCCCTATTTAAGGAAACTTTCTAGCTCTATAGGAGTCAGAGTTGCTGCGCAGTGCCAAAAAGCCACCGTGCTGACCAAGCAATATAAAGTAGTTTTTCTGTGGTGTCACTAATGTGTGCAAGTGTAATGAATTTGGACAGGATGCAATTTGTTGTAGCATGCCAGCTCTGTGGGGCAGGGATCCAATGTATTTGATTGACAGCCTCCTCACTATACGGGTATGGCCACACCTTTGGAAAATATACCAGTCCGTGTGCATTTGCCACTGCAGACATGTCTTAAAGTGACTCTGTACCCACAATGTGTCCCCCCCCCCCCCACACCACTTGTACCTTCAGATTGCTGCTTTTAATCCAAGATCTGTCCTGGGGTCCGTTCAGCAGGTAATGTAGTTATTGTCCTAAAAAACAACTTTTAAACTTGCAGCCCTGTGTCAAACGGCAGTGGCCTACAATATCTGTGCCCTAACTTTGCACCACCCCTCCGTCCCGCCTCCCCAACCTCTTCATCATTAGGAATGCCCCTAGAACATTTTCTCATGTCTGAACATTGCACAGGTGCCTTAACGATCCAGCCCATGTTCAGTATTCACACAGCTCATAGCTGAGGAATAGGAGACAATCTGCCTGGAGCATTCCTAATGATGAGTATGGCGGAGAGGAGGGACAGAGAGGTTGTCCCAGCCTAATGCATACACAATCTAGGCTGTGGCCGTTGGGCACAGGGCTGCAAGTTTAAAAGTTGTTTTTTAGGACAATAACTGCATCACCTGCCGAACGGACCCCAGGACAGATCTTGGATTAAAAGCAGCTATCCGAAGATGTAAATTGGGGGGGCAGATTGTGGGTACAGAGTCACTTTAAGGAAGTGTAAACGGGCTTAAAAGTGACAACTTTTTTTATTACTTTTTGCCTTTGTCTTTTAATTAGGTGATTGTAAATATGTATATGGATCATAAAAGATAGCAATACAATTAATAAGCATTGAATTCCAAAAAAAACATCTACACTTCATAGTCAGTAGATGACAACATATGAAATATGTTACAGCTTCAGGTAAATGCAGCAAGGAAGGTCATTCTAGCCTGCAGTGTGCCCCTGGAGACCAATATTTAATGTATTGCTCACCTTGTGTGTATTTTGCCACTACTTGCAAGGTGTTCCATCCTTGGAAATGGAGACACTTAGTACAGATATTTGCTGTAGACTGAAGGCCCTATTACACAAAGCGGTTATCGTCCGTTACAGCCGATAATCGTCTCTGTTAATAGAGGACAACGATCAGCTGACATGCATGATGTCTGCTGATCGTTGTCTTTCAACGCGTTAAAAAAAATCAATGATTAAGATAGCAGCGATTTGCTACCGTTGCTCTAGCGATCACCCGGGCAGCTTTCTGCTGGCACATGTAATAGCGCTGCCATGTGTGGAACGAGGAGCTCCCGCTCGTCGCCCCGTGTAATAGAGGCTTTACTCTGCCCTGAGCACTTGAGTATATCTGATCTCGTCACTGGCTACACGCCCGTACCAGCAGTGTTGGTGAATAGTTTGCAGTATGTAGGAGGGTTTAAGCCCCTATTACATGGGGCGAGGTGGAGAGCAAGCGAGCGGCGACCTGTCAAGTCTGCGCTCCCTTGCTCCTCGTTCCCCGCCCTATTACAAGCATGACACGATAATCTGTTCGTGTAATAGGGCCTTTAGAGTATGGGCCCTATTACACAGTGCGATATTAGGAGCAAGCGCGTGTAGACCTGTCAGGTCAGCGCCCACTTGCTTCTTATTCTCTGCTTGCTGTCTGTGCTATTACATGCGTCGTCTGATTTTGGCACAAAAATACAATGCCAGTTTAAAAAAAAAAATCCTGCCATGTGTAGCAGGACAGACCTTGAGTCCTTCAAGTGCAGTTATAGAAATTAATCTGCATCTAATGCAATGCTGGTGCCACAATCACAATTTTACCACAGCACCTAAGGGGTAAAACAACAAGCAGGGGTGTAGCTAAAGGCTCTTGCGCCCTGGTGCAAAATTTTTGCACCCGATCAGGCGCAGTCAGAGGCCAAAAAATTATCTAAAGACTCTAAGGTGACACCCCCTAATGTGCTACCGTGTCCTAATGAACTGACACTGTCCCCTAATGTACTGTGCCACTGCCTCCTCTTTTATACCATGCAACTGCCTCGTCCTCTTGTATTGTGCCACTTCCTATTGGGCCTCTGTCTCTTTAATTAATGTACTGTGTCATTCTCTTAATTGTCTCCCAATCTTTGAGACTCCAGCTGAAAAACTCCAACTCTCATCCTGAACTACCAGCAGGGCATGATGGTGGTTGTAGTTCTGCAACCTGGAGAGAGACAAACTGCAAAACTACAAATCCCATCATGAGCTGCCAGTAAAAAGAAGGGGGGGGTAACCTGTCCTGGTTCCTGCTCTGGCCTCTTCTGCTCCTGTCCGGATCCTGTGTAACGGGGGTAGAGCTACTTGCTTGGCTGTACATTACACAAGAGGAAATGTCGAGTGACAGGACAGAGCTCCCTGTCTTTTGCATGTAATCGGCTATTCAGTTGTATGAGCGATTGCTGGTACAATTGAAAGGAGAGTAGAGGAGTCTGCAGGATGGCACACTGCAGTTTTCCCACACCGGCTGTCATTTTCACAGCCGATTTGGAAGAACTGCAGAATGACAGCAAGTGGTGAGGGAAGGCAGCGGGGTCCCTTATAGCTATGCCACTGACTGCTCTTGATGGTTAGATCAGGGGCTCTGCTGTCATGGAACATCCAAGTTCCCATGATATTCTGCACAGGACACAAGTGCCGGGCTACTTTTGCCCCATCGACAAAAGACTTACTGTGGTCAGTAAGGGATTAATATGAATGGTTCACATGTTGTGAAAGCATTTAACCAAGTAGTAGCTAGTGCATTTTGGACATGGGCACCTTGCTTGCTTGCATGTAGATAAGCACTGGGCGGGCCTCCTTCAGCATGAACTTAATAATTTTACCGTCTGCAACTTTCAGTTCCATGTCAATGGAATGGCCAATTTTGACTATAATAAGAACTGATAAATAGAAATGTTGAAAGCTACAAATGTCTGTTGCCTGATCTTATTTTCTTCTTTTGAACAGATTGTGGCCTCCTTAACTTGCAAGACAGAAGGTTCTTCAGGCCCAGGAAAAAAGCCACAGATTGCAGTTGCAGCAGTACCCAGACAACTGTTCAGGTACTATATTCTGTGTAATCTAGATTATTGGCCAAAAATATGTAAGGCTTGGCTTTCACATAAGTCTCCACCAGAGCTGTCAGGCTGTGGCTTATGCCACCCCTCTCTATAGTGCACACAAGAATGTTTGGCCAGTCATACGTGTGTATGGGGAGGACAGGAGAGAGTACTATCTGCCAAGACTTATAGAAGTTGTATATGTGGTGATGCCCCGCTGGGAGGCGCAACCGGTCACTTGCCAGATGGTGAAGTGTGACTCCACTGCAGTAGTGGTTGGTCAGGGAATAATTGTCATGTTATACTGTCGTGACGCCAGTGCCGGTTGGGCACACAGGTATGATGGCACACCTGCTTTTAGTTTAGTGAGGCTGGCTAAACCCTTTCCCCTGTGGTCAGTAACCTGCCGGGCTATTTGAGGGTCCCTTGGGCGCTTATCACGGTGGTCCGTAGTGGAATCGTGACTCACCCAGACTATTGGTACCGCCACCCACAGAAAGGGGAGATGACCCAAGGAAGAAGTAATGACTGTGAAGGTGCTTGGACAAGAATCACAAAGTCCCTTTACAATAAATAAACTCTTCTTTACTGCAGAAATACTTGATACAGTGATACCCAATAGGCTTTTGGCTTGATGAGATGCCTTTGACTTTTGGACCTGCCCATCCATCTCCTCCTTCTGGGGAGAAGTCACACAATGTTTATCCTTAATAATTTCAGTTCCAGTCCCCATATCCCCTGCTATATGTCTTTTGGGGCTTTTGGATGAGTGGATGCACAATCTCCACATATTTTTAAGACCTTGTTTGTAGCTCGAAAATGCATTGTCATCAGATGGATCGACCCACGTCCTCCTAATCTTACCATGTGGAAATATCAGGTTAAAGGGAACCATATCAGCCCAATTGGGCTGATATGGTTCCCTGGATCATTGTATAAAGCACCTGGAGCGGCCGCGGCACGTACCGGCCACGGCCGCAGCAGGTGCTTTATAACGGAGAAAATGACTTTTATTCCCCGGCTCGTGACTAGATACGAGCGGGGAAGTAGTCATGGTGGGCGGCTCCCCGCTCGTATCTAGTCACTGCGCTCTGCCTGTCAGCGCGCTCAGAGGAGATGATTGACAGGCAGAGAGGTCCGTTACTGGCCTCTCTGCCTGTCAATCATTGCGCCGAGCGCGCTGACAGGTAGAGCGCAGTGACTAGATACGAGCGGGGAGCCGCCCACCATGACTACTTCCCCGCTCGTATCTAGTCACGAGCCGGGGAATAAAAGTCATTTTCTCCGTTATAAAGCACCTGCTGCGGCCGCGGCCGGTACGTGCCGCGGCCGCTCCAGGTGCTTTATACAATGATCCAGGGAACCATATCAGCCCAAACAGGCTGATTGGTTCCCTTTAACAGCATAGTTTCATAAGAGAAAGTTCTTTATATACACAGAAAGTGTCCTAAGAAATTCAATAAAGTGTGGGACCTGTGGTGCTGTTCCCCTTTAACAACACCAACCACAGTGACTGTACCACCTAGATTATGTGCTCTACCATGCATGCATATGCACCAGGACCCGAACTATACGTACAATAGCATTATTTTGTGAGGGCAGTGGAGGATAGATCAATGCTGAAGTATGTATGCAACTCCATTCCTTTACTACAATAACACACAGTTATGGACACTGGGCCCTTTGTTTGTTGGGCTATGTTGGTGGACAATAAAATAAATTCTAAACACTCCAGCTTTACTTAAGCTGACGAAAGTACTTTTTGGACAGGTGTATGAAACACAAAAAAAGTAAAGAAAAAGAACCGCAGTGGTGGGACACCACATATAGATACATGTTTTATGCTACCACTGGTTTCCTTGAGTTTGCTACAGATAAATCAGGTGACTTTGGAACTGATCATAGATTTGTGTTCATTATGGTCTGATGCCGCAGGTCTCTGAGTGGTGGCAAAAGGGCTTTCTAGGGGCCTTTTTAGTCTGTTGGTGGTGTACCTGTTCTGATGAGATCAGTTTTTCTCAACTCAACTCTAGACTTCTATGGGGGGTGTCCATGTCAGAATTCCAGATGAAAATAGGACAGGATATAAAAAAAATCCTGATCTATTTTCCAGAATGGACACTTCCAAAAGGGTGACCTTTACTAATGTAACCCTGTGTGTCCAGAAATGCATTCGCCTTTCCTGATAACAAATCCGAACAGATTTTCCGACTATGTGAAGGGGACTAGCAGCTCAGTGATGTGTACAAGACCTCCTTCGGCCACATGTGTTGCCTCTCATGGCAAGAGTTTTCCAGGAACGTCTCTACCAGGGAGGTTCGGCAGCCTACAAGTGTGCAGGATCTACTGGCCCAGCTGCAAAATCTGTGGTAAATGTGCTGCAGGACACCATAAGTAAACGACTCCATGACCAACCTTATCTCCTCTTGTATCCAGACTAGAGGAGCCCAACGGGGTACTAGAGCCTACTTTCAATTGCACAGTTTTTCCCCCAATAAAATTAACATTTGTTCTAATGTATCATCATTACAATTGCACAAAGCTTCATTTGTTTTCAGCTGTGTGTGTAGAGAGAGAAATGTACTCTTAAAAATATAAACATAAGTAAAAATATTAACCCTTAGGGGACACAGCCAGTTTTCATTTTTGCGTTTTCGTTTTTCCCTCCTCGTGTATATAAGGCCATAGCGCCTGCATTTTTCCACCTAGAGACCCAAATGAGCCCTTATTTTTTGCGCAACTAATTGTACTTTGCTAAGGCAGATGTAATTTTTGCCTAAAATGTGCCGGGAAACCAGAAAAAAATTATATGTGTGGTGAAATTGAAAAAAAAAAAACGCATTTCTTTTATTTGGGGGAAATGTGTTTTTACGCCATTCGCCCTGGGGTAAAACTGACTTGTTATGCATGTTCCTCAAGTCGTTACGATTAAAACGATATGTAACATGTATAACTTATATTGTATCTGATGGCCTGTATAAAATTCAAACCGTTGTTAACCAATATACGTTCCTTAAAATCGCTCCATTCCCAGGCTTATAACGCTTTTATCCTTTGGTCTATGGGTCTGTGTGAGGTGTCATTTTTTGCGCCATGATGTGATCTTTCTATCGGTACCTTGATTGCGCATATATGACTTTTTGATCGCTTTTTATTACAATTATTCTGGATTTGATGCGACCAAAAATGCGCAATTTTGCACTTTGGGATTTTTTTGTGCTGACGCCGTTTACCGTGTGAGATCAGGAATGTGATTAATTAATAGTTCGGGCGATTACGCACGCGGCGATAGCAAACATGTTTGTTTATTAATTTATTTATTTATTTTTATTTATAAAATGGGGAAAGGGGGGGTGATTCAGACTTTTATTAGGGGAGGGGATTTTGTGTTATTAAAAATACTTTTTTCTTTTACTTTAGACATATACTAGAAGCCCCCCTGGGGGACTTCTAGTATATGCACTCTGATCTCTCATAGAGATCCATGCAGTATAGTTATACTGCATGAATCCATGAGATCGGTGTTCTATTACTTTTGGCTGCTGCAGCCAAAAGCAATAGAATGCCGAGCCGGGATCAGCGCCATTACGGAGCAGACCCCGGCCCGGTATGGATGCAGGGATCGCCCCCCCGCAATCGCGCCGCAGGGGGGCGATCCCCCCACTAGACCACCAGGGATGCATATCAGCAAGTATTTAGAAGCAGCTGTCAACTTTGACAGCTGCTTCTAAGTACTTAATTAGCGGGCACGGCGATCGGACCGTGCCCGCTAATAGCCGCGAGCCCGGGCTACTCGCGGCACCCGGGATCGCGGCAGTTCAGAGGGTGGTCGCCGCGCGACCCCCCTCTGAACTCCCATAGCGGCACGAGGACGTTCAATAACGTCCTGGTGCAGCTATGGGTTAAAGGGGTACTCCAAAGGGGAAAAAATAGTTTTCAGGTCAGTTGGTGCCAGAAAATTACATCTATTTGAAAATCTCCAGCCTTCCTGCTGCTGTATGTCCTGCAGAAAGTGGTGTATTTTCTTCAGTCTGACACAGTGTTCATGTCACCTCTGTCCATGTCAGGAACTGTCCAGAGTAATAGCAAATCCCCCTAGAAAACCTTTCCTGCTCTGGACAGTTCCTGACATGGACCGAGGTGGAAGCAGAGAGCACTGTGTCAGACTGGAGAGAATACACCACTTCCTGCAAGACATACAGCAGCTAAGTACTGATAAGACTTGATTTTCAAATTAGTCATTTACAAATCTGTAGAACGTCCTGTAGTTGATCTGAAAAAAACAATGTTTTTACTGGAGTACCCCTTTAACTAATTAAAGCTGACAAAACTGATACCAGCTTTTAAAAAAAATAAATAATAATGTAAAAACCTGTATAACTTTCTGGTACAAGTTAATTTAAAAACAGTTTTGTTACTCTGGCGTACCCCTTTTTTTTTTCTTTTTTTTCTTTCTTTTTTTTTCTATAGTTTATTGATTCATTTCTGCTGTCCGTCTTACACAGACTGGAAAAAAATGTGATATATCTGTCAATATGTTGTGTATTTTAGAGCCTTTATTCCGGATCCTGAATTGGAGACCAACAAGGCCATCTATATGGATCAGGTTTTGATGCATATTGACTCACAAGGAGAATGTAACTTAGAAGGTAATAAACATACTGCACATATAAAGAGATGGTTTTATACGAAACAAGTGCAATATTGTCAAGGTGTATATTGCTAAATGTATTTTCCTATAAATATAGTCATCTTTTACATGTAAAGTAAATATATTGGTTATTTAGTTCAATTAATACATATGGTCGCTGTTTACACATGACCTGGTATGATCCTGTATTTGTTTTAATTTCCTTGTGAGGCAAAAGTTATTTCAGTTTAGTATTTGACTGAATAATACCCTGTCAGATTGGAGTCCATCTTCATATATGGTTATAGCACAATAGGGTAAACTAGTACACAGTTACAGCTAGTTTAGGTCTACAGTTTTGCTGTGTATTGAGCTAAACCAGGATGGGGAACCTTCGGCTCTCCAGCTGTTGCAAAACTACAACTCCCATCATGCCTGGACAGCCAAAGCTTTGCTGGGATTGTATGGGAATTGTAATTTTGCAACAGCTGGAGGACCAAAGTTTCCCCATGCCTGAGCTAAACTATACTATCAACATGATAGTACCTAAATTCCCGACTGCTGATCTGTCTCTATTACACAGGGAGATATAGGCCTGATTTGGCAGATAGTCTGTCCGTGTAATAGGGCGTTTAGGGGGAAGTATTTGCAGCTTGAAAATGTTCAAACTCTAGTTTACTCTAGTTTGGGAGTTATTTTGATCTGTAAAAAGGTATTTTACCTCCTGCTGATATAGAGGAAACCTTTTAACAATTGATCAATGTGAGGGGAGGGCCTGGAGGGGTATATAACTCTGCAGACTTCTCGGCATGGAAAAAGTCCCAAATTTTTTGCAAGCTTTCATTTTCACAAAAATTTGAGACCTTCAATCAGCCAAAGTAATCAGAGCTTAGCATACAAAGTTTTGCCCTAAGCACCTAGCTGATTTTCCGTGAAATACACTAGAAAGCTAGCATATATTGCAGCTGGAATGAATGTTAGCTCAGGAGTAGATCAGCCAGTGCCTGATTCATTAAATGGTACATCTCTTAATGAGCCAATTCCTAGGGCTGAAGGATTGTACAAAGGACCCACGTGTGAGATGCAGGCCTGGTGATCAGGGGCCGCTGTTCTTGAGATAACTGGGGGGTCAGACTCCCAGCAGTGACACTTTTAATAAAAAAATTTTTATGGGGAAACATCTTAAATTTATCCAACTGTTTACATGCTTACTGGATTCCAGGTTCTTGCATCTTACTTTCTCTGCATCTGTTGTACAGATCCTCGTTATGAACTGGCCACGTTATTCAACCAAACCAGCCGGGAGAATCGGAACTGGCAGCACCCATCAGATTATACCAAAAGGTATGCCGCGCAGAACATTCTGGAACATAACAAATTACTTTACAGCAACACTGTCTGACTTTCCTGCAGCAACCAATTAGAGGTCAGTGTTCATATTTTAATGAGACCTCTGATTGGTGGTTAGGAAAAGCTAGACAGTTTTGCTGTTAGAAAGTTTCTATTTAATTCCCTCTAAAGACATGTTAAAAGTCAATACTTCAACATCCAAAGCTCTTCTGTTTCATTCGATCAACCAGCACCTATGTCCTGAACTATTACCGCCAGCAATACAGCAATGACTCCTGTAAGTCAAACGGCTTGTTGCAGTTTAAAGGGAATCTGTCACTAGGTTTTATGCTGCATTTAATGAGGATAGCATAAACTAGTGATAAAAGTACTGCACAGATCAGTGTATTACTTCCATGATATACAGGAGAATAGGCTTTGTGCTGTGCCACTCCCTCCACGTTCCAGCTGCTGACCGACAGCTGTCTGCCTATTCACAGTGTACACAGTGTATAAAGACAACTGCGAGTGAGCATTGGTGGGCAGAGTTTGCTGGTGCTCATCAATATCCAATATTGTTTGCAACAATAAATCGAACAGAACCGAATCCAAAAGCTAGAAACTGGCACATCTAGGAACTTGTAGGTGTCTTGGAAAAAGGAATGGATTTTTGACTTTTATAGGAGACTGTACAGCCTCAGTGTGAAGTCACCAAAAAACAAACTTTTCACAGAGTAAAAACATACTAAAAATAGAAACAAGATGTTAAAGGTTTGCGATTTACTAAAATGAAATGAGTATTGAGTATTTCCTTCTAGATCATTTACGGAAAATTCCCTAGATACAGTGGAGATTTATACATTTACAAACACTTGGGTTGACGTCATTGAAGCTTGTATTTCTCTCCTTTTTACAGGATTCATGTCACCTCTAGGATTAGCAAGTTGTAGATAATCTAAACAAGTGACTCAAATGTTTACAAACAGATCATTTCCTATATGATTCACTATATTAAAGTGTACCTGTCGTTACACAAAACTTTTGAAGTGATAGAGACATGTCAAAAGTTTTGATCGGTCCGGGTCTGAGTGCTCAGACCTGTACCGATCGGGAGATCGGTACTCGGAGATCGGGAGCAACGTGAAGACACAGCTGCGGTGCATTCACTCCGCTCTGAATATAAAAAAAAGTCGAACTTATAATGGTCTTATTATCATTATTATTTTAGACTCTGAGAGGGGAGCAGACGTGCTGCAGCTGCGGTGCTCTTCCTGCTCTATCTACCGATCGGTACAGGTCTGAGCACTCTGGCCCGAACCGATCAAAACTTTTGACATGTCTCTGTGACATAACAAATGGCAGAGTCCAATAGCACCCGTAGAATGGAGTTAAAGTCAGTGGTAGTCCACACGGATGTACACCAGGAGGTCGGCAATCCCAGTAGCTGACCACTGGGACATCAATCGTAGGCAGAGTCCGACCTCATCCAAGGTAAAGTTCAAAGCTTTATTAGCAGATCAGGTACATGTAGCCTGATGTGCTAATAAAGTTTGAACTTTACCTTGGATGCTGTCGGACTCTGCCTACGATTGATGTCTCTGTGACATATCAAAGGTTTTGTATAACGACAGTTACACTTTAAATTTCCAGTGGGTTAGATGGCAAAAAATTTGTTCTAAACTGATGTACAAAGCGGAACAGCAAATCCAATACTGTGCCCTGCAGCTACCCCCACACCTTGCGATTTACAGGATGTTAGTGCAGTATTACAAGAAGATAAGGTGATTGGTGAATTCCTTCTCTTTATGACCTATGGGTGCCTGCTTACATGTGCTGCTGCCCTGGTGGAGTGTGATGGCTACAGTACCTGTCTGATAGTGCCAGCCTAGATGTGTGTGTGTGTGTGTGTGTGTGTGTGTGTGTGTGTGTGTGTGCGCGCGCATAATGTGCATGTAGTGTGTGAGAATGTGAGTGTATATACTTTATTTGACTCATCATCTTAGATAAGTAGTTAGAAAACACATGAAAACGCACATCTAAGTAATGATATGTAAAGGAGTGTATTCCAAGCTATGGCCTTCCAGCAATTTAATAACTACAACTGCATCACATCTTTTTTATAGCTATTATAGGAGTGATAGTTACAGCCTGGCATGGCTCATTACTGGGGGTAAGTCTGCTGTTTGGTTGATAAAGCAGTTACTCTTGTCGTACCTTGATAGTTTTGCCTTGATATTTTGACCATCTGAATCATCTGCAGATTGTGCTAAGTGGGCGGGGCTTCACTGCAGCAGTGCCACTTAGACCGGCCCAGAGCACCACTGCAAGCCCTGCCCCTCCATGACATAATCACACACAGGCCCCGCCCCCTCGCCGGCCATTGGAATAGGCTGGCCTCAAGGTCTAGGCCCCACCCCTTCTAGGTTGGCCCATGTCAACGGGCGTGGCCTGTGTGGCAATGATGTCCCGGAGGGGCGGGGCTAAGTAATGTTGCTGTCAAGAAGTCCCGCCCACTCAGCACAATCTGCAGATGATAAAAGATCACTTTTTACTGGAACAAGCACCATGACGTATGATATAAAATAAGGTATGAAAAACGCTAAATTTACCCATTACACCTGTGTAGAGAAGTCAGAATGCAAAAAGGGGGTAACAGTGTCACTTTAAGTCCTAAATAAAAGAAGGGCCCAAAATCCACTAAGACCTACATTTATCAAACTATGTAAAATATAAACTGGTGTAAACTGCCCACACCAACCAATCACAGCTTCTCTTTCAGTTTACCAGAGCTGAAAGCTGAACTGTGATTGGTTGCTGTTTGCAGTTTACACCAGTGTATATTTTACACCCTTTGATAAATCTCCCTCTTTAGTGCTTCTATGTCTGAAGCTTGTGTGTGAGTTGCTTGGACTTAAGGGTCACTTACAGGATATTTCTGAATATGTAATTAGGAGAATAAAGTTTTTCTTAAACCACCTGCTTAATTTTTAAAACTTTAAAAAACTTGTATTACACGGCCCGATGAAGGCCCAATCAATACTGAAAATGAGCGCCAACCTAGCTTACTGGGCCTATTACATGGCCCGATAATTGTTTAGCAAAGGCTGTACAGACGTCGTTAGCTATGTCCGTGCAGCCCTTGCCCAGACAATTCATACTTGATCTGTCCACGCTACCGGTCTTCTCCTACGCACGGTGGTCCCGGCCAGTGATTGGCTGAGTGGCCTGTCAGTTCTAACAGACCACTCTAAAGCCACAGTGCGCGGTGTCGGGACGCATACAGACACATAAAATATTTACTGTTTGGGCAATTATCAGCTGTCGGCCGTACATCTCTACGTATAATAGTGATGCGCGGCCGGTGGCCAATGGTTTTCGGTCTGGGCCTAAAGAAATGATCAGCCGATGATCGTTTCATTGGATGATCATTGTCTCTATTACATGGAGCCTAATAATGCTCTGTGTAATAGGGCCCTAACATTACTATTCATTTGATTTAGCATTTTTACCAGTAAACAATTGCAAACGAGCAATTTTAGGAACAACCTGAAATCGTTCACCATAACACACAAAACGATAGTAGTTAGTTACTTAATTGTGGCCGTTACTAAGATCCCAACTCCTCCTGATCCCAACAAGCAAAGATTTGCAAATGATTAACGAGGATTTTATGGTCTGCTCAAAAGATGCGATCAACGACACACAAACTATTTTTTCGATCACTGTCTGCATTCACACAGAAAAATCATCAATTAAATTTAAACAATATAATGAATTTTCACACTAATTATCCAGTGTAATAGGGCCCTTTGTGACAATACATCACATAAACCTATTTGGGCTCCTGGCCAGCCCCCTTATTGACATTGCTGATCACTCTCCCTGATTAATTGTGTAGTCCAGTCCAGTGTCACAAGGTGAGTATACCTTAGGAGGGCTGAGGAGTGGCACTTTCTCTACTGATAGGGTATTGGGGAATCCAACAGAGGCAGATTTTGTGACACACAGCATTTGGGCATTGAGGTGTGATTTGTACTAATTAGAGATTTGGTAATTTGTCCGTGGATTGGATTATGCACAATCTCTCATTTCCTACTGTAATAAATAGTCAATGAGGGGTTGTGGCTCAGCGTTAGTGCCTCACTCTAGCACACCTCACCACTCACCCTTCCTCCTCCCTCTTCTATATGAATAATCAATGCTGCCCGGCCTCCTGCTCACTCAGCTGTCAGTCAGAATCTGCCAACAGAGGACTGATCTGCAATCAGATATATTTGAATGTCCTAGCCTGTGTAGGAGCTTTGGTCTAGGGGTAAGTGCAAAGAATTCCCAATCAGGTCCAAATTAGTCTTCTCATCATTGTATTAAAAAAACTAAACGAATTTGGAACTGATTTGGAATTCTTTGCACTTTAAAAAATGATATAGGTATTTTAAAAAATTTTCTCATTATTATATTTCCCTTCCATCGGGGGAAGTGAACCTATGAAAACAAACTGTTGCTGGTCTCTAGACAGGTGACTCTCTAGACCACAGCGCCAACCCAGTCCAGGATGTTTAACTATATCTCACTGCAGATCAGTCCTCTGTTGGCAGAAACTGACTTGACAGCATGAGTGAGCAGGAGGCCAGGCAGCATTGATTATTCATGAAGAGGGAGGAATGGTGAGACGTGCCAGACTGAGGCACAATTGCTGATGCACACCTCCTCATTGACTCTTCATTACAGTAGGAGATCTGTGGAGGCCTGTGACCAGTAACTCCAGACTGCTGGCTCAGAGATGCCACTATATCATATGTAAATGTCATAAATGTTTAAAATGGAAAACCTACAACTGATGAATACGCATAAGTAATATTATAAGTCAGTTCACAGCTACAGTTAGGCCGGGTTCACACTGAGCAAAAAGTTTTTTGCTCCGTGTGAACCCGGCCTTAAACATCAGTCTTTGCTCCAAGTTCCAGAGAGGTGTAAAGGTATGTAATGTTATCCATCTTGATGATTTTTCGGTCTGGGAAAATAGTCTCCTCTATTCTATTATTTTTCCAAAGTATTATGAGTGTGGTGGTTTAATTTAGTTTTTTTTTTTTTTTTTGGGTGACAGTAACACCATCCACTATTTTTAGTAACTACAGAAGCCTTCCCCTCCTTTTAATTTTTCCTTAGGCTTATCACATCTACTGGCTCAGGGTTGATCTGTTAGATCGGCACTCACTTACAGAGCCTATTAGACGGCTCTGTGATCGTGCAGGAAGGGCTGCGCGGACATAGTTAGCGATGTCCGTGTAGCCCTTGCTTTGCACTCAGTGTTATGTAGAAAATAATAAACCTGTATGCTTACCTCTCCACACTCCCCAGTGTCCTTTTTGTCTCTGCATCCCCGCTATGGACTCTTCCGAACCAGTCTCCCTGCAGCAACAGCTTGCTCAGCCAATAATCTGCCGCCGCTCTGTTCTGTCTCAGTGATTTGGCAGATTCACTGTAGGTTTGGATATGTCCACGGCAGCTGGGGTAAGCAGGGGATGCAGAGACAAGGCAGGAGCACATCAGGGGAGCGTGGAGAGGTAAGCGTACATGTTTATTATTTTCTATATACTGAAAAGGCCATCAGCTGGGCATCAGCTATTACACGGATGTGCAGCTGATAGCTCCTCTGCTTATTGTTTTCTTTATTACGTGGGGAAATATATTTGCCCAGTTTAGCATATATGCACTGATCAGCCATAACTTTAGTTCACCTGCCTAGTCTTAATTAGGTCCTTCTCATTTAAAGTCAAAATTGAAGGGGTGTATTGGGTCTGCAACAATATTTAGATATAGGTGGTATTTGGTGTTAAGTAACATCCACTTACTGCTAGGAGTGCAGTGCTCATTACACTGCCTGCCTGCCTGCTTGCCTTCCTCCCATAGTGCACCCTGGTGCTGCTTCTCCAGATAAATGATGCAACTGGCCAGTCAGGCAGTGTTAATAGGGATGTTGCAATAAGCAAATGTGTAAAAAATTATATAGATATTCACAAAATGATAAATTTCCTGTGTTATGCGTTTGGTTTTTTTTGTTTTTTTTTAAGAAAATATTTTTGTCCTAGGGGGCACTTCTACAAGCGATTTGTTTGATTGCTTATTCATTGGCCATAGGCAGACTGAACAGGCAGATTAGTCATGGTAGCAGCCAAGGTCTTCAGAAAGCCTTGGTTTGATAGCGTGTGGTCCATCTGACCTCTGAACCACGTGCAGCCATATGGTTTAAATGCAGCTGTCAGTTTTCCCAGTGAAAGCAGTCTGGTGCTGCTGCGCATGGAGCCGGCTTCAGTCTAGAGTTTGTCTGGCTTGTGTTGTCAGCAGGTTAAAGGAAATATCATTCATCAGGCCAGGCCACATTCTACCATTGCATCATGTTGAAGTCCTTTGCTCATTGTAAGCCCTTTCAGCAGAATAGAGAGGTCAGCATGGTAGTAGTGGGTACACTACTCCATATTGTGTTCTGACACCTTCCCATCATGGTCAGCATTTTTCCACACTCTATGCTAGATGTTTCCTCTGGGCTAGCCTCCACTCCCTAGGCATAGACAAAATTCTGTTGTTTTATTTGTTGTCCTATGGACAATGCTTGGCAGGTACTAACCACTGTATACTGGGAACATATTACAAGTCCTGGCATTGACAGAAACCAAACTGTGATGGCTAAACGACTAGGTCAAAGCATCTCAAGTGGCGCTCAAATCCTTAGCACTGCCCGATTTCCCTATTTTCAACACATGAACTTAAAGAAGTGACTGTTCATTCTCTGCCTAATATGTCTCTTCCCTTGAAGAGATTACAGCATTGTCATAAGATCAAGGTTTTCATGTCACCTGTCAGAGGTTTTAATGTTATGACTGAACAGTGTGCTTTTTGTATGTACTATGTAAAGTGTGTGTGTGCATAGAGATTATATGCTGTGTGTGTGTGTGTGTGTGTGTGTATGTATATGTGTATGTGTATATATATTATATATGCTATGCATACTTAAAGGAGAAGTCCAGCCAAAATTAATTTTTGATATGTTGTTACTTATGAAAAGTTATACAAATTTCTAATTTACATTAATTATGGGAAATGCACATATAGGGCTATTTCCCTTAATTTAGTAGATCAGGAAGTGTTAGAATTCTCTGAAAGGTGTAATTCCTATGGAGTGTCCAGCAGAGGGCGCTCTATATATAGAAGTCTATGGGACTTTATTGTGTCTATAGATGTCTATGTAAAGTAATGTAGTGTAGTGTACAGTATGCTTTATTGAATGAATACATCTATGGAATACTTTGGGGAGCAAGGGTACTTGCTCCGCAAAGTATTGCATAAATGTATTCATTCAATATATTAGGATATCACAGTAAGCCCGCCGATCTGCCGCATTCCTGCCGATCCGCCGCATTCCCGACGATCCGGACTATATAAACTGAACTACAGCTCCCATCAGTGCGGACACCAGGATGCATGGGGAGCCGGTATATGAGAGCGGGGAGCGGCGGCCAGGCGTGAAGTCAGCAGTGGTATAGGGAGAAGGTATCCCGGAAGGAGGAGGAGGAGGGGGGAGCGCTCCTGTGTACTGAGCGGCTCCCCCCTGCGCGCGGCGGCATAAGCAGTGGCATCAGCGGCGGCAGGCAAGTCATATACTCAACTCAGCTACAGCTCCCTGTTCATACTATAAGCAGATGATGGGAGCTGTAGTTCAGTGTATATAGTCCGGATAGGCGGGAATGCGGCGGATCGGCGGGCTTACTGTGATATCCTAATATATTGAATGAATACATTTATGCAATACTTTGTATTCCATAGATGTAATGTAGTGTACAGTATGCTTTATTGAATGAATACACTACACTACATTACATTACTTTACATAGACTTCTATAGACACAATAAAGTCCCATACACTTCTATATATAGAGCGCCCTCTGCTGGACACTCCATAGGAATTACACCTTTTGTCGTGACGTCACTGGATCTGAGAGAATTCTAACACTTCCTGATCTACTAAATTAAGGGAAATAGCCCTATATGTGCATTTCCCATAATTAATGTACATTAGAACTTTGTATAACTTTTCATAAGTAACAACATATCAAAAATTTATTTTGGCCGGACTTCTCCTTTAACCCCTTAGTGACCGCCGATACGGCTTTTTACGGCGGTCACTAAGGGTCCTTATTCTGCTGCAATCAGCTTTTTACGGCGATGGCAGAGAATAAGGCTGCGGGGCCGGGGCGGCCTCCGCCCCCCCCCCCCCCCCCCCCCTTACCGACGATCGCCGCTATTAACGTTATAGCGGCGGCCGTTGGTAAAGGGGATTACCGGTGCCGCCGCCGCCTTTCATCTCCCCCCGCCGTGAATCCACGGCAGGGGGAGATGAAATAAGTGTCCCCCAGACCTCAGATCAGCCCCCCCCTAGTAGGGCGATCACTAACCCCCCTCCCCCGGCGGCCATAATTTCCGAGATGGCCGCCACCATCCCTGCGAACAAACGATGTTTGTTCGCAGGGATGGAAAAGTTTAAATGAATGAAAGCCCCATGCTCTCCGCCACCGGAGGTAGCGGAGAGCATGGGGCAGTCATCGGGGACCCCCCTGTGGGGTCCCGGTACAGGCGATCAGCGGTATATACTATACCGCTGATCGCTTGTACCATGTGCCGCCGGCACTTTTTATCCCCTGTCACCATGAATGATTGGTGACAGGGGATAAAAAGTGATGTCCCGTCACCCCCCCTTCCCCATATACGTTACCTGATCCTGGAGCTCCTTCCTCCTCGGCGTTCTGGCTGGTTGTGAAGTGCGCATGCGCTTCACAACTAGCCAACTCTGGAAAATTTAAAGTGACAGAGACCAATTTGGTCTCTGTCACTGAACTATGATTACTGTGATAGAAAATATCACAGTAATCATAGTAATACAGTGAAAATGAAAGTACAAAAAGTGACAAACATACAAAAAAAATAAAACACACTTTTTATTATAGTAATAATTGCAGTTTACTCCCAAATTACCCCTAACCCCCCCAGATTGCCCGTAACCACCGCACGTTGCCCGTAACCACCCCAAATTGCCAGTGACCCCCTCCAGATTGCCCGTAACCACCCCAAATTACATGTACCCACCCCAGATTACCTATAAGCACTTCAGTTTATCAGTAACAATCCCAGATTGTCTGTAACCCTTCCAGGTTGCACATAACCCCCCCAGGTTTCCCGTAATCACGCCAGATTACATGTAACCACCGCACGTTGCCTCTGACCACCGCACGTTGCCTCTGACCACCGCACGTTGCCTCTGACCACCGCAAGTTGCCAATGACCCCCTCCAGATTGCGGTAACCATGCCAGATTACAGGTACCCACCCGGGATTACCTATAAGCACTTCAGTTTATCCGTAACCACCCCACATTGCCCGTAACCACAGCAGGTTGCCCGTGACCACCCCATGTTGTCCGTAACCACCCCAGATTACCTGTAACCACCTCAGGTTGCCCATAACCACCCCTGGTTGCCCGTAACCACCCCACATTACCTGTAATCTAATTTTTTTTATTTTATTTTAGTAACTGCGCTATTCTAATAACCATTACTAGCTGCGGTTTTTCTCCAGTAAATTGGCACTCCTTCCCTTCTGAGCCCTGCTGTGTGCCCAAACAGTGGTTTATGCCCACATATGGGGTACCGTTTTACTCAGGAAAACCTGAGTTACAGATTTTGGGTTACGTTTTCTCTCCTGTTCCTCAAACTAAACCAACATATTATTGGAAAAATTCGAGTTTTTCATTTTTACTGGCCAATTTTGAATACTTTCCTCTAATACCTGTGGGGTCAAAATGGTCACCACACCCCAAGATGAACTCTTTGAAGGGTGCACTTTCCAAAATGGGGTGACTTTTGGGGGGAATCTATTCTGCTGACACTACAGGGGCTCTGCAAACGCACCTGGCGCTCAGAAACTTCTTCAGAAAAATCCTTCCCTTCTGAGCCCTGCTGTGTGCCCATACAGTGGTTTATGCCCACATATGGGGTACCGTTTTACTCAGGAGAACCTGCGTTACATATATTGGGGTGACATTTCTCTCCTGTTCCTCGTGAAATTGAGAAATTTCAAACTAAACCAACATATTGGAAAAATTTGAGTTTTTCATTTTTACTGTCTAATTTTGAATACTTTCCTCTAATACCTGTGGGGTCAAAATGCTCACCACACCCCAAAATGAATTCTTTGAGGGGTGCACTTTCCAAAATGGAGTGACTTATTGGGAGATTTTACTCTGCTGGCACTACAGGGGCGCTGCAAACGGACCTCGCGCTCAGAAACTTCTTCAGCAATATCTGCATTGAAAAAGCTAATTGGCGCACCTTCCCTTCTGAGCCCGGCTGTGTACCCATACAGTGGTGTACGCCCACATATGGGGTACCATTGTACTCAGGAGAACCTGCGTTTTTTTTCTCTCTGCTGACACTACAGGGGCACTGCAAACTCCCCTGGCGCTCAGAAACTTCTTCAGCAAAATCTGCATTGGAAAAGCTAATTGGCGCTCCTTACCTTCTGAGCCCCGCTGTGTGCCTATACAGTGGTTTACGCCCACATATGGGGTACCGTTGTACTCGAGAGAACCTGCGTTACAAATTTTGGGGTACTTTTTTTTTCTCTTGTTCCTCGTGAAATTGAGAAATTTCAAACTAAACAAACATATTATTGGAAGAATTCAAGTATTTCATTTTTACTGTCTTATTTTGAATACTTTCCTGTAATACCTGTGGGGTCAAAATGGTCACCACACACCAAGATGAATTCTTTGAGGGGTGCACTTTCCAAAATGGGGTGACTTATGGGGTTTTTTCTCTCTGCTGACACTACAGGGGCACTGCAAACGCACCTGGCGCTCAGAAACTTCTTCAGCAAAATCTGCATTGGAAAAGCTAATTGGCGCTCCCTTCCTTCTGAGCCCCGCTGTGTGCCCATACAATGGTTTACACCCACATATGGGGTACCGTTGTACTCAAGAGAACCTGCGTTACACATTTTGGGGTGCTTTTTCTCTCATGTTCCTTTTGAAAATGAGAAATTTTAATCTAAACGTATATATTATTGGAAAATTTTAATTTTCCATTTTTTTACTGCCTAATTGTGAATACTTTCCTCCAGCCCCTGTAGGGTTAAAATGCTCATTATACCCCTAGATTAATTCTTTAAGGTGTGTAGTTTCCAAAATGGGGTCACTTATGGGGGTTTTCAGGATACCAGACTTCTAAATCCATTTAAAAAAAGAACTGGTCTCTAAAAAAAATCAGTTTTGGAAACTTTCACGAAAATGTGATAATTTGCTGATAAATTTCTAAGCCCCATAACACCCTAAAAAAGTAAAATATGTTTACCAATTATGCCAGAATAAAGAAGACATATTGGTAATGTGACTTAGTAACTAATTTATGTGCTACGACTTTCTTTTTTTAGAAGCAGAGAATTTCAAAGTTCATAAAATGCAAATTTTTTAAATTTTTCATGATATTTTGATGTTTTTCACAAAAAACACACAAAGTAGTGACCAAATTTTGCCACTAATATAAAGTGCCATATGTCACGAAAAAACAATCTCAGAATCGCTAGCATACGTTAAAGCATCACTGAGCTATAAGAGCATAAAGTGAGACAGGTCAGATTTTGAAAAATTAGCCTGGTCATTAAGGCCCAAACTAGCTGCAGCACGAAGGGGTTAACTACAATATAGCTGTTATTTTAAGATGTTTACATTTTTATCTTAATGCCACTGACATATGCACATTTCTGTTTGTGACCATTGTTTCTTGGTGTAATATCTTTAGGAATCACCCTCGGTTTGGAACAATACCATTGCAAAGTTGCAGCTTAAACCTTTGGGTGAAAAAAAATGGAGGGCCTAAGCAACGTTTTATGAACATCCCATCTTCGTTCCAAAGAAGTCCAATCCCTGAAGTCCTACCTTACAGTTCTTGACTCCAGACAGATGTGAATGTACATTGTTGTTGTTTGGTTTTTTTAGTTTTTCTTTTATTTCTCCATTTAAAAGTTTATCTACTGAACAGAAATGTTTACACAACCAGCAGGTGTCACCTGTTGTGATGTCCTGAGTTCGAGCCTATTTTTCACTGCTGTATGACATTTGGGGTTGTTTTATATATTAAGCCCCATTTTTGCTTTTGTTTTTATAAAACGTTATCAGGAGTTTTATGACTGTTATGGATATCTCTTGGATGAACTGTTGGTTCTAATAAAAATTTACATTTTCTCAGCTGTGTCTGCATGGTAATTGACTGGCATTCTCCAATAGTCAGTTTGATGTGTACTTCCATGATTTTTCTCTAAAGCCCCTATTACACGGGACGATGCCCGGGGGCAAGCGCGCCAACCTGTTAGATCACTGCTTGTTTGCTCCTTGTTTGTTGCCGGCGCTATTACACGCACCAACAGCAAGCGGGTAAGTGTGGGGGGCTCCCCTTACGATCTGGAGATCCCATAGGAGGTAGGGGCATCTGCTGCCGCTGTACCTGTTACACGGAGCGACGGCAGCAGATCGTTATCTTGAAAGACAACAACAGACAACAATCAGCCGTCCTTGTTCATGTTGACTGATCGTTGTCTTCTATTACACCAAGCGATTATCGTCCATAATGGCCAAATACGGCTGATAATCGTGTAATAGGGCCTTAGTATGTTCCCACTAGGTAAAAAAGCCCCTTCTTTGTATTTGGTGGCTGTAATATAGCACCAACCCCGGCCTTTGTTTTAAAATAACTGCTTTAAAATGTCAGTCATCCAATACAAACGTCCGTAATTTTAACGGTGTGTGAACATAGCCTTGTTATCTTATATAATTTTTATTTTTTTTTAATTGTATCTTTACAGTTTTGTTCTTGGAAACCCCTCTGTTCTTTTTCAGTTTCTCTTTCCAAGACCCAGTTTGTCTTTCCACCTTTTTATTCTCTTTTTCTCTACTGGGCTCGGCCTGGGCTCTCGGATTACATTGGTTTAGGAGAGATTTATGAATTGGAATTGAGTTTGCTGTAAATCATTACCCCCCCCCCCCCTTTTCCCACCCACTTCATGCAGGATTAAAATCAAAACCAAGATTACTATGAATGCACCACTCTGCCGGAGAGGGTGGCAGATAATACAGCAGTAATACACAATAGAGGATTCTAGCATGTTCTGTTCTCTGCATTTCTCAAAGTGACACAGAAAGCTTTCTTGTACTAGATTTCCCCTTGGGCGTTTTGATCTAGCGTTTTTACAAAGGGGGAATTATACTGTCCTATTGTTGCCGTAATTGCATATATATGTAAACATCTAAGCGGCACTAATAGGAATCCAAAGACTTCATGTCTTTATCCACGTTTTTAGGTCAATATGTAAAATGAAGGTGTTGCGTGGAAAAGAGAATCCTGCATGTTATTTGCTGGAGTCCTCTTCTTACAACCTCTCTAGGAACACATCTGGGGGATTTTCTGTGGCTTGAATTAAATATGGAATACCACTTGCATTTGCCAATCTGTCCCTGCCATCTGTCACTAGAGGATTGGCACCTGCCTATGCATCACCTTCACAAACTCACATCTGCCTATCTGTTTATCAGAATGATAATTACAATATATTTCATTTAGTATAATTACAGCTCTAGAGGTGCAGTCGTATAGTTCAAGGATGTTACTAGGAAATTATGTTTATAGATGTAGCATGGTACATTTAGAGGGGTTGGGTGTAAAATGTTTACGGTATTGGTCAGGTCTGATTATCATGTTTGGCCTATGTGACAGATTATTACTTACACCCTGCAGAATTTCACAATAGCACAGAGGTGACCGGATGTCCTTGGCTGACCCATCCCCCCTCTATATACTGACGATTTAATATTGATATAAAATCTGATTTCAGATACGCTGTAATCCTAGCAGATTATCTAGCAAGAGACTGAAAACCAGTTCATGGATTAATCCTGAGTGAGAGAATATAAACTCTGACATATACACTATACAGGCATATACAGATTTGCAAGATAGACAGTTTGCAATCGGTAAAATATAATTTTAGAGTTATATAATAATAGAGTTAATTCTGTTAAAAAAAAATATTAGCATTAATATTAAATCCAATGCTGTGGAATATGTATAAACATGTATAATAGCCAGGGAAAGATTCAAACATTTTGCCCATGGAGCATCATACCCCAGATGGATCAACAAAGGTGACTGACATGTATCTCCTCTTTCATTTAGGGAACTAGATATGTCACCCTTTTTTTTTTTTATTTACTTATTTTTTTTTTCAATAATAGAAAAAGTTCTGTAAATCGGGGGCTCGGCACATGTGTAGGGGGCACAATTAAAGGAGAAGTCTGGTGGGGGGGGGTTTGGTGAAAAAGACAGTCACGCTCACCTGTCCCAGTGCCCGTGTTATGCCGCATGACGTTCTCCCAATTCCAATGAGTGTCATCTTCCACATTCCGGGTATGTCGTGACCCGGCTGAAACATGAGTGGGTGGGATTTAGTCTGCTCAGCCAATCAGAGAATGCAGTGTTGTTCCACCCAGGTCACTGACTGGCTGAGAGGAGAATCAATCAGTCAGGTCGTGATGTAGCCGGGGGGAGCTAAGAAGACAGCCGGCTGGGGTCCAGGAGCGGGATGCTGTGCTGCGCGGTTGTTGGGACAGTCGTATATGGCCTCTTATGTTCTTCCACCCCCAAAGGGGATGTGACCGGAAAAAGTCTTCATGGCAGCCTGGGCCGGATGCAGAAGAAAGCTAAAATGAACAATCACAGAAGACATTACCTGTGAGTCACTATATATAACCGATTATTCTGCCTTTTGGGGGCGCAGGCGGAAATTTTGTCCCAGGACCTGCA
This sequence comes from Dendropsophus ebraccatus, assembly GCF_027789765.1. Taxonomy (NCBI): domain Eukaryota; kingdom Metazoa; phylum Chordata; class Amphibia; order Anura; family Hylidae; genus Dendropsophus; species Dendropsophus ebraccatus. Next base: position 136,057,619 of record NC_091458.1, read on the forward strand.
AGTTTTTAGTTGCGCTCCTCGTTGGAAGTAATACAGTCAGATGTATTGTGCTACTCTACTCATCAGTAAATTTCACTAAAAGTGTAATGACTTTGGGGAAGGCCCTAAAAGGGGGTGTACTGTTACCTCTCCTGGCTCCAGCACAACATTCCAGCAGGTGGCCCCAGTTCCTGAAGATGGTTTAGTTCCTCTCATTCTTCCCCAAGACACTGCTGGTTTGGGACATGATGCTGCTGCCCTTGGTGCACAGTGGTGTCAGGGTACTAGGGGGACCAGTGCTCCCACCCTTAGCTCCATGTTTGAGTACACTCCTGTTTCCTCTGTCCTGATGCATCCTGATTGCTTTCCAGGTAACAACTCTTGGCTCCAATTCTGACTATACTTCTTCTATATCAGCCATACTGCCATTGATCCATGACTGTTCTGGGGACTGTGAACTTCTGCAGCATTTTCTTGCAGGGACTTAAAATGAAACCAAGCAATCCCTTGGACTCCAATAGTCAGTGTTTAACAGTTTGCAGCTTAGAGAATACATATTTCTCATATGTGATTGTAACTACTATACAGGGAAAGATATTGTCCAGGGAACAGAAGACATATGCCATCCGAAAATGACTTTGTGCAGCTGTCCAACAGCAGTGAGAGCGACGTAGCAGGGGCACAGGGACAGGTAAGTAGACTTTCCCTTTTATGGTTCCTATGGACCCCCCTGCCTGTCTTTGATTTTTAAGTTTTGTGGGACTTCCTCTTTAAAGAGACTGTCAGTAGGTTTATGCTGCCCTCTCTAAGGGTAACATAAGTTAGTGAGAGAGAAGCTGTACAGAATGATGTATCACTTACATTGTTCTGTGCAGCTGATTCAGAGATATCCTCCTGAATAACGTGGACAATAAGTAGTCCTCTCCATTATGTGCATGAGCCCAGTAGTCCTCAATATTCATGAGAAGCAGAAAACTCCGCCCACTAGCTGCTTATTGGCTGTTATCTGTCCATGCTGTGTGTAGGCAGTCACCTGTCAGTCAGCATGTGGAGAGCGGCAACAAGAATCCTATTCTCCTGCTTATTAGGAGAACAGATGAACAGAATAATACAAGTAATACACCAATCTGTTCAGCATTTCTGTCACTAGTTTATTCTGCCCTTATTTAAGGCAGCATAAACCAAGTGACAGATTCCCTTTAAAGCCTCACACTACCCAGTGCTAAAACCTATTCCCTCTTCTGAAATGTGGAGGGGTGGGTCTAAGTCCGGAACATTGCGTGTGGACGTGTTTTGTCTCCACACAATGTCCAATATCTGCACATTGTCTCCGACACCTCCGTGTCTTGGAAAAGGATGCTCCCGAGTTGTGGAATGAGAGGAGGTAATAGGTAAAGAGAAAATAAATTTAAAATAATCACCTAAATAGGAAGTGCAATAGGTTATGTTGACATTATATCAATATACCGTATAACCAGAACATATACCTATATTATTATATAAATAATTATTTCTTAGCAGATACGGCACAGCTACTCCATTGTTCAAAAGATTGTCTAAGTTCTAGATCTCATAATTTACTGCTCTCTGAGAAGAATACAAATGAGGCAATACAAAGAAAAGAAATCATGTTTCCCGTTATATGAACAATTCTTCTTGGAACAAATCATTCATGGTGGGATGTTACCCAGCATGCATCTCTCAAAAAATTACAGTGTTTGTTGGACTAGGGGAGAATTTCACATACATTACCAGCTTGTGCTGGCTGTGATTTTCATATATTTTCTAGCCTCGTATCAACCCTATCAATTGTACTGATGGGAAATGGATAGAGATGAGCACAAATCGACATGCTCTGCATTTGATTACCGGGGGCTAAAGAAGTTGGATGCAGTCCCATGAAGTCTTGGAAAACATGGATACAGACATTTTTTTATATTAAAAAGTATATATACTTATTATACTGAATTGTGCCATTGCCCTGTAAATAACGTAGCTTTAGGGTACGTTCACACTTACCGGATCCGCAGCTTATTTTCTGCTGCGGATCCTCAGCAGGTTTCATTTAACCCTTTAAGGACCGTGCTAACTTTCGTTTTTGCGTTTTCGTTTTTTCCTCCATGTGCTTAAAAGGCCATAGCACTTGCATTTTATACCTACAGACCCACATGAGCCCTTATTTTTTGCGTCACTAATTGTACTTGGCAATGACAGGCTGAATTTTTCCATAAAATATGCTGCGAAACCAGAAAAAAATTATATGCGCAGTGAAATTGAAAAAAAAACGCAATTATTTTTCTTTGGGGGGGCTTCATTTTTACGCCGTGTGTCCTATGAAAAAACTTAGTTGTTATATATGTTCCTCAAGTCATTACGATTAAAACGATATGTAACATGTATAACTTTTATTGTATCTGATGGCCTGTAAAAAATTAAAACCATTGTTAACAAATATACGTTCCTTAAAATCGTTCTATTCCCAGGCTTATAGCGCTTTTATCCTTTGGTCTATGGGGCTGTCAGGTGTCATTTTTTGCGCCATGATGTGTTCTTTCTATCGGTACCTTGATTGCGCATATGCAACTTTTTGATCGCTTTATATTACATTTTTTCTGGATTTGATGCGACCAAAAATGCGCAATTTTGCACTTTGGGATTTTTTTGCGCTTACACCGTTTACCGTGCAAGATCAGGAATGTGATTAATTAATAGTTCGGGCGATTACGCACGCGGCGATAGCAAACATGTTTATTTTTATTTGTAAAATGGGAAAAGGGGGGTGATTCAGACTTTTATTAGTGGAGGGGATTTTTTATTAATAAAAACACTTTTTTTTTAACTTTCCCTTACAGTAATATGAAGCCCCCTGGGGGACTTCTATATACACAGAACTGATCTCCCATTGAGATCAATCCTGTGTATATAATAGAGCAATGATCCATCAGATCGGTGCTCTATTATAATGGTCTGCTGCAGACCATCTGAATAGATTGCCGAGCCGGGATCAGCGTCATTCCGACGCTGAGCCCCGGCCGGCTCATTAGAACGGGTCTCCCCTCCGCGATCGCATCGCGGGGGGGAGATCCCCCACTGGACACCAGAGAGGGGGGGCACAGCTGCTATTCAAATGCAGCTGTCAGCTTTGACAGCGGCATTTGAATAGTTAATTAGCCGGCCGCGGCGATCGGCCGTGCCAGCTAATACACGCGGTCCCTGGCTGCACTTAGCAACTGGGGACCGCGCGCTGCAGAGAGGGCTCACACCGGGAGCCCTCTCTGTTTACTCTTAACGGCCGCATGACGGGTATACCCGGCATGCGTCGTTAAGAGGTTAAATAACTGAACACCGCATCAAATCTGCACCATCAAATCTGCTGCGGATCCTGTAGGTGTGAATGCACCCTTAGAAGGTTTTTTTTATTTTATTTTAAGATTCCTAGAAGTAAAAATACTCTAATAGGAAACATTAAAAAAAAAAAAAAAAGGTTTAAACCATAGAGGAAATGAAGATAAAAGTGACCATAAAAACTAGGCCCTCATATGGCTAAGGGCCCTTTTACACAGCCCTAACTAGGGCAGTATACGAGCATTGATGAATGAGACCAGTGCTTATTTTCAGAGCCTTTACAAGGATTGGTGAATTGTGCGGCCATTTACATGCGCTGTTACATTGCCTGTTTAGGGTATGTGCACACTACGGAATCGCAACGAAAAACCTGTCTCTGTTTCCGCAGCTCGCGGACTCTGGCGTCTGTGCGCGTCTCCGCCTGTGCCATAGACTCCATTCTATGTGCGGGCAGATTCCATGAGCGCATGCGAGCTGCAGAATCAGCGATGGGTTTTCCGTCGCAATTCCGTAGTGTGCACGTACCCTTAGACAGAGATGTTGGGCTGATAATGATCATTTATATTGCTGCACTAAAGATTCAGTTGGCCGGTGACTAATCGATGGCCCTTGCACATTGGACGATTATTGGGTAAATAAGCATTCCAAGATCCCTTGGTTGATAAAAATTTATAAAAGTTACAGCTCTAGGAATACAGTGACACGAAAAAAAAAGTGTGTAAAAAGACAAAAAAAAAAATACATATTTGGTATTGATGCACTTATACCAATTCACCAAATAAAGATATTGCTGGGAAAAAAATGTCCCAAAAAATCTATGGAGGAATTGCTGTGGTTTCAATGGTTAAAAGTAGAGATGAGTGCAACTCAAGCAAGCTTAAGTCTGATTGTTCTGCATTTGAATAGCAGTGACTAAAGAAGTTAAATGCAGTCCAAGGGAGTCCAGGAAAACATGGATATGTTAGAACTTAACTCAATGGATATGTTAGAACTTAACTCAATATGGTTCTGACCCCTAGCAGTTGTTAGAGCTGGGAGAAGCCCTCGGCTAACAACCCTTTGCTCGCTGCCTTTGTCATTTCTCTGCAGAAGACAATCTCTATAGACTTATAATAGCGACCAGTTTCTTTCCACTCTAATGAACAGTGCAGGTCTGAACATCCATAAATATGCATAAACTATATTTACTTTAGATGTAGATTTAAAATCTAACAAATACAAGTAAAATTTTTGGGATGGTTAAGTCAATTTGAATGTGACGGGGGGAAGGTTTATTCTGTTGACAGAAATAGGAAGAGCAACCACAGGCCATTATTTGATTTCCAAACAATTTACCTTCCCTACTACAACAATTAGTCTAGGGAAATATTCTGACAGTGGTAAATATTACAGAAAATACTTAAAAATAAAAAAGTCTATATCTGCATGGAGTTTGTAGTTCTCTCTGTGTCTGTATCCAGGCCCTGCGGTTTCCTCCCATAAGTTAGAAATGTACTGATAGGTTACTTTGCTTCCTATGAAAATGGAATTGGTCAACCCTATGGGAGACAAAGTCTGATTTAGATGATACCAGTCTATGTACAGCACTGCAGAATATGTTGGCGCTAAATAAACTAAATAATGTTTGTATTAAGAAAAACATGTTTATGTAACAGAAAAGGAGATTCTCTATATATCCTTGTATTCCATCTCTGGAGATGCCCTTAATAAACTGAGAAACCTTGATAACTGGCTAAAATGCACATGGATGTCCTATAATGTCCTTAAGCCGGATGCATAGCAAGTTCCCGCACAGTGTCCATATTCCATTTAGGACAATTCATGGTTGCTACCCCATGAGGATGCACATAATGAAGTAGGTTACGAAAAGAACAATGAGCTCGGAGCAGAATCCACAAGAGAAAATGTGGCCCAGATCTCATCTTTACTACTACAATTAATGGTAAAGCAACCTTCATATTATGCAGGAGAAACAGGACAGTGACAGTGGGTTCAAGCAAATAGATGCTAAAAGACCATAAATATCAGGTATGTTTATTTACTAGCAGGGCTGTATCTGCTATTAGGCCTGATGAGCTTATGGCCTCAAGCAACACATTTGTAGAATCTCTGAGGGGCTATAAATCATACCGTCTAGCATTTTTTGCTACACATCTCTGGCTTCATTGACCCCCATGGCCTGAAAATAGCAAACTGTAATGCAAGGCGGTTAGGACTGAGAATGTAATGTGCTTCAGAGATTGTTATATGCTTCAGACAGCAAAAATGATCACTGCCCTATTTTTTTGTTTGCAGAAATCAATAGTCCAGGCGATTTTAAGAAACTTTGTAATTGGGTTTATTAGGCAAATATGCCATTATCTGCATTCAAAAAGACTTTCCCCAGGTCCCCCCCCCCCTCCCTCTCTCTCATTTACTGCTCATTATCAGGAAATCTCGCCTCTTTTACATCAGTAACCTATGGAGAGGGGAGGAGGGAGATTAGTCGCCGAATGTAAACAGGAGAGATGTGTACATGGTGGGGATGGGAAGGGGCTGTTACTACCAGGGGAGACGCCTCCATGGGAGGTATCTAAATAACGTAGGAGATGCCTCCAGGGGGGGGGACCTAAATAACAGGGGATATGTGTACTGGGTGGGGGGATTTACTACCAGGGGAGATGCCTACATGGGGGGGGGGGGGGGGCACAAACACCCACTGCCAGTCCAAGCAAGACTCCAAATTATCAGTAGATTATTTTTACAAGCTCTGGAAACATGAAACAGACACAAGATTCTGTGAAGTTCATTATAATTTTTTTTGGGGGAAACATCTTTATACATAGAGAAATGACGGCATCCAACCACGAAAGACATGGGAGGTTCAATTGCATATTAGATATTTCTAAGGGTCAATGACATGTTCTATTACCCAGTTTGTGAGTGGGAAAGATTAATTAAACAACATATTATTTAGATTTTGTAACTTATTATCCGAACCCTAAGATGCCACAACAATAGTATCATTGGAGCTCATGGCCTCAATTGTTCTCTTCAAGGTACCTGAACAATGGCTTTTTACAAACAACACTGCACACATTGAACAATTACCAATCCAAAGTGTATCAACAGCTTCTACAAACAACATACGGCACACATTGAATGGTTAACTATTTCCATCCCTTACAGGGGGGATCTAAATCACAGGGATATGTCTCCATGATAAGGGGTTACAACCAGGGGAGTTGCCTACATGGGGGGATCTAAATAACAGAGGAGATGCTTATACATGGAGAGATTACCTATAGAGGGGTATGGCTAAATTAGGGAATACTGTCATGGGGGGGGGGGGAGGGAAGGGCTAACTAGCAGGGCAATTACCTACAGGGATTTGGGCTTACTACCAGGGGAGTTACCTGCAGGGGGAATACTACATACTGGTGGGATACCTGCATAGGGTAGCATAAGGCCTTATTCCCTTGTTCCGTGTTTCATGGACGACACAGACATGTTAGGCCTGTAGTGGAATCCCCCCAGCAGCTGTGTCATTACAGTGCTGCACATATTCATACAGTTTCCCTGCTCTTAGTATCATATTGGAGATGTCCCACCACTGGCATTACTAGTTTATACACCCCTCGCAAAAGCCTGTACTCTAAGTAAAAGTAATAACGAAGTAGTACCTAAGTTTTGCCATTAGATGTCGCTAGTATGTATGCTTTGTCTCTAAGTATTGCAGTAATTACAGTAATCAGTATCTAAGTATTGCAGTAATTGCAGTAATCAAGGGGTTATTGTTTGTGATTTGTGCACCAATGAAAGCTCTTTTCTCCACCTATCTGTTTTCTTTCTTCTTTTGCACTCTCTTCTCACCCACTCACAGCAGGTATAACATATCCTGTAGGAAGTGGTCACATGGGGAGGGGAAGTGTAGTCATGCACTTAGTCTTAGCCAGGTCCCGTAGAGCGATGATGAGTCCAGTGTAGTCTAGTCTGGAGTGTGATAGTGGACAGACACACATGGGAAGCACGGACACTTTTCTTGAATGCAGCACTTCTACTCACTATGCAGTGCTAAACACTTACAGAGGGGACAAAGTTAGAGATCATCCCAGCCCACTCCGAGAACAAGTCTAAAGGTCCAGGACAGTATCCTGAAGCAAGAGGAACTGATCCACATAGAGCAAATTTGCTAGAAACCTACATACTTTGTCTCGCAGTGCGGGTGTAACCAGAAAATTCTGACCACTCTACTCAACCCAGGTAACAAGGTCTGGGGCTTTTGTCACCCTCATAGGACAGGTCACTCGACACTGGGGGGCAATAGGTGGTGCAAAACACGGGCACAAGTATTCTCTCTACTTTCAAGTATTCTACTTATTCTACTTCTAAAGTTCCGGCAGAGCACAGTACTACTTGGGTTGGAACTCTTGTGACATCCTCCTCTCTACTTCTCTGAACTTACTCTGCTTCTCAGCACACAACTAAGCCAGCCTGGCTATTCTACCTCTCAAGCTCTCAGTCAAGTCCAAAGTATATTGTGAAGTCACAAGTCTACTCTATACTACTGTATCAAGTATTCCTAAAGTAAAGAAGAGTTTATTTATGATAACAGGACTTAGTGATTATTACTTAAACACCGACACAGTAATTGCACCTTCCTTGGGTCATCTCCCCTTTCTGTGGGTGGAAGTAGCGATAGTCCGGGTGGGTCACAACTCCACTCCGGACCCCCGTGATAAGCACCCAAGGGACCCCCTCACAGCCCGACAGGTCACCGACCACAGGGAAAAGGGTATAGCTTGCCACTCTAAAATAAAAGCAGGTGTGCCTCCATACCTGTGTGCCCACCTGGCACTGGCGTCACGACAACCTACCATTTGGCTGAGCTATACAGCAGTGGTGTCACACAATACCATCTGGCAAGTGACCGGTCTAGCCTTACAGCGGTGCACCACACAGGCTTTTCATGTCTCTGTCCGTGAGACACATAACTTGGGAAAAAGGCCATACTTCTATAAAGATGCATGGAGAGGGGGGGGGGGGGGGTTGACTACTATATGAGGGCACAAAAGGGCCTAACTACTATGTGAAAACAAAGGGACTTAACTACTATATGGCGGCAGATGTTAGGGCCTTTCTACTATGTGAGGACATAGTGGGGGCCTAAGTACTGTTTGAGGATCCAAATAGGGACTAAATACTACATGGCAGTGTGGAGCAATACACATGGGGACTTTGTATAGACGTCAGGATGGTGCTGGAGCGAAGAGCCTAAAATGATTTGTCTGGCAGATTCTACAGATGCAAGTTATGGCCAAGATGTCTTCATGATGACCATGCCAGATAGAGAGGGAAAAGTGAGCAACACCAATCAGAGAAGATGCCTCCTATTAGTCACTGTATGTAACTGCACTGTACTGACTAATATGGTGTGCAGAGCATACCATTCGTATTTACCTCTATATGGGCCAGCGGATGGGGAGGTTTAGGCTTTTGTATACTAGATATCAGTAATGGTACGGTGGTATTAGTCAATATGTGGTGGTCATGGTGTGGAAATAATGCTTTTTTTTATTTATATATATATATATATACTGTTAGTATTATTGGTCTGTGTATACTTCATTTTAGTAATGGTCTGGTGGTATTAGTCACTCTGTGGTGAAGGTGTGGTAATAATACTTGTTTTTTATATATTGGTAATATTGGTCTTGGTTTACTGGATTTCGTCAGTAACAGTGTTACGGTATGGTATATACCCATTTCTGGCTTCTGCAGTGTATGGCACTACCCTATGATTGTGTGAGTTGCAGTGGGAAAAGTGTTTAGGCGTGGTTATGGGGTGTGGCTATGGGCATTGTTATGCAGGCGTGGCACATTGCCTTGAATGTCCCTCTGTGCTGTTGGCAAAGTTGGGAGGTACACAATGGGTTAATAAAAACTTAATTCAAAGGTATTAACCCCTTCATTACCAAAGGTCATTGTTGCATGGATGTCCAGGTTACAATGAAGGAGGGCTTTCCTCCCCGCCTTCTAAGAGACATAACGCTTTTATTTTTCCACCAACAGGGCTGGTTGGGGTGTAATTTTTTTGCGCCATTATCTCTAGTTTTATTGGTATTATATTGGCGTAAAAGAAAAATTTTGATTGCTTTTTCTTAATTTTATGTCCACCATAAGCATATACAGGCTCAGTGGAGGACACTGGAGGGCGGGGCATGGTCGCATTCTATATATACTATATACTGGGCTATATACTGTTGTGGAGAGCACATGGGGGCTATATACTGTTGAAGAGAGCACAGGGGGGGTTATATACTGTTGGGGAGAGCACATGGGGGCTATATACTATTGGGGAGAGCACAGGGGGGCTATATACTGTTGGGGAGAGCACATGGGGGCTATATACTGTTGGTGAGAGCACAGGGGGGGCTGTATACTATTAAGGAGAGCACGGGGGGGGCTATATACTATTGGGGAGAGCACAGGGGGGCTATATACTGTTGGGGAGAGCACATGGGGGCTAAATACTATTGGGGAGAGCACAGGGGGGGTTATATACTGTTGGGGAGAGCACATGGGGGCTATTTACTACTGGGGAGCGCACATGGGGGCTTTATACTACTGGGGAGTGCACGGGGGGGCTATATACTGGGGATAGCACACAGGGGGGCTATATACTACTGGGGCGAGCGCATAGGGGGCTATATACTACTAGGGAGAGCGGACAGGGGGGCTATATACTACTGGGGCGAGCGCACAGGGGGGCTATATACTACTGGGGAGAGCGGACAGGGGGGCTATATACTACTGGGGAGAGCACACAGGGGGCTGTATACTTCTGGGGGAGTGCACAGAGGGGCTATAGACTACTGGGGAGCGCACAGGGGGCTATATACTACTGGGGAGTGCACGGGGGGGCTATATACTACTGGGGATAGCGCACAGGGGGGCTATAATTACTGGGGTAGCACACGGGGGGTCTATATACTACTGGGGAGAGCACACAGGGGGCTATAATCTACTGGGGGAGCACACGGGGTCTATATACTACTGGGGAGAGCACACAGGGGGCTATAATCTACTGGGGGAGCACACGGGGGGTCTATATACTAATGGGGGGGCAGACAGGAGGGCTGTATATAACTGGAGGAGCACACAAGGGTTTATATACTACAGGGACACCTTAAAACTATGGAGGCCAGAGGGGTGTAACTATATAGGGGTACGGAGGGGTGTAACTACTATATAGGGGTACAGGGGACCTAACTACTGTATGTGTTGGAGCCTAAAATATTTTTCTGGCAGATTCTGGAGAGAAGATTCACAGCCAGGAGAAGACTTCAAGGTGGCCCAGGCTGGATGGAGAGAAAAAGAAAAGGTGACAGACTCTGATCGGAGAAGACGCCCCCTGTGAGTCACTGGATGTAACTGCACTCTGTTATAGGGTCTGTAGTAATAGGGGTCATGGTGTGACGGTATTATGTAATGGTATCATTGGTGATATCTTTGTTTTGTTCAGTGCAGTTTTCATGTAATATGTAATCACTGTATGGTGGAAATAGTGTTATAAGGTAACTACTGTATGTATTGGGGCTCTTAATACAGTGTGGGGGTAAATTTAGTACATTATACCATGTGCCGAAAGGAAAGAGGGGGGCCTACTCTTGAGGGCTGTGCACCGGGCCCACCAATGTATTAAAACGGCCCTGGTGCCGGCTATAACATTAAAGCCATTTAAAGGGGTTTCCCCTTGGCCACTTTCCCCCTACTGTTGTCTCCAGTTTGGGTGGAGTTTTGAAACTCAGTTCCATTGAAGTAAATGGGGCTTAATTGCAAACCACACCTGAACTGGAGACAACAGTAGGGGGAAAAGTGGCCATGTTTTTGTAGCGCTGGATAACCCTTTTAAAAACATGAAAACTGCATCATCAATTACACTACATGGATAAAACGAAACCTGTGACACACATGAATCAATGCAGTATAATATATGCCCATATGACATAAATCATTACATGGGGTACAATGGGACACAATATAGCAAATCAAATCAGAACAGTAATATGTACACATGCGCAGTGGCTCCAATCCAAATATCACATAGTATAAGGTAACACATGAAATCAGAAAAAAAAAAAACACATGGAATACACAATAAATCTTTTTTAGCACTTTAGTAAGTTAGAAAACAAAAGTTAAAAGTATTAATGGGGTACTTTGGATTTTTTCTTAAATCCACTGATGTCATAAAGTTATGCAGATTTGTAAATTACTTCTATTTAAAGACTGTAAAGAATACAACACTTCCTGCAGAACATACAGCAGCTGATAAATACTGGAAGTGCCTACGACAGTGAAAGCTGTAAATACAGCCCTGCATGACGCCAGGAGTTCCTATTGCCGGCCCCCAGCTTCATGCTCCTTAGCATCCGTGATCTATGGAGCATGTGAATGCCCCCTAAGAGACTATATTTAGGCCAAGGCAGCCATGTTGTCTCTTTCAGCCATCTTAGCTTGAAAAGTAAAGATTCTTAGCAGTAGAAAAGCATGAAGTGAATGTAATTAGATGTGTGCTAATCGATATGGGTCAGCAACCTCACATGATATGTTTTACGACTTAATGTACAATTGTGATACCTGTTTGAGACAACAGGACGCCTAGAGAAAGCAAATGGGAATTTATGATCCATAAACAAGTCAACATACGGTAAAACAGAATTTGTTGTTAATTAAAGAATGTATGGTAGAAAATAGCTTAATAATGTAAGTATAATAGATATTGCACAGAAAAAGTGGCAGTGCTGTTTTGGCTAGGGAGAGGTTTACTAGGAAGCGAATAAATAATAGCATGCGCTACTTTAAAAATCAAGCAGCGGTGAGCAAAAAAATACACAGAATTTATCAGAGTTTTCCCCCAGTGCGTTGCTCCTATTATAAAATGGCCACAAATGGAGGAATGTGGTAAAACACATCAGTCAGAAACAACAACAAAGATAGAAAATGCTTATAGTAAAACAAAAGAATTAAGATCGCAGGTCAGACGCCTAAATTATGTCAGGCCCAAGACCAGACCTTTAAATTGATACCTTTCGTTAAAACTTTCAAATTCTAAATCAGCAGGGGATATTATTCATTTTTTTTTCTTATGCTTAATAACAAAGATATACTTACTTGTATCCAGGTCCAGTCTCCTGAGGACATGCTGTACAACAGCTTTACTTACTGTATCCAGGTCCAGTCTCCTGAGGACATGCTGTACAACAGCTTTACTTACTGTATCCAGGTCCAGTCTCCTGAAGACATGCTATATGACAGATATACTTACTATATCCAGGTCCAGTCTCCTGAAGGCAGCTATATAACAGATATACTTACTATATCCAGGTCCAGTCTCCTGAAGACTGCTATATAACAGATATACTTACTATATCCAGGTCCAGTCTCCTGAAGGCAGCTATATAAAAGCTATACTTACTGTATCAAGGTCCAGTATCCTGAGGACATACTATATAACAGCTATACTTACTGTATCCAGGTCCAGTCTCCTGAAGACATGCTATATAACAGATATACTAACTATATCCAGGTACAGTCTCCTGAAGGCAGCTATATAACAGTTATACTTACTGGGTCCAGGTCCAGTCTCCTGAAGGCAGCTATATATGAGCTATACTTACTGTATCCAGGTCCAGTTTCCTGAAGACATGCTATATAACAGATATACTTACTATATCCAGGTCCAGTCTCCTGAAGGCAGCTATATAACAGATATACTTACTATATCCAGGTCCAGTCTCCTGAAGACTGCTATATAACAGATATACTTACTATATCCAGGTCCAGTCTCCTGAAGGCAGCTATATAAAAGCTATACTTACTGTATCAAGGTCCAGTATCCTGAGGACATACTATATAACAGCTATACTTACTGTATCCAGGTCCAGTCTCCTGAAGACATGCTATATAACAGATATACTAACTATATCCAGGTACAGTCTCCTGAAGGCAGCTATATAACAGTTATACTTACTGGGTCCAGGTCCAGTCTCCTGAAGGCAGCTATATATGAGCTATACTTACTGTATCCAGGTCCAGTCTCCTGAAGGCTGCTATATAACAGCTATACCTACTGTATCCAGGTCCAGTCTCCTAAAGGCTCCTATATAACAGCTATACTTACTGTATCCAGGTCCAGTCTCCTAAAGGCAGCTATATAACAGCTATACTTACTGTATCAAGGTCCAGTCTCCTGAAGGCAGCTTTTTAGTCTTTTGCTGGTTGAAAAAAAAGAGACTAAACACCGGAATGTCCTGTCAGTTCTAGTTCATTACTTACCTATGCACAAGGTAGATGGTTTCCCATTCACTTTACAAAATTAAAGATGCACTGTTTTGTTTTTGTATTTTGTTCAAACCTCCAATGTGTAGACTACCACTTAAGATTTCATATCTGTACATCTGTATGCCTGCAAAAAATATAAAACTCCCCTAATTACATGCCTGTGTCACTTGTTTACAGATTCTGTAGTGTGCCCTGTGTAATGCAGCCTAAAGGCCCTATTCCACGGGCCGACTGTGAGTAGCCAACAAGCGATGTCAGCGCTCAGTTGCTCCTCGTTCCCTGCCCGCTATTACACATGGTGGCAGCTAATGGGTGAGTGCAGGAGCGGCCTCAGGGAGCTTCTGGGGGGGGGCTGCCCGGGTGATCGCTACATCGTCTGGGCAGCCCATAGAGGATAGTGGTGGTCTGCTGCTATCACAGTCGTTTGTTTTTCAACATTGTTGAAAGACAAACGACTGCAACGATCAGCTGACATGAACGATGTCGGCTGGTCGTTGCCTTCTATTCCACGAGACGATTATCGGCCATAACGGCCGATAAACGTTCCATGGAATAGGGACTTAAAGGACAACTCCCGCGGGACCCCCCAAAAAAAAAAACACAGACACACATACAGACACCATACTCACCATCCCTCCGGTGACGATCGCCACTCCATTCGCCCGCCGTCCGCCTCACCATCACCGCCGTCCGCCGTCCAGCGATGTCTCTGATTTCCGGGTCCTGGGGATGGAAAAGGCTGCCAGTGCGCTTGCGCACCGGCAGCCTTTTCATTGGCTGGAGCGCATCACATGGCTTCCAGCAACCTCAGCCAATCAGGGCTGACGAAGCTGGAAGCCATGTGATGCGCTCCAGCCATTGAAAAGGCTGCTGGTGCGCATGTGCACCAGCAGCCTTTTCCGTCCCATTCACTCTCTATGAAGACGCCGAGGAGGAAGAAGACCCGGACCGCCCCCCCCGGCTCTGACGTCGTCGTCACCAGATGCCGCCCGGGAGAAGAGGACCGTGACGATCGTAATAGGTAATGTATATATTCTTTAACTTCCGGGCGGGGGGGTCGGGGGTCCGAAAGTGGGGGAAGGGGGCCAGACCGGGTATTTAACCACATTACAAAGTTATATAACTTTGTAATGTGTGTTAAATAAGCTAAAAAAAAATTTCGTGGGAGTTGTCCTTTAAGGGCCCTATAACACAGAGTTATAATATGCTTAATCAGGCCGATTTAGCAGATTATCGCTCCGTGTAATAAAGACCGCGATCAGCTGATGACAACTATCATCGGCTGATCATGTCTTTTGGTCCTGACCTAAAATCATTGTCCGCCAACCGCGCATTGCTATGCGTAATAGCCGACGGATGATAATTGTGTAAAAAAAAATGTTCATACATAACTGTGCACGGTCCCTGATGCTTCTGCCTGCTCCCTGGTATCTTCCTGTCTTAAGCCCACAGTCTGCAGCCACCGTTTGGAACTCTCTAGTGACAGGCCAGCTCTGCAGTTCCACATTTGGTTGGCTCATAGATGTTTTACTGTACTTTCTTATAATCAGGATGAACTGAAATAGAGTACAGTGATCCCTCAACTTACTATGGCCTCAAGATACAATATTTTCAACATACAATGTTCCTTTCTCGACCATCGTAACTTAAGACCAGACCGGACTCTCTCGACATCCTCCTCTCTACTTCTCTGAACTTCTTATACCTCTCAGCATGCAACTCATTCAGCACAGCTGTACTCTCTTTCAAGCTCTCAGCACAGATCTGGTCATTAAAGTCCAAGGTATCTTATCAAGCCTAAAGCCTATTGTGTATCACTGTATCAAGTATTCCTGCAGTAAAGAAGAGTTTATTTATTATAATTGGACTCTGTGATTCTTATCCAAGCACCTACACAGTCACTACACCTTCCTTGGGTCATCTCCCCTTTCTGTGGGTGGCGGTACAGATAGTCCGGGTGGGTCACGGCTCCACTCCGGACCACCATGATAAGCACCCAAGAGACCCCTAAACAGCCCGGTAGGTTACTGACAACAGGGGAAAGGGTTTAGCCAGCCTCACTAAACTAAAAGCAGTTGTGCCATCATACCTGTCTGCCCGACCGGCACTGGCGTCACAACAGCATAACACCTAGCTGAGCTATTCCCCGACCAACCACTACTGCAGTTGAGTCACACTTCATCATCTGGCAAGTGACCAGTCGCACCTCCCAGCGGGGCATCACCACATGATCATGTGCCTAAAATTTATGATGTTATTCTTTGCCCTACTATTTTATGTATCTTTCACGGCAAAGAGGAGGCTCACAGCATTCCTAATACAAGATGATGACTTTTGTGGCATACTAAGAGGGAGATGGATGAAGTGCAGCCAAGATAATGCACAACACGTGGGAGATGCATCATTGTTGGGAGGCAGCCAAATTGGTTGAGGGAAAAACATTTTGTGTAGTTCTGAAAAATAGGAAAAAATGTCTTATGAATGTAATTCTCCTGTCCCAGCCCTTAACCCTTAATAGCAGAAAAGAGGTGAAAAACATCTGAACAATATAATAAATACTGGAGATGATACGGGCTGCATACAGTATGCAAAACAGAAGCCTTTGCAAAGATGCTGTATATTCAGCCACATGGTCAACTATCAAGCCCATTAAGCCTCTGAATTACATATTGCCACCAAGTAGCATGAAAAAACAGATGCACCTGCTGATATGTTCCTCTATCTGGCTGGGTGACAGATACCTATTAGTGGTCTTGTGCCTAAGATTCTATTACACCAAGCAATTTTTCGACGACTAACGATTAACGATAAACAATCTTAAACGACCGCTAAGGCAAACAACCCGAACTCGTTCGCCCCAATTACATGGAACGATGATCGTTATTTATGATCGTTCTTGCGGTCGTTTAGTCGTCGGTATTGCGTACATTTCAGCTGCGAATTCTTATTCCACCGAACAATGTGCGAACGATGTGCGAACGATCAAACGATAAAAATAGGTCCGGATCCTATTAAACGATCAACGATTTCTTGTTGGTCGTTTAATCGTTGCCTGCTATTACATGAAACGATTATCGTTCAAATCCGAACGATTTAACGATTTTTCAAACGATAATCGCTCCGTGTAATACCAGCCTAAGGGTCCTATTAGATGGCCTTATCATAAACTGTAAACAAGCGCTGATCTGCTAGATCGGCGCTCATTTACTGTGCAATTAGACAGGCCAACTATCGGGCAGTAAGGGCTGCAGGGGCATGGTTAGCGATGTCCTTTCAGCCCTTCCCTTTAGTATAAAATAATAATGTAATAACTCACCTTACCACACTCTCTGTCCTCAGGCCTTCCCAGTGTCTCGGCCAGTGATTGGCTGAGTGGCCGGTGGCCTGTCAATGCAGAGAAGAAAGAGCTGCAGACACCTGAGAAGGTCTCCGGGGACTTAGGGGAAGGCCCGAGGACACCAGGGAACATGGTAAGATGAGTTATTACTTTATTATTTTATGCTACAATCATCAGCCTTCCATCGCTATTACACGTAGTAATGCACACCTGACAATTTTAGGTCAGGACCTAAAGAAACAATCAGCCGATCATTTCATCGGCTGATCGTTCTCTTTATTACACAGAGCCGATTCGGCCAAATATGGCTCAGTGTACTAGGGCCTTAAAGCAGATGTGTTTAAGGGTCCCGCCTATTAAGTTGTGGATTTTTGATGGATTTCACCACTTTTTGTGTATAGAGGTAAAGTCCATGGTGAATCTGCCACATCCACACTCATGTGACGGATCTGCATGAAATAATTCTGACGCTTGTGGAATCGCTGTAATGTAAGGGCTCCTCCTTAATTGAAGGGGGGACACACTGAATTGCGGCCCCACCTTTTGCCCCTATTTTTATATAGTTTTAGGGTGGGTTCACACACAACAGATCCGCAGTGCCCCACCGCAGCGGAGTCTCCAGTGCAAGCAGACTGTAGGGAAAGCTAATCATATGCTGAGCTGTATAGCTAGAGGTGTAACGAAACAACTCATTTTATAACCTTATTCCAAACAAGAAGGTCAATGGGTTCATTATACCATAGCTCTCATCTCCACTCTGAATCTTAAAGCAAATGTACCAACAGTACATTCGCTTTAAGTTTTGCACATGGATAGAACAGTACAGGAAGGCCGCTACCGCAGTCTCCAGTGCATTAGCTGGGCTGATGCCCGCCAATAAACCGGCGCAGTGCGCGACCTTGGTGCCAGCTTCCCCATGCTGGCGACGAGCTATTCATTCTATTCATTTCCCATCTGACAGTTACCCCATCTATGGATTTAGCTCCTCCTATTAGAATCAGTTGTCTGTTGTCTCTGTCAAGGGACCTGGCCTTGGACCAGGCCCAGTTGTAAGCTTTAGCAGGAACACTACCTCTTTGTCTGTGTCTTTCACCACCATCCACAAAAGAAGACTAAGAAAAGACCCTCCCACCAGGAACCATAAGACTTAAATAGGGGTGACTGGGACTACCCTCATAGGTGGTGTAGCGTGAGGGACCCAAGCTACTGATTGGCCGACAAAACACAGAACAGTGAACACAGTTAACCCTTTTGATACCATCAGCTGTGCAGTTAGAGTAGGGGAGAGTGAGACACAAAGTGGCAAAAGTGCAAAACAGCAGCCTTCATCCCAGAGTATGACACCTGATGTATTTTGCAACCAGGGGCGGATTAACTTTACCAAAGGCCCCGGGCTGTTGACCAAGCTTGGGCCCCCCCACCCCAATGTAACTTTGGCAGCACTAGCGTGGTGTGCATAGTACAGGATAGATAATATCATGATGCCCTGAATTGTGCAAAATTGCGGTAAAAATGTCAGCAGACAGTACACCCCTGAAAGTATAAGTCTTTTTGGGTATAAGCTCAGGTCCCCGGGCTACCGCCCAAAAAGGTCCTATTGTAATCTGCTACTGCTTGCGACAGGTGACATATAAATGTAGTGACACACCTGTTCTGGGACACTACATAGGCTGCAGTCCAGAACAGGGGGGGCACACTAGGGGAGCATTATTACTATTTTTTTTATTATTATTGGTGCACCATTATAAGTGGGGGTACTCAAGAAGATAATCATCAGAACATAGTGCAGAATAAATTATCAGGGTACTTTATTGCTGTAAGGGGCAGTATCAGCTTGATGCAATTATTTTTGGGGGCCTTATGCCTATGGCACTATTATTCTTGAGGGCAGTATGTTTAGCACTAATTTCTGTGCAACACTAGTATTTTTTTTTTTGGGGGGGGGAGGGGAGGCTAGTTTCTAGGGTAATAGAATTAGTTGTGGCTATACCAAGTCTCATGATGGTCTAGGCTAAACGGAGAAGAAAATAAAAATAAATGTTTCTAGCCATAGAAGACGTTGCCAAAGACACAGGTTTAGCCCCCTTACAACCTTTACAGTGGACCCCCAATGAGAGAGACATTACAGGGAAGCGCCAGAGAGCAGACTACACCTGCAAATGCCCTCAGGACCACCAGTAACCGTGACAAGGCAGCAGTCCCGCAAGCGTAGTGTCCTAGCACAGGTGCCACTAAGTTTTATACACCTGGGTAAAGTAACTCACTCAGGTTCTCAGGAAGTTGTATTATTTCCAGTCTGGAGAGCAGGAGAGGTTTTCTATGGGGATTTGCTAGGGCTGTGGACAGTTCCTGACATGGACAGAGGTGGCAGCAGAGAGCACTGTGTCAGACTGTAAAGAATACACCATTTCCTGCAGGACATACAGCAGTTGATAAATACTGTAAGAGTAGAGATTTTTTTATAAAAGTAAATTACAAATCTCTGGTACTTGCTGGGACCAGTTGATTTGAAAAAAAAAATGTTTTTGTTAACAACCCCTTTAATAGGAATTTTTGAAGGACTTTACACATTTTTCACAGTTGTTACTGATTAAACACTATAATCATAAGGCGCCATGAACAGATGTGAAGCAAAACATTTACTAGACATGTAATAGAGTAACAACAACCTTTCAGGTAACTTCTTTGTCATGTTCCTTAAAGGGGTTATCCAGCGCTACAAAAACATGGCCACTCTTCCCCCTACTGTTGTCTCCAGTTCAGGTGCGGTTTGCAATTAAGCTCCATTTACTTCAATGGAACTGAGTTTCAAAACCCCACCTAACCTGGAGCCAACAGTAGGGGGAAAGTGGCCATGTTTTTGTAGC
The DNA here is from genome assembly GCF_027789765.1 of Dendropsophus ebraccatus. Classification (NCBI taxonomy): domain Eukaryota; kingdom Metazoa; phylum Chordata; class Amphibia; order Anura; family Hylidae; genus Dendropsophus; species Dendropsophus ebraccatus. The sequence continues at coordinate 136,077,473 of NC_091458.1, forward strand.
GTTGGATAGCCCCTTTAAACTGTTCCTAAACAATCATTGCCCTGTGCTGGTGCATATCATCCTGCTGGAAGAGGTCACTGCCATTAGGTTATACCATTGCCATGAAAGGGTGTACTAGGTGCCCTGCACTGTTTAAGTAAGTGGTACTTACTCTCACCTATCTTTTTGGTCCAACCCCACCAACCTAATACCGATGGCCTGATACTGGCAGTTGCCATCAATATCAAAGTCCCAGGAAACCCTTTTAGGACCACAGCACTGTACATTACAGAGGGTGCTGGCAAAAAACACCAAAGAAAAAAAACTTCTATTACCTCCCCATACTGCCAGGCACCTTTTCTCAAAAGTGTTTGGGGGGGAATACATCATTTGCGGTTTATATACTGCCATGTTTACGCTGGCAAGTACATGTGTAGCCTTAGAGTCCTTGTACACACAGAGATTTATCTGACAGATTTTTGAAGCCAAAGCCAGGAACAGACTATAAACAGAGAACAGGTTATAAAGTAAATACAGAGATTTCTCCTCTTTTCAGATCCATTTCTGGCTTCGGCTTCTGGTATCGGACTGGGGTACCTTGGGCCCACCAGGGTTAATTCTAGTTAAATATACCAGACATAACCAGTGCCAAACCTTTCACATTACTATAGTGACTTTGCACAAAGCTGTGTATGTGACCAGAGATGCTAGCTCACTGCTAGTAACTTGTCAGTCACTCTATGCAAACAGTATAGGGTGTCATATAAGGCAAGGTTTACACTGCATTTTTGCAACCCGTTTTTTTCATCAGTTTTTTGCAAAAAAAAATGGATGCATTTGTGTGCATCCGTTTTGATCCGTTTTTCCATTGACTTCCATTGTAGAAAAAAACTGATCAAAACGGATCCGTCTTTTTTTGACGGACACAAAAACATAGCTGACACTAATTTTGTGTCCGTTAAAAAAACGGATCCGTTTTGATACGTTTTTTTTACAATGGAAGTCAGTGGAAAAACAGATCAAAAGGGATGCACACAAATGCATCCGTTTTTTTTCATCCATTTTTGCAAAAAAACGGATGAAAAAAAACGGATTGCAAAAACGCAGTATGAACCTAGCCTAAAGTTTCTTGAAAGAAGTCCCATTAAACTGACAAATCTCAGGCAGGCAGAAACATAATAACAAAAGTATACTTATGCGTTCCAGAGTCCTCGTAGCGCTTCCTTAAAGACCAAGTCAATTTTCGTTTTCATGCTATGTTTTTTTTCTCTTCATGTTCAAAAGGCCATAGCACGTGCATTTTGTCATCTACATTTTTTCTCCTATTTTTTTTACATAAAATATGCTGTGAAACGAGGAAAAAATTATTTACGTTGTAAAAGTAAAATAAAATGCATTTTTTTTTTATTGTGTGGGGTTGTTTTTACTTCATTCACCCTGATCGCCATGATCCATACTTTCTAACGGTAGCTTGCTTGTGTATATGCAGCTTTTTGATGGCTTTTTATTACAATTTTTCGGGATTTGATGTGACCAAAAATGCGCAATTTTGCACTTTGGCATTTTCTTTTGCACTTACGCTGTTTACCGTGCATGATCAGGAATGTGATAATTTAATAGTTCGGGAGAATACACAAGCGGCCATACCAAATATGTTTATTTATTTTTATTTATAAAATAGGAAAAGGGGAGTGATTTAAAGGGAACCTGTCACCTCCCGTGCCGGGGTGACAGGCTCCCGACCCCCCGCTACAGCCCCCTATACTCACCTGATCCCGCCGGGTCCCGCTTCTGGATCTGGTCGGGTCACGGAGATCTCACCTGATCCCGCCGGGTCCCGCTTCTGGATCCGGTCGGGTCACGGAGATCTCAGCCGCTGCAGCCCGGCGCACGCTCATAGAGAATGACGGAGCGCTGGAGGATTTTCTTAATAAAATTAATTTGAAATCCCCCTGGGGGACAAAAAAGCAAGAGTGGGAGGTTTTGCAGTATGAATTTTGGGAGTCTATGTATAACAGATGGTATAAAGTGGCCTCCATCATAACTATGTGGGAAGTTATCTGTCAGGGAGCGAAAAGAGTAAAAACGTGGTGTGAACGAGACCTTAATATGGTCCATTTTTACACTGTCAAGCTAATTGACTCTTTCATTTAATTTAAAAGGTACTCTGGCAAAAAAAAACAAAAAAATTTTTACTTCTCAAACCAACTGGTGTCTACAAGTTATATAGATCTGTGAATTACTTCTATTTAAAAGTCATCCAGTACTTATCAACTGCTGTGTGTCCTGCAGGAAGTGCTGTATTCTTTCCAGGCTGAGGCTGGGTTCACACACAGTATATTTCAGGCAGTATTTGGTCCTCATAGCAACCAAAACCAGGAGTGGATTAAAAACACAGAAAGTCTCCGTTCACATAATGTTGTAATTGAGTGGATGGCCGCCATTTAATGGCAAATATTTGCTGTTATCTTAAAACAACAGCTGTTGTATTGAAATAATGGCAGTTCTTTACCGTTATATGGCGGCCATCCACTCAATTTCACCATTGTGTGAACAGAGCCTTTCTGTGTTTTTAATCCACTCCTGGTTTTGGTTGCTATGAGGACCACAATACTGCCTGAAATATACTGTGTGTGAACCCAGCCTGACACAGTGGACAGACTCTGTGTCAGACTGAACAGAGTACACCACTTCCTGCAGGACATACAATAGCTGATAAGAATTTTATTTTATTTTTGTTTTTAATAAAAGTGAAATACAATTCTTTATAACTTTAGGACACCAGTTGATTTGAAATAAAAAAAATTCGACGGAGTACCCATTTAATTCTACTGAATTCACTACAAATCTGAACCAATGACTGTTGCACATTTTCTGCCATGTTCTCATTTTAGTGTAAAGTACTATTAGTGTTTGATCTCCTGTGGGGTATTTTCTTCAGTACAGTTGAAGAACTGGGGAAAAAAACACAAATTTTCATATAGACATGACAATATCCCCCCATAGAAGTCTGTGGCAAAACACCAAACACACAGCCTGCTATGATTTCACTAAACAAAAAAACGCCATAGCAGAAAAATGTCCTATGGGTATTGTGTTTCGCTTTTCCCCCATCGACTATCAGATAACATCTGGTCTCTGCATTTCTGAACCCTAAAAATGCCATATGCCATCTTTCTGAAAAACGCCTAGACTGGGTCCAGCCATATAGTACATGAGAACATACCCCTCTCCCAAAGTTATTCACAGGATAAGGATAACAAGACATATAGAGAATTAATGGAGCACTGCCCCTACTGTTTATTTGAGGGGGACACGTTCCCCACATTCTCGTGACCCCTGGGACCCCCCACCAATCAGCTTGATATCCCCTATCCTGTGGATTTTTCAGGGGGAGGGGCAGCTACCTAGCTCACACCTGGATGTATGGGTGTGGGTGTGTGTGTGGTGGGGGTGGGGGGTCGTAATACTTTGCCTTGCCCCTGATGCTGCCCACACACACACACAAGAGCCATTGGGTTGTGTATATATAATGTATATTTATGGTGGTGTTCGTGTTGCTATGATAAGCTATTATTGCTGTGACCCTGTCACTTGAAAAAAAACTTTTGACAAACCTTGCAGATGTAGGCATAAACCTTGCAATTCAGGTTTTTTCTTCAAGATTTGAGTGTGCCTTTAATCCAGGGATACACATTTACATGCAGAAGTTCTACCATCCACTGCTCCATCCTACTTGCGCTCATTGTGCAGGTGATAGATCTGTGTAGCAGGCAGATGTCCAGCTTTATGTCTCTGCTATATGTGATGGATCCCCTAACTCCCAAGCATAATAAGTTAAACCAAAGAATGCAAAATAAATACACAACACATTGTAATCAGGTGTCAAAGGGGCCCAATTTTATTTAAAATTACATGACACTGAAAATGGCAGACCCCCGACTCACGAAGAGTCACCCTCCAGCACTCAGGCGAGGAAAAAACCCCTGTGGGCAGGCCCGGACTGGTAATCTGGCAAGCCGGGCAAATGCCCGCTGGGCTGGCCGGATTACCAGTCCGTGGGCCGCCCGGGCTGCATAATAAAAAATAAAAAAAATCGCTGCGGCCCACTCCCGTCACTGCAGCCCGCTTCTCTCTTCCCACCGGCTCCTGACATGCTCCACCAATCCAATCAACGTGGAGCAGGAGCGTGGGGCCGCTGCGGCCCCTCGTTGATTGGATAAGAGGAGCATGTCAGGAGCGGGCCAGCCGTGCTGAAAGGTGCGGGCTGCAGTGGCGTGTCTCCGTCCCGCCCCCCGGACCGCGCGCTCAGGGGTAGGCTGGGCTGGGGGTAATGTGCTGCCTGCGGCCGGCCCTCTGCGGTGGTTAAGACTGAGAGAATAGCGCGACCGGCCGCCGCGCTATTCCCTCAGTCTCTTCCAGGCCGGCTAATTCCCCCCCCCCCCAAGTGCTGAGGCCGCAGACGTGCCTTGCGCAGGCACGTCTGCAGCCACCTCTGCCAGGCCCCCAGCGGCTGACGTCACTTCCCTGACGCGCCGCTGAGGACCTGGGAGTAGAGTGGAGAGGGGCCGCCGGCTGCTGCAGCAGGAAGAAGCTGCTGTGCACCAAAGATCCGGAGGAAGAAGCTGCGATGTGAAGAAGAACGATGTGAGGTGAGTGTTTTTTTTTTTTTTTTTAATTACTTCACATGTGGCCACACAGCGGCAGGGGGGCTACTCTATATATGGGGAGGGGATGCAGGGGGGCTATTTTTTATGGGAATGGGGAGGATTGCACAGGGGGGGCTATTCTATATGGGTGGGATGCACAGGGGGGGGGGTGCTATTCTATATGGGGGGGATTGCACAGGGAGGTTATTCTATATGGGGAGGATTGCACAGGGGGGCTATTATGCAGGGGGGACTATTCTATATGTAGGGGATTGCACAGGGGGCTATTATGCGGGAAGGCTATTCTATATGTGGGGAGTTGCACAGGGGGGGCTATTCTATATGGGGGGATTGCACAGGGGGGCTATTCTATATGGGGGAATTGCACAGGGGGGCTATTCTATATGGGGGGATTGCACAGGGGTGCTATTCTATATGGGGGGATGCACAGGGGGGCTATTCTATATGGGGAGGATTGCACAGGGGGGCTATTATGCAGGGGGGCTATTCTATATGTGGGGATTGCACAGGGGGGCTATTCTATATGGGGGAATTGCACAGGGGGCTATTATGCAGGGGGGCTATTCTATATGGGGGGATTGCACAGGGGGGGCTATTATGCAGGGGTGCTATTCTATATGGGGGATTGCACGGGGGGGGGGGGGCTATTATGCAGGGGTGCTATTCTATATGGGGGGATTGCACAGGGAGGTTATTCTATATGGGGAGGATTGCACAGTGGGGGCTATTATGCAGGGGGGCTATTCTATATGGGGGGATTGCACAGGGGGGCTATTCTATATGGGGGGATTGCACAGGGGAGCTATTCTATATGGAGGGGATGCACAGGGGGGGCTATTCTATATAGGGGGGATTGCACAGGGGAGGTTATTCTATATGGGGGATGTACATGTACAGCAGGGGGGCTATTCTATATGAGAGGGATGTATGTGTAGAGCAATGGGGCTATTCTATATGGAAAGATGTACAGCAGGGGGGGGGGGTATTCTATATGGAGGGATGTATAGATGAGGATGTTGCTGGAGCATGAAGCCTAATATGTCTGTCTGTCAGATCCCGTGGAGAGGAGTCATGGCCAGAGAAGCCTTCATGATGGCCGGAGATAGATGGAGAAGAAAAAGTGGACGTCTCTTCATACAGAGAAGACGCCTACTGTGAGTCACAGGATGTAACTGCACTATAATCACTTATAAGGTCTGCAGAACCTTTACACAGCTGGGATCTACCTTGGTATCAGGGGTGTCAAACTCCGGCCCTCCTTGTGTTGCAAAACTACAATTCCCGTCATGCTTTAGCTGTCCAGTCATGATGGGGATTGTAGTGATGTAACAGCTGGAGGGACGGAGTGTAACACCTGTGTTCTATGGTCACTGCTTTGGGAGAATATTGGTCTTTATATAGTGGCTGTTATTTGGTGCCAGTATAGTGGTCTTATCCAGTCACTGTATGGTGAGGGTAGTGGGCATGGTGTGATGGTATAGTGGTATTATCCATTCACTGTATGCTGAGGGTAGTGGGCATGGTGTGATGGTATAGTGGTCTTATCCAGTCACTGTATGGTGAGGGTAGTGGGCATGGTGTGATGGTATAGTGGTATTATCCAGTCACTGTATGGTGAGGGTAGTGGGCATGGTGTGATGGTATAGTGGTATTATCCAGTCACTGTATGGTGAGGGTAGTGGGCATGGTGTGATGGTATAGTGGTATTATCCAGTCACTGTATGGTGAGGGTAGTGGGCATGGTGTGATGGTATAGTGGTATTATCCAGTCACTGTATGGTGAGGGTAGTGAGCATGGTGTGATGGTATAGTGGTATTATCCAGTCACTGTATGCGGAGGGTAGTGGGCATGGTGTGATGGTATAGTGGTATTATCCAGTCACTGTATGCTGAGGGTAGTGGGCATGGTGTGATGGTATAGTGGTATTATCCAGTCACTGTATGGTGAGGGTAGTGGGCATGGTGTGATGGTATAGTGGTATTATCCAGTCACTGTATGGTGAGGGTAGTGGGCATGGTGTGATGGTATAGTGGTATTATCCAGTCACTGTATGGTGAGGGTAGTGGGCATGGTGTGATGGTATAGTGGTATTATCCAGTCACCGTATGCTAAGGGCAGTGGGCATGGTGTGATGGTATAGTGGTATTATCCAGTCACTGTATGCTGAGGGTAGTGGGCATGGTGTGATGGTATAGTGGTATTATCCAGTCACTGTATGCTGAGGGTAGTGGGCATGGTGTGATGGTATAGTGGTATTATCCAGTCACTGTATGGTGAGGGTAGTGGGCATGGTGTGATGGTATAGTGGTATTATCCAGTCACTGTATGGTGAGGGTAGTGGGCATGGTGTGATGGTATAGTGGTATTATCCAGTCACCGTATGCTAAGGGCAGTGGGCATGGTGTGATGGTATTACTTGTCCTGAGTATTCTGGTAGTATTGGCAATATTAGTGTTGTATATAGTGGATTGTATTCAGTCACAGTGTAGCGGTATTAGTCATGGTGTGGTGATATTATTTGTCATTTATATACTGGTAGTATTGGCAATATTGGTGGGTTTGCTTAATAACAGAATGGCAGTAATGTGTACTGTATGGTGATAATAACTGCTTACTGGTGTTATTAACTATGACAGTATTATCATGCACAGAAAATTCTTACCTATGTTACCATTATATATCCTAAAATTTGTCCTGGGGCCCTACATATATAGATAGATAGATAGACAGATGAGCTGCAATACCTCACACAAACTGAAGAAGAGTGTGGCGCTGTTTCTGGAAGAAGGTGGTCATGTTTTCCTCCTATAAGGGGAATCTGTGAGGTCCGTACCAGGTCTAGGGCTGTAAATCTGAGCAGACAGATGTGAGGGAGATATCACTGACAGGACCTTTAGTCCAGTCTAAACTTATATAATTGTCCTTTTCATTTCCAACTAAAGGTTCACAACAGCAGCAGCAGCAGCCTATACGTCCATCAGCCAGAGCTGGAAGGGACGGGGGTAGAAGGTGACACCTCAGCTGGTAATGAAAAGAATGATTATAGAGGTTTACACTGGACTAAAAGGTCCAGTCCGTGACCTGTACGCTGGGATCTACAGCTGTTCACCTGGTATAGACCCCACAGGTTCCCTTTAAGGGCACGTTCATAACTAATCCAATGTGGATTTGATGCTTCTGATTTAATCAGTTGAAATGAATGCATAAATATGCCGCATCAAATCCACAGCAGATTATGTTATATCATTACTTTTAGGTGCTGATGGTGGGTTCACATGTTTAAGGGAGTAGTGGGGACACGGCTAAATGAAGCAGAATTTGCTCCAGCGCGTATTTTACACGGCTATCCATGATATGGTGTGTGGGCTGCTGGGGTTTGACTGCCAGGGCTGATTTTAAGTCCCAGTCCGGCCCTGCCTGTGGGGGAAACCTCGAGGGAGCCATGGCTGGAGAGTTGCCCCTCCCCTGGGCTTAGAGGGTAATACCATACTACAAATATAATAAACTGGATGTGAGAGAGATCTGGCTGCAATATCTGTCACCTTATTGATGGCTAGACGGATGTATCTCTTCTCCTTCACAGATCCAGGTCCACTTCTCAAGAGGGTGGAGATTTGATGAAGGGGTAGTCTAAAACAGACCACCCCTTTTCCCCTGCTAGAACCTCCAAATTACATCAAGGGTAGGGGGGAGTAAAGTGGTCAAGCTCAAGGTCCTCTGGCGCATTCAAGATGGCACTGATCAGGGCGTGGTGCATTGCTTTATGGAGCCGTCTTTATGACATAAGCGCTTGTCATCACAGTGCACGGTTGCCATGGTTACTGCAGGTAAACACATCTGAAGCATTAACCCAATAATGACTGGCAATGTGCTTTACTGCAGAGGTCACTAAACACACTTGTGCCCAAGCAAACAGCTTATGGTTAGGCCACACTGAGAACACAAAATAATATGGTTTGATGAGGCCCATAGCAACCAATCACAGCTCAGCTTTCCTTTCTCAATTTACTCTGGTAAAATAAAAGCTAAACTGTGATTGGTTAATCTGTGATTGGCAACTATACAGCAGCCCATAGCAACCAATCAAAGCTCAGTTTTATTTTAATAGCAGCTTGTTAAGATATGAGAGGTGAGCTGTGATTGGTTGCTATGGGCAAATCAGACTTCCCAGTGTCGGACTGGGGTACCTGGGGCCCACCAGGGGAAATTATCCTTGGGGCTCACCAATATAGAACCAGTGAGACACGACATGCAGAACGACATGCTGACGCACTCGAAATAAAACTCAGAATACCCTCCATTTATACAGCTCTCAGGGTATGCTGGGAGTTGTAGTTTCTAAGAGGACAACCCTTTAATAAATCATTGTGTGCAGAGGCTCCTGGTGGCTGCAATGTGTGGGTGACAACCATCAGCCCTGAAGGTCCAGCAATACATCTCTCTACCGCGGCAGTTATCAGAGGATTGTACTACTGTACTACAACTCCCAGCATATCCTGAGGGCTGCAGACTGTCAGTAAATGCTGGGAGTTGTAGTGCCTGCAGCTGTTGTAGTTGGGTCCTAGGTGCATTATACACTGGATGCTTTGTGGCATATAAGAATACATAGTCCTGTGGGGGCTCAGTGTAGGAAAGTGACCCCAGAACAGCACTAATAGGGGCAGCTGGGGGTGACAGGGGGAGCAGCTAGGGTAACAGGGACAGGGGGAGCAGCTAGGGGTGGCAGGGGTCGAGGGAGAAGCTGGGGGGGGGGGGAGCAGGGGAAGAAGGGGGGGGGCAGGGGAAAAAGATGGGGTGACCAGGGGGAGCAGCTGGAGGGGGCAGCTGGGGTGACAGGCAGGGGGAGCATATGGGGGGCAGCTGGGGTGGCAGGGAGAGAAGATAGGGTGACGGAGAAAATCTGGGGGGCAGGGGGAGCAGCCGGGGACCAGGCTGGGCTGGTGTCCCCCATGCAGCTTCGGGCTGGGGTGAGCTTCCGGCACTGACAGCCTGTATCACACAGACCGGAAGCTTACAGCTGCAGCCCAGTGGTACACGAACTTCTCTCCTGCTCGGCAGCAAACATGTGATGTCACTGGTGGTGCCGAACAGGAGAGTAGTTCGGGCACCATGGGGCTGCAGCTGTGAGCTTCCAGCCTGTGTGATACGGAAGCTGACCCTGACCCCAAAGCTGCACCCAGGCCGACCCATCAACCTCCCCCCGACCCCCTACATGTCCGTCCGGGGGGAGGAAGTAGCCAGACGGGCATGTAGGGGGTTTCGACCGGCCAGGAGGGGGTCGGCCCCTCTGGCATCTGACAGAGATGCCCTATGGCCAGTCTGGGCCTGACTACCCCTTCATCCTCCTGCACCTCCAAGATCATACTACTACCCCTTTATCATCATACTACTACCCCTTCATCCTCCTGCCCCTCCATCATACTACTACCCCTCCATTATCCTCCTACCCCATCATACTACTACCCCCCTTCATCCTCCTGCCCTTCCATCATCATAGTAGTACCCCTCTCATCCTCTTGCCCCTCATCACCATGCTACTACCTCCTCCATTATCCTCTTACCCCATCATACTACTACCCCCTCCATCATCAGAGTAGTACCCTCTCATCCTTTTGCCCCTCATCACCATACTACTACCTCCTTCATCAGCAGAGTAGTACCCCTCTCATCCTCTTACCCCTCATCACCATGCTACTACCTCCTTCATCATTCTCCTGCCCCTTCATCTGTATTTAAAACAAAAAAAAAAATCTATACTCACCTCACCTGTATGATTCCTCTGGTTCCCCAGCGACTGATCTCCCTGCTGGGCATGAGTGACATCACTCACGCCGTCAGGGGGCGGGGCTTCCCGCATCGGGGGCGGAGTTTCCCAGGACGTACCGGGACATGGTTTCGATATGAGGGCCTGACAGCTGCCACAGCGTCCATACCTCCCAACATTTCTGTAGACTACAATTCCCAGCATTTCCTGTCACTCAGTTTAAAATCCACTGGTATACGGCAGATTTGTTAACATGAAGGAGACTGCTGACAATCTGATTTCATTGTACATGAAAAGGGCTGCCAAAGAGTAATATAAATAAAATAAATAGAGTAAAGACAAGCAGTATGGGTAAAACTACATTTCCCAGACTGGAAATCACTGATCACCCGATTAGTTGATCAATGGAGAAACTGCATTGACTGTACAGAAGGGGTTGTCTAGTTGTTTTAATGTAAAATAGCCCACAGTACTAAAGAGGAACTCTAGAAAAAAAATATTTCAAATAAACTGGTGCCAGAAATTTGTAATTTATTTCTATAAAAAAAAAAAAAAATCTCAAGTCTTACAGTACTAATTAGCTGCTGTATGTTCAGCAGGAAGTGGTGTATTCTTTCCAGTCTGACACAGTAATATCTGCTGCCACCTCTGTCCATGTCAGGAACTGTCCAAAGTAAGCAGCAGATATCACTGTGTCAGACTGGAAAGAATACACCATTTCCTGCAGGACATACAGCAGCTGATAAGTACTGGAAGGCTAGATGGTTTTTAGGGGAAGAAAATTAAAAATATATATAACTTTCTGACACCAGTTGATTTAAAAAAATATGTATTTTTTTTTAGCTTGATATCCCCTATCCTATAGGTGGGAACTAGATAAAAATTGGGGAAATTGGCTACAGGGGAGACCTTACCTAGACACTGGCGGAAAATATATATGGGGCAGACATGGGTAATAGGGAAAAACTACATATGGTGGGACCTCCTCCACATGTACAGGGGGTACTTACCTAATGGCGGAGATGGAAAAATGCTCTGGACCTATATGCTATAGTGTGTTAACCCTTTCCTTTTTTTAACCTTACAGTAAGTTTATATATTAGCTAATAATAATCGATGTAATTCTGTAACATTCCTATATTATTATTAATGTTGTCAGCATTACTTGAATGGCGGTTGAGGGAGGGGGAGCTGCTGAGATTCACCCTGTTGGCCAAATTACCTAGAAACAGTCATGGATCAGACAGCTGGCAGTATTTACGGTGACACGCTGCTTGGCGCTGTAAGTGGGTGCTCTGTAGCTGTCACTAATAGGAGGAATTAAGACATTGAAGAATTATCACTACTATTTACAGTAAAATACAAGTGGATGGGGGGTTTTAATACCCCTTCCACACATATTGGAGCCAAATCTGGTATTTAAAGGGGTAGTGCGGCGTTTCAAAACTATTCACTAAATAACACACATTACAAAGTTATACAACTTTGTAATGTATGTGATGTTAGTGAATGGCCCCCTTCCCCGTGTTTCCCCCCACCCACTCTAGACCCGGAAGTGTGATGCACTATACTCACCTCATTCGTGTCGACCCCCGTCCGCCATCTTGTGACAATGATGTCATCTTCGGGAGGCCAGCCGAACCGCTCCATCCGTCCCACATGCCGGCCGCCCTCTGCCGCGTCATCAGCTGCTCAGCCGCGATTGTCTGAGCTCAGTAATGACGCTGACATAATAGTGATTTGAATCAATAGTGATGCACGGCCGATTGCTGATTGCCGACTATAAAAAAGTAATAAAGTTTATACATACCTGTGCAACCTCCCCGATGCTTCTGTCCGCTCCCTGGTATCTTTCAGTCTTCTGCAGTAACAGCAGACTACAGCCAGTGATTGGCTGAGCTACCTGTCACCTCAGAGGCGCTGCAGTTCTCGTGGCGGCTGTGGACAGAAGACAGGAAGATACCAGGGAGTAGTGGTGTAGCTACCGGGCCGCTACCAAGAAGGGGCCCTTGAGGCCCCCGCTTGCCATTGCACTGCCCCCCTCCCACTCCCTCTTGTGACCGCAAGCAGTGTTTAGCTTGTGATCACAAAAGGGAGTCCAGTCTGGCCACCGGCTGACGCGCGACTCCCCGCCTCCGTCCGGCCCCATCCCCGGCAACCAGTGATCCCTGTGTGCGACGGGGAAGTACTTCCGGCACAGGGAGCGTCGCTAATACGTGCTCCCTGTGCCGAAAGTAACAGCCCTGATGGACACAGGGATCACTGGTGCGTGTGCTGCCGGTGATGCGACCGGGGAGCCTCGCCTCAGCCCGCCAGACTGGACTGCAGGGGAAAAGAGCCACGACGGGGCAGCGAGTTGTCAGGTTTTTTTATTTGTGCTATGTGCTTTGCATAGATGGGGGGCATCTATGAGTGGGATACATAGAGCCATCTATGAGGGAAATATCATGGGGGCATCTATGAGTGGGATACATAGGGGCATCTATGAGGGGGATACATAGGGCCATCTATGAGGGGGATGTCATGGGGGGCATCTATGAGGGGGATACATTGGGGGCATCTATGAGGGGATATCATGGGGGGCATCTATGAATGGGATACATGGGGGCGTCTATGAGGTGGATACATAAGGGCATCTATGAGGGAGATAACATGGGGGTATCTATTAGAGGGACAACACAGGGGGGCCATCTATAAGAGGAACAACACAGGGGGGGCACCTATAAGGGAGACAACATGGGGGCTATCTATAAGGGGGAAACATTGAGGGGCCTTATATAAGAGGGACTACACGGGGGGTGTATACAATAGGGCATGCACAGAGGGATGCATATACTATAAGGGGGTCACATAGAGTCAGCCTACTCACTAAATGAGGGTGTAAAGGGGCCATTACAGATGTGCAGTTTGTAGAGAGATGAGGATGGTGCCAGAGTGAGGAGCCTAATATGTCTGGCAGATTCTGTGAATTCGTGGCTCAGAGAAGTTCTCATAATGGCTCAGAACGGATCAAAAAGACGATGAAAAGGTAAAAACTCTGATCAAAGAAGACGTCCCCTTTGAGTGATTTGATATACCTGCATTGTAATGTATATGGTGTACAGAACCTGTGTAGAGCTGGGTCTGCCTATGTATGACTGGATGAGGTGATAGTGATCTGTGTACAGTGGATTTATTCAGTAGCAGCGGTGGTGTTAGTATGTGGTGGTATTAGTCAGTAGCAGCGGTGGCATTAGTTAGTATGTGGTGGTATAAGTAGCAGCGGTGGTGTTAGTCAGTATTTAGTGGTATTAATCAATAGCAGCAGTGGTGTAAGTCAATATGTGGTGGTAATATTCAGTAGCAGCGGTGGTGATAGTCAATATGTGGTGGAATTATTTGTTACTTATTTGGTACTGTGTTTTATTGGATTTAGTATACTGGATTTGGTCAGTAACAATATGGTGGTGATGGTAGTGGTTGTGGTGTGGCGGTAATATTTGTCCCTTTTACACTGGTATTATTGGCAATATTGGGGTCAGTATACAGGATTTGGTTAGTAACAGTATGGTAATATTTATAGTTATAATATTTACTATATACTGGTATTATTGGTAATATCGGTCTTTATATAGATATATATATATATATATACACACACATCAATAGCATCGAGGAAGAGGGGGCCCAAGTTGACCTCTTGCACCAGGGCCCAAGAGACATTAGCTACGCCCCTGCCAGGGAGAACCACCGGGGAGCATGGTCAGATATGTCTAAACTTTATTATTTTACACTTTTACAGCAAGGGGTGCACGAACATCGCTAATGATATATATATAGATAGATAGATAGATAGCTTTTGCTGCACGATATTGGACCCATGTAATAGGCTCAAGAAGCAAGCGCCGATCTGGCAGTTGAGCGCTCGTTTACATTACTGATCAGGCCATGTAACATGACCCTAAGTTTCTGAATACTCTTAGATACCTGACTTGACTCGGACCTTGCAGGTGGCAACAGTGAACTTGGGTACTCAGTTGTGGGGTCTTAAAGAGACAGTCCCTATGCCCACGCATATGAACTAATGCTGTCTGTGGGCACCGAGCGACACAAGATCAGGGATGTAGGCCCCAGCTAGTGGATAGAGCTAGCCATTGTGGAGACCTATGTCTGTTTTTCATGTTTTTTTAGACAGTTCTCTATAATGTCTTGTACATGTGAATAGGCTTTTTTTTTTTTTGCAGCAGCAGGTGCATGGATTTCTGCAACCCTCTTTCAGATACATGGGACATTCATAGAAATGTTTGCAACACAACTTAGTGGGTGCAATGGCCATCACAGAGAGATCCTCCATGCCAGCTATTTAAAGGGGTTATCCAGCGCTACAAAAACATGGCCACTTTCCCCCTACTGTTGTCTCCAGTTTGGGTGGGGTTTTGAAACTCAGTTCCATTTAAGTAAATGGAGCTTAATTGGAAACTGCACCTGAACTGGAGACAACTGTAGGGGGGAAAGTGGCCATGTTTTTGTAGCGCTGGATAACCCCTTTAACCATTTAAATGCTGCTGTCAAAACTGACAGTGGCATTTAAATGGCCTGGATTACCTTCATTGGTGGTCCATGGTGCAGTCTGAGACCCCTATGAGGCGTTTCAGCTTGCCTGAGATCGGTGGTTGTCAATTTTAAACACCTTTATTTATTTTTAAGTTTTAATTTTTTTTTTGTAGTAAAACGAAATAAAAGTTATGTACATTGGGTATCGCTGCAATCGTACTGACTTGAAGAATATAGGTAGCGTGTCAGCTTAACCATATGGCAAACTATGTGAAGAGGAGAACAAGAGGAGCAAGAGGGCAAGTAGTCAGGTGGACGGTCTTAGTGACTGACAGCTGTAAGTGTGCATGTACAGCTGTCAATCCCTGACTAGGCCCACCCACTTGACTACTTAGACAGAGCAGAGGTTTATATGACTAAATGACAAGTTATCCTGGAACTTTTCCCATAGAACTATACAGGAGTCTGCCCAGCCCCTCCTGCTCCACAGCAATACGCTTCAGATTGGGCTGCCTTTCCAATGTGACAGGGTCATTTGATAAAAGTTGCCAGCTATAGGTTATATCATTGAATGCAGTATAAGCAGACGTTTTTCCCCGTGTAACGCTCAGTGTGAACGTGCGCACGGCCGCTATGTAGCTGGCGGGTCCTGTGTGAGGAGAACGTTATCTGCGCATCATTGTCTGAGCTTTCTGAAGCCTCATTCAGTTTGTGCTGAGAACAGGACTCAACCATTCCCCGCACAGGGGGGTACATTTCCTTTAATTTATAGCATTACCCTAGTTTATCGTTTCCATGTCTTTACTATCGGATTCACTGTCTTGGGTAAAATTTTTATATTCTCAATGAAGTGTAGTGAATTGGTAAAGCCTGTGTCTATGACCTTGCTACTATTTACTGGAGGAGAAGCACCCCTCCTACTCTGCAGTGGGCAGCGCCGGCTCCCGGCTGCTCTGTAAGCTGTACAATCCGCTCAGCTGCTCCAGGGAGATACACACAGTCAGAGATACCGGGGCTGCCCTACCGGACGCGCTCACCTGGGAGTCACGACAACCGGTGCAAAAGCAGCCTGTCACCCCGACCGAGGGCGGCCACAGCCGAGCCTAGCCGCTGCTCCATCCAAGTGCAGAGCCCGGGGCGCTGGAAGATTACATCGTGACCCGAGGACAGGACACAGGAATAAGGTGAGGTACGGCCGGGGAAGGGATGGCACCCAGCTGCACGGGTTAACCGTGTGAGTGACGGGGCCGGGATAAGCTGTGCCTGCTTTCCTGTGTGTAAGGGAAGTTCTGCCCTCAGCCCTTCTCTCTAGGTCCCCATTGATGCATATATGTATACTGTGTATATATATATATATACTATGGAGAAGCGTCCATTGCAGATGTGTAACATTATATAACGTCAATTATGTAATATAGCATAGCAGACTGGGCAATACCCAGCACAAGGGCTTCCCTGGCATGGGGGCATATGGCATCCTGCTGGTCAAAGTCTTTGCTGGGTCCATGGCTAGGACTTCATGTGGAGCGGCACCGCCAATGGTCTCCATCATCATCACCGCTACATGGTGCCCGCTCCTATACACAGGGGCATCTCAGGGGTTAACTGGGTGATTCGCTGCCCAGTCTCTTGTGCAACACCTACCAAAGGGGGAAGCTGGCTGCATGGGCTCCCCCAGGAACCCCCTCTCTCCCTGAGGGGTCACATCTGCTGAGTTTGGTGTCCAGAGATCCTCCGCACATGCCAGCTGTGCTGAACAGCTGTACCAGACCCTGGGATAATCCGAGATCAGCCAGCCGGTAATGAATTCCCATCACACACAGGGAGGAGGTGACATGCCTGTCTCCAGCACAGACCTCCACCAATGGATCAGACGCTGGCCATAGATGTATAGGGAGAGCCTAATGCTACTATTAATGGAAGTCTTCTGCCAGTTCTGCCGCCAAATATTATTTTGCCCACTGACCAAATGCTCCGTTCATAATTGGGGGAAATTAGAGAAGTGGTTGTATGTAGATGCTTTGTAGACCCCTATTGTACCTCTGCGGTGGCAGTGCTATGGAAAATGGGGGTCAGTGAAGCACAAAGATTAGAGTCTTTTGGCACTAATCACTTTGCAGCATCAGCGGCGGTATGCCTTGTGTCCAATCATTACGGGCAGATGTGACCACCGGATATCAGGCCGTGCACAGCACTTAGAAGACAATGACGACAAAATAATTTACAAACATTACATACATACATTGCTTTACTGCCCCTAGAAATGATATAGCTCTATGCATCTGCCTAATGTGCCAATGTAATAAAAAGACCAGACTATGGATCACTCAGTGTTCTGTACTGACCCTGTAAGGAACAGATCCTGCATTGCTGGGGAAGGTCAGTCGTTTCTTGAATGGATGTAGGTTTACATTATTTCAAAAATAGGTATTGCTTTATACTTCAGCTAACCTTATAACTGTTTGTGTAGTGGAACAAAGAAGGCATTGGGGGAATTTACAAAGACCCCAATTCACATTTCTGTGGCTGATTTTTTTTATTGTCAGGAGACACTGATGAGGATTCCTGGCCAGAGGAATAAAAAAAAAAAAAACTAAAAAAAAAAAAGTCATACTTACCTGCTGCTGCGGTGGTGTCCTCCTCTGGATTCTCCTTCACTCTTTGTACCACAATGCCAGGGGAGGGAGTGGCCTCTTGTGGCCGGAGGTATAATGCTGCCACCAGCCACAAGAATGATTGACAGGGTTGTGTGCCAACGGCTCCCGGCCCGGTCAATCACAGAGCCACATTTTAAGGGCTTATCCAGCATTACAAAAACATGGCCACTTCCAGAGACAGCACCGCTCTTGTTTCCAGTTCAGGGGTGGTTTGCAATTAAGCTCCATTCACTTCAATGGAACTTAGTCACAAAACCTGCACCCAAAACGGAGACAAGAGCGGTGCTGTCTCCGGAAGAAAGTGACCATGTTTTTGTAGCGCTGGATAACCCCTTTAACTGTATATGCTCCCTATTATGATCGTGTACAGATAGGGCCAGGGTCAGCACCAGTGGCACTTGCCCTCCCTGCCCCCCTATAACCAAGTTCTTCCCACTTGGTGAACACACTGAGATTGATACAAAATATCTACATAATTCTCCATAAATAGCAAATCAGAAGTATATAAACACAGAATTATTCCTTCCATACAGACGTTTGAATGTGTCCACTTCCACAAAAAAAAAACCACACCTTCTCCGGCACCACTTAACATGGGTCTCCAAACTGCGGCCCTCCAGCTCTTGCGAAACCACAACTCCCATCATGCCTGGACAGCTAAACCTTTGGTTTTGGCTGTCCAGGCATGATGGGAAATGTAGTTTTGCAACAGCTGGAGGGCCGCAGTTTGGAGACCCATGACTTAGAAGGCTGTAATAGAAAATGGAACATTAATCCAGGGTGCTCAATCGTGACACGGGTAGCTAGTAGGATTCCAAATGCAACAGAGTAATAAACATGGATGGCACTCACCACTTATCCAAATGCCTCTTTTATTAGGGTCAAACATGCAATGTCAGATGGGAGGACACACCACTCTCCTTGGCCAAGGAGAGTGGGTGCGTTCCCCCATCTGGCGCTGCATGTTTTACCACAATAAAGGAGGCGTTCGGATAAGTGGTGAGCGCCATCGGATGTTCATTACTCACATTTGTTTTTTTAGGGTACAAACCCACACACCGTATACACAGCAGATACGCAACAAATACGCAGCAAATACGCAGCAGATTTGTTGGTACAGATTTGATGCTGTGTTCAGTTATTTAGATATAATCTGCTGCGTTTTTGCTGCGTATTTGCTGCGTGTTTGCTGCGTATTTGCTGCGTATCGCAGCAGTAAATACGCTGCATATACGGTGTGTGGGTTTATACCCTTATTAAAGTGTATTTGCCCGGGTTATGATCTCAGTTAAAAAAAAATCATTGTCCTGACAAGCCCATTTCATGTGTTAAAGGAAACAATCACTAGAAAAACGTACTGCATGCCATCTATCAATACATTGGTATACAGTCCCTGGCGCTGTTTCAAGCCATATGAGCATTACTTATATGGCCCAAAAACGCAACTTTGTAAATCCTACCTATGTAGGCATAGGGGTTGGTCCTCTGCTGCTAACTAGTCACAGCAGGCAGGGAACGCCTGGGGGCTTCGGCACTTAGGGGTGGTCCCTCTGTGATGTTAAAGCTGCTATTGGCTGACACTCCCTGGGAGGTGTGATTACCGAAGATGATTCCTGCCAGCTGTGACTAGTTAGCTGCCGAGGACCGCCTGATGTCTACATAGGTAGGATTTACATATGGCGCCGAACATTTACAAAGCGCTGCTTCGGGCCTTATAAGTAACGCTCATAATGATTATTATATGGCTTGAAACAGTGCTGGGGGCTGTATACCAACGTATTTATTGATAGTCACATTTTTCTAGTGATTGGTTCCCTTTAAAATAATTTATTCTACTATATTGTAGAAAAGGATTAGGTGATTATGGCCTAAAATAAAAATCTCAACCCTTTTGGCTATGTTTACACACAGTATTTTCGTTCAATATTTTGCAACCAAAACAGAGAGGCTATGTTCACACACTGCTGAAATTGAGTGGATGGCCATCATTTAATAGCAAGTAATTACCGTTATTTCAAAACAGTGGCCATTGTTTTAAAATAACGTCCAGTTATTTACCTTTATATGGCGGCCATCCACTCAATTTTAGCAGTGTGTGAACATAGCCTTTCTGTGTTTTCAATCCACTCCTGGTTTTGGTTGCAAAATACTGAGCAATAATACTGTGTGTGAACATAGTTTAAGGCTGGGTTCACACTACGTATATTTGAGGCTGTATTTGTGAGGCTGTATAGCAACCAAAACAAGGAGTGGATTGAAAACACAGAAAGGCTATGTTCACATAATGTTGTAATTGAGTGGATGGCCGTCATTTAATGGCAAATATTTGCTGTTATTTTAAAACAACGGCTGTTATATTGAAATAATGGAAGTTATTTACCGTTATATGGCGGACATCCACTCAATTTCAACATTGTGTGAACAGATCCTTTCTGGGTTTTCAATCCACTCCTGGTTTTGGTTGCTATGAGGACCTGACATGAGGACCAAATACAGCCTGAAATATACATAGTGTGAACCCAGCCTAAGACTGTATAGTAAATGGGTAGTGCCGCAAGACACAAATCACTTATCCACAGGTTTTGTGAGGAATGTAATACTGCTGTGGTCTGACCACTGGTACCGCACCGCCATGATTCTTGTAACTCATCCAGGTCCTTTGTATAAAATGAGCCGGGATTATGACTGCACTGCTGCTCTATTGACCCTTTATCGGACCTCATTGATGTTGAGTAAAGCACCGATGACCACAACTCACATCAAACAGAGGACAGGACTCGTTGACAGAATTGTGGCAGTACCAGTGGTCAGACTCCCAGCAATATTATATCAATTACCTATTCATTTACTGTTCACCATACAGTACAAATAGTGTGCATTACTGCCTGTTAGTGTCTTACTGACAAGCAACCTACTAGGCGGCACTTCTGGCACAGGGAGGAGCCCCCTCTACTACTACCAAACACTTTAGATGCTACAGTCACTATTGACCATGGCAACTAGACAGTGCATTGAATTTATTTTTCAGATTTTTTTTTTTTTTCTTTTGCCATGCCAATGACGAACCATATAAGCATGTTATTCGCAGCAGACACGGAGGCCTTCAGAAGGCCTTGGGCTGCTGTGACAGTGGCTTAGCTACTTTGTCACGGGGAGACGATTTTACCCCTATAACACCAACAGTGTACAGCACAACTGTTTAATTGGCGCTGTCAGTTTTAAAAGGTTAAATACCAGACAGCATTGCTATTGCGGATGTCTATCATTAGCAGAGCGGGTTTGTTGCTGAAAGCAGCTGACACCAGCTGTGTATGGAGCAGGCTCAGCTCCTGATCTCACTTCATACACCCCTATACGTCTACCGATGTTAAGAGGTTAAATTCTGTCTCCACTTTGCTGTGAAACACTAAAAGGGTTAACAAACTTCCTCAGTGTCATTTTTGAATACTTTGAGGGGTGCAATTTTTTATTTTAAGAGGGTGATTATGGGGGTTTCTTACATACTGGCCCTTTAAGGGTACGTTCACACTTACCGAATCCGCAGCTGATTTTCTGCTGCAGATCCGCAGCAGATTTCATTTAAATAACTGAACACCGCATCAAATCTGCACCATCGAATCTGCTGCGGATCCTGTAGGTGTGAACGCACCCTAAAAATTAAGTGCCCCTTAAAACATTTGATGTAGAAATCTTCTTGAAAATTTGAAAAATTGCTGCTAAACTTCTTAACGCGCCAACCTAGAGATGAGCGCAACTCGAGCATGCTCCAGCCTGATTGTTCCCCATTTGAATATTAGATGCTGCCTGGAGAACATGGATCCAACTTTTTCCGCCAGCGGTATTCAAATGCCAAACAATTGTACTCAAGCGTGCTCATCTCTAGTGACAACATTCAATAAAATGTAAAATGATGATCATTTCATAGCAATGCCCTGCTAATTAACTGGAAGGGAACACAGGTATATGAATAACAGAGGTGCCCACATTAGCTGTTGTGCACAACTGACCATCAACCTCTATAAAGGTCACTGAGCAAACCCAGAAGCCCTTTCTCATTCATCTTAAAGGGGTTATCCAGCGCTACAAAAACATGGCCACTTTTCCTCCTCTCTTGTCTCCAGTTTGGGTGGTGTTTCAAACTCAGTTCCATTGAAGTAAATGGAGCTTAATTGCAAACCACACCTGAACTGGAGACAAAAGAGGGGGAAAAGTAACCATATTTTTGTAGCGCTGGATAACCCCTTTAATGGAACAAGCCCTGTCTATTGTGTCTGTGGGTCATGGGGCTTGCTGTAAAGCATGGGGGAGATTTATTAAACATGTTGTAAAGTGAAACTGTCTCAGTTGCCCCTAGCAACCAATCAGATTCCACCTTTCATTTTCCAAAGAGTCTGTGAGGAATGAGAGGTGGAATCTGATTGGTTGCTAGGGGCAACTGAGACAGTTTCACTTTACACTATGTTTTATAAATCTACCCCCATGTCTCTAGATCAGGGATGGGGAACTTTCAGCCCTCCAGCTGTTGCAAAACTACAATTCCAATCATGCCTGGACAGCCAAAGCTTCGCTTTGGCTGTCCAAGCATGATGGGAATTGTAGTTTTGCAAGAGCCAGAGGGCTTAAGCTGGTCTAAATGCTGTTAAAAAAGCTCAGGTAAGATGGCAGCCCCCATAATAGTGTAAAAAGAGTAAATAAACAAATTAGAAAAAAAGAATCTGTTTCGGTAGCTGGCACTAGGTGATACATTACCTTTAACTACTGCTCGGATACGTAAGAAGTGAAAGTGGCAAAGAGGTGGACAGCAAACATTCGTCACTTTCCTTGTGTAAAGTGGACTAATTGACATACTGTCGTAGGCATTTATAACTTGTGGCTTTGTAAGCCAAAACTAGATGTGGAACCTACACAGTGAAGAACTATAATAGAAATAGATAATGAATATAATAGCACTGCACATGGGGGAACTGCTGCTCTAACTCTTTAACTCTTTCCTGTCCTGTGCCGTACTGTTATATCATGATAGGTGAGATGTATCACTTAAAGAGGATGTACCATCAGGTACATCCTCTTTAAAATGACACTGTCACCCCCTTTTTGCATTAAAGGGTAAATGTTGCAGTTTTCATACCTGATTTTATATAATACATCATGGTGCTTTTTCCAGTAAAAAGTCATCTTTTATCATCTGGATTGTGCTACCTAGGTTGGATTTCACGGCCACAGCCCCACTTAGCCCCGCCCACATTGCCACTGTAGGCCCCACCCCTCCATGATGTCCTAGAGGGGGTGGGACCTAGACCTTTAGGCGGGGCTTATGAGCAGATGACATCACGGAGGAGCATGGCCTACTGTGTCAATGTGGGCGGGGCTTTGCCGCTGCAGCCGTGCAGCCCAGGTAGTACAATATCCAGATGATAAAAGATCACTTTTTACTGGAACAAGCACCATAACGCATGATATAAAATCAGGAATGAAAACTGCAAAACTTACCCTTTACACCTGTGTAGAAAAGTCATAAAGTTTTGCAGTTTTCATTCCTGATTTTATATCATACGTTATGGTATCGGCTAACCAGATCCCTGACACTGCAGAGTGAGGAGGTATACACTATAGGGAACAATTACTGAGGGGGGAGGTAGGTTTACAGTATGAGGGGGCCGTACTGCAGAGGAGGATGCATATAGTATAGGGGAAGAACTACAGATGGGGGAGGAAGGTATACAGTATGGAGGCTTAAAGGGGTACTCCGGGCAAAATGTATTTTTTTTTTATATTTTATTACATATGGAAAGTTATACAAATCACTAATATACACTATTTATGGGAAATGCACATTGCTATTTCCCTCAATTGAGTAGATCCGGCAGGCTTACTTCCTCAAAAAAATGTGACGTCACTAGAGATGAGCGAACCGGGTTCGGGTTCGAGTCGATCCGAACCCGAACGTTTGGCATTTGATAAGCTGGGGCTGCTGAACTTGGATAAAGCTCTAAGGTTGTCTGGAAAACATGGATCCAGCCAATGACTATATCCATGTTTTCCACATAGCCTTAGGGCTTTATCCAACTTCAGCAGCCACCACTAATCAAATGCCGAAAGTTCGGGTTCAGATCGACTCGAGCATGCTGGAGGTTCGCTCATCTCTAGACGTCACGTCTCAAGTGCATGTCTTCCGGCAGGGTCCAGCAGGGGGCACATGTAGAAGTATAGACGTCTATGTAGAAGTGCAGTGCTCTCTCCCTCCCCATGCTGCCTCCATCCCTCTCTGCTTGTCTCCCGCCCGGTCCCGTGCAGGGGGGTGAGCGATGCTTATCTGCCGCTCACCCCGCTGCACCTCCTTCCAAGACGCTGCCCGTGCCCTCCTATGCTCTATGACCCCCTGCGGCTCCGTACCCCGCCGCCCGGTCCCGTACAGGAGCACTCACCCCACCACCCGGTCCCATTGGGGTTAGAGCTCCTGCACCTCTTTCCGTCTTCTGTGTGCCCCTGCGATCCCCTCTGCACCTCAGCGCTCACCCCGGCCGCTTGTTCCTGTTCAGGGTGAGCACTCCGACACCTCCTCTTGTCCCCTCTGTTCTCCTTATCCATCTTGTCATTCAGCCCCTGCAGCCCCGTGCCCCGCTGTGCCTTAGCGCTCATCCCGACTGAATACACCCTATTAGGGCGATTCCACCAGGGGAATTCCGCTCGGAATTTCCATCTGTTTTCCGCAGTGGGAACAGGACCTTAAAGGGCCGGCGTCAGCAACTGGCGATACTTGCTTGGGTGCTGGCGCTGGCCCACGCTTCCAAGCGATACATGTGGAATTCCGCACAGTTTCCGGATACGTATCTTGAGCTGTGTGGAATTACAGATGCCCCCCATAGGGTTCCGGAATCCAAAAACTTCCTGTCACTGATCTGATCTTCTGAGCGGAGATTATTCATTCAGCAGTGATGGACATTGTCATTCAGACAGAGCAGCCACTACCGGACCTGATCTGCAGGTATTTTTCCACTTTCCCATACAGTATGGTGGCATATGCCTGTTTCTGTGTCAGGGCCTCCCACTGTTAATGGTTATTGTGCATGCAGTCTGTCACCTTGAAGCAGAGAATTTCTTTGGAAGACTGCCTTGTGTAATCTGTTTGCCTGGTTAGATAGGCCAGGATCCTCTCTGCTATCTCTTGATTTGTGAGCTGTGATGGAGAGAGCATAGCAAATGTCTATAGCAGAATATTATTTTTTCTGTCATGGACAGATGGGAAAGAACCTCATTTCATGCTTAATACATCAGGTTTTAAGTGTGAAGACATTGCTCATAGCAACCCGCTTCCAGCTGTCAGTGTAAGAAAGCAAAAGCGTAAACTGGTTATTAGGAAGACACCTCCACATCTCTGTAATTCTGCTTTTTATAAATAATTCCCATAGTGCCCCATGTTGTATAGGTGCCATTTTGTTTTCAAAATTAGCATATATTAACATATAAAGTGATTTACATTTACTATGGGCTGCTAGGTAACGCACGGACATCATCATCATCATCATCATCATCAATCATTTCATGCCAGGAGGTCCGGTCTGCAGAATACTGTCCGTGCACAGACAGTATTGTGCAGACGTGTGAATGAGCGCTAAGGCACCCTCGTGCAGGGGGGGCGGGAGGCTGCCCGGGCGATCGTTAGATCTGGGCGGCCCATAGGAGATATCGGCGGTCTGCTGCTGCCACTCCTATTACACAGAACTATGGCAGCAGATCGTTGCAAGGCTGATAGTTTGTGTTTTCAGTCAGTTTAAAGACCTTGATAATCGATAATCGCTTTGTGTAATAGAAGACAACGATCAGCCGACATGCACAATATTGGCTGATCGTTTTCTTCTATTACACTAAGTGATTATCGGACGTAACGGATGATAATCAATTTGTGTAATAGGGCCTTTAGGTGGAGATTGATGACTGGTTCCCTGGACATTTACTGTATATACACACACAAAAGAAACTTGCATGGGTATGGCAGAGGGATTTTCTAACAGGTACTTATTTTTTGATAAGTACCCTTTTTTATTATAACATCCATTTTAAAAGGATGCTTCCAGAAACTGCAAGTTGTTTGGATTCTTCAGCATAAGGCAGCATTTTGAAAAGCCGTTTAGTATACAGTGAACTTCTATAGCTAGAGGACATCTAAATCCCCATACTGTAAATTTAATAACTTGCATTAGTCTCTGTCATCTCCCTATCCTTTGCCTGCGGACATGTACACAAAGGGCCCTCTTATATGGGCTGAACACTCATTTACCTTTTTATAATCTGGTCTTGTAAGGGTGTGTTCACACTGACAGGTTTTTAATTGTTTTTTATTGAAGCCAAAGCCAGGAACAGATTATAAATGAAGGACGGGTCATAAAGGAAAAACTGAGATTTCTGGCTTTGTTTTCAATTTAATAACTGACTGTGACTGTACTATAAAGGGGCCAGCAATCATCCGACAAACAAGCAACCGCTTGCTTATCGGCCGATAGGATCTTTTGTGCAGCTGGTAAAATCGTGGTTATCGGCCGCACAGACTGGAGATGTGTGACCAATAACAATGCATATAAATGGGCCCCAAGAGCAGTAACTTCATATGAAAGTTCTTCTAATCTTGTAAATGAGCTATCAAGGTTCTGATATAATCATAAAAATAAAAGTCAGAAGCTGTAAGAATTCAAAGATTTGCCCATATACCTTATTTAAAAAGTTTGGCTGGTCACCACCATTTTTGTGATTAAGTATGTTGGTTCATGCACTTAGGGCTCTATTACACGGGGCGATTATCGTGTGAATTATCATTATATCGTTTGTATTTAAATGATCGTTTTGTGTAAATGCAGGAAACGATCAAAGGATGAACGAGAAATCGTTGATTTGGGGCTAACAACAAAATCATTGTTAATCGTTCAATGTAATTCCGCATTCGTTCACTAATTGTTCAGTGTAATTCCACATCCTTCCTTCATTGGAGTCAGATGGAGTGAACGATTATAGTTTGCAATCGTTAAAAATCACTTAGTCTATTAGGACCCTAAGCTTATTGAGTGGCTTCCTGAAAACCCCATTCCAATATACTACAACCTCCATCTCTATAGACACTGCCTAATCATCTACACGTAGCCATAAACAGTGTTTGAACCTGACGCTTGATGGGAATTGTAGTTTTAAAACAGCTGGAGGACCTGAGTTTGACACGTCTGGTCCTGTTAAAGCTAAATGAGTTTTATTTATTTTTTTAAATCGATCCATTGGTTTTCGATGGGGCATCCATCATGGTTAAAGCGACTCTGTACCCACAATATATCCCCCCCAAACTACTTTTACCTTCGGACAGCTGCTTTTAATCCAAGATCTGTCCTGGGGTCCGTTCGGCAGGTGATGCAGTTAATGTCCTAAAAAACAACTTTTAAACTTGCAGCACTGTGGCATGGCCTAGAGTGTGTTTTCCCAAGCCTTGCACCGCCTCTCTGTCCCTCCTCCCCGCCGTCTTCACCATAAGGAATGCCCATGGCAGGATTTTTCCTATTCATCACCTGTGTGAAGACTGCACATGTGCTGGATCGTTAAGGCCCCTGTGCAGTGTTCACACATGTGATGATTAGGGAAAATACTACCCAGGGCATTCCTAATGATGATGATGAGGAGGAGGGATGGAGAGGCGGTGCAAGGCTTGGGCCCACACACTCTGGGCCACAGAAATTTGACACAGAGCTGCAAGTTTAAGAGTTGTTTTTAGGACAATATCTGCATCACCTGCCGAACCGACCCCAGGACAGATCTTGGATTAAAAGCAGCTATCCGAAGGCATAAGTGGTTTGGGGGGGCAGATTGTGGGTACAGAGTCACTTTAAGGGTGTCTTCACACGTAATGGAACCGCAGCGAAATCCACTGCGGATCCAGTGCCATTCATCCCTTTAAAAGCACATACCAGCAGTGGGATTGACATCCCGCTGTGAGTATGTGAGTTAACTGCCTGCAGCCCGCTGCTGAGAGCATACATTACCTGCTCGGCGCCGCGGCTGCATGTGAGGCTCCCGGCTCTGGTCCCGCTCAGCCAATCAGTGCTGCCGTGCACTGCACAAACTCAACAGTACACCTCTTCCTGTTTAAAAATTGTGGGTTTTTAGAAATTTTAAAATGTGATGTGAACTTAGCCTTAAAGGGGTTGTCCAGTGAAAATATTTTTCTTTAAAATCAACTGGTGTTAGAAAGTTAAGTAGATTTGTAATTTACTTCTATAAAAAATCTCAAGTCTTCTTATACTTATTAGCTGCTGTATGTCCTGCAGGAAATGTTTTATTTTCAGTCTGACACAGTGCTCTCTGCTGACATCTCTGGCCGAGACAGGAACTGTCCAGAACAGGAGAGGTTTTCTATGGGGATTCATAGAAAACCAAGAGTTCCTGTCTCGGCCAGAGATGTCAGCAGAGAGCCCTGTGTCAGACTGAAAATAAAATAACATTTCCTGCAGGACATACAGGAGCCAAAAAGTATGGGAAGACTTGAGATGTTTTAATAGAAGTAAATTACAAATCTATGTAACTTTTTGATATCAGTTGATTTGAAAGAAAACGTTTTTCGCTGGACAACCCCTTTAAGGCCCTATTACACGGGCCAATCAGGAGGAGCAAGCAAGTGCCGACCTGCCAGATCAGCGCTCGCTTGCTCCTCATTCCCCACTCGCTGCTGGTGCTATTACACGTGGGGACAAGTGTATGTGTGTGTGGGGGGGGGGGGCTGAGAGAGGGAGCCCATAAGATATAGCGACATTATTACGTTTATTTCAACATGTTGAAAGACAAGGATCATGTCGGCTGATTGTTGCCTTTTAACACTAGCTATTACACCAGGCGATAATAGGCCGAATACTGCCAATAAATACTTGGTGTAATAGGGCATTTAATCATAGTGGAAACATTGGCTGCAGTCTTCGCAACAACAATATGAAACAAGGCATAGTGTAAGGGTGCTATTACATGGAAGATTTTTCGGCGATTAATGATAAACAATCTCAAACTACCGCTATGGCAAACAATCTTAAATCATTCACCCTATTACACAGGACGAGGATCATTACTTACGGTCATTCTTGCACTCGTCCTTTCCTGGCTGATAGACCAGGGAACGACCAAATGACGTGTTATTACATCGAAGAATGTTCGAGCGATCAGTAATAAAAATAGGTCCAGATTCTATCAAATGATCAACGCTTTCTCGTTGGTTGTTTAATGGTTGCCTGCTATTACACAAAATGATTATGGTTTAAATCTGATTAAATTTATACAATAATCGTCCCGTGTAAAACGGCCCTAATACAGGTGTTATCCCCACACAAGACATCCACGGCCACATACCTATTATGTGAATTTTCACCCAAAATTTCTAGTTTCTGCAGCAGAATCTGCTTGTAATACGCAGACCTGAAGACTCCATACAGCACTTAATAAAAGCAGAACATGGCTCATAGGTATAGCTTATTATAGAATTCCCAGGTGTACCCTAAGTTTACCTGAGACATTCCAGTAAGTGTCAGGTTTTCAACAGAACTCTGCCAACATTGGGAATTGTTCCTTAGTATAAAGCCGAGTATCTGGCACAAATGTTATGGCTGCGATGAGTATTATGGCTTTTAGACATTATCTGTCAGCTTTTACTTGTGAAATGACAGTCTGATCTCTATGGACTATCCGGAGATTTACCGAGCTAGTTATTTCTTAGTCTCCTTACTTAATTATGGCCTTGAGTCTTTCATTTGTCTCAGTAGAGTGAGTTACAGATGTTCTTCCTTTCAGAGGCGTAATAAGTAATTCTTTACCCTTCTGTGGGTTAATGATGATTGTTAAAAATCGAACTAAAGTAGCTGTCAAGCTTTAGAGGAGAGTCCCATAGGAGGTCACAAGGAGAAGAGACGGACATGACCTTCTGCATCCATCGCCAAATATTCACAGGACATTAGTCATTTAATAACTTAGACTAAAGCTATATTCATACTTTCCTTAAGTTTGTCTGTAGTTACGGATCAGCCGATTTGGGCTTTTAACACTGTCCATATTACTGGCAATCTTTAGTGCAGAGCATAATTGCTGCACAGATTGTCCTATAGAAGTCAATGGGAACGTCTGTAATACTTGGGGATCCGTAATTGTTACGGATGAAACCTCCATAACGTCCGCAAATCAATATGAAATATCATTTTAAACCGTTCCCACTTATAGAATTATTACCTTCCCCCTTTTTGCTGACCCGCAAAAAAATACGGAGTATGGATACATTTCTTGTGGATTGCAGATGACTACAGACATCATATATGGACCTGAAACCCTACTGAACGTGTGAGAGTAGCCCTAGACTACATTTACACGTGACCTAAGGGTCCATTTACATAGAAAGATTATCTGACAGATTGTCTGCCAAAGATTTGAAGCCAAAGCCAGAAACAGACTATTAACAGAGATCAGGTCATAAAGGAAAGCCTGAGATTTCTCCTCTTTTCAAATCCATTCCAGGCTTTGGCTTCAAATCTTTGGCAGATAATCTTTCTGTGTAAATGGACCCTAAGTTTGTCTGCAATTTGGGACAAATTTAAAGCCCATTGATTCCAATTAGGCTGTTCACACTGTAGTTGTACAGATACTGCAAAAATTACTGACAACTTCTGTTTATCGCGGCACAGATGGTCCCATAGAAGTTAATGGGAGAGTCCTTAATTTTTACGGTCTGTAACGTCTGCCAATCCGTAAAAAATACAGATGAGTAATCATTTTAAGGCTATTTTCACGTGACATCATTTTTAATGACAAGAACGGACGTTGTTTTCAATTAAAAAATGGTTTGCATTGAAGTCAATCCAAACAATGACCAATGTTCACACAGTGTATTGAACAAAGGCCGTTGTTCGCAACAGCTTTTGTTCGCTACGGCCGTGGAAATAATTGACACGTCAATTATTTGCAGCCGTTCTGCATTGATTTCAGTGCAACAACGGCTGTTGCTTGATACTCAAGACAACAGCCGTTGTTTTTGCGTGCCAAAGAATGGCCATTGTTCGTATACCGTGTGGACATAGCCTAAACCATTCTCACTTATTTAACTCACCTAATCATCTTCCACTTTTTGCTGATCTGCAAAAAAATACGGATTATGGATGCCTGGTCACATTTTTTGTGGATTGCGGATAATTGCAGACGTCATATATAGTCCTGAAAAACTAGTGATTGTGTGACTGTAGCCTCCAGCCCGCACCTGCAATGAGCTGCTTACCTTGGGACCGTTCTATTTGTGCTGCAAACCATTCCTGTCTCCAGGAGACGTCTAACCTTCTTGTCAGTAGCCAAGGGTGGTTTTGTGGGATTTTATAGGCGCTGCTATTTCCTCAGATCATAAGACAAAAACTGGCTGGCTATATGAATAGAGGCTAGAGATTCATATGACATGACCTCAGAGTCCTTGTTCCATATTGTGGTATTCAGGATGTAAGGGTCTTTCTTTTCCCATTGTCACACTTCTTAATGTTTTATTCCATGTTGTGTTTTGGCCTGTGCAGGCAATGGGGAAGCAGAACAGCAAGCTCCGCCCAGAGATGCTACAAGACTTGCGGGAGAATACGGAATTCTCGGACCACGAGCTGCAGGAGTGGTATAAGGGCTTCTTGAAGGACTGTCCATCTGGCATTCTCAACGTGGAAGAATTTAAAAAGATCTACGCCAACTTCTTTCCCTACGGAGACGCCTCCAAGTTCGCTGAACACGTTTTCCGTACATTCGACACAAATGGTGACGGGACTATAGATTTCAGGGAATTTATCATTGCCCTGAGTGTCACCTCGAGGGGGAAACTGGAGCAGAAACTTAAGTGGGCATTCAGTATGTATGACCTAGATGGCAACGGCTACATCAGCCGGGAGGAGATGTTGGAGATAGTACAGGTAAGTGGAGAATGAAAATGCAATTTAGAGTTCAAGAACAATGTGACATGGCATTATGCTAGCTACAGCAATAAAAGCATAACTCGTGTGATATATATATATATATATATATATATATATATATATATATTTGTGTCATGTAGACGCAGAAAATTAAAGCTGTTTGTTGCTGATCGGCTGTATCCAACTACATTGTAGTGTTGTACAGTGAATGCATGCAGACCATGCAAATCCTATATACACCTCTACTCTAAACAGTACTTTTCTCACTATTCTCATTCTACCATTTACCATGTAATAATAATTACAAAGGATGAGCCAGGCCTTGAAATATAGATTCCGTGTCGTGTGACGTTAGGAAATAACCCTGCAGGGAAACGGCCTGT
Organism: Dendropsophus ebraccatus; assembly: GCF_027789765.1. NCBI lineage: Eukaryota > Metazoa > Chordata > Amphibia > Anura > Hylidae > Dendropsophus > Dendropsophus ebraccatus. The sequence continues at coordinate 136,109,400 of NC_091458.1, forward strand.
TTTCCTGGCTGCTGATCAGTCAATCGATTTAACATGAGGATTGCATACTTTATATAGCCAGCGTATTGGGGACATTGTTATTGGAGGGATGCTTACAAGGATAGTGATGATATACTCTCTCCTGTGCAGTTATGATACTTCCTTTAAATTTAAAGGGGTATTCCAACTATGCACAGGATAGGGAACAAGTAAGAGATCGCGTGGGAGGGATGTCCGACCTCCATACCCCCTGACGATATGCAGCTCCTTTTTTTTTTTTTTAATAGGGTCGTGGGTACGGCAAGTGACCCACTGCTCTATTTATTCTCTGAGGCCGCTGGAAAGAGCAGAGTTCTTGGTTCTTTTCGGCGGCTCCATAACATACCGTACCCACAACTCTACTCAAAACAAAGATCCCCCCGTAATCTCTTGGAATACCCCTTTAAAGCAAATGTACCACTAGAACATCGCTTTTTACATGAAGGGAATAGCGCCTCTTCGGGGATGCTTGTGCCATGGTCTTTTTTTTTTTTTAAACTGCAGACTGATTCCCGCACACGGCTATCATCGGGCATGAGTAACTGGAGGTGGGCCCGTCGGCCCCCACTGTGGCGATCTCCCCTCCCCTCTGTGACGCGACTCCACTGATTCTAAATGAGCCACGTCACAGAGGGGAGGGGATTTTGTCACACTGGAGGCCGGCGGATGCCTGACTGGTAATAGACCGGCGCCGTGTGCGGGAACTGGGCTGCAGTTCAAAAAAAGGACCATGTAAAAGACAAAAAAAGCGAAGTACTAGTGGTACATTCACTTAAAGACCCCTGCAGAAACAGAAATAAAGATTATTAATCTGAGCCCAGAATGTAATGTAACTGTAGATTACGAGCACATCCTGAGTGCTTTTCAGTAGTTTTTATTGGTATTGTCCTGGAGACCCCTTTAAGCTTTGTCTATGATACAATGCCTTTCCCGTACCATACTTAGTTTGGTAAAGGGAAGCAAATACTTTGAGTAAGCAGTTTCCTATGGGTAAAGGTATACATGCCGGATTCAGGGCTCATGGATATATTGTATAGCCACAGCTTTTGCTGGTGCGTTTAACATAATGCATGATTCCTGTCCGACTTCTGTTCACAGGCAATTTATAAGATGGTTTCCTCTGTAATGAAAATGCCAGAAGATGAGTCCACACCAGAGAAACGCACAGAGAAAATATTCCGACAGATGGACACAAATAATGATGGTACGTTGGAAGCACAGAGCAGAGCGTTTCTTCATCCCAGCTACACTGAGTGTGACCCGTCATGTTTGTGACAGTGTGTTTTACATAGTGCCTGGTGCACTGTGTATGTGTTTAGAAGCAAATGAGCTATGTTTTCCTATGCTCTAGTGCCTGGGAAGGAGCATAACTTATTGATCTCCACTACACATGCCATATGCTGCCTCCAGTGTCGTCCTTGCACCCAGAGAGGCTTCTTTTGGCACAAGAACTATGGAAATAGATGGAAGTTGAGCAGCAGTCAGTACAGCCTTGGCTGGCACCCAGTGCCTGCATGCATGGGCAGCACTAGATCTATTGGATGATGCGATCCTATCGCCAGGTCATGTGACTTGGACGCTAATTCAAAATGGACAACACTTCACCTACACTGTTTATTTTGCAGCTTTAGGTTTTTGCAAAAAGGGGCTATGAAGACTTTTTTTTTAAGGACATTGCACCATATTATTAAAGGGACATGGTATGATGTGTTTCATATATTTTATTTTCCTGCGTATAAGACTACTTTTTAACCCAGGAAAATCTTCTCAAAAGTCAGGGATACGCCAGGTGTTGTCTTAAAGGGCAGCTGCTGAAAAACTTCAGAACTGGACTGGAGAATCTGCAGTTGCCGCATATGGTGGGGGGAGCTCAAAACAGCCGCATCCCCAGCCATATGCGGTGACTGTACGTAGGACAAAGCAAGTTGCAGGTGTCCGGGGTATGGAAAAAAAAGAGAAACTGTAGATTGGCGCTGTGCCTAGACAAACACACACCTTTCCCCCGTCTGGCCGCCCTTGTATCCCACCAGTATTACTGTACCTCCTTCTCTGCCTCTCAGATATCACTGATGTCTGATGTTTTTTATCAATTTTTATTTGGTGTGCGTTGGAAGAGGGGTAGTCTTATACAGCAAGTATATCCCAAACTCTATATTTTACCTGTCTTATACGCCAGAGAATAGGTAAAATATCCCAGAAAAAAACACATTTGCCATCCTTGTACTGTGTCCACTGCTACATCATTTCAGCTTCTTACCATTATTTTTTCTGCTTCTATCTTTTCAGGTAAACTATCCTTGGAGGAGTTTATTAAAGGTGCCAAGAGTGACCCATCTATCGTACGGTTACTGCAGTGTGATCCCAGCACAGCCTCACAGTTCTGAGCCTTGTTGCAGCCTGGGAAACCTTTTTCTTCCAGTGGCCGTGCCTCGCTTCTGCATAGCGGCATGTCCCAGATACCTTTTTGGGCTATAGATGAACTTGAATGCACTGCCAACCAATCAGCCCACTTCCTACCCCTTAATTTATTACTCTAAATCTTGTATTATGTTTTATTATATGGAGTAACCATGGGATGCATGGAAAATATGGGCACAAGGGACGGGTGGGATGGGCAATTTTAGGTGAAAAATGGGACCAGAGACACCTTGCGAGTCTAGATTGCTACACAATGCAGTAATTGGTCGGCATCTTTACTTCTTTGCAGGGAATGAAGATGGTCCATGCGGAATGAGAAACGGTGGGTAATGGATGCACTTAAAGCAGGGAGTTACTATGCACGTTACATTTAATATATTTATTATGGGAAGGGGAGTAGGTTATTAGTTTCCTATCTTGTCTAGATTTGCACTTTGCTATGTCTCCTTCCTCTCAATAAGAGGGAGTGTAGTTTAACTAGCGTCCTTTTGTTCTGGATAGGTTATCTGTGAATTTGATCCCCGCATCATTTTTCTACTTATGGAATCAGCTCCATTAAAACATGCCAGTGTTCATTGTAAACCCATTTGGAGGCATCAATAAATATACAATATGCATTTCTGTTGTGTATGTAAGAAAAGTTCAGGGAATACTTAAAAGGATATGTACAGGAGATATAAAGCTTTTTTTGTTAGTTTTTAAGGGATGGTATACATTTGATATGAGCACTTGATAAGTAAAAATTAGGCCCATAACCGAAACACCCAAATGTCATTTTAGCATTGTACCTTTCTCATGACTAGTTGGGCCACTTGGTGGCGCTAGTGGACATGCCAGTGCAAGGCAATATTTTATACTTGTCTTTAATGGAGGTAACTAAATAGTTTATATTTCAAGTAACTACCCCCAACTTGCAGAATAAAGAGAGGATACGGTAAAAAGGAAATAATGTAACAGATCTGTTACATTATATGTAGTTAAAGGGTGCTTAAAGGGTCATTTTATAGTAAAATTATTCAGTGTGCACTAGTATTAGTAAGGTTATGCACTGGATTTATAGCCCCATATTTGCTTCTCCCCTGGTATCCTTCATAGACGTATACAGACAGTGGAGGACACTGAGGGAGAAGTATGGTCAGATGCTCCTATATACTTGCCCATATTATGGATTTAATCACCGCTCGGCATACAGAGGAGGATGGCACAGCCTGGAGGAGGGTTATCTGATATTAGCCCCACAGGAGGCTGTTGTTAGAGACCTATTAGAATCGATTTTTAACAATAAACGATCGCAAACAAGACCGTTCACCATATTACACAGAACGATAGTCATTAGTTACGATCGTTACAATTACCATTACAACGATAGTTTACTCCATCTGATCCCGGCAAAAGAAGGAAGGATGTGCAATTACATTGAACGATTAGAGACTGAATGCGGAATTACAGCAAACGATTAACAATCTAAATCAATGATCAACGACACACAAATGATTTTTCGATCATTGCCTGCAATTACACAGGACGATTATCATTTGAATTCGAACAATATAACGATTTTCCACACACTAACCGTCCCATGTAATAGGGCCCAGTGGATGGACACAATCTTATTAATACTGTACAATGAATCATTTTACTATGAAGTGGCCAACCCTTTTAACTATTGAAGCTGAGGATATTTAAAAATTCTAATGCATTCTCGCCTGTAGAAGACAATTTTAAAGAGGTACTCCGGGCTGGGGTCATTTTTATTGTGCGGCTGGGGAGGGGGTGGATATAGAAGGCGCCAGTCACTTACCTCCCCAGTTCCAGCATCGAGTCCCGGATTGCGCTGCCCTGTTCTCCCTTCTGGCTGCCACATCCTGGTCTGCGGCTTGAGACGTGATGTCTCAAGGCCGCTGAGCCATTTAGCGGTCATAGCGGAGTCCGCCTCAGGCGCTAAATGGCTGAGCTGCCTTGAGACGTCTCAAGCCGCAGCTCAGACAAGGAAGCAGCAGCTGGATGGGAGAACGGGGCGGCGCGATCCCCGGTCGTGCAATAAAAATGACCCCAGCCCGGAGTACCTCTTTAAAGTGACTGTACCACCAGGCCCAGGCTGAAGCACTGGAGCCGGCCGACCCACCCTTAGTGGGAGGAAACCCTAGCCCCTCTATGATAGGGTTCCATGGATTCTGATGGAGTCACGTCATGGAGGGGCTGGGGTTTCTTCCCACTGGGGGTGGGTCAGCCTGCCTGCAGTGCTTCAGCCTGGGCCTGGTGGTACAGTCACTTTAAAGGGGTTGTCCGGCGAAAAAAAATTATTCACAGAATAACACACATTACAAAGTTATACAACTTTGTAATGTATGTTATGTCTGTGAATGGCCCCCTTCCCCGTGTTTCCCCCCACCCCCGCTAGACCCGGAAGTGTGGTGCATTATACTCACCGCATGTCGTGTCGTCCACGGTCTCCGATCGTCAGCAGTGACGTCTTCTTCGGGAGCTTGGCGGATCTTCCCGAGTGCCGGCCGCCCTCTGCAGCGTCATCCGAAGCTCAGCCGCGATTGGCTGAGCATAACTGTGCTCAGCCAATCGCGGCTGAGCGGCTGATGACGTGGCCACGTCATCAGCTGCTCAGCCGCGATTGGCTGAGCACAGTTATGCTCAGCCAATCGCGGCTGAGCTTCGGATGACGCTGCAGAGGGCGGCCGGCACTCGGGAAGATCCGCCAAGCTCCCGAAGAAGACGTCACTGCTGACGATCGGAGACCGTGGACGACACGACATGCGGTGAGTATAATGCACCACACTTCCGGGTCTAGCGGGGGTGGGGGGAAACACGGGGAAGGGGGCCATTCACAGACATAACATACATTACGAAGTTGTATAACTTTGTAATGTGTGTTATTCTGTGAATAATTTTTTTTCGCCGGACAACCCCTTTAAGCTCTCAGCGTAGGGGAAAAATGGCATGCCGGACATTGTTTAGTTCTCCTTTAGCAGAATTAGCTTTTTAATGTGTAATATTTTTATTGCTGATATTCCTGGGCTTTTAAACCTGGATTTTACATGTATAGCTGTCTAGACATTGTCCAGAGGTCTGTCCAGGTGAATATTTTACTATGAAGCAGGGACCATACTTTTATTACTGTAGTTTACAGTCACACGTTTATCCTTTGAATTTTATTGCAGTCGGGAGGTAATACAAAAAGTCGTCCAGCTAGGATTACTCTTACTGGCTAACAAAAATATAATGAAATAATGTAAAACAAAAAGCTTCCAGACAACTTTGGACCGTTCATACATGGACATGATATAACCAAGTCTGAAGGAGTTGAAGAGACTAGGGATGAGCGAATTAACAGTGATAGCAAAGCGCTTTGCTAGGCTTAGTGGTCGGCTTGTTAGCAGGACTCTGTTTCGCTCCATGGCAATAGTAGCTCCTGGTTTCCCAGGACTGGATGCAGCTTTTCCAGGCCCCCAGAGCAGAACAGCAGTCAAAGGCAGCCGGCTGAGCCCAGCAAAGCACTTGTTTTTACTACACTACACTACTACTGTAAATTCACTGATCCCTAGAAGAGACTCAACGTGCCCAGAAAGCTCATTGTTTAATATTCTATCAGCAAGATCAGACACTGCATCCATCTTGATATGAAGCTGTGAATAAGTGTTCATATTGTTGCCAGCTGTATGTTACTAGCAATGTCCTGCCTGACGTATACTTTACACCAGTTAAACATAAAATATTAGTGCATGAGTTGGCAGAGTTTGGTTATGGCAGCTGTCTATTTACTCAGCCGGAGTCATGGATAATCGCTGGTTTCTTCAGGTTTTGTTACTGTTGATCGTGTATTCTGGAAGGTGGAGAAGACAAAAGCAGTAAAGTCCGGCAGCATTCAGTGACTACTTTATCAGTGAAAAGCCCAAGAACAGGCGGAGCACAGTCATCTTTTCTATGAGAAATAAAGTCTTGTATCCATGTCCATATGCCGGCCGCAACTTGGAAGTGTGTGTGTACGTGTGGGATATATTCGCAAAAATAATCATTGTGACTGCATATGAAAGTCCTATCCACTTACATCCAAAATACGGTCCGTTTACTGCATTGTTCCACAGTATCCTGCTGCAGAGTTTGACATGCCTTCCAGAGGTATGTCTTCCGATTTATCCAATAGGCTTGCTATATGTCCATTTGGTAAACCATCGGTCAGTTCTTGTATCTTCAAAGCCAGTCACTATTGCCATCAAGCATTTCTTCCTCTGATCTTACTCTTCTTTCTTCTAGTGGTATCTGTATTCTGACCTTAAAAAAAAATGTATATTTTTAGAAGACAATAAACATTCTTAAAGAGACTCTCCAGTATATATATAAATAAAAAAAACCTTTGTGTATGAAACCATTAAAAAAAAATGATGAGATCCTTGTGATGTCATATGGTTCTGTCATTGCTTGCATACTGTATCAGTCCGACTGGACGCTGTGGGTACCTAAGGCTGAGTTCACACTACATTTTTTTTCATCAGTTTTTGCGAAAAATGGATGGAAAAACTGATGCATTTGTGTGCATCCGTTTTGATCCATTTGTCCATTGTAAAAAAAAAAAGATCAAAACGCATCTATTTTTTTTTTTAACATACACAAAAATGTGGTTGACCATGTTTTTGTATATGTTAAAAAAATGTTTTTATGCGTTTTTTTCTTTATTATTATAATAGAAGTCAATGGAAAAACTGATGCACACAAATCCATCTGTTTTTTTCAGAGAAAAAAAAAAACTAAACTGATTGCAAAAACATAGTGTGAACCCAGCCTAATTGTGCCCAGTTAAATACAATTGGAGAGAACTAGTACATGACAAAGGTAAATTACATAAGTGATGTCATTATTGGGCTGAATGTAGTTTACTAGCAACTATATTTGGTTTCCCAGGCACGTTCTTTTTTTTTTTTTTTTTCCGTGGTACTTGAAGGTGTAGTACAGTGGTTTCCAACTCTCAGTACTACATCTGTTGCAAAATTATAATTCCAACCATGCCTGGACAATGAAAGTTAGATTTTTTTTTTTTTTTAATTCAAGAAAATATAACTTATTTAGCTACTAAAAAAAAAAAAATCTAAATTACTCCCATCCCTTTACTCATGGGTGAAGTGTGCAAGGCTGAATCTCATTGGAGATTTGAAAAATTTTAACCTGAAAAACTTTTGTTTAAAGGTTTACTGTGATAAAGAAATCTAAGATGAGATATGTAGAATATTTTACTCTAATGTTGTTTCTCCAATCTACATGCAGTCTATTCTCAGAAACCAAAGGTTGTAAGGAACTGAACTGCAGGGAAGAGGCTAGCCCAGCGATGGGGAACCACCTGCTCTCCAACTGTTGCAAAACTAAGATTCCCATCTGTCCAGGCAGGATGGGAATTGTAGTTTTGCAACAGCTAGAGGGCCAGAGGTTCCCTATCCCTGGGCTAGCACATAAGAGCTGCAACCATGATGTCAGTGTGTAATGGTCCTTTTAGACTGAACGATTATTGTTCAAATTTGCACGATAACGATCGCATTTGAGCGATAATCGTTCCGTGTAAACACAGCGAACGTTCAAGCGAGGAGCGAGAAATCGTTCATTTTGATCTTTCAACATGTTCTCAAATCGTCGTTTATCGTTCGCAAAAAATTTGCAGGTCGTTCCTTGTAAACAGTCTTTCAACGATTTGACCTATGTGTGAGATAGGCTTAAGCGATCGCAAAACGATTTTTCCATACTATGTATCGTTCCGTTTAAACCCTGATTGTTATATCGTTCATTCAAAATCGTTAATTATGCGATCGGGCGAATTATCGCTCCGTCTAGAAGGACCATAAGGGTCCATTTACACAGGAAGATTAACTGACAGATTATCTGCTGAAGATTTAAAGTCAAAGCCAGAAACAGACTATAAACAGAGATCAGGTCATGAAGTCCATTCCTGGCTTTGGCTTCAAATCTTTGGCTGATAATCTGTCAGATAATCTTTCTGTGTAAATGGGACCTCATGTGTGAACAGCCAATTTGCCTGGTGTGGTTTTAGGGTCATCCAGGGTTACAGAAACATAGTTCCTTTTTTTTTTTTTTTTTCTTTTTTTTTTCTCTTCAAAACAGCGCTTGAGGCCAAGAGTGGCACCATTTCTGAAAGAAAGCAGCTATGACTTTCTAATTCTGGATAATCCCTTTATAATGGTACAAATTGTTTCCAAACAAGAAAAAGTTATAATTAGTATGTGCAAATAATAATAATAATAATAATAATAATAATAATAATAAATCATTATAAATAATTCCTTTACTTATACAGTACAGCTTTACATAGCTTGTCATTGCTCAAATCATTCTTTGTCCTCATTATGGCTCATACCTAATTCCAAGTCCACCTTTGAGTATGTTTTTGGAGTGTGGGGGGAAACCGGTCTACCTAGAGGAAACCCACACAAACTCAAGGAGGACCTATACCAGGGGTAGGGAACCTTGGCTCTTAAAACTACAACTCCCATCATGCCTGGACAGCCAAAGCTAAAGCATTGGCTGTCCAGGCATGATGGAAGTTGTAGTTTTGCAACAGCTGGAGGAACAAAATAAATTTAGAGCATGTGGTTCTCCATAAGAGTTTGCTTACTTTCTTGTTGCTTTTGCGACACAGATGAACATCCATCAGCTGGAGTACTGTAAAGTAGCAGCGGGCACTGAACACCATTTCTGCAGCATCCAGTATTATAGAGATCACCCAGAGACATAACGTTGTACTCTGTAAGATAAAACAGAGGGATCATACAGCAACTATCTGACCGTACATTAGTTTAATTGGGAATTCCATGTAAGGGCTGGGTTCACACATCGTAAGACACTGGTCGTTCTGTGACCCAGCCATGTCACAGAACGACCAGTGTCAGTGAAGATCATCCCGTCCGGTACTGCAGTACTGGCCGAATGATCTTCATTTCTGTTAAATTGGGATGTGGACGCATCCATGTGCGCCCGCATCCCAATTCACCATTGAACACAATGGAAAGTGCGGCCAGAGTGGTACTCTCCATTGTGTGACCTGTCAGGCTTGTGCGGCCGCTATTCAATGAATAGTGCGTGTATACAATCTGGCTGGGATTCCCTCTGACTGCAGCACAGTGTAAGTTTTGTATAAATCACGGCCGTTGTTACAAATCAGCAACAACGACCGTAATTAATACAAAACTTATGTTGTGTGAACATAGCCTAATACTGTACTGCGGAAGAAATATATTGCAATACAGCCATAGAAACATAGAAGATCGTAGTATTTCCCATCTTATCATCTTAGGATAGATATATGTTTATCCCAGGCAGGTTTAAATTCTGATATTGCAGATTTACCAACCACATCTGCTGAAAGTTTGTTCCAAGTATCTACTACTTTTTCAGTAAAATAATATTTTCTAACATTTCTTTTGATTTTTTTTCCCCCTTTACTTACATAGATTCTTGTAGGATCAAAGGGACACTCATGTGCTATCTGTATGAGTTCCAGATTGGTGGTGCCACATGTAGAGAACAGGGTCCGTCCTTCATTGGCCACAGTGATTATAACAGAGACAGTAAGGCCGACTGTACAGGCCGCAGAGATTATTGCATTAATTATGCTGAGGATCACAGCTGCCCAACGCTGCAAGTAAGAGACAATGTCAGTGCGCACGAACACCATTACTGTATGATGTATAATGAAATATTAAACAGGAAAGCCATTTAATCCCATTAATCCTTCATTCGCAACCTCAAATAGTACCCATATGTCACATGTTCTTTCTCACCAGAGAAGTATGCGCCAGATACCGGGAGAGAACGATGGCCACAATTCCACAGGATATGCTCTGAGGAAAGAAGGAACAATATTCATTGTGCGTTATGGCTACAAAATAACTACAATCAGACGTTGTAGATCTATTTCTGTGGTATTGGCTGATGCAAAGTATAGGTGCTAATATGGTTAACTACATATAGATAAATGGCATAAGCTACGCTGACTTTTGTAGTGCTACTGCTTCAGGGTAATCCGGGCAGATTCCGTCGCTTGCCCTCGCTCACGGCCTGTGCCATAGACTCCATTCTATGGTTGGGCGGATTCCGCCGTCCTCTGAAAGAATTGACATGTTCGTCATTTTAGTGGACGGCAGAATCTGCCCGACCATAGAATGGAGTCTATGGTACAGACATAGATGCGAGTGGTGGAATTCACAGGAATTTTTCTGCACGGATTCCTCAGTGTGAACCCACCCTTATAGTAACTGTTGAGTGATCGCTGCAGTCTGGATTTGAACTGTAGCTAATGCTTGATAGTTATAAGTCAGTCACTAGTTACTAAAGATCACACTGTAGTCTTATTACGGTGCTCCTACACAGCGCTGTTTTGTGGTGCAGTTTTGAAGCCAAAGCCAGGTGTGGATCATAATGAGATAGATATAATAAAGACCAGATGTACTTCTACTCCACATGCCAGCTACTCCTTATACTCCACATGGAGTGAATGGGGAAAAAATAAAAAGTGGAAGTGGTATCTGTTCTTTATTATATCTAATTCACTATGATCCACACCAAAATTTGGCTTCAAAACTGCTCTGTATAGGAGCACCCTAAAGGCATTACCCGGCATAAGAAAATTGAATTTAAATAAAACCCCAAGACATAACTTTTTAAGATAATGTTATTATATAGCTGGCTTCACCGCTGACAGAGAATAAAACAATAAAATGTGTATTGTCTACACCTGCCTGGCTCCTCCATCTTTTTTGTAGACAATGCATCATTAAAGGGAAACTTAATCTGCTGATAAGCCCCTATAGGGCTGAGGATGAAGGTAAGTTTCTTCCCTTCATCCTTGGTGCTGTTTTGGAAATATTAGCAGTTTATTTAATATACTAATGAAGGGCTTTGGTGCACTGGGGACAGGGATGGCCTGCCCCTTCTAATGAATACAAATTAGGAAGGGTGGATCGTTAGCCCCGCCCCCAGTGAACAAAACCTTATTAGAAGTGCTTCTCAATTCCAGTCCTCGGGCCTCACCAACAGATCATGTTTTGTGGATTAATTCTTAGTATTTCACAGGTGATATAATTATACTCAGTGCATCAGGTATTATCACAGGTCTTTTTTGTATGGGATATCCTCAAAACATGACCTGTTGGTGAGGCCTGAGGACTGGAATTGAGAAGCACTGCTCTACAGTTTCCATAATCTGCTGTGAAAAAAATCTAGTTTAGGGAATAGCTATAAGAAAGCCTGTAAGCTGCTCTTCCTGTACTGATACAATGGAATTGCTGAGTGCTGGAGGAGAAGGGGAGCCCTGTGCTCCTCGTCCTGACAATCAGCACTTCCTGTGTAATGCAAAGCAGTATTATTGGCTCTCCCTGCATTACACAGTATCCAGACCGGACCAGAGGAGGTCAAAGCACTGGGGCAGAGCAGGAGCCAGGTGTGTCAGCATTACCAAGTGGGGGCAGATTAATATGGGCTGTGCAGGTGCAATGTAGCCTCGAGCAAATAAGCCGGGACTGGTCAGTGTGCCTGCACCACTTCAGGGCACAACAGCACATGCGCTGGATTCTATCTGCGCCGAAGATGATAATCCTGTCCAGGGAAGGGGGGGTTGCTTTAGCAAAGGAGGGTGGAGAGGAAGACCCAAGAGGTGGCCATACACTACTGTTTGGGCACACAGCAGGGCTAAGAAGGGAAGGAAGGCCATTTTAATGCTGGTTTTGTCACTAGAGATCCGCACCCCATAAATGTAGGCATCACCTGATGTATCAGGGACTTGTTCACAGAAATGCAGCTCTTGGGGGTATATGCTTGAGCAAACTTGGCACTAAAATCATTTATGTTTAGCAGTGCTGAGCAGACCTGTCAAACCTGGTTCATGTTAAGCAAAGTTATCCGAACCTAAACGCTTGGCATTGGGTTCCTGGTGGTTGAAGAAGTTTAAAGCCACCCTAGGGAGTGCTGGGAAAAAAGGCTGTATCTTATGTGGATCATTATCCCCATATTATCATACAGTATTTTTATCATGACTATTCTTTTCCCTTATACATTGTTATCTGTTTGGTATGATGAAATATCTTCATTTAGTGCCCTAGGTTTGGATGTTACACCCAACCCCAGAGCAGGTCTGTTTTCAATGCTACCATTGTTAAAGTCTATAACATACCTAATTTATGAGACTGAGTAATAAAACTACTTCAAATATTACTAACACCTTGAGTGGCTCCTATTTATATTAGTCACTCAGGCGACATCTTAGAGATTCTGGATGTCATTCATGGCGTTAGCCGGATATTCTATTAGAAATCTATTGTTAGTAAGAGGAAACACTGTATCCCATTTCCCAACTTGAGTGATTTAAGCAGCATTATAACTCCAAGGTTTTACAGCTTGGATAATTCTCACTGTAATTCTGAATGGGTTATTACTATTTGCTACTAATGATTATTAAATCCAAAAGTGTTCTGATAATTGAGTAAAAGAGACAAACAATGTCACCAATGTGCTACAACACGCTAGAACGGCTCATATCATGTCACATTAATGTCAACTCTTCAGTGCATTGTTACCACACTTATTAATAGAGTTGTGCCTGTTTCTTGGCTCAATAAAAGGCCACAGATCTAGGCACATACTATACAGTGGTACCTTGGTTTAAGAGTAACTTGGTTTAACAGCGTTTTGGTTTGAAGAGCTCACAGTTTTTCAAAATTGTGACTTGGTTTAAGAGCATTGCTTTGGTTTAAGAGCTCCCTGTACTGGGTATGAGGGGGAGTGGAGGAGGGGCATGGTCTGAACAGCAGGGTCTACAGCACTGTACTCTGAGCCAGGAAGTCTCCCTCACCTTCCAAATCATAGCAGATCCAGTTCAGGCTGGGGCTTACATCAGGGGACAGGACTGTGGAGGTGATCTATTCATAGCTGTAACCCCTCTCTCCCCAGACAGAGAGTGCTGCATGTATGTGCCCACATATGTTCTGCTCATTCCTTCATGCTCCCTGCAGTCTCTGTCCGCCCTTGTGTTTCCCATCCTCTCCATTACTGTACAGTAATTTATCACACATTCTGCTGTTTCTGAATGTTTGTTTCATCTGTTTTACATGTTATTCAGAATAATAAATAATTATTTTTGGGGTGTGGAACCAATTATCTGCATTTCAATGATTTCTTATGGGAAATTTTGCTTTGGTTTAAGAGTAGATGTGGATTACAAGCACGGTCCCGAAACTAATTATGCTCGTAATCCAAGGCACCGTTGTATTTGTAAAAAAAAAAAAATTACAAAAGGGTGTGTTCACTGGGAGTGGGCATGGAATCCAACTTTAAGGATGGGTTTACACATACCGAATCGCTTCGGATTTTGAATAGGTTTACATACTTGCAGCGGATTGTTTTATCTGCTGCGAGTATGTAATGCACTACCCCCCAACCCACTGCAGCCTAGTGAATACTTTACCCGTATGCGCTCCGACCTGCTTCTATGGCTTCCGGCTCCCTGACGTCCCGCTGTACCCACTGATTGGCTTAGCGGGACGTCAAGAAGCTAGGAGCTACAGAAGCAGGCTGGAGCACGGACGGGTAAAAGTATTTACCGGGCCGCGGCGGTTTAAGTGGGATGGCGCTTTACATACTCGCAGCAGAAAGAAAATTCCTCTGCTAGTATGTAAACCTATTCAAAAAGGAAAAAGTACAGGTAAAGGATAAGTAATTGCAGGTGGGGGCACGTCTCACCAAACTGGGCCCCGGAAGGTCATAAATCCAAAAGAAAGAGAGAAGACATCACTTCCATAGTCATCTGATGTGGTATTAAATTTGGAAGCTTTTTTGGAAGTGCTGTCTTCTCTCCTTGTTTTAAAGGAGTTTTCAAATTTGAGGCAACGTGCTCTCATCACCCGAGTGCTACTAAAAAAGTGTAGCGTGCCACACAAAAAAGTGCACTAGGATGCGGTCTATCGCAAGCCCACTCTTAAAAGAGATTGGCCCCCAACACACCTAATTCCCTTCCGGGCCAAAAGGCACCTGCAAAGGTCCAGGACAAATGTCCTCTTTCAGACGAGGCCAAGAGCAGACCGGTAAAACAACTACAGCTCGTACCTGAGCGTAACCCAGGCCCTCACCGTTCGTCATTTCAATCAAAAGGTGGTCACTCCCGAAGGAGAACCGGGGGTGCAGGGAGGCAAGGAGCACAGATGGCCACACATGCCTCCCCTAGACCTCCCAGGGGTCCCCAAAAGGTGACCGCAACCCGAAGAATCCTAGTGACAAAACAAACGTGGAAAGTGAACACACAGTGACAAAAAGAATAAATAAATCAGATGTGTGCTGTGTAAAACAGCCCGGACATCTGGCCGGATCTATAAAAATTCCTCGTAATTTTCACAGAGCCAGAGGCCGGAAAACTAGAGGTGAGTGCTCAAAGGGGTGTGAATGTGAAGTGCGTGCAAAGTGCCATTCCTCAGTTGGGGTCCCACACCCAGTGAGTTCAGGCACCCTGGGGTCACCACTCCCAGGGCACTTCTGCACCTCGACTCTCAACCCCCTCGAAACCTCATGGCCAGATCCAGACGGACATGGTCTACTAGGAAGGCTGCTCAGGCCGCACAGCCGACCGTTCTACCCATGCCATCTGTGTGGTTCTCTGCTCACTTAAGAACAGATACTACACTTGATCTTGGCCAAAAGGCCGAAAAGCGAAGGTCATAAATCCAAAAGAAAGAGAGAAGACATCACTTCCATAGTCATCTGATGTGGTATTAAATTTGGAAGCTTTTTTGGAAGTGCTGTCTTCTCTCCTTGTTTTAAAGGAGTTATCCAGCACTACAAAAACATGGCCACTTTCTTCCAGAGACAGCACCCCTATTGTCTCCAGTTTGGGCAGAGTGTTTTCTCTGAAAGAAAGTGGCCATGTTTTTGTAGCACTGGGTAACCCCTTTAAACCTATTCAAAATAGTACTAGTAGTAGTAGTAGTAGTAGTAAGTAGTAGTAGTAATAGTACCGGGAATCGCTGCGTGAAATCTGCTACAATCCGGTACATGTGAACCCACCAGATTTATCCAGGTCGGCTCATAGCAAACATAGATTCCATTTTCTGACTTTAAAACAGGACGACATTTGCCAATTTTATTAGGAAGTGTGAACATTTAAATAATTTTGGTCCAATTGTTGTTTTTTTTTTGTTTGTTTTTTTTGGGAGGGGGGGGGGTAGCTGTTGTATAATCCTAGTTGTATAAATGCTAGTCATTGTATTTTAAGAATTTTTGATGATGATTTTTCTAGTTTTCTATCTCACTTTCTATATTCTAAAATAATTCTGCAGTTTTTATTCTCACCACTAGGTCTAAAATTAGGCAGAGACTTCCTATTGTGATGAAAAGGAGGCTGTTGTAAAGTGATCTGTACAGCATTACAGCGACAGGTGACACCAGTAGATGACAAATGTGATAACGGACGTTATTTGTATTAAAAAAAAAAATGTTGTGGGAACATAGCCAATCAGTGCATGCTTGTATGCTCTTCTTGCAGCTGCTTGCTGGTCATTCTATTCTGCTATACTATAAGATATGGGGGTGTCTGTATACTGGGAACCACACTTAGGACCCTGAAAAGGGTCCCTAATATAACTGCTAAAGGAGAAGCCTAATTCTGCAATATGGTATCAGCATCAATACACTAAACCAGCCATTGTAACACGATTCCGCTAACCTACCAGAATTGCAGATGCCACAGCAGTGATGTTTGTTATGGAATACTGTAGTGCTAGACTATCCACCACTTTGGCGACATGTCTCAGGACCAATCCATGGACTATGGCCCCAACTATAAAATTTAGGTGCCCAATCACAATTAGCGCCAAGCCTTGTTTCATCAGAACTTTACCAAACAGGGTTTTATCCAGGGGCTCTGTGGAAAAAGCAAAAAAAATATATGTGAAATAGGAATCATTAGTCTGTATAACATTTTATATGCAGTATATATATTCCTAAAATTATAAAAAAAAATTTATTCTAACTCCATAAAGTGCCCTTTTTCCTCCAAACAGATGCACTGTTACAGAGATATATGCGTTTTTATATCTATGCAAATTAGTAAGTCTGGGGCGCTAAAGGTGGGCTAAGTGCTCCCCCAGTACACTGGTTTTCCTTCCCACCGATGACACGGCTAATGGATATCCATCAGACAGAAGAAGAGACTTCCTATTCCCAGCCTCTAGAGTTCTACTGCACTAGTTTGGAAAAAGAATTTTGGCACAGTTGGATTCAGTGTGGCGGCGGCGATCAGACAGTGCTACAAACTTTCATTGGCCAAGGTTGGTGATAGATTTACTTTAAAACTTTACCTTACTATGACAGACTGGCAATCTAAGGGCCCTATTCTACCGAACGATTATCGTTCAGATTATCGTTAAATCGTTTGAATCTAAACGATAATCGTTCGGTTGAAATGCAGTTAACGTTAACGACCGAACGAGAAATCGTTGATCGCTTTATAAGACCTGAACCTATTTTTATCGTTGCTTGTTCACAAATCGTTCGCATTGAATAAGACATCGTTCGGTCGTTCACAATAGATAAGAACGCAATAGCGAAGAAATAGCGATCGCATTTACGATCATAAGTAACGATTATCGTTCTATGGAAATGAGTGAACGTTTTCAGGTCTTTCGCAATAGCGGTCGTTTGAGATCGTTAATCGTTAACGATTATACAAACGATAATTGTCCGGTGGAATAGGGCCCTAAGAGTTGATGTCCACAATTATAGGCCTTCCAGGTGGTTTCAGTAAGTAATATTATATTGGAGTGGCTGGTTAGGTGATAGGTAGTCTCTTTCTTGGTTTGTAAGCACTTTGGAGGAACATCCCTTCTTAATAAGGCTATTGTATTTGGATAGATACTACATCATGGGGTTGTATGTTAGTCAGCGTTGGATAATCCCCTTGGTTTAGGATCACTATACTTCTGCCTTTTTTGTCAAATTCTGATGATGCTATACTGTAGTTCTGAAAGTATCAATGAAGTTTCCCTTGGCAGTGGGACAAAAGGAGAGTCCTGTTTCTAGTATTGGTAGTTCAGTGTATATTTGTATATTACGGTATCCAGCTGCTCCGGCACACTATTTAGTTCTGGGTTAGGCTTGTTTGGTTTCTCTTGTCTCTTTTGTTTTCCTCCTCTGCAATATCTGTTTCATCATTCATACAATGATCTGGATTTGATCTGTTATTTGTATGTGTATTGTGTATTACTTGTTTGTACCTCTGACCCTGCTTTTCTTTGGTGCCCATCTGGTGTGTACTCACTTTTGTTTGGACATTAATGACTGTGTTGAGTTATTTTAAAGGAACCCCAAATATACATTGTTACCCTCCTGGCTATGTTGAAAAAAAAAGAAAGTTATAGCTCTTAGAATGTGATGGTTAGGGCAATAAGGGCCAGTTCACACAGAGTAAAACTGGTGGAATCCGCCAGCCTCCGTGTCAACACAGGCAGTCTATGGGAGAGCATGTCTGTCATTTTTTCCAAGCGGAGAGAGGAGGTGCGCGAGCTGTCCCACAGACTGCCTATATTACATAGTTACATAGTTAATACGGTTGAAAAAAGACACATGTCCATCAAGTTCTACCAAGGAGGGGATGGATACAGGGAAGGGGGAGGGGTGATAGGTTCTATACATATGCATCTATATTATTTTGGTCTAAGAACTTGTCTAGGCCTGTTTTGAAGCCCTCTACTATTTTTGCTGTGACCAGATCCTGTGGTAAGACTGTTCCACAGATTCACAGTTCTCATGGTAAAGACGGCTTGTCGCCTCCGGAGATTGAACCTTTGTTGTCCTTTAAGGGGGTTTTACCTGGAAGATCCTTTCCCCATATTTCTGGTAGGGGCCATTTATATATTTAAATAAATTAATCATATCTCCCCTTAAACGTCTCTTCTCCAGACTAAACAAATGTAATATTGACTTGGAGGATGGCGGGATTACGCCAGTTTTACTCAATGTGAACAGGCCCTAAGGGATAAATTGATGATGATGATAATTATTATAGTAAAAATTAATAATGAGAATACTGATCTCAATTTACACAACAGAGCTGACAAGTGAGCTGTAAAACAGCAAGAAATCTCAGCTTATTATCTTTGCTCTAGTGGACTGTGCGAGAACCCGATTTTCTAATGTTTAATTTTACATAAATTATACACTGTTACATTTCTCTGCTTGATTAGACTCAAATACTTAAGATACTCATAATTTTTTTTAAGTTGATTAATGGACCAACACTGCTGCCATCGAAACTACAGCCATCGAAACTGAAATCAGTCCACTTTCTTAGCCAAGTGAGTAATAAATCTTTGTTATGCAATGATACATTCTGCTAATCTCCAATATTACTATATGATTTGGAAGATATGCTGTTAAAGGAGAAAAGAAGTCTGGCGTTATCTAAATGCTTTCAGCCGGCAGGGGGGGCATTGGTTACAAGTAACAATTTACCTCTCCCCATGCCCGTGGTGAGCGGCTGCGGGACCCCTGCTGGGCTCCGGAATCTCTGGGGTGTCCACGTCACAACCCAGGTGATGGACTGGCCACTCAGCCAGTCAGTGACTGTGGTGGGACGCCGCTCCAGTCAATGATTAGCTGAGCAGCCAGTGCATCACCCGGGACAAGCATTTGACTGTGACGTCATCACAACATCCGGCGGGGGTCACAAGGCCGAGCCCGCTGCTCACCACCCTCCCCCTGCAGGCTGCCGGCTTTTAGAAAACACCAGACTTCTCCTTTAAGAAATTAGGCCAAGATCTTTGGCTGGTGTGAATAAAGGCTAAATTTGGGTTCTATTAGAGAGAGCGATTTTTTTTGTTTTTGCTGACTAACATAAATAATCACACACAAGCGCTTTTGGGAACAACCTGAAATCACTCACCATAATACCCAGAACGATAGTCGTTAGTTACAATCGTAATTACGATCTTTACTATGATTGTTTACTCCTGATCCCAGCAAATGAACGAACAAAGTGCACATACACCGAAAGATTAGCGACCGATTAACAATGATTTTATGGTCAGCTCAAAAGATACAATCAATGACATATGAACGATTTTTCGACCATTGCCTGCATACACACGGAAAGAGTATCATTTAAATTTGAACGCAATATCGATTTTCCGCACTATAATTGCCCCGTGTAATAGGGCCCTTAGTTGTCACTCCCAGCTTTCTCAGATACAGATATAACTCTCAGCAGTTTTCACCTCCCAGTAGGGAGCCATACAATGATGGATAATGGTGGGGTTATAGTAGGAGTAAGTAGCACATTCCTTTGCCTCTTGGCTTTGAATTATCTGATTCTCAGTCTATCCCGATACTAACCTCTCCAATAATCCTTTTCTAATGCAGCAGTAAAGTACCCTGAAAGAGCCCATAGAGCCTGACTGTGTCTGTTAATCATGTACACAACCACTGGACGGTTCTATACAAATCCCATATAACAACCATATAATGGCACCCCACTAAGAGCCTGAAACCAAAACTGAAAAGAATTGAGGAGGGGTATTTAGTCTCTATTGCCTTTGCAGGGGTAAAGTTCATATGAATGTAGGGTTGGGGGGGGGGGGGAGTTATATACTGTAAGGTTTCATAGCTGAATAAAGTATTTCTTAAAACAAAAACAAAAAAACATTCATATATAGAGAAATATGTGTGTGCCTTGGATTACGAGCATAATTCCGGGACTGTGCTTGTAACCCAAATCACTCTTAAACCAAAGCCAATTTTCTCATAAGAAATCATTGAAATGTAGACAATTGGTTCCACAACCTATAAATAATGATTTTTTTTTTTATTCTGAATAACATGCAGAACTGGTGAAACAAACAATGAGAAACAGCTGAATATGTGATATTAAAAGTTACTGCACAGTATAGTATCAGCATGTGGTGTATATAGTATGGGCATAAACCTGAAAAAACAGCAGCAGTTTGTAGATACAGAATGGAGGTGCAGATCCTCATAATGCAGTAGTGTAGTACAGCAGACTAGAATAGAAAAGCAGGGTTGCTGTCAGAGGTCTGTGTGGTCACATGACAGCAATGGGGAAGGGTGTGTGTGTTCAGCATGGACCAATCAGGAAGTGAGAATCACAGAGCTGTGCAGGAGGACAGTGACAGAAACTTTTCTATACAGCGGTGTGATTGTCCAAATGTGACTGCAGGCACATGGAGGAATGCAGAAATGTAGAGGATAGGAAACACAAGGGCTGACAGACCTGCCATGATTTGGAAGTTGAGGGAGACTTCTTGGGTCAGAGTAGACCACCCTGTGCAGGCCATGCCCCTCCCTCACTCTCGCTATCACCTAGTACAGGGAGCTCTAAAACCAACGCAATGATCCTAAACCAAGGTACAATTTTGAAAAACTGTGAGCTCTTCTTGCAAAACACTCTTAATCCAAGTTACTCTTAAACCAAGGTACCACTGTGTGTGTGTGTGTGTGTGTGTGTGTGTGTGTGTGTGTGTATGTGTATGTGTGTACATATATATTTGCAGAATTTTTTTTCCGTCACCTCCAAAATTCAGGGATCACAACAATAGGATTTGTGCACCCATCACGTAAGATCACACAAATCAAAACTAAATAAGAACAAAAGAAATTTTGTTTTGTTGTTTTTTCTTTTGGTAAAATTATAGGATACCTTCAATATATCACCTAGTACAATCTCCAAAACAGGCATGGGGAACCTTTGGCCCTCCAGCTATTGCAATTACAATTCCCATGAAGCCTTGAAAGCTCTAAACCATTAAAACCTATACTGCCGAGGCAGACAGATCTGTACCAAGCTGGTCCCAGTTACAGCCACTGGTACTTCTAATAGACATCTGTAACTACTCAGGCCATCATAAAGAAGGAAGGGTTGTGATTTCCTACTTGGCTTATCTTATAGTCAACTGTATAGGAGTTTTGAAAAATGTAAGCAAAAATAAATTATTTATATATAACCTACATCGCTTTTTATACGATTTAATGTACTGTACTTTTTTTTAGGTCATCGCTACGTTTTTATTAGTTTTTTTTTTATGTAACTAAGTCTAATTATAAAGGGAAAAAGGTCATCCCGGTTGTATTAAAAATGTTGAAGAATTAGGCTATGTTCACACACCGTAAAAGTACGGCCGTTGTTACAATCAGCAACAACGGACGTACTTTGTATGCCCATTAACGCCGCATGCTCTTCTATAGGATCCTGGCCGGAGTGTATACACATGGTATACGCTCCGGCCGGGATCCCATACGGCGCCGCAAACAACTGACATGAAAGCTCTGTCAGCTCACAGTGCACAGTGTGCTTTGGGGAGTTCTGATGCGGGTTCTCGGTGATGCGCCCGCATCAGAACACTGCGGCCGGAATGATCTTTTCAGAGACCGGACGTTCTGTGACCCGGCCAGTCCTATACGCCGTGTGAACCTTACCCTGCATCCCTTTGACACTTACCCTAGTACGGGCGTACATAAAATGTCTCTTGGCATACTTTTATGTCACTCATTTTTTAAAATAGTTATTGTTAACCGTGAATGTTACAACTTGAAATGTAGTTGCAGGAATTTATGCCAATCTGCTGTGTGTATGTGATCATACATTAAGGGTCCATTCACAGGTACATTGATTTTTTGGGGGGCCACAAAACCTCCTAAAATCATCGGGATTTGGATTTGCATCCGTTTCTTCCGTTTTTTCCGTAAAATGTGACTAGTACTAGTTGCATAGACTTGATCCGTGTTGTTTACGGATGTCACGAATGTGACATCCGCGACGTCCCATAAACTACTACTAGTAATCCGTACCACAATCACAATCCACACTAAGACATATCCTTTTTTTTGTTACAGAACAAATTACGGATCAAAACTAACGCCGGACTGTGTGAATAGCCCACTATAAATCAATGTGAAGTAAGTTGACCCTTGATTACAGATCCGCAATTACGGACAACTTTATAAGGCCTAAAGATCCATTCACACGTACAGGATCTGCAGCAGATTTAATGTCGCAGATCTGATGCTGTGTTCCCTCATATAGTCACATTGATCTGCTGCATATAGTCAACATCAAATCTGCTGCAGATTCTGTACGTGTGAACGGACCATAGACTAAGCTCCCACTACGGGATCATAGACTGTCTTGTAAGGCCCCGTTCCCACTGAGCAAAACTAGCATGAACATGTTCATTCTTCAGCGCGGACAGAGCAGGAGCGCGCACCTCCCATAGACTCCCATTATGAGCGAAGGCTAACGGGAATTCCGCTAGTTTTGCTCAGTGGGAATGGGGCCTAATATTGACAGTCACAAATTATCATTAGCAATATAAATAATGGAGTGCAGGATTCTGTTGCTGTTACAAATAATCATGATCATCCCGTAGTGGGAACAAAACCTCAAGACGTATTCCCACATTGCAAGCATATCACTTTTTGGCGGCTTTTAAAAGCAAAAATAAAACACAGTGGGGTAGATTTATCAAACTGGTGTAAAGTGAAAGTGTCTCAGTTGCCCCTAGCAACCAATCAGATTCCACCTTTCATTTTCCAAAGAGTTTGTGAGGAATGTAAGGTGGAATCTGGTTGCTAGGGGCAACTGAGTCAGTTTCGCTTTACACCAGTTTGATAAATCTCCCCCAATATGACCACAGGGTATGAAGTGGGAACATAACCTATGAGTATAGGATCAATATACCTGATCCTTTTGATCTCAAGGAACATAAAACCACCCCCAGAAGGGTCTGGCAGCGGCTTCCCCCTCTCCCCAATGGAAACATTGGCTGATACATTTGAACTATACCCTTTTATCTTATGACGCTGATAGCTGAGAGTCAGATAAGTAGGAAACCATTGGTTACCATGCAGTGAACTGTCTGGGGAGGAAGGTAAAGGGTCACACCAACGCTAAATAAACAATCTGTAATCATTAACAAGATCCATTCAAGGTTGTCATGTCAGCCTATGGAATACTGTAGGTGTGTATTATTCAATTGGCTACCACTTTAAACGCATTAATTGATAACTATACAGTACATGAATATATTCTTTACAAAATGCAATGTAAAATTACTTCATCCGATAAACAGGTAAAAATGTAGTTTACTTTTTATAGGGCTATATAGGAACATAGAAGAAAATGGTCAACAGAAAAAAAAATAAATATATATATATATATATAATTTAATATCAAGATATATGTTCAAGATATATGTTCATTGCTGTCCTATAAGGACATTATATAGATATCATATAGAGCTTGGAATTCCTTAGAACAGGGAACTCTACAGAAGTGTCTCTTACACTGTCGGACATGGGCTATGCTTGTATTATATGGACAGCCATTACATATCCTGCTTAACTGCCTGGCAGGCCATTACTTGTCATAGACAACTCTTTTTTTTAAATAAAAGAGCATATCATAAGCTCCTTCAGCCATTATAAGACACTGGCTACAGGAATGGGGAACCTTCGCCCCCCAAATGTTGCAAAACTACAAATCCCATCATGCCTGGACAGCCAAAGCGAAGCTTTGGCTGTCTAGGCATGATGGGAATTGTAGTTTTGCAACAGCTGGAGAGCTGAAGGTTCCCCATCCCTGGTCTACAACAAAACTCAGTAAAGACAGTAAGAAAATTCATAGAGTATATAAACTCTATGGACCCATATCCAGACTATATAGCGTGTACATAGTGTGTCTTTAACTTATAGGACTGTATTATGAGAATATAAGTCTATGGAATTTATTTACAGGCAGCCGCACAGGGTACACTAAGATCAGTATTCCTATCAGATAATACTGGCAGGATCAGACTTGTCTAAAGAAAGTTACAAACCTGGAAATGATAAGAATGACATAAATTCCAGATTTTGTAGAAACAATTCCTTTGTATAAAATATTTAGCAAACCAGGGAAAGTTATAAGTGTCATCAGGTTTTGATATAGGTATATGTATATACTAACATTTCCTGTCTAAAGCTAGACAACCTCTTTAACCGCCTAAAACCAATTTCGAAGCAACATAAACTATAAGGAACATACTCAGGTATTCATTTATATACCACAAACACAAGTTGTATTAGCACAGTGCAAAATCGGTGACTTACTGGGTCCGCACATGGTTGCTTTGTAGTAATGTATCTCCTATGTTCTCTCTCTTTTCCTCCCAGTTCCCTGTTGGTATCTCTCTCCCCCTGGGATCCACCTAGGGGCGGCTCTACCTTTCAACCAGTCTGACTAGTTTAAAACTCCACCTACATTGTGCTTTTGTGTCTGCACAGTATGTGGATCCCCCGCATGACATGCTGCTTGGTGAGATAATATACTGATAGTTAAGCATTGTCATATATATTATGATTGTAATATAAATATATAGGGGAATATATTAGTCAAGTCATTCCAGCTTCTTGGTGTAAAAAAAAAAAAAAAAGTTGCAAATCATGGCACACACTATTTATGCAAAAATATATGTGCCGTCTCTCAGCACCTGCCAGATATAAAAGCGGCAAAAGAAGTAGGCGGGAGATACTGTAGGGTAAATGTACACCTGCTCATAAGAGGTGAAGAATTCTTTTTGCGACTTTAAGACAAACCATTAAAAAAAATAAAAACATTATAAGGCTATTTAACCCTTTTAAGACCAAGCCCAAAATGACCCAGTGGATCGCGCCAATTCTCATTTTTGCGTTTTCGTTTTCTCCTCCTCCCCTTCTAAGAGCTCTAGCACTTTAATATTTTTATCTACAGGGTCATGTAAGGGATTGTCTTTTTCCGGGAATAGGTGTACTATGTAATGGCGTCTTTCAATTTACCATAACATGTATGATGGAACCCCAAAATTATAATTTATCTAAATATAAATTGGTGAAATTGGAAAAAACAATGCAATATGGTAACTTTTTTTTTTTGGGGGGGGGGGGGGGGGGTTCCTGTGATTACGCAATGTACTATATGGTAAAAGTGACATGATACCATTGTTCTATAGGTCAGTCCGAACACAACCATATGCAGGTTTACACAGATTTTCTGTCTTTTTTTTTTTTTTTTTAAATCCTTTTTTTTTCTGCAATTAATTATTAATAAAATGGGCCTATTGTGACGCTTATAACGGTTTTAGCTTTTTACCTACGGGGCTGTATGAGGTGTAATTTTTTGCATCATGATCTCTAGTTTTTATTAATACCATATTTGTGTAGATCGGATGTTTTGATCACTTTTTATTATTATTTTTTTAATTATATATAATGTAACAAAAAAATCGGTAATCCTGGCGCTCTTTCCCTCTTTTACGCCACACGGAATGACAATTGTTATATTTTAATAGCTCGGACAATTACGCACACTACGGTATATTATATGTTTATTTATTTAATTATGTTTAGATGTTTTATTCATCAAATGGGAAAGGGGGGTGATTTTAACTTTTATTGGGGGAGGGCTTTGGGGTATTGTAAAAAACATTTATACTTTTTATTTTTTTACACTTGGGGGACTTTTACATACAATTATTAGATTACATACACTGATCATTGCTATGCTATAGGCATAGAATTGATCAGTGTAATAGGTGTTCTGCTGATTGAGCCTGCCTGTGGCTGACCCAATCAGCAGAGCGCCGATCAGACCGCACGGAGGGAGGTAAGAGACCTCCGGCGGTCCATGAAAGCGATTAGGACCCCCACAGTCACACTGCGGGTCCCGAACGGTCAGTGACAGGAGAGGCCCTGTCACTTACACTTAAACACCATGATCGCTACGTTTAAGGGGATAATGACAGGCTGCAGTGCGATCGCTGCAGCCTGTCATTAACGGTGAGGGCCCGGCTGCTGATTGCAACCGGCCCTCACCTACTATGAAGCGTGCTCCGCTCAGGAGAGCGCTTCATAGCTCCCTAGAGACCCAGGACGTAAATGTATGTCCAGGGTCGGGTATGTCCAGGGTTGTCTAGGAGTTAAAATAACAGCCGTTGTTTTCGGTCTTCAACAATTTTCATTGTTTGCAAATTAGTGTTCATTAGTGTATCAGTGTATTAGTGTATCATTAATTCAGTATCCTCCTCCACTCCAAGGCGGGTAAAACAGGCGCAGGTCCAAGGGGTAATAGTGATATAAAATATCATAAAATGTATTAAAAGAATTATGCCAGCGACACAACGTGTTTCGAGACCATGCCGGTCTCTTTATCAAGTGTCTAAGACACTTTGTTGATAAAGAGACCGGACTGGTCTCGAAACGCGTTGTGTCGCTGGCATAATTCCTTTAATGAATTGTATGATATTTTATAGCACTATTACCCCTTGGACCTGCGCCTGTTTTACCCGCCTTGGAGTGGAGGAGGATAGTGACTGTCTTTAATCCCTGTGGGGATTAGTCGGGAGTGGCTGCGGTTCATTCACATGCTATCAGTAAGGGTCCTATTACACTAAGCGATTTTTAACGGTTAACGACTAACGATAAACGATCGCAAACGAGATTGTTTATCGTTAACTCGAAATCGTTCACCATATTACACAGAACGATGGTCGTTAGATACGATCGTTATTGATCGTTTATTCCTTCTGATCCCAGCAAAACAATGCGCAATGTGCTATTACACTGAAGATTTGTGAAAAAATGCGGCACTTGAGCGAACGAATGTGGAATTACAGAGAACGATTAGCAGAAATTTTAGGTTCAGATCTAAATCAACAATCAACGACATAAGAACGATTTTTCGATCATTGCCTGCAATTACAAAGAACGATTATCGTTTAAATTCGAACGATATAACTATTTTTCGCACGATAATCGGCCCGTGTAATAGGTCCCTAAGAGTTGTGCCTTACAGCAGCACAACCTACTCAGGTGAGAGTTCTATGTGCGTACTTTCACCACTTCAGCCCTGTCTGAATTACGCTATGAAGCGCTGTCTTATATTTTGTTTCCAATATCATTAATTGGCAGCCGTTATTTCACGTTGTTCACAAATTAATTTTTTTATTTTATCCTCTTTCAATTAAAGGGAACCATATCAGCACAATCATGGTCTGAAAAATTGACCTTTTTGAATTAGCCCAAAAGAGCCATCAACAACTTGAACTAGAATAATGTATCAATGGCCATCATTGTAATGAAGGCTGCTAAAGTATGATAAACAATGGCCGTAAGGCTGGGTTCACATTATGTTTTTGTACTCCGTTTTTTTCATCCATGTAAACATGGAAAAACGGATGCATTTGCAAATGCATCTGTTTTTCCATTGACTTCCGCTATAAATTTTTTTTTTTTTTTTATCAAAACGCATCAATTTTTTTTAAATGGACACAAAAACGTAGTCAACCTCATTTTTGTGTCCGTTAAAAAAAAAACGGATCCGTTATGATCCATTTTTTTTAAATAATGGAAGTCAATGGAAACACAAATGCATTCGTTTTTTTCATCCGTTTAAAAAAAAAAAAAAAGGATAGGAAAAACGTAGTGTGAACCCAACCTTATTTGATACTCAAAATAATGCCCGTGAAAAATCAAAACGCATCCATTTTTTTAAATGGACACAAAAACGTAGTCAACCTCATTTTTGTGTCCGTAAAAAAAAAAAACGGATCCGTTATGATCCATTTTTTTTAAATAATGGAAGTCAATGGAAACACAAATGCATTTGTTTTTTTCATCCGTTTAAAAAAAAAAAAAAGGAGTGTGAACCCAACCTTATTTGATACTCAAAATAATGCCCGTGAAAAATCATTGTGTGAACATGACCTAATAAATACCTTATAATAAATTTGGCAGAACAAACCTCCATTTTGCACTGGTGTATAAAACACCTAATAACTCTGCCCCATAGTGTTTAAAGCGACTCTGTACCCACAATCCCAAACCACTTGTACCTTCAGATAGATTCTTTTAATCCAAGATCTGTCCTGGGGTCCATTCGGCAGGTGGTGCAGTTATTGTCCTAAAAAACTACTTTTAAAATTGCAGCCCCATGCCCTACGGGCGTATCTGTGCCCTAACCTTGCACCACCCCTCCGTCCCTCCTCCCCACCCTCTTCATCATTAGGAATGCCACTGGAACATTTTCTCCATGCTTGAACATTGCAGGTGCTTAATGACCAAGCCCATGTGCCGGGCTGACACAGGTGAGGAATAGGAGGCAATCTGCCTGGAGCATTCCTAATGATGAGGAGGGTGGGGAGGAGGGACAGAGGGGTGGTACAAAGTTAGGGCACAAATACTCCCGTTTGGCACAAGCTGCCAGTTTAAAAGTAGTTTTTTAGGACAATAACTGCATCACCTGCCGAACGGCCCCCAGGACAGATGTTGGATTAAAAGCAGCTGATGGTACAAGTGGTTTGGGGGGGGCAGATTGTGGGTACAGAGTCGCTTTAAGCCCCTCTGTGCAGTCCCCATATAGTGTCAGGGCACCCTGTGTCTCTGTGCACCCCAAGATGGTATGAGATCTTTCTCTCCAGTCTTCAAATAGTGTAGACCGCCCCTCCCTGTGCAGCCCTTATATAGTATCAGGCTCCCCCCTGTGCATCTCCCATGGCATCAGCCCTTCTACTCTGTGCAGTCCACCCCAGTCTCCGCCTGCAGCCACCATATAGTATTAGGACCCCCCAGTTCTGATGGCTTCTCATGCTGTCAATTGGGGCACCCTATTTAACTATAAGCATGTCAGCTTATATTTGAAGGGGTTGGCACAGTACCCATTGAAATGCCCTCTTTTGGTTGACAATGGAAGCCCTAAGTTTTGGACATCACATCCACCACCCCTGGGTTGTCCTCCTGGTACAGTGAGCAGAATCTCAGGACCTTCATGTTCAAGCTGGTTGCTATTAGGTCTATCTCTAGGGATACCCACCTGGAGACAAATTGGCTCAATATCAAAGGGTTCAAAGACCATTCCCCGGGGACTTCCAGATTCCAACTGAGTCTGTCCGCCACTATATTCAGAGTCCCCTTTATATGAACTAGAGTGAGAAAGAGCTTAATAAACCCCAGATATCTATTGACCAAGGAGGGTATTAGGTCCAATTTCTCCCAATTGACCAGCCAACCTATTGAGGTCAAGCAGGTTGAATGTGGAAGTGATGTCTTGATTTAGACCTTCTAGAGTCCTGGTCATGATGAGTCAGTTGTCTAGATAGGGTACGATGTTTATGCCCTGTACCCTCAGAACTGCTACCACCGATGACCCTACCTTTTGTAAAAACAAAGGGAACCGACATAATCCCAAAAGAAAGCACTTTTGAACTGTAGATGTGGAATCTGACCTCCAACCTAAACTGGTATGTGAAGACATTTTCTGTGTCCTCTGAAGATAGGTATGTGGAAATAAGCATATTTTCAATCTAGGGACACCATAAAGTTGCCCCTATTGAGAATTCTCTTTTACCATTTCCGTACTTTGACATGAAACAATTTAGATACCGTAGATCATTTAACCAGTGTTTCCCTGAAGGTTTTGATATAAGAAACACGGGGAAGTAAACTCACGATTCCCTTTCCATAGGTGGTACTGGTTCCAAAGCTGAGCTTATTAGACCCAGAATAGATTCTTCCAGAATATTTGGCTTTTTTTCTGGACAAGGACGTGTGGCTGCGGCTCTAAGGACAGGGCATACCCTCCCCTGATGATATTTAAGACCCATTCATCTTTTATTACACTCTCCCAAGATGGTAGAAATTGAGCAAAATGACAGACTGGGAGAATAGGGTCAGAAGTCTTTTCTTTTCAAGGAGGATTTGCCTCCTTTAGAGGGGCCCCCATGTATGGTGTTTCCATATACTCTGGTATTTTCCCTTACGGTTGGAGAGGGCCTTCATCAAGAAGTCCAACTCTGCTCTGGAGAGCCTTCCTGGAGGGTATTCTAAATTAATTACAAAGATTAAATTTGGGGGGGACGGACTGGGTTATCCGCCATCTGAGGAATAAGCCAAAGAGCTCTCGACAAAGCCATAGCCCTAGAGGTTAACCTAGCCTGATAATATGTAGAATCTGATATATGATCCATAGCAAGATTCACACGCTTGAACAAGGCAAGGATGTCATCTCAATTTATACCTGAATCAATGTCCTCCTGTATCCTGGATAACCATTTCCTGAGGGATTTACAAACTTTATGATTAGCAGAAACTATAGTGTTCTGACCTGCATCAGCCATATAGGCTTTCTTTAGAGATGACTTTACCCATCATCAGAAGGTACAATAATTCTTTTAGAAAGCTTTGCTATTGACACATCAATTTTGGAAGGGGAAACACAAGAATTGGATTGTCCCTCATCAAACAGAAACAAGGACCAAAATTTGTTTTACTAATAGAGGGTGCCTAATCCGGTTTCTTCCATTCAGCTTTCAAGATCTGAAATTAAGTAATCCATTTTAAGGCCTGGTTCACATATTGTAAGACACCGGCCCTTCTCTGACACAGTCGTGTCACAGAGCGGCTGGTGTCAGTGATGTTCATCCTGGCTGGTACCTTATTTCTTTTGAATTGGGATGCAGGCGCATTACAGTGTGCTCACATTCCAATTACCCATAGCACACAATGTAAAGTGCGGCCAGAGCCGCACTTCACATTGTCTGCACAGTCAGTTTTGTGTGGACACTATTCAATGAATAGCGGGCGCACAAAACTGACATGTCAGTTTTTTTGTACAGCTGCAAGGAATCACGACTGGAGTGTATACAGCGTGTATGCACTCTGGCCGGGATTCCATAGACTTCAATGCAATGTATATTTTCAATTAATCACCGCTGCTGTTGCAATTTGTGTGAACTTACCCTAAATGACTTTGATCCCTTAGGGTCCATTTACACAGAAAGATTATCTGACAAAGATTTGAAGCCAAAGCCAGGAATAGACTATAAACAGAGATCAGGTAATAAAGGAAAGCCTGAGATTTCTCCCCTTTTTAAATCCATTCCAGGCTTTGGCTTCAAATCTTTGGCAGATAATCTGTCAAATAATCTTTCTGTGTAAATGGACCCTTAGGGAGCGTTTATTCAGGCAGATTTATCTGACCAATTTTGAAAGCCAAAGTCAGGAATGGACTTGAAAAGACAGGGAATCTCAGTCTTTCCTTTATGACCTGCACCCTGTTTATAGTCTGTTCCTGGCTTTGGCTTCTAAAATCTGTCAGATAAATCTCTCTGTGTAAACGCACCATTAGAGGAAGATGAGTCAGATTGAGAAGATTAAAAATCTGCCAAAACTAGTTTAACTCCTTTTTTTTTTCTTATTCCTCATCTTCACCCTCAGCGGAGTAAACCTCATCCAAAACTCTGAATCCTCAGAAACAGAGGGAGAGGATCCATGCTTTCTCCTAAGCGTCTTCCTAAAGAGAAAATAAATGTTAGCAGGAATAATGAGGGAGGTAGCCCCATAACAAGAAATCATTATAACTGGGGCGGGTTAAAGAGTCCTTTAAGCCCTGCATAAAATTATGGATCACTGACCCAGATAATGTAGGTTTGTCCTTCTCCTAGGAGAATATGAAGTATACCGGAGATAGTTATAGGGGGGAGACCCCATACCTATAATCTCTTACCTGGATCCTAGGCCGGCAAGATAGGCAATGGAGTGTCTGAAAGAAACAACAGAAAGAAATACGCACAATGCCTGCATACCAGGTGATGTTTCTTGGAGACAGATTTACATCCCTCTGAGTCTCTAGACATGCCTGAGAGAGACGAGAAATTAGATTCTATAGAACTTGAACCTTGTTGAACCTTCCGCATTTGATTCCGATGCCTTCCCGGTCCGTGGGGAAGGAGGAGACAGCCCGAGTACCGCCTGGAATTCTGGGATACAGCCTATTACCTACCTTTACACAAGGACTAAAAATAACTCACTTGTTGTAGGGGTCTTACTTTTTTCTTGTACTGGTTGTGAGGGTCCACCAGCGCGGATAAATTCTGGCGGATTCCGTTGCTCATACCTGCTCACGACCATGCGCCTCTCTGCCCGTGCCATAGACACCATTCTATGCACTGGCAGATTCCGCTGAAATAATTGACATGCCACTTCTTTCATGTGGATCCGCCTGGCCATAGAATGGTGTCTATGGAGCCGGTGGATATGTGCGCCGCCGTGAACAGGAGTGCTGCTCTGGGACATGAGGGAAGCTGTTTTTCATTTTGGTGCGTAGGAGGAAAGAGAATTTGTGTGATTATCCTGGTATGTAAAATATCTGATTTAACTGCTGTCAAGAATACTCCTTTAGGCTATGTTCCCACGCAGTATTTTTGCTCAGTATTTTGCAGTCAAAACTAGGAGTGGATTGAAAACACAGAAAGGCCATGTTCACACACTGCTGAAAACGTCCGTTATACGCCATTAAATGGTGGCCAGTCTCTCTTAAAAAGGCATCTTAAAGGGAACGTGTCATCACAAAATGAGCTATTTTCTGGTTTAAAGAGGATGTACCATCAGGTACATCCTCTTTAATTTGACCCGTGGAAAGAACGGCGCCGTCACGGACAAGCCGGCGCCACGGTCCGTTTATCGATCCGCGGCCCGGTTCCTGTGTACGGTGCCATTCTATGCACGGGTACCGGGCCGGCTGCCCCCTCTTCCCTCCCCTCTATGACGCGGCTCCGTTAGAATTAATGTAGCTGTGTCATACAGGGGTGGGGGATTTCGCCCACTGGGGGCGGGCCGGCCCGCCTCCAGTGCTTCAGCACCGGCCCGGGACCCGTACACGGGAACGGCTTGCCCGTGACGTCGCCGTTCTATCCACAGGTCAGATTAAAGAGGATGTACCTGATGGTACATGCTCTTTCAGAATTCTAGGCTGAAAGATCACGTTTTTTATCAGCGATGGTGTGCAGTGTGTCACTGTGTAATAGGAGCTGCAGCTGCCGACTTCAATGGGCCACCCAATGATATAAGGATTGTTCGAGTGGCCCCTCCTGCTGCTCTGCTGCTCTCTGTGTGTGTGGGAACAAGAGGAAAGAGCATGCTCTGCTGACAGGTCAGAGCTCACTCCCCCTGGAACATCGGGCTGTGTAATAAAACCTTTGCCCATACCTCAACCCCTATGAAGCGGTCTGTTGCCACCACTAGGAGGCTGATTTTTGTAGGTCCCCTTGTTATTACATTGTAATAACCAGGACTTATACATGGTTGTTTGTGGGAGAGTAATGGTTTCTTAGAATAGTACTGATTGGTACATAGTATCTTTGACACCATTTGGTTAGTTTGTGAGGCCCCATATTAAAGTGGATAAAAAAGAATACATTTAATTAGGCACATTGCTACAAGTTTAGATACACAGTAATTGATGCCGGCTGTCAGCTGTCTATTAGCAGACGGATCAGTATGATATTTATTATTCCTCCTGTTTCCGACTGTGTGAAGCACATAAGCTTCCTGTAAGCAGCTATGCATAAGTTATTTTGTTATTATTTTTTACAAAACCTACAAAAATTTTATATTAAAAGCCACCAGGGGTGTAGCTAGAGGCTCATGGGCCCCAGTGCAAAAGTTCAACCTGGGGCGCCCCCATGCAAATTCACCATGGCTACCTGTAACCTTCAGCTGTATTACTACAATATGAAAATATGCATACAAATAATGTAGACACCACACCTACAGTATGGATATATTCACTGACTCTTCTGATTTAAGTCAAAAGCTTTCTGTATTTGCTTATGGAGAGCAATATATCTGTGGTGATTACCCAGTTTAGTTTAAAGGGAACCATTCACCCCGTGGCCCCCGGCAGAAACTGACATAAAGTGACATAAAGGTCAATATACTTACCACATCGCTCCCGGTCCCGTCCCGGATCCGTTGTTGACACGGAGAAATCGACGATTCTTCTTCTCGCGCCCATTATGGTAATGAGCGCCGCCGGGTCCGAAGTCCAGCCTTCTCCCCGCCTCCGACACTTGATTGACGCCAGGTCCTCTTCCTCCTCGTCTTCTTTCTTCTCGCCGGATCCCGCGCATGCGTCGTGACAGTCATTTTCGGCGCATGCGCAGTTCACAATTGGAGCCGCTCCGCAGCTTCACTGTTTACTGCGCGTGCGCCGATTGTCTCGAACACGTATCCTGTTTACCGCGCAGGCGCAGAAGAGGTGACGAGACCATCGCAGTGGCGCCTGTGCGGGAATTCGTCAGAAGACTGAAGATGTCAATTAAGTTCCAGGAGGCGTGGATGGGCGGCGACGAGAAGAGGACCTCATGAATAAGTTGGACTCGTCCGTCGTTTCCTATGGACGTTGGACTCATCTCAGCTCATTACCATAATGGGCGGGAGAAGAAGAATCTGCGATTTCTCCGTGTCAACAACGGGATCCGGGACGGGACCGGGAGCGATGTGGTAAGTATATTGACCTTTATGTCACTGTATGTCAGTTTCTGCCGGGGGCCACGGGGTGAATGGTTAATAAGCCAATACGGAGATTCTACTCTGTAGCTCCTCTTCAAGGTCATTAATGAACATATATATATATATTTTTTTTTTTAAAAAGTGGTCCCAACACAGCCCCCTTTTGTACTCCACTAGTAACTGTGACCCAATCTGCGTATGTTCCATCAATGACCACCCTGTTTCATTTCACTCAGTTACTAACCAATTTGCATATATTTTCCCCTAGTCCCAGCATCCTCATTTTATAGACCAACAAATTGGCAAATATCAAACATCTTTGAAAAGTCCAGATAAACAACGTCCACAACCTCCCCCAGGTCCAGACTATAATTGACCTCCTCATAAAAGCTGATTAGATTAGTCTGGCAGGACCGATCCCTTATAAACCCATGCTGGTGCTGCATTATAAGATTATTTTCATTATGATACTCCAGTATGGATTATAGCATCTCTTATAAACTCCTCAAATACTTAACCCACTATAGATGTTAGACTTACAGGCCTATAGTTTCCAGGATCACTTTTTGACCCCTTCCTTAATATTGGCACCACATTAGCTATTTGCCAGTCATGTGGAATAATCCCTGTTATTATAGAATCTTTAAATAGTAGGAAAGGGGTTTGTATAATACAATACTTAATTCCTGCAAAACTTTGCAATGAATGCCTTTTGATTTGTGCGGCGTTGCAGTTCTTGTTGTGTTAGGCAGATGAGATTTATTGGAGGATTTACTCATGTCATCTGTCATACGGTTTTCCTGTGTAAATACAGTAGAGAAGAATGTATTTAGTAGATTGGCCTTTTTCATATCTCCCTCCACCATTACACCTAGATTTAATTTTGAGAGGCCCAACATTTTCAGTTTTAAGCTTTTTATTATTTATGTAGGTAAATAATTTATTAGGATTATTTTTCTTTGCTGTGGAATTCATTTTTATCTGTGAGGATGCTGGCGTACACCAGCTGCCACGGATTGAGCAGCGGAGCAGGCAGAACAACCCAGAAGCAGCAGTGCAGATAGGACCGAGGCGCCACAAGTGGTAAGCATCTGAACACTACCGGGTGCCACCTGGTAGTGTGACACAGCTACAGGCAAATATTAACATACAAATACCACTGAATACTTACTATCCCAATTCCGCAGAATTATCCCATGTGTGGCTCTAGTGTATCGCTTGCTTTGCACACAGGCCTCAGAAGTAAAAGGGCAACCTTGTGGATTTTGGGGCCTTCTTCAGTGAGGGGTGTAGTGAGCATTTAATCCACACAGGTGCTTGAGAAAGGTTTTTAACAGAGAGCCATGACTTTAAGCAAAATTCACTATTGGCTCATCATTTTGATTTTCACAAGGAGCATAGGAGTTTAAGCACCCCAATTTTTGTTATTCGGGCACTCTCCCCCAATTATATCAATACCCAATTAGTGATCAAAAGCTGGTGTTTAGCCATATGGCAAGACTCAGAAAGGAAGAAGCGCCGTTTTTTGGGGGGCACCATTTGCATGGCACCCCCCATGGTACCAGTACAGTGGAAACCCCCAAGAAATGACCCCATTTTGGAAACTATACCCTTGAGATAATTTATCTAGGGGTATGGTGAGAATTTAAACCTTACAGGAATTTAAGGACAGCATTTAGCATTGGGTCCATAGATGGGCCAGGTTATGGAAATGCGGCAGGAGGCTGCGGCACTGTCCCATCTTGGTCAGTGATTGACTCGTAGGTAAACACTCGACAACGCAGGTAAAAGGCAGTAGGATCCTGGGGGATTGTGCATAAGTATATATTATTTATTATGTACTTTATAATTGTCTATGTAAAAGCAAGGGCTATATTGACATTACTAACAATGTGTGTGCAGCCCTCACCCAGGTTCAGTAAGTGAGCGCCAAGGTAGCAGATCGACATGCGCCTACACAGTGCAATCAAAATCATTACGAGCAGGGAGGGGAATAAAAAAGAAGTTATAGTCACCTGTCCCAATGCCGATGCAGCACCGCGTCTTCTGAGCTCCTCTCTGGCTACGTCATGATCCGGCTAATAGATGCCCTGCTCAGCCAGTGGCTAAAGCGGACACTGCTGCAGTCAGTGATTGGCTGAGCTGGCTAAATCCCATCTGTCCGTGACATCAGACCCGGGAGACTATGACAGCCAGCGGGATCTGGGAGCTCGGTGATGCGGCACAGCACAGGCACTGGGAGCAGTAACCATATTGTCTTTTATTCCCCCCCCCTAAAACGCATAATGAATTTATTTCACCCCCCACCAGACTTCTACTTTAAGTTGCGTTGCCACATTTGCAGTCACCAATAACCGTGAAATGTGGCCAATAATCTGGGCAACATTGCATTGCTATTGGGGAAGAAGTTATAGTGTAGGTTTGGCCACATGTGTTCCTCTGCAAGTGGAAACGCGTCCTCAGTGTTTGCTCCCAGTGTTTTGCCGCTCAAAAGACTCGATCAGCCGACAAGCGGGCGCTTTACTGCTCCTCAGCTGATCGGTTACACCTTTACACATGCCGATAATCGGCCAAATGAGTGTCTAGTAATGTTTGTTGCCGATACTTGCCTGAATAAAAGGCCCTTAAAAACCAAAAAGAATTGATAGGTATAATTGAAAAATGTTATAAATTATTGCATTTGGAAAATAAAAACAAATTGCAGAAAGTGGAATATTTCTTACATAATTTTTAATTATTTACATAGAGATTTTTCAGAGATCGTGGCACACCCTGGCCTTCAGGATTCCTGAAAGGTATCCGTGCCCAATAGAACTCTGGAAATGTACCTGGAGTTCCTAATAAGAAATCCGGGTAAACCTACCAGAAGTGTGAAGTAGGCCTTAACCCCTTAATGACGGAGTCAATTTTCATTTTTTCCTCCTCGTGTTTAAAAGGTCATAGCTAGAGATGAGCGAACCTCGAGCATGCTTGAGTCCATCCGAACCTGAACTTTCGGCATTTGATTAGCGGTGGCTGCTGAACTTGGATAAAGCCCTAAGGCTATGTGGAAATCATGGATATAGTCATTGGCTGTATCCATATTTTCCAGACAACCTTAGAGCTTTATCAAAGTTCAGCAGCCCCCGCTAATCAAATACCGAACGTTCGGGTTCGGATCGACTCGAACCCGGTTTGCTCATCTCTAGTCATAGCACTTGTATTTTTTTCCCCTACAGACCCACATGAGCCCTTATTTTTTTGCGCCACTAATTTCACTTTGCAATGGAAGACTTAATTTTTGCATAAAATACGCTGCAAAACCAGGAAAAGTTATATGCGCAGTGAAACTGGGAGGGGGGGGGGGGGGGAACCCCGCAATTTTTTTTTTATTGGGGATGGTGTTTCGTTTTTACGCCGTTCGTCCTATGGTAAAACTGATATCTATTTTCCTTAAGTTTGTACGATTAAAACGATATGCAACTTGCATAACTTTTATAGTTTTTAATACCTTTAAAAAAAAAAAAAAAAATGCAACCTTTTACAGAAAAAAAAAGAAAAAAAGAATGTTCCTTAAAATTGCTCTCTGACCATGCTTATAATGCTTTTATCCTTCGTGTATGGGGCTGTGTGAGGTGTTATTTTTTGAACCATGATCTATTCTTTCCATCGGTACCTTGATTGCGTATATGCGACTTTTTGATTGCTCTTTATTACAATTTTTCTGGAGTTGATGCGACCAAAAAGACGCAATTTTGCACTTTGGTGGGTTTTTGCTCTTACGCCGTTTACAGTGCGAGATCAGGAATGGGATCATTTAATAGTTCAGGCGATTATGCATGCAGCGATACCAAACATGTTTGTTTATTTATTTTTATTTATAAAATGGGAAGAGGGTGACTTAGACTTTTACTAGGGGAGTTTTTTTTTTTTTATTAATAGAAACACTTTTTAAACTTATACAATAATTAGAAGTTCCCCTGGAGGACTTCTAATACAACTACACCGATCTCCCATAGAGATCACTGTAGTATGCATTACACAGCACTGATCCATGAGATCGGTGCTCTATTCGTCTGGCCTGCTGCAGACCAGATTAATAGAATACAGAGTCGGGATCAGAGTCATTCGGACACCGAGTCCCGGGGAAGTAAGATAAAGGGATCTCCCCTCTGCGATCACATCGCTGGGGGGAGATCCCCCCACTAGACACCAGGGAAGGCTGCACAGAAGACATTTAAATGCAGTTGTCATGTTTGACAGCTGCATTTAAAGGGGAACTCCGGATAAGAAAAACTTGTTTTCTATTAAAAGTACATTAAAAGTTATACAGATGTGTTATACAATATATTACTGTATCTGTACAGTTTTGCCACACTGGTAGCGGATAGAAATCCAGGAAGTGAAAAAAAAATGTCCCTGTGCAAATTCACATTGTCTCCTACTCCCTTCTATCCCCCTTAGGAGACAAATCTTCCAAGCCTCTGTCTCACATTGTGTGTGTTTGCCGAGCGTAGAATGATGATGCAGACAGGGGGCAGGATGTGATGTCACAGGAGGCTTGGCTGGATAACCCAATCCCCTGACTGATTCACCACCTCTGACCAACCAGAAGCAGGTGCTGCACTACTTTTACTGATTGTAATGGGTGGGGGCTGTGATGATCACATGAGGGAAAGCATTGCATTCTGGGAAATGCCAAACCAGGAAGAACAGAAACATAACAGAGCAAAAAAAAACCAAACAAAAGGATTTTTGGTAGTTTCAAAACTGGGATAGACAGGTAAGTAATGCTATATGCTTCTGCATAAGTTTCATTTTTTGTAACCTCTACCTGGAGTTCCCCTTTAACTGTCTTAATTAGCGGGAGCGGCAATCGGCCGCACTCGCTAATAGCCATGGTCCCAGGCTGCAGATAGCAGTCGGCAGGTCAGAGCGGGGTCACGGTAAATGTACGGCATCCGTCATTAAGGAGTTCAAGTTTCCTCCTACTGTCCAAAACAGGTTGTAATCTTTAACCAGCAAGGGTTGTACGGTGTTTAGGTATGATATGAATAAATACATTCTGAGTAGCTTTGTAGTATATGTCAGTGCTATTTATTAACCATTATTTACACAGTTATACAGCTCTTAAAGATCCCATTTCTATAGGCCAAGAAGAAACATGATCAAATCTATTAGCTTTCTTAGTTTTTTTTTTTTTTAGAAGACATGTTTAAGAAACCTAACAGCGAAATGAGTTCAGATTGTTTTCTGTGAAGATTCTTTTATATATATATATATATATATATATATATATATATATATATATATGGATTTCTATATTAACATTCTAAATTATCTTCAGTTTACAGAGTTGATCAACTAGGTTCCAATAACTGTTCACATTTCAAAGTGATGACACTGTAAGAACACTGAAACACATGGTACCTTTTAAAGGGGTTGTCCAGCGGAAATTTTTTTTTTTTCTTTTCCAAATCAACAGATATCAGAAATTTATATAGATTTGTAATTTACTTCTAGTAAAAAAATCCCAAGTCTTCCCATACATATTAGCTGCTGTATGTCCTGCAGGAAATGTTTTTTTTTTTTTTTTCAGTCTGACAGTGCTCTCTGCTGACATCTCTGGTCGAGACAGGAACTGTCTCTGTTTTATATGAATCCCCATAGAACACCTCTCCTGCTCTGGACAGTTCCTGTCTCGGCCAGAGATGTCAGCAGAGAGCACTGTGTCAGACTGAAAATAAAACATTTCCTGCATGACATACAGCAGCTAATAAGTACGGGAAGACTTGAGATTTTTTTAATTACAAATCTATATAACTTTCTGACACCAGCTGATTTGAAAGAAAAATATTTTTGCTGGACAACCCCTTTAATATATCCAACTGTGCTTCCAGAATGGTTTTATTCTCCGGTACAAAGAGTCAAAGCTGCCCTCCAGGAGCTCGGGAAAGCATCTAACTCTTTGTACTATACAATAAAAGCATTTTCGATGTTATGGAAGCACAGACTGATATATGAAAGGTAATGTGTGTCCCTTGATCTAACAGTGCCAGCAGTTTATCATATTAGGAACGTGTTAGCTGTTGAGCATATTAAATATAAACTCTGATAATGTTACATGCTACCTATTGTGTTCTTGTATCCTACATTGCTGGGTAAGAGAGCTTGGATATAGTAAGTTCCAAATATTACAGGGAACAGCTGTTTTACGCTGCCTATTTTAAATCCAGGCTGACTGACAGCTTCCCCTGTATCTGTATGTACAGATAAGGCTGACGGACACTGTGTGGGTGGGTTAAAGGGATACTCCAGAAAAAAAATAAAATAAAATCAACTAGTATCAGAAAATTATACATATTTCTAAATTTCTATTAAAAAATCTCAAGTTTTCCAGTACTTATCAGCTGCAATATGTCCTGTAGGAAGTGGTGTATTCTTTCCAGT